>NC_138968.1:123879875-124629250 GCF_055761805.1 Camellia sinensis
AAAGTCACTACAGGATGAGTTAAAAGAAGGAAGGGAAAAAGGAACTGCTAGGTCAGGATAATCTGGTCCAATGAGAGTTCCAATGGGAGATAATCCTAAAAGATGGCAAATGTCAAGAACAGTAGGGGCCGTCATCCCATATCTAAATTGGAAGAAATTAAAAACAGAATTCCAAAAGCACAGAGCAGCAGGAACTAAAAAGGGGTCCTCTGAAATGGTTAACCTGGATAATCGAAGAGCGTCGAGGAGGCAGAGTTCTTGAAGGTCCAGGGTCCTACTAGGGACAACTCGATCATACCATTCTTGCCACTTCGGTCTCACCGTGGGCCAGCATCGGTGGGGGCGATTCGTCTTCTAGTTCCTCCAGTCAAGGCCACTTTCGTAAAGGAGACAATGGTCTTCAAGATGAGGGTATAGAGCTGGAAGTTCAATAGGAATCTCCTTGAATATGGGACCAAGCACATAGTCTTGTTGCACATGACGACGAGGAATGAAGATGCGTCCGTCAATGGCACTTTTCTCTCCAGCTTTATACTTTTCACATTCTGCATCAATGAGCCTTTTCAGGGCTACAGATGGGCTCGCACGCTCTACAACTGGCACTTTCAATGAGGGGGAAGCCATTGATAAAACGCTTTCTCAAAGGACGAAGCTAGAAAAGGGAGTAGAAAGAAGTGGGAGACGAATAGAGGTGAAGGGTTTTGTATGTTGAGCGAGCAAGTGATTTCAGAATGTGGAATAAAAAGGATTTCAAAAGCCTTTATATCTGAAAGATATATCGCATAAATTCGTTATGTACTAAAAGTACGAATACGAAGAATTTCCTGATATCCCACATCAGGAAAAGAAAAAAAAAGAAAAAAAGTTAGTTGTTTCACTTATATAAAGAGAACCTTATATTCCTATTTAATATATTCTAGTGTTATGCATGTTTCAATTCAAGATAGTCTAAATTTTAAAATTAAAATAACATTGAAAAGTTTTAAATAATTAATTTCTGTATAAGTTGATTGGTCTTTTGACTTAGCCGATTAGGCTAAACCGTTTTCGGTTTAACTGATTCGCTGGTTAAACCGTGATCTTAGTAATTTTATCAAAATATATTGGTTAGATTTGTTTGATTTGAAATAAACTAAAGATCGATCTAATTAAAGAGTAAATTATTGATATTGTTTGATTCGAAATAGACTTCCGAACAATTGTTAATTTTTATTTTACACAATCCCACACCAGGAAAAGAAGAAAAAAAAAATGAATTGTTTCATTTATATAAAGTAAACATATACTCCCATTTAATATTGTAGTGTTGTACATGTTCCAGTTGAAGACATTCTAAATTTTAAAATAAAATAAAATTTAAAAAGTTTAATTAATTAATTTTTATGTAAGTTGGTTGGTTTTTTGACCGATCTTAATGATTTTATCAAAAAGTATATATTGTTTTATTTCTAAAAAGTATGTTTAAGTTTTATGACATACTTTAACATAGAAAAAACTAAAACTAAAAAAATTATAAAACAAAATTTATTTTTATTGTATCAGAAAGATAATTTTTTTTAAAAATTTATTCTTTTTTTTTTTTCATTTTTACCAATTAAATTATGACATTTTTTATTGTGAACTTAGAATATAAAATTAATGACATAACAACTACAATATATATTCTAATAAAATGGTTAAAATTTAATTCATTCTAAATTATTTTTATATACTTTTTAAATATATCTTATGTTATTATTTAATTTTAAAATTATTTTTAATTATTTATTTAGCCCATGCATCGCACGGGTTCATATGCTAATTTAAAAAAAATATAAAAAAATGAAAACGAGAGGTGTAAAGAGTTGTTTAACATTGTGTTTGGTTGGAGAATTTGATAGGAGAAAGGGAAAAATGTAATGCTGTTTTTTGTTTGATTATAATGAAAAACACATAAGAATAGAAAGTAACAAGGAAATACAATCTCATTTTTTTTTTTTTGGGTGTCTATTTTGGGTTTACTTAGGTTCTTTTTTTTATTTTTTTATTTTTTGTCATTTCTCAACTCAACCAAACATAGTTTGAATTTTAAATCCTATCAATTATTTATCATTTTCTTTTTATTTCCTTATCCATTTTCTTCATCAAATCTTCCAACTAAACACCACCTTAATGGTGTAAATATAACCTCCCTTTGAAGATGATGGATCAAAATAAAATTGGAATAAAATAGGAGCGTGAGAAGTGTAATTTATCCTTTAACGTTTCTCGCTCTCTCTCACCATATCTATATGAGTGGTGCTATTAGCTCGCCATGAATTATTTTAGACCCTCCATTTCTTTGGATCCCTACTTATAAATTTTGAAACCCTTAAAATTTATTTTCTCCCCCCAAATAATACCAAAATTATCCTTAGACATTCCACCCATTGAATGAACACCCTCTACGCCCAAAAAAAGAAAAAAGAAAAACGAACTCCCTTCCAAAAAAATCCTAACAAAACCCACTAAGAAGAATAAGAGTCTCATCCTTTTCAAAACCCATGAAAAAGAAGAAGAATATTGTCTATGTTCATATTAGTTACAACATGGTATAGCCTTTTGACTAACTACTACAGAAAGAGAGAGAGATGTTTATTTTTTGTTTTTAATCTCATTTGGGCCATCTGATATGCTGACTTGTTGATCAACTGCTCTTGTTTAACATAGTATAGCCTTTTGATGTGCTCCTATTTCTATCATAACCTATCCTCCCTTTCTTCTCTCTATATCTGTCTTGGGTTGTAGCAGTGTAGGTGTGTGTGTGTGTGGTGAGAATTGAGGGAGAGCCATAAACAAAATAGAGTTGTAGTGTACCCAAAAATGGCAAGTTTCTTTCATGTTTGGATCTGTATTCCTGAACAAATAAGTTATGTTCAAAAATGTGTTCCCGAACAAATAAATAATATTCAAGCCTGTATTCCCGAACTTGAAAAAATAAAATTTATGCCAAAGGAATATTGCCGCCAAAGGATTTTCAAGATTTTGAGGGTGGGTAGGTTTTGAAGGTGGGATTTGGGGAAGATGGATGGGTGGTGATGGAGGTAGGTGTTCTCATAAACCTTAATTCATGATGTAGTGGGTGCGTAGGTTTAATTGTAAGATGGAGTGTCCCAAAATTAATGATGTCCTTTGTAGTAATTTTATTTAAGGTTATTATTGTAATAAAAAAAACTAAAAATTGAGGGGTCAAAAATAATTTATGGGGTGCTAATAGCATCACTCATATATATATATATATATATATAAGAACCACTTAATTGTTTGAGATTCATTTTTTCTTTCTGATTTTACCCTTTCATTTTGAATAATTTACTAATGGTGGCCTATAGGTTGAGTGAAAGTTTTTTTTTTGGTAATTACGCAGACATTTTTAGTCAATTATATAATAGGTTTTTTTCTTAATTACGCAAACATTATTGGTCAGTTATGAAATAGGTTTTTCCGTTACGGAAATATTCTTGGTCAATTATGAGACATAAATCTTTTATTTTTTAACAAATTACAAATACATCCATAAATTTTGTTTAAAATATGAATCGGTCCATAATACTAGAAATTACAACTATTGTTAGTTATAAATCTTAATTAACACAATACTCAGGAGAAAAAAAAAATCTCCTATGCAATAATAAATTATCAAAAATTATTTGCTGAAAAATATTTCTCATATCATTAAAAACTGTTAATTAACTTAATGATTTATTTATTAACAAAATGGTCATTTGAAAAATATTTTTCATATCATTAAAAATTGTTAATTTACTTAATGATTTACTTATTAGTAAAATTAGTCATTTGTTATGCGAGTATGATTTATATATTAATAAAATTAATCATTTGTATACACTACAAGAAATTGCACTTTTGGCGACGACGTCAATTTTTCATCGCCAAAAGTATATTTTTGGCGACACAATGATCAATTTCGTTGATAAAAGTATACCTTTACCGACGCAATTTGTTGCCGTTGCTAAAAAGACATAATTTTTAGCGCCAATTTTTTTGGTTAGCACCAAAATTTCAAAACTTTTACCTACGAGGCTTATGTTTTAGCAACACAATGAGCGTTGCTATTAGTGTGCTTACTTTTGGCGACGACAAGTTGGTGTGGGCAAAGAGTTAACCATTTAGCAACGATGACACTATTCGTCGGTAAAAGTTTTGCTAGTGGAATGATGTGATTTAGTGATTTGTGTTTTTTATTATAATTTTTGAAAGAGTTTTAAATATTTTAGTTACTGAATTGTAAAATTAAAATGATCATTGAATTAGATCACAAAATGAACCTATTGAGCCCAAACACACTCTTACTATGAGATGACTAATTTGAGATAATTTAAAATTTTTCAAAGAATATGGTTAGATTATCAATTTCAATATGTTTTTTTTTTATTTTCAGAAACTAGTTTCAAATTTTTTTTCCTAAAAAACTAAAAAAAAAATTGGGTGAAAAAAAAAACTTATTATTTTTGTATATTATTATCTTTTTGGTCATAAATACTTTTTAAAATTTTAAAAATATAATTTTGATTTTTATTGCTTTCAAATTATTTTTAATTTTTTCAAAAAAAAAAACAAATCTAATTTTTTTTTGAATTTTTTTTTAATCTTTTAGGTCATAAATACTTTTTAAAATTTTAAAAATATAATTTTGATTTTTATTACTTTCAAATTATTTTTATTTTTTTCAAAAAAAGCAAATCTAAAATTTTTTTGAATTTTTTTTTAATCTTTTTGGTCATAAATACTTTTTAAAATTTTAAAAATATAATTTTGATTTTTATTTCTCTGAAATTATTTTTAATTTTGTTTTTTAAAAAACAATTCTAAAAATTGTTTTGAATATTTTATTTTATTTATTTTTTTGGGGTGATCTGCTGATCGGCGGTGGACATTTCCCTCTTAAAATTTCCTTCTTTTTTTTCCCTCATCAAATCTCCCCAAATCAATCTCCACGATTTCACTCTTGCACATCATTATCTCAGAATTCGTAGTTCTCTCTCCCTCACGATTTCACTCTTGATCGTAGGGTTTGTGTCGTTTGCTGTTGCCGTGCGAGATCGGTGCTTCAGTCTGCCCTTACAGGTTTGTTCCTTCTTGCTTTGTATCTCAATGCCCCTGCTTCTCTCTCTCAATTTCTTAAATGAATCTATGTTTGTCTATTTTCACTTCTTCTACTAGTGGCTTGTGGAGATTTTGGGGTTCTCTGCAAAATGGCCTGCTGGCCATCCAACCAACCAAAAGAAAAGCATAAAGTTATTGGCAGGTGGTTCTTTTTACTTTATTTATGTGTTTAGATTTTGAATTCGAGGATAGATACAATAATGTGATCAAGAAAAGTAACACCAATGACTCACTTAATTATTTGTTGGATTAATTTGATACATATAATTTAAGATGTTCATGAATCGAGTTTTGGGAGCCTGACCTCTAGTCCTCCATCCTTCCCAAAAAATTAATAAATGCATGATAACAAATACTGAATATAGTGCATTTTATTTGTTATGATATTAAAGTTTTCAAAGACTCATGGTATGTATAAACTTATGATCAGTACATATCCATATTAAAAGGGCAAAAATAAATATTTATTTATTTTATTTTGGAAAGTGAAGGGAAACAAAAGAAAAAACATAGGTTTAATTGTTTAAACCTACGCAAATTATTGCATATAAGTTGTCCCATATAAGTTTTTGGGCAAACCAGATAAGTGAGATTGTGGATTGAAATTTTTGTCCTCTTTGAAATTTATATATCGAAAAAAGGAAAAGAAAAGGTAACAACTTGTTTTTGGAACAAGAGATTAGTAAAATACATAAAATGTCCTTGTTATGTTTGTTTGTTTAGTTGTTGATAGAACAATTGAAATTTGATATTTTTACAATCAAGTATAGTCACACCTATATATGATCTAGCTGCAGATTTGATAAAATTGGTGTTGTTTATATGTCAGAGTAGAGTATTACAAGTCAGGGAGCAAAAATTAGACCAGATCAACATGGAGGCCTACGTTGGTCAAATGAGAGAAAACAACCAAGAGGGTCTCAATCTTTACAAGAAAGAACAACAACCCAGAAAACTATCTTCTTGACAGAATGAGCAGTTACTTTTGTCAAGCATGTTAGATAGTTTTATGGGTTATTGTTCTTTCTTGTAAAGATTGAGACCCTCTTGGTTGTTTTCTCTCATTTGACCAACGTAGGCCTCCATGTTGATCCGGTCTAATTTTTTCTTCCAGACTTGTAATACTCTACTCTAACATATGAACAACACCAATTTTATCAAATCTGCAGCTACTTTCATGTTCATTTTTCTATTTGAGTGACGAAATGCATAATTTGCTTACATTTGCTTGTTGGGATTTATTCATGTGTAGAAGGATATACTATCTACTTTAAAAAATTGCAATCATGAATCATGATGCTTTATTGAGTTGACTTGTTATTTTCATAACACACAGTAATGGACTTCGTGTCTCTCAATATTCCAATATGCCTATTATATTTGATACCAGTGGAATTTGGTAAGGTCCTTAGAGTACAATTTGAAAAATTTTAAGTCTAATTCATTTAATGGAGTCATGTTTTCTCTTTTGTGTGTGTGTATGTGTGCATCTCTCTGGATGTATGTGTGTAAAAAGTTTTTAAAGGACTCAGTGCTCATGATGTGCTATGCTATATCGACATTTACAAGTCTTGGGGACTTTATATCTTAGTTTACTTGGGGTATTCCTTTCAAGTTCTTTTTGATGTGGTTTTACAAGTTTCAGTAAGTGACAATCTACACTAACTTTGGTTTGCCTTCAACATTCCTGTCTTTGAATTACATCTCTACAAATTTGCTTCTTATTGGATGTGTTTGGTAGATTAAGTACCCTGTGACCTTGTCTTTTGAACTTTGTTTTTTGAAGAAAATATAATAACCATATTATGCTTACTTTTGCCGGTAGACTATTCATTGTTGGGTTTTGTAAATCTTACAGAGTTCAAAAGACAAGGACATAAGGTACTCGACACAAACTGTCAACCTTTCTTGCTAAGTTCATTTCTTACCTTTTTATGGGATTGCTTTTTCGCCAAAATAACCATGGGGTTGTGTCTAGTGTCGAATTCATTTGTTGTTCCTTTAGTAAAGGAAAGCTATTTTCGCTCCCTATTTCTATTATTATCCCAGGTTTTGTGGGCTTCAAAGAAGTTGGAAATTATCAAGTTCTGAAGTTACTAGTTATGTGAAGAATTAAGAAAGATAAATTAGATACATAAGTTACCTTTGAGTTTTTTTGCTCTTCTTTACTTTTTGGGTTACCTACTTTGTGTAGTTCCTTTGTTTATTTCAGTTAAGATATTGTTGTAACAAAGGGGAATAGTACAGGTTGAATCTGTTCCACCTCAAACACAAGCCACGCCTCATCAAAGTTCTATTTCTACCTTTCTCTACACCATGGCTATGCTCCTCGACCCTTCTACAATTTTTGCACTGCTTCACCTAAGCACTGACATTGAATCCGAAACTATGGACCTAGCTCTACCATCTATCCATGTAATGAGCCTAGAAACATTCTCCTCCCAAACAGATCAAATTATTGAAGAAATTGATGAAACTTTTGTCTAAGAATATGCATTTAATGATAATGGTGCATAAAATATGGGAGATGGCCTTTTATTTTCTGACTACTCATATACCTTAAAATTGTTCTATTTCAACTAGTGTCAAATCAAAGCTATTCGTGGTTCCACCCCAACTTGAGCATCCTCATTATGGTAAGTACATAAATGAAAAATCTTTGCATCTATTATTAGGAGGCCTATGAGTCTATGACTAAGAGTGTAAATCTTATGATCAAGTTGCATGACAGGAAGTAAATGCATAGGTTCATTAATAGAAAATTTAGATGTAGTGGCTGGATGTAATTTGTGCTAGGGCTTTTTAGGAGAGCTGAAAACCCCTTTTAGATAAACATAGAAGTTTCATCAAAAAGGGGGTATTGATTGGTGTAGTGGTAAATGCTTGAGTTCCCGTGTATGAAAATATTGGTTGGAATTGAAAAATGTAGTCCCTTCCCACAAATATTACAGAGGTTAGGCCTGTAGCCACCCTTAGTCCTTCCCTATGCCCTTAATTTGTAGGAGCCCATTAGGTAATGTCCTTTAAGAAAGATATTGGAATGAATTGGAATAGTACATTGCCATGCCAACTGCCTTTTACCATTTAACAGACATTAAAAATATATATATATATCTTCTTATTTTTTTGTTGATAAATGTAAAAAACACCTAACTTAATAAATAATATATTCAGATATAATAGAATTTTAAAGGATTTGTTGGTCGAAACCTTGATACAAAATTAAAAAACCCTATAGGTAGATGCACCTTGTGGGAGCCGAATACATGGAAAAATCAGAAGGTGCGTACCATTGGAAGACTGATATTATTCGGCTGTATCCTATGAGAGTGGGGAGCCGAATATAATATATGCGCCGAATAAATGTAAGTCATTAGGGCCGAATAAAAGAAAGGACAATGATTAAAAAGTAGGTCCTGGCCCCGAGGACCAAAAAGAACAAGTATAAATACAGGAACAACGATTATAGAAAGGTATGTAAGAATCACTTCACTAAATTTGGTAAACAAACTATTCTGAGTGTCTGAACTAACTTGTCCGTCGGAGTGCTAATTCCGGCACCCCTGACTGGGGTGTTTGTATCTTTTCAGGTGACTAGCTGAGGATCACTAGCGTCTCCCAGGATTCGAAGAGTATTTCTAAACCACTTCTCCACAATTGGCGCCATCTGTGGGAATACTCAAATACATCCATGGCAGGCGTGGCTGAAGATCCTCCGATAGCCATTGACGAGACCACACAGGGAGATGACCTCACTCCAACAAATATGCTCGGAAAAGAAACCATCGCTGCAAGACGCGCCTTGAACTTCGACTCACCAATGACCTCAGCGCAAGAGACAATGCAGGCGGTCATGGAACAAGCAAAGCAGAACGAATAAAGGCTGGAGAACATGATCGCTGAAAATGAACGTCTCCGTCAAGATTTGGCCGTCGAAGTCGCAAAATCGAGAGAAGTCATGCGCCAAGAGACCGAATGGCCTCCGAGGGCCGGTGGACAACAACCCCGAGCCCGACCAAAGGATACCGATAGCGACTCCAACTCATTACCCACGGAGCTCAACAAGAAGGGACGATCTGAAACTTCCAGCTCCTCCGAAAAGAGTCTACATATAAGGAACAAGCGCAGGAGGAGCAGTTCAAATGAAGAGGACCAGCACGATCCTTTTGTCCGACGGATTGCAAGGGCGACCCTGCCCAAGAAGTTCAAAGCTCCGTCATTCACTCTTTACGATGGAAAATCAGACCCCACTGATCATATCTGTCACTACAAGCAGGCCATGACATTGTACGCAGACAACGAAGCCCTCATGTGCCGAATATTCCCCAGCAGCCTGGGGCCATTAGCTGTCAGGTGGTATTACAAGCTGGAGCCGACCTCGATCAAAAGCTTCCATCAATTACAGAAATCCTTCAGGGCCAGGTTCATCACCAACGAGGTACAGCCGAAACAGGCCGACTCTCTGTGGGCTATGCAGATTCAGTCAGGAGAAACACTCAGAGCATATTCGACGCGCTATTGGGAGTGCTTCAACCTCGTCGACGATGCTTGCAACGACTCCATGGCCATAACTGCCTTCAAAATGGGACTACATCCTGACAGTCCTCTTCGCAGTTCCCTGACCAGAAGACCCCCCAAAACAGTCTGGGCGTTGATGAAGAAAGTTGAAGAGTATTGCAAAGTGGAAGATGGTGCTTTGAGAATAAAAGCCGGCCAAATGTCCAACAGAATGGCCCCCCTTGAAATTGCTCAACCAATAAGTTTCGTGCCACCTCCTAGCCCAGAGCCTCGGCAACGCGCTAAACGAGACAAAAGGCAGGATACTCGCCGATCAAGCGATCAATGCTCCCATCGGACGAATGAACAACTGCAAGTCGACAGCAAGCATTCGAGGCGTGCCGATAAGAAGTACACAGAGTTGTCAGAACCAATCGCTGCAATAATGACCAAAGTCCAACACCTTCTATTCTTCAAATGGCCATCAAAGATGGTGGGGCCGCCCGATATGCGGAGAAAGGATAGGCGGTGCGAATATCACAAAGATCACGGCCACGAAACGGAGAGTTGTTACGCATTAAAAGATCACCTGGAAGAACTGGTGCAAGACGGCCGACTTCAACAGTATGTGAGAAAAGGAAAGCCAATCAAGGCACTAGCCTTGAGGTAGGACTCACCTCCACTTGGCGTGATCCATATGATCTACAACCCTACACCCCCAACCGTGCACACAATTCAATCGCATCCAATCCCTCAAAAGTGACGTATTCCGACTGAATGGCCCAAAGAAGCTCCGACAATTACTTTCAATGACTCCGATCTTAGAGGCACAACAGCTTCCCACATCTATCCGTTGGTCATTAAGTTACGCATAAATCGGTTCACCATTGAACGCATTCTCATAGACCCAGGGAGTACTTCAGAGGTTATGTATTACCAAACTTTCATCAAACTCGCCCTCAGCGAGTCAGATTTGTCTCCGGCGCCTCACCCATTGTTCGGCTTTAATATGAATCCTGAATACCCATTAGGGAAGATTATACTACCTGTTCGAGCGGGCTCTAGAACGGTCGAAGTAGAATTCCTGGTCGTAAAGCTCCCTTCGCCGTATAATGTCATCATGGGGCGAACCTGGATACATATTATGAAGGCCGTTCCAAGCACTTATCATCAGCTTGTGCGCTACCTGACAGCCCATGGCATTTAAGAGATCCGTGGCTCCCCCCAATCGGCACAAGCAGAGATTTTATGAAAACTCTATCATTGACCCAACCTGCGGGCTTTGATACTTGTATATATATCACCTCTGTAATGCAAACCATTTTTCTTCATAGCTCAATTCATTTCACAAACCCCATTGTAACGCTCGTCATGATGACGATTCGGAGCCCCCTTTGGTGCACGTTACCTTAGGGCCGATTAAGCCTCCGGATTCGGAGTGCCCTTCGTGGATATCACGATTGGCCACACTAAGTCTCTGGATTCGGAGCCCCCTTTGGTGCACGTCACCTTAGGGCCGATTAAGCCTCCGGATTCAGAGCGCCCTTCGTGGATATCACGATTGGCCACACTAAGTCTCCAGATTCGGAGCCCCCTTGGGTGCAGGTCACCTTAGGGCCAACTAAGTCTCCGGATTCGGAGCCCCCTTTGGTGCAGGTCACCTTAGGGCCGATTAAGCCTCTGGATTCGAAGCGCCCTTCGTGGATATCACGATTGGCCACACTAAGTCTCCGGATTCGGAGCCCCCTTTGGCGCAGGTCACCTTAGGGCCGACTAAGTCTCCGGATTCGGAGCCCCCTTTGGTGCAGGTCACCTTAGGGCCGATTAAGCCACCGGATTCGGAGCGCCCTTCGTGGATATCATGATTTGCCACACTAAGTTTCCGGATTCGGAGCCCTCTTTGGTGCACATCACCTTCGGGTCGTAAGTCTCCGGATTCGGAGCCCCCTTTGGTGCACGTCACCTTAGGGCCGATTATGCCTCCGGATTCGGAGCGCCCTTCGTGGATATCACGATTGGCCACACTAAGTCTCCGGATTCGGAGCCCCTTTTGGTGCACGTCACCTTAGGGCCGATTAAGTCTTCGGATTCAGAGCGCCCTTCGTGGATATCACGATTGGCCACACTAAGTCTCCGGATTCGGAGCCCCCTTTGGTGCACGTCACCTTAGGGCCGCTTAAGTCTTCGGATTCGGAGCCCCTTTGGTGCATGTCACCTTAGGGCTGATTAAGCCTCCGGATTCAGAGCGCCCTTCGTGGATATCACGATTGGCCACACTAGGTCTCCGGATTCGGAGCCCCCTTTGGTGCACGACACCTTAGGGCCGATTAAGTCTCCGATTCGGAGCCCCCTTTGGTGCAGGTCACCTTAGGGCCGATTAAGCCTCCGGATTTGGAGCCCCGTTGGTGCACGTCACCTTAGGGCTGATTAAGTCTCCAGATTCGGAGCCCCCTTTGGTGCATGTCACCTTAGGGCCGATTAAGCCTCCGGATTCGGAGCGCCCGTCGTGGATATCACGATTGGCCACATTAAGTCTACGAATTCGGAGCCCCCCTTTGGTGCATGTCACCTTAGGTCCGATTAAGCCTCCGGATTCGGAGCGCCCTTCGTGGATATCACGATTGGCCACATTAAGTCTCCGGATTCAGAGCCCCCATTGGTGCATAACACCTTAGTGTCGATTTAGCCTCCGGATATGGAGTACCCTTTGGCACGAACAAAACAAAACTCGCCAACATAAAAAATAAGGCGCTTAACTGAGCGTATAAAAAATTCAGAATAAGACGCAAATGTTTGAAATAGAGCTTTTTATTCGATCAAATAGTTGTTACATAAACGCAACCCGCATTTGAGCATTACAATTTTTATTTAATCAGAAAGTTGTTACATAAATGCAACTTGCGTTTGAGCATTACAATACCCATTTCCAAACTCAAAAGCTAAAAAAGGGAGAAGAGGCATTGGTAAAACAGCAGCACCGAATCAACTCCCGTCACCTGGAAGTCCTCCGCGGTTTGCAATGCCTTGAGCTAACTGTGCCCAAGTCCTCCCCTGATACCATTGACAATGTCAAGGCAAAGATCCAAGACAAGGAAGGATAAACCCAACGGTCGTTGCCTTTTCTTTCGGGGTGATCTGCTTCGACGATTTGAAGATTCATGCCAACTTTTGGACACCCTATTTCTCATACGGATGGGTCCTCTGCCGCCCTCCATGGCAACATTAAGTTCGACTGAACTCCAGTCTCTCTAACTTACATCCCCACATATCCCACCTCACATAAGTGATTGTTTATCTGCGCGAAGCGCCCACTCTTTCATTTTCAATACTGGCAGTGATATCAAGGCTCCAATCCCGAGGCAATTTCACTAACACTAAACTCCATGAGAAAAACGTCGGTTGACATTCGCCCTGGCGTAGTCATCCAAACGACTTTTTGAAGCACGTGCACTGGCCAAAAATCTAGGTCCCGAGCTGAGTTAAATTCGCCGCAGCCACTCTACCCACTGGCTTTCGGCTTCCTCAAGTTACAATAGCCTTATTCAGGAATAAACGGCTATCACGTATGGGCCGACCCTGCCGATCAACGCCTATACATTCATTCAAACATATACAGTAAAACGAAATGCATACATAGTAAATACGAACTGCAACAAAATATTTATCATAGAACGTTTTTATTCAATAAAACAAGCAATATATTACATAGTTTCGAACGCGATCTGTGTTTCAACCTTACAATAAGTATACTTATACGGCATCACCCTCATCCTCACTCTTCTCGACTTCAAAAGCAGAAAACGGAAAATGTTTACTGTGGTAGAGTGGCGATGCCGAATCAATGCCCGACGCTCGAAGAGCTTCTGCGGCATGAGATGCCTTGATCCAACCGTGCCTAAATCCACGATTTTCACATCGACAAACTTTTTCGGCAAGTTTTTCCTTCGTCTTTTCGATTCCAACTTTTCGGCCTTCATGGAAACCTTTCTCATAGGCCCTCTCCTTCGCGTTCTCCATTGCAAACATACTCGCCGTCTCACGATCGACAAGCGCAGAACTGATGAGCCGACTGGTAACCCTTTCTTCCACGATTGGGTTTCCGTGCCCGGCGGGTTGTGCCTGGGCTGCCTTGGTTTTCCTTAACTTGCGCTCAGCCGCCTCCGCGCGAGCCTCCAAACTTCGAATACGTTCCTCTTTCTTCTCAATTTCTTAGCGGGCAGCGCGTAACCGCATGCCGATTCCATAGGCAATGTAAAGCCCCTTCACCGCCCCGTGAATGCCTTCGCAAAATACTTTGTAGTCCTGATGACCTACCATCGATTGCTGAACCTCAGGAGGAAAAATTTGTCGAGCAAACTCGACCGCTACATTTGGGTCCCAAACGATCGAGTCCGCCTCTGTTATGGGTCTATTCCCCACAAATACCGCAAAGCTTAATGGGCACGGATTCGAGTCAGATCCCCTCTCGACTCGAGGTTGAGAAGATCTTCCTTGCGACTGCTTGTCCCGCCTGGGCGACCTGCTTTGACGTCGAGGAGACTGACGCCTCTCTCGATCCCTAGAACTCCTACCCCCTGTGCGCGAAGGGTCACACCTCAATGCATGTCTCCGCCCAGCTCAGCTAGCATCCTCGTTTCCCCTCTGCTGTTAAAGAAAAGTCTGTTCGACATTCACACGATACCTTCAAAAGCTGGAGTCAGTTGTTTACTGTATTCATAAAAGTTGTACCCTTAATCATTTATCCTTTACAGAGGCAGCACCCTCGAGGCAATTTCATTAATTATGAAAACCTCAATCGCCCGGCGCCGACAGAATAGACCCGCCGGCGTCCGAATGATCATGCACCTCCTGGGGCAAGGGCAGATTAATCAATCTATTCAGCTTAAGTGCCCCAGCCGGTTCATGAATCGTCGACAAAACTCCTAAGTTCGTCTTTTTCGACGCCCGAATGATCTTGCACCGCCTGGGGCAAGGGCAGATTAACCAATCTATTCGGCTTAAGTGCCCCAGCTGGCTCATGAATCGACTTTAGAATGATCATGCAGCGCCTGGGGCAAGGTCGTGATAGATTTATCAATATACTCAGCTTAAGTGCCCCAGCTGGCCCATGAATCATTTCAGCATAATACCAACGAACTATTCAGCATACGAATGATAAGTTTGCCATGATATTCAATCATAGAAAGGTCAACAGAGTAATCATTCTATCTAAAGTAGTGAAAGGAAAACATTCTACACCAACATAACATCACAAACTGCGCATTAGTAGTGAAACAAGAAGATAATTTTCATTAATAAATTGAGTGCAGACAGTAGCCAATTTATACATGAAAACTACTCAGAACCAACAAAAGTCCTAAAAACAAAAACATACATTAAAAGGGAAAGCATTTCATAAAATTCGAACGACTCCCAGATCAATCCTCGGGGTCAGACTCAAGTGGCTCAACGTCCACCTGCGCATAAGGAATTTGCAAGGCCAATGTAACCCCAGCGGCATCAAGGGCCTTGAGCCACCCGTATTTGAACCCTCGATTCTCAAACTTGGGGACTTCATCTACGTATTCTTTGACGGTGGAGCCTTTTCCTGCTTCGAATGCGGCAGAAGCCTCAGATTTTGCCTTTTCCTTGGCCGCCTTCAACTCTGCTAACTCAATCTCCATCTTGTTAAGCGCCACCTCGGCTAGCCTAAGTGATTCTTTGCTCGCGTTCGCCCTATCTTCGACATCAGAATGGAGCTGATCGGCAGCCTGAGCCCTTTCCACTTTGGCTTCGGCTCGCGCAGTCTCTATAGCAGCCCTCATCATCTCAAACTCAACCCTGCTCTTTTAATCGACCACTTTTGACTGTAAACGGTCAATCCTCTCAAGGGCATCGTATAGGCGGCAGCCCAAGTCAGTGATCCTACCGACCGTCTGCAAAACGAGTTGGGATCGTTAGATGCCATAGGCAACCAAAATCAAAACAAGTCAAAGTTCACCTACCAAAAGGGCCGACTGCGCAGATAGGGCTATGGCCACCAAATCTGGCACGGCATGAAAGGATGCCTTATCAGCTGGTAGGGAGACTGACGCCGCCAGGCTCAAGGCTACAATAAAAGGAACAACCACGTCCGATTCTTCTAAGCGAGGCCTTTTGTCGGCAAGACTATCTTCTGAACCGGCCTCTCCCTCGGCGCTACACTTGCCCCGCTCTTCCGGAATCAACTGTTCATCAATGACCGGTTGTTCAACCTCTTTCGTCGTTTCGGCTGCAACAATCTTAGCCGACTCTTGAATAACGGGTTCGAAAGACTCAACCAAGGCAGGTCCAAAACGAGCGGCCTCGGCCTTTTTCCGAGCGGCCATACGCTCGGCATTTTTCTTTCGAGCCATCTGCGTAAGGCTTTCCCCAGCCATACCTTCAAAAAAATCGCCAGGTAGATCTCCCAAACCTCTAAAAATATCTCCAGAAGAAAACTCTGCCCGACCCGAAGTGGACGACGAGGTAGGGTGACTACGTCTGGCTGCCTCAAACGCCGAGTTTAGGGCCTCGTCAACCTCTTCGGCCTCCTCAGCGAACTCTCTCAGCGACTATCGCTACCACCGGCTCGACGTCTTGCCCCGAGTCAAATGCTTCGAGACTAACTTGTCTGAGACTCTTGAAGCTAGGAAAGATAAGAGTCGCAAGCTGTCGATCACCGGATGGAATTGGATTATTGTCAGCGGCCGAAAAAGTAGTGTAAGTAGGCTCGTATCGAAGAAGTATGTGGGCTGCTCTCCCTTGCTTCTATAAGTTTGGACGGCTGAAGTATCCAAGTGCAGTCGCAACTTGCGCAGGGACCGCGTCGTCGGTAGAAACCAGAATCTTCTTCAAAATACTGTCGGCAAAGACAAAGGGTTAAACACAGAGGGAAGGCCGAGTAAAGGAAAAGTTCAGTAAACACAACGAGACACATGGCAACCTGGTTCACCCCTCCGTCTGGGAATAGGGTCTAGGCGACCCTCGCCTTCGCCAAATTCCCAATTCCCTCGGATATTGACCATTACGTCATCTACACGCTTGCCAGAACTGGGGAGCATGGTTACCAAATGATGGTCAGTATCCTTGGCCCTAAGAAAGTACCGCCCAAGCCAACCGAAAGATTTGGCTAAAGCATAGCAGTGCCGAATGGCCAGAATCCCAAGATCGATCCTGAGGCGCCGGTTCAACTCTACGATCCCCATTACGATTCGAAAAAAGTTCATGTTGGGCTGAGAAGGAATCAGACCCCAATAGTGGAGGACAGCCCTAAGGAATAGATGTAGGGGAAAACGGACCCCGCCCTCTGCAACGGATAGGAGAGGAAGATGATTGAATTTTGATCCTCTCTCTCCATATCCAGAGTGTTGTCCGTTACTAGAGATAGATGAACATCGGCGGGGATGGAAAAGTGTCGCCGGAATCCGGAGACACAACCCTCAGAAAGGAGGTCTTTCAAGTGTTTGGCCATTTTCACGGGGAATAAAGGGTTCACCAAAATGAAAATAATAAACAGAAAGTAGGATTGCAAAGAAAAGAGAAGAAGACTTACGAGGAGCAAGGGAGATGAGGGTAGACGAAGAAGAGTTGCAGAAAATGCGAGTCAGAGAAGGGATATTCGCTGGCAGTCCAAGAGTCTCGAATACTCGACGAACTGTGCATTCGAAAGGACTAAAATTTCAAATCACAATAAATGCGAGACGCATGATTGAGGTGGGAAAGCATAATGATGAATGAAAAGGTGTGCGAATCCTGACATCTATATTGGGGTACGCGAGGCCGCCTGACCTATTTTTAATTTTTCCAATTCAAGACCAAACACGCCGATTAACTTCCGTCAATAGGGAGTTCGGGGGCAATTGTGGGTGCCGAATACATGGAAAAATCAGAAGGTGCGTACCATTGGAAGACTGATATTAATCGGCTGTATCCTACGAGAGTGGGGAGCCGAATATAATATATGCGCTGAATAAATGTAAGTCCTTAGGGCTGAATAAAAGAAAGGACAATGATTAAAAAGTAGGTCCTGGCCCCGAGGACCAAAAAGAACAGGTATAAATACAGGAACAACGGTTATAGAAAGGTATGTAAGAATCACTTCACTAAATTTGGTAAACAAGCTATCTTGAGTGTTTGAACTAACTTGTCCGTCGGAGTGCTAATTCCGGCACCCCCAACCGGAGTGTTTGTATCTTTTCAGGTGACTAGCTGAGGATCACTAGTGTCTCCCAGGATTCGAAGAGTATTTCCAAGCCACTTCTCCACACACCTTTATTGACGATGATGCGTCACTCTACACTTATATTAACTACTTTGTCTTCATGTTTAAAGAATAAATAAATAAATAATAATAATAAAAAATAAACGGTTGTGTCCTATTGATATTAACTACTATCTTATGATTAGACATGGACAGGAGTTGGATGTTAATTTCTGATAGATTTAATTAGCCATATGTAGATGAGGTGAACTCATTTATTGAATTTGCAAAGGTTCATTTGGGTAAGGCTAGGGTGATTAAGTGCCCATGCATCAATTGTTGTAACTTTTATAAGCAAGAGTATGATAGTGTGAAGGCTCATTTGCTCATAAGTGGGATGATAGTATCATACACCACTTGGTTAAAACACGGTGAACTTCCAGAACACAATCACCTTGATGAGAGCAATGGTGAGAATGATGAGGATGAAGATGAATATGATGAACTGATAGAGGACTATGAGAGGGGGAATTTTATGGAGGGTGATACTCTAGAAAGAGAGGATGTACGACATTTTGATAAATTGTTAGATGCTTACCAATGTTGCTTGTACCCAGGTTGCAAAAACTCGGATACTTTGTTATCATTCTTTATTCAGATGCTACATGTGAAGGTAGAAAATAGGTGGAGCAATAAGTCTTTTGACAAGGTTTTGGAGATACAAAGGTGATTCTTACCAGAAGGCCATGTGTTACGAGTGCAAGAAGTTACTACATGACTTGGGCTTGGGGTACGAGCCCATCGATGCATGTAAACATGATTGTGTACTATTCTGGAAAGAGAATGCTCACTTGGAAAAATGTCCCACATGTCAAGCATCTAGGTACAGAGTAAATGATAGCAAGGGTAAGAAGATCCCTCACAAGATATTGCGTTACTTCCCATTGACACCTAGGTTGAGAAGATTGTACATGTCTAGGGAGACGGCAAAAGACATGAGATGGCATAGTGGTAAGCGTGTGGATAATGGTGTAGAGAGGCATCCGGATGATTGTAAAGAGTGGAAGGAATTTGATTTGCATTATCTAGAGTTTTCCCAGGAGACTCGCAATGTTTGGTTGGGCCTAGCCACCGATGGGTTCAACCCTTTTGGGAACACGAGCACTTCCTATAGCATGTGGCCCGTCATACTCATGCCCTATAACCTCCCACCTTGGAGATGTATGAAGGCCCCATTTTTCATAATGTTCTTGCTTATTCCTAGACGTAATCAACCAGGGACTGATATTGATGTCTACCTAAGGCCATTGATTGATGAGTTGAAGGAGTTATGGGAGAATGGCGTGATGACTTATGATGCCTCCACTGAACAGACCTTCCGGATGCATGCAGCTGTAATGTGGACCATAAATGACTTCCCTGCATATGGTGACTTATCCGGATGGAGAACTAAAGGTTATTTGTCTTGCCCTCCTTGTAATGATAATCCATTGTCACGCAGGTTGATCAGTAAGATTGGGTGGGTGGGTCATTGAGCTTGCTTGCTTGATAACCACCTTTGGAGGAAAGACAAGAAGTTTGATGGTTTAACTGAGCTTAGAAAGAAATCCTTGGATTTACCGGTGGAAAAAGTAATGGCTCAATTGGATCAATTGCGGGAAGTCAAGTTTGGAAAGGATCCTACCAACAAGAAAAGACCACGAGAGTCTGAAGAATTGAATTGGACAAAGAAAAGCATAATGTGGGAGCTACCGGATTGGAAGAAATTAAACCTCCGACACAATCTTGATGTCCTGCACATTGAGAAGAATATTTGTAAAAACTTTTACGGGACGATGTTGGCCATAGATGGGAAAAACAAGTACACGTACAAAGCACGTGATGATTTGCAAGAAATGGGCATAAGGCAAGAATTGCATCTACAGAGGAAAGATAACGGATCCGTTGTAAAGCCTCGGGCAGCCTACACATTGGATTCTCGACAAATAGATGGTTTTTGTGAATTCTTGAAGTCTATTAGTTATCCAGATGGCTATGCAGTAAACATCTCAAGATGTGTGACTTCTAAAAGTGGAAGATTATCGGGCATGAAAAGTCATGATTGTCATGTCTTGCTTCAGCGACTTCTACCAATTGGCATGCGTGGTTTTGTGAACAAGGAGATCTGTACAACACTATTTGAGTTGGGCAACTTCTTCCAAGAATTGTGCTAAAAAACATTAAGGCAGACTGATTTGGAAAAAATGGAGGAACGAATTGTGCTCATACTTTGCAAGTTGGAAAAAAAATTTCCTCCAGCTTTCTTTGATGTGATGGTCCATTTGGCTGTTCACTTGCCCCGTGAGGCCATGTTTGCTGGACCGGTGCAATATCGATGGATGTACCTGATCGAAAGGTAATCATTATGAACATATGGGTTATTTATTAATTTGTTATAACTAAACTATTGTGCAAAAATCCACCCATAAAAGACTATTGTTTAAGAAGTAATTTTCTTGCATCAAGAAGCATAATTTTCATTATCAATTTTTGTTGAAGGTTTCTTGGGACTTTGAAAGGGTATGTTAGTAATAGAGCATGTCTAGAAGGTTCTATTGCTGAGGCTTACATTGTCAAAGAGTGTCTTACTTTTTATTCAATGTACTTAAAAGGGATTGATAAACCTGAATGAAATAATGATGGTGGTGAACGTGGTCCCGGGATGGAGGTCTTCACCCAAAATGCTCGTCTATTCTCATCTATCACAAGGGCTCTTGACCCTTCGCAAAATGAACGAGAAATGGCTCACTAGTTTGTGTTGTACAATAGCTCTGAGGTGGAGCCATATATTGAGTATGTATTTAAGTTTAATTACGTTTATGCATAATCGTTCCATTTTGTTTTGAACTCTCAATGTTAATTACGTATATCACATTTCCTTGGGTAGGGAGCAGAAGACTATTTTACATAATCTACAAGGACGTGACATAACTCGGGTACAACGAGAATAATTTCCAAAATGGTTCAAAAATCGTGTAAGATATACTAAAGAAAATAATTGAATACAATTGTTAAAACTTTCAATTCACATTAACTTAGTACACTTGTTATATGGTGTTTTATGTAGATGAATGATATGCGAACGAAAGGGTCACCTGAAGCAACTGACGAATTGTGGTCATTAGCAAATGGTCTTGGATCGGTAATTTACTTTTATTCTGGGTGCATCTACAATGGAATTCGATTCCATACTAGAAACCGTGGAAATCGTCGTACCTGCCAAAATAGTGGGTTGGTCGTAGAAGGGGACCATAATGGGAACCAAATTAATTTTTACGGCTACTTGTGCAAAATATGGGAATTGAAATACTTGCATGGGGGTACAGTGGTTTTGTTCCAATGTGAATGGTATGACACCGATCACAAGAATAGAATATACTCCGATGAACATGCCACAAGTATTGATGTTACAAGACTTTGGTATAAAGATGACCAATTTGTTCTACCTAGTCAGGTAAGACAAGTATTCTACGTCAATGATACTAACAAAGGCAAAAATTGGAGAGTCGTTGAACGTGTTAAGCATCGGGGAGTATGGGATATACCAGAGCAGGATGATGTCTCTAATGATGCTTTTCAACAGGATGAAACCACTGATGGTGTTGGGATAGTGATCCAAGATAATGATGTTCAATACAGCAGGGATGATATGGATCCTGAGATCATGTTCAATGATCAACTAATGGCAGAGAATTTAGTTCACAATGATGATGAGGATGACACAATCATAGAGTATAATGATGATGAAGATGATGAACTGCATAGCCAACCTGATGTTGATGCAGATCCTGATATAGATCTTGATATAGATTATGATATGTAGTGTTTGATTTTTAATTATATGGACAAGTGTTATAATTTAATAATAAATTGCTTGGTTTACATTGCACGGCATTGTTTTTCAAATTTCATAGCATTGTTTCTTATTTCATTTCATTTAATTATATACCATATGTACAGTTACAAAGATGTCCAGAAACGGTAAATCATTTCTGAAGCCTGGCGGCTTAGTCCAGAAGATGACGAAATATGAGAAGGATAGGAAAAAAACAATCCAGAAAAATAAAATCAAATTTGATGCTCTAGGGATAAAGTCCCTCAAGAATTCAATGTTTGGTTATATTGAAAAGGACAATAGTGAAAGTTGTAGGGTGGGAAAGAGAAAGGTGGGTGAAATTGATAATGACGAGGACTATCAACCACTTGATGATGATGAAGGACTGAGTTCTTCAAGTGATAATGGCGAGCCTTTTGATTCTCAAGTGATTGAGGTAATAAATGTGTGTTTAAAAAGTAATTTCTCTATTTTTTTCACTTGTTATATTACTTGTGGTATGTTTAGTTATTTAAGCAACCTTAAATTATTGAAAATGTACTAACAATTCTTTTTTATATTATGTCAGGATATTCATATGGGTCCCGGTAAGAAAACAAATAGGTGTGCAGCTCGCCTAATAGCTTCACAAACACCTAGGGAAAAGAGAAGTATTGTTATGAAGATACACTTACTCTTCCGAGACGACCTGTAGTTGCACAAGTTAATCATTCAGAGAGCACACCCGAGGTCTCGCCCCAACCTATCCATCTTCCCGCCTTACATACTAGGCCCGATCAGCTCTCTACCTCCGCCACTCAACCTGACCACCTTTCAAGTCCATGTACAGTGACTAACAGTGGAGGTGAGAAATAAATGACCACTTAAATGAAATGATAATTTCTTATCTCAATATTTATTTAGTGCATTCATGTTTTATGTCGACTAAATTGAATAAAATTTTGGTCATAATAGCATCAATTCCAGTTTTGGGCAAGAAACGTGTACGAGGATCGACCCGAGGAAACAATGTGGAGAAGATTAGAAAGGAACATGGTGATCGAATACCCGTTACACTTAACCGTTTGACCAAAGCAATAGAAGGGGATTACGCCACACCGCTAGCAGCTGCTCTTGGTCAACAAATTCGAGTTCATGCCCCAGTCCGAAATGATGGATGGCTAGAAATTGCCTGTGGGTTAAGAGAGTCCATTGTTACAGGAGTTGGGGTAATTTGAAATATATGTGTTATATATTTAACATGTTATTTATGTTAATCGCAATGATATATAAAATATATTGAATTTTATTATTTCCAATTACAGCAAACTTTTGACTTTGGGGACTACAATAATGATGTGGATGTGAGATGTATTATTGATCATAAGTGCCAAACTTTGTACAATGAATGGAAAAGTAGATTACACACACACTACAAATCCCTTAAAGAAGACAATGTATCTGACCTCAAAAGTCAGATACTATATCCTTGTACAAAAGATGATTGGGAATGGATGATTGACAATCTGTGGGAAACTGATGATTGGAAGGTATTTATAAAAATATTTACTAAAGTAACATCCTCCTGTATATTAATACCTAATTTTTTTTTTATTTGTAGGTAAAGTCAGAGAATGCGATGAAAGCGAGAGGTTGTGTGAAGTATAATCATACGAGTGGCTCGAGATCATTGCACCGTGAGCATCTATCATTGTAAGTGTAGATTTACAAATTTGAACATACTAAATTATAAATACAAAATTATTGATTGACTAGAAAATCTAATGAAATGAAAGGTACAAGGAAGCAAACCGACTATTACGAAACTATTCGAAGACACCCATAAACGTCACCGACATGGGGGAATGTGGATAAATAACACAGCTGAGGAACATGATATAACCATAACTATTTCAATTTCAATAATAAATGTTTGCATTTTGATATTATGTTTTAAGCTTATTTATGTTTCATTCATAGCCCACTATGGTTTCAAAGATCGCTGAGCAATCTCAACCTAGTGTCACACATCCATTGTCTGAGGAGCAGATTTCCAGGGAAGTACTTGGGAAGAGGTCGGTCTACTTGAAGGGATACGGGATCCGCAAGGACAGTACTTCATCTTCTACACATTTTGAGGCTCCTAACTTCGAGGTGATTGTTCTTCAATAGCAGTTAGTTGACCAGCGACAACAATTAGCTGACCAAGGAAAGCAGTTACTTGACCAAGCTGAAAACATGAGTACAATGCAAACTATCATTCAAATGTTGGCAGCAAAAAATGGGATAGATCTAGCAAACATTCTGGGGTTAGTTCCAAGCAACAATGTCGGGGAGGATGCATCGGGCGTAGGGAAGGATGAAACTTCTCTCGGTTGAAATAGAGGTAAATTTGACACCTCATTAAATTGATTTACTTAATTTAACCAATCCTAAAATTTGTCAACAATATAAAATTATATAAACTTTGTATTACAATCCTAGCATTACAACCTTTGTATACAATAGCTTGATAAAACAATAATTTCACAACAATTTTCTGATTAATTTTAACTATATTTGTATATTATTGTTGAAGTTAATGCATTAATAAAATACTCATGTTTTTATCCTTTTGTTCACAGGTTGGTGCTGGATGTTCGTGGTTCAGTAGTGATATATATCGTTTTGCACGTTGGCATTCATTTAATTTTTCTTTGTTTCGTTTTATAGGTTTTTCTGTTGAATGTTTATATACTTTTTGGAATTATTATGTTTGGGATTGTTGGATATAGTTAGACGCATTCTAGGATTCTTATGTTTAGTATTGTTGGATATTTGAATAAAATTTGGGATATTGAAATGCATTTGATATTAATTTGGTTACATTACTAATTGTTATGATGTGTTTAGTTTAGTTTTTACTCAATGTTATGTAAAGGTTTTTTTTGTATGTTTTATAGAGAAATACAGGTTACTTAGAAATACACGTTTAGGAAGTGGATCAATTAGGGTTTAGGTGTAGTATGAATTGCTAAGTAATAATAGGTCATGGGAAGCTAAAATTAAATTTGTTTTAGATGGTTAGGCTGACAATATTTTAATCATCAGGAAAAAAAGTATAGGGTGTCAATGTGTCTTATTTTATCTTGCATTTTTTATATTCATTTGTAGTAACTTGTTTTCAAATTCATTTTTTGTTCCCAAAAGAAAGAAAAAATGGTTTCATCTTTAATAGTATATATATGGTTCCTTTCGGTTACATAATAGTATATATGTTGAGCAACAGTGGACTTGCTTCTTGTGAGTTAGAATATCTGCAAGGAGACATCAGATGGACCAGAATCTCGATTGAAGGGATATTCATCCATCATTCATTTCGTGCTGGATTCCATTACCTTCAGGAAGGCTTCTAATATGCTTTACTATGACATTCCTTCCTTTCAGCCAATGGAAATTTATGTTGATAACGAGGCGAAATTGACCCTTCATGGTCTTGTACAGGTATTGCTTTGGAAGTTTGGTTTTTGGTCTTTACCTTATTTTTAACCATTGTCTTACCTCTCAATTTTATCCATTATCATTTGGTCATGAAGAAGTTGACAGTGTTATATGGTTCTTTATCCCTTTTCTACTGGAGAGGATACAATATTTAGCTTATGATTTCTACATTTTAAGGTTGGCCTAATGTACTGTGATATGTATGGCATTGTTGTTTTTACTGGTTGTTCTTATTCATGTTAGGTATTTAGATGTTTGGGACATTTGCTTTGGTCCCAATTTTTTGCAGTTTGTTATTAACTTGAGTGATATCTCCTATTATGAAAAATAAGGAGAGAAATGGAAAACAAATAAACAAAGAAATGAAGGGAAAAAGGGTTTTAAATTACATAATTGTGTCTTTTTTACATCCTGGAGTTCATTGCATTGAAATCCAATGTTGGTCATGTGATTCCTCTGCGCGTGAGAAGAATACATGATTCAGTTTAGTTGAACACCTGAATATGGGCACTTTTAGTTGCACACCTGAATAAGGGTACTTAAATTGGTTCCAATCTGTGGGAGAGTCCAATGAGTTATGTTACTTCTGTTAGTGATTTAAAATGAGAATTAACAATATGTCCCCCAATATATATTATATAAGTATATATATATATCCAAAATTGCTTCTTTTTTTTTTTTGTTCCAGATGTGTTAGCTACACTTTAAGAATGAAGGTACAAAGTATAATAGTTTCTCCATTTGCAGGAAGTGTAAAGATGTTTATAGAAGGATGCCCATATTGGTGATGGGCTAGTGTTGTTTTGGGTTATTATGGACAACCTTAATTGTGCTTTGTGCTGAGAAGAACAAGATAATTGGCTATAGCTAATGGGTATCAAGAAGCTTTGATGTGTAAATATAATGGGCGATGCATGTTTTTAAAATTAACATGATTTTATTTTCCAAAATCTAAAACTTTAATACAACTATATATATGCAGGTACAAAGTATAATAGTTTCTCCATTTGCAGGAAGTGTAAAGATGTTTATAGAAGGATGCCCATATTGGTGATGGGCTAGTGTTGTTTTGGGTTATTATGGACAACCTTTGCAATATTTGAATGTGTAAGGATGAAGATAATTGTGCTTTGTGCTGAGAAGAACAAGATAATTGGCTATAGCTAATGGGTATCAAGAAGCTTTGATGTGTAAATATAATGGGCGATGCATGTTTTTAAAATTAACATGATTTTATTTTCCAAAATCTAAAACTGTAATACAACTATATATATGCAGGTTTGGAAGTGAAACTGTACATGCCAAACCAAAAAAGAACTAATAAGGATATACACGTGTTTTTATGAATGTGATTTATCACAAGCTCATATCTGCATGTCCACGTGAGGACATTGTGGGCAAAAACATTGTTGAATTTCTTTTAATCATTAGTATGCATAATATTAAACAGCAGTCTATGGATTTGCTTAAGCATGATTTATGGTTTTGTAGTTTGAGTCTCTTTATTGTTCTTTACTTATTTGAAGCTTTATGATGTATGGGGTTTCTTCAATTTTATTTACCATTACTTCAACGCATCTCCATTTCCGTAACCTCTATTGCTTGCAGATTCGAACTTTAGGAATGCTAAGGTCCAGATTTCAATCATTGCCTACTGCTTTTAATGCCTGTTTAATTCCGGAGGAAAAGAGTGAGCCAACAAAAAAGAAAGGACTGCTGAAGTCCACTTCTTCTCGGAACTTTGCTCAGGTTATTTTATTTGCTACTCTCTAGAAAATATGGGAATTCCTTTCCTTCAATTTTATTTATCTAATAAATTTTTTTAGATCCCATCAAGCAATGAAAAAGCAGCAGCAAGATTTGCTCAGTTATGGAACACAATAATCAGCAATTTTAGAGAGGAGGATCTTATAAGTGATAGGTAATCATGGGTGTGAAACTTTGCACAATAATACACACCTATTTTTTTTTATGTTGTTTGACTCCTACGATCTGAACTTTTTTTGTGTCCTAACATGTGTTGAGAAATTTTTTTTTTCTTCTGAATCTTATTATATTCTGCTGTAGTATGTATAACTTTGTATCATTTCTAGGGAAATGGACCTGTTGCTTGTTCCATATTGGGCTGACCGTGAGTTGGACCTCATACAATGGCCTCCATTTTTGCTTGCTAGCAAGGTTTGTCACATGGTTCAAATTTGTTTAAAATGGAAATGTTGCGAAATTCCCAATTGGAAGTGTTGCAAAAATGGAAGTATTGTAATAGTATATAACATGACATCCAATTTTATTTATTTATTTATTTTTTCAATAAATTTGACCTAAGTGCAAATAGATATAAGTTAATATTCAAAGAATCAATTGAGAAAATAATGAAAGCTTTTCAATAAAACAAAGTAATGAAAGTTTGAAAAAAGAAAAAGACAGAGAGAAGTAAGGTCATTTTAACCTTGAGAGCAACTCAAGTCTTGTAGAACTTGAAAATTGGACATTCAAAACACGTCAATCTAAGACTTTTGCTAAAGTTTTATTTATTTATTTATTTATTTTTGGGGTACAAATTTAACAGCTAGAAAAACAAAATAGAGAAAAATAGCCTAACACAAAATTTATAATATAAAAAAAAAAAAGCGCAACGGTCGTAATGGTGTTAGAACGGGGACTACGGCCTTTACATAACAGTGGTGGTTGTTACGACTGTGAATTTCTATCACACCGCTATAGTAGCCATAACGGGTGGTGGTAACCATTGAAACCATTATGTATGGTTACGGTTGCGCTTTAAAAACATGTTTGAGAATAATTTTGATCATTCGAAGTAGAGAAATTCTACAGGGATAGGCAAGTGTATCATTGGATTGGCTTGCAAAGATAGGGAATTTTTTTGCAGAAGGTCTCGAGTAGCTGCTTTCTGATTCACTTAATAAACTTATTCTCTGATGATCAGTGGGTGGAAGCAACGTGCAAGTCTTTGGTCATATTAGTAGTTGTGATGGAATCTTTGAGAACTTACTAAACTTTGTCTCAAGGGTAACACGATTTAACATAATTTTCTGATGACTATATATGTCTTTTGGCTAGATCCCAATAGCGTTGGACATGGCTAAGGACAGCAACGGAAAGGATAGAGAGCTGAAAAAGAGGATTGAAGCTGACGACTATATGTCTTGTGCTGTTCGTGAGTGCTATGCTTCATTTCAAAACATTATTAAGATTTTGGTTCAGGGTGGTCGCGAAAAAGAGTAAGTTTTATTACATTCTTATAATTTTGATTGAGAAATGGATATACATATTGCATATTGATGCTTTGTTATATCATAATGCTTTATTTGTCCAAATGGCCTTTCCAAGGTTATAGAATATATATTAACTGAGGTTGACAAACATATAGAATAAGGCAAGCTATTAATTGAATACAATATGGGTGGTCTTCCTAGCCTCTATGACCACTTCGTCAAGCTTATCAAGTACTTGGTATTTTTTTGCAATATCATGCCAGTTGTTTTATGTGACTCGTTAATGGGATTTATGAAGTGTTCACACTGATTTAGTTTCATTTCTGCAGTTAGAGAATAAGCAGACAGACAGGGATCAGGTTGTGATTCTTTTCCAAGACATGTTGGAGGTTGTGACAAGAGACATAATGATGGAAGATCACATAACAGGTGAAGCATTTTGATGTGATTGCTCCTGATTTTATACTAGTGACTTGATGCCATCTGATGTTGGTTACATTTTTTCTTCAACAGCTTGGTAGATTCTATCCATGGTGGATCAGGACATGAGGGGATGGTCCCCCTTGAATATCAATTATTTGCATTTGCTGGAGCAATAAATTTTCCGGTTCAAGAAACAGAAGCTTGGAAAGAGAAGGTGATTGGTGGAGATATCATAATGACAAATTTTAATTTCAAACTATTTACCTATTGATTCGTCCTCCCGTCTCCCCCCTCCCCCTCTCAAAAAAAATAAAAAATAAAAGTAGTACCTGTTAACTTTGATGCATTTCTCCAGATCAAACGGCTCGATCTATTGCTTACAGTGAAGGAGTCTGCAATGGACGTACCATCAAACCTAGAAGCTCGAAGGCGCATTTCATTTTTCTCAAATTCATTGTTTATGGACATGCCTTCAGCACCTAAAGTCCGTAATATGCTTTCCTTCTCGTAAGTTTTTCGAGTTCTTTTGCATGTAACCTTAGTTTTCCTTGTACGTGTGTGTTGTATATGCTTGATTTGTTGGTCTTGTACTTGTTTGTATTTTGTACTCTTATTGTAATTTTCAAAACTAAGCACTGAGGGATCATTTGGGAAGTGACTTTTTGTCTAAAATATGTTTGGGAATGACTTTTTGACTTCTTACCAAAAGATACGCAAGAAGTGGAGTGAATTGAAAGAAATCTCTGACCTTTTTGTATGAGTTGAGATTTTTTTAGCTTTTGGGATTTTCTAGTGGCATTTTTACTTTTAATCTAAAATATTAACTACCCAAACGAGGCCTAAATATTTTGTACAATGTGTGGCCTAGCAGTGAAACCTCTGAAGCCCCTATAAGAATGCATGTTTCTTCTGTACAAAGACTAGATGCTGTATGCTATTATCTGCTACTATGAATCTTTTTCTCGTATGTTATTGATAATCAATTTCTTTTGTATGTGTTGCGGTGATGTTTCTCCTAGTGTTTTGATGCCTTACTACTCGGAAGAGGTGCTATTCTCTCTACGCGAATTGGAAGTGCAAAATGAAGATGGGGTTTCCATCCTTTTTTACCTGCAGAAAATTTTTCCTGCTTAGATTTTCATTATGGGCAACATTGGTGGATTGTGTTTTTTTAATAGGCATTTCAAGCATTTTTTGTTTTTTTGGTGGTAGCAAATTGGTCATGCATATGAATGGAACAACTTTCTTAAGCGAGTAAAGCACGACAATGAAGAAGAATTTAAATGATCGGATGAACTTGAAGAACACAAACTAGAAAAACTACGCCTTTGGGCATCATATAGAGGCCAAACATTGACTAGGACTGGTAAGCTGTTTGTTTTAGTGTGTGGACGTGCTTAGATGCATGTCTGCATGTGTTTTTTCATTGGTTGTCTGTGTATGTAGCGACAGTGTGTTCTGTAGCTCCAAGATCTTACTATTAGCACATCCTTTCATTTTTCATTGCACTAACACATTATTACAAATGCCAGTAAGAGGCATGATGTATTACCGGAAAGCTTTAGAACTTTGGGCCTACCTTGATATGGCCAAGGATGAAGGTACTTGCTCGTCCATTTGGAGAATTTGGGATCATTGATGTTATGCAGCTCTTCACTTTGGTGTTAATAAAAATGATAATATTCTTTTTATTTGAATGAAAAAATTGTTATACATCAAGATACTCTGAATGCACTTTTGTTACTTGATGACTACCCATGATCAGATTTAATGGAAGGCTACAAGGCTGTTGAATTAAATATGGAGGATCAGATTAGAGAAGAAAGGTCATTGTGGGCACAATGTCAAGCAGTGGCCAATATGAAGTTTACATACGTGGTCTCATGTCAACAATATGGGATTGACAAATGATCTGGAAATTATCACGACCCAAAACAGTAAATAAACAATGTCCAATGAGCTGTGACAGTCTGTATGCCAAAAAGACTGTTCATACACATATACATGAACAGTACAGAACAGTATGTACATATTAACAATCATTCAGTTCAGGGACCTAATCCCTATTAAACAGTACAGTAACAATCTATACAGTTTACAAAACAGATACAGAGACAGACAGGGAAATTAAAACACCCCTAAGCCATAACTTGACAGGCTCGGAACCTCGCAGTGAGGCACAGTGGTTGGCTTGACAAAACTGGAGCTTACCCCGACACTTCTAACCACGGTTTGGTGCCTGTACACCTACATATATATATGAGCAGTGAGCTAAAGCCTAGTGAATAACGTAATGCGTAAAGGGGTTAAGAATGAATGTCCTTACAGTAATGAAAATAGTTCGTTAATTCAGTATATCAGTCATTCAGTCATATGTGGTACATTCATTAACATAACAATACAGTAAACAGTAGGTCTTAAAAGACCAAACAGTAAATGATGGCCATCGATTAGTAAACAGTAGTGGTACCAACATGGGAACCGACAGAGATCTCTCTATCAGTAACAGTAAACAGTAGCTGCTAAGGATGCCACAATATAGTTCAGAATATAGGACATACATTCATTCAATTAACAGTGTCAGTTCAGAAAGCAGTGCAGTTTAATTATTCAGAAGATAATCATTTTGAGCATATCTTTACACAGTTGTTACTCACAAAGTTCTAGGCCACAGTAAAGCTAGAGCGCGTCCCCAGTCGCCAATCCTACACAGTTACAGATTGAACACACACTAAGCTACACAATTGGGAAAGATAATAACTTAATCCCTAATTTGCCTCGGTGTGTTCTACATCTATATCCTCATTAAGATGCCTTAAACTAGGCCTAAGAATGCCTAGGATGGGATGGGGATGCAAAGACGCATTCAGAAAACATTTCCAGAATTTTCAGAAAACAGAGGTCACGCTCGAGCGTAGGTTACTCCGCTCGAGCGGACATGCAGACAAAGGTTTCCGCTCGAGCGTAGACTTACCTGCTCGAGCGTTATGCAAAACAATCAAAAGTGCTGGATAGGTGAAAATCACGCTCGATTGGGCGCTCGACACCCGCTCGAGCATGAGACAGAAAGTCCTGCTCGAGCGTCAATTATTCCGCTCGAGCGGACTTCAAAACAGTGCAAAGTACTGGGAGCACGAATTTCACGCTCGAGCACCAGTCACCCCGCTCGAGCGTGAGTTCAAAATCTGAAATTCCCAGATTTGAACTGCCAAGCTCAAACCAAGTTCAAATGCATTAAAACCAATTCCTTTAGGCCCTTTTCTTGGAAAACATTTGTAAATACATAGAATAACATGATTCAAAGCTCAATTTGTAAAATCAAGGCCCAAAAGGAAGATCAATTCAACTCAATTTGAAACCAATTTTCATGAACATAATTCAAGCATAACATGCATGAATTTAAACCATTCCAAAGCTTCAATTCATGTTCTAATGAGCCAATATTTTCAAAGACAAGGTGAAAGCATGGTTTATGATCAAAACATGGACATGCATGTGGCAAATTTATGAAGAACAAGCTCTAAAATGCAAGAGTATACCATGCATGCAATAATTGAGCTCCAATTCAACAATTTGAGCCATAAGTTGGCTCTAGACTTCAACTTTGCTCAAAACCATGCAAGAACAAGCTTAAACACAACAATGAGAGGTTGAGTTCCCTTACCTAGGTCTCCAATACAAGGTGAGGAAGCTTAATTTGCTAATTCTCTCTTCAATTCTACCAAGTTTCCAAGCAATTTGGTTGAAATCAAGTCCTTCTCCTAGCTCTCTCTCTCTAGTCGGTTAAGTCTAAGAAAAATGGGCTGATGAAGTGTTGTAATTTTAGCATTAGAGATCAACTAAGAGGCTCATGAAAGTCCACTAGGTGAGAAAATGACAATTAAGTCCAACTCTTATAATTTAACTCATTTTAATCCAATTTAATCATACCAAATCACATTTTAGATAAATACACCATAAAATCATATAAATTCCAATGAACACAAATCATCAATCAATTTCAGATTCGACCGCCGATAAGGCCTTCAATTCGCAATTTAAACACAAAGGCATGAACAGATAATCAAAAAGTCAACAGATAGACATACAATTAAACAGATATACTTAATCAATTCAGTTCCAGATTTCAGTCAGTCAGTTCAGTACTTCAATCAATTCAGTTACCAATCATAATCAGTCTCAGTTTAGCAATAATCAGTGGTTAATCGGTAAACAGTGACGAGGGTTGTTACAGTCTCCCCTCCTTAAAAAGAGTTTAGTCCTCTAAACTCAAGTTACCTTCGTTTTGGAAGAAAACAAGATTCAGCGGAAACAGTTTAGGATGTCTTTTAGCCATGTCATCTTCCTTCTCCCAAGTGGCATACACGCCACCATGGTTTTGCCAGTCAACTTTCACTAACGGGATCTCTTTATTTCCTAATTTCTTGATCCGACTGTATACAATCTAAATAGGCCGTTCCTCGTAAGTGCAGTTATCACTCAGCACTACACGAGTAGGCTCTATCACGTAGAAAGGATCCCGGAGGTAGTCCCTCAATATAGAAATGTGGAAGACGTTGTACATATGCTCCATTTCAGGAGGAAGCGCAACTTGATACGCCACCGGATTGATTTTCTCAATAATCTCATATGGTCCGACGTATCTCGGCGCTAACTTGCCTTTGACTGCAAAACGAGTCAGGCCTTTCATCGGTGTCACTTTCACAAACACGTGATCACCCACTTCGTATTCTCTATCCCGTCTTCTGGCATCAGCATAACTTTTCTGTCTGCTCTGTGCGGTTTTCAATCTTTGTTGTATCAGTTTCACTTTCTCAGTTGTTTCGTATGCAATCTCGGGCCCAAGCAAAGGCCCATCTCCAACTTCTGCCCAGCAAACCGGAGATCTACATTTTCTGCCATACAATGACTCGAAAGGCGCCATACCAATACTTGAATGATAACTGTTGTCGTAGGCAAATTCAGCATTTTGCAAATGGCTTTCCCAGTTTCCCTGAAAATCGAGGACACACATTCTTAGTAAATCCTCTAGAGTCTGGATGGTCCTTTCTGACTGGCCATTGGTCTGAGGATTAAGCACTACTCAGTCTCAGTTCAGTACCCAATGCAGTCTGTAAGCTTTGCCAAAATCTCGATGTAAACTTCGAATCACTGTCAGAAACAATGGACACAGGCACTCCATGCAGTCTAACAATTTCATCAATATAGAGTATAGCCAATTTGTCCGCATTATAAATTGTCTTAACAGGTAAGAAATGAGCAGATTTAGTCAGTCTATCAACAATAACCCAAATTGAGTCCATACCTTAACTGGAGCGAGGCAATCCCACAATAAAATCCATGGTGATATGTTTCCATTTCCACTCCGGTATGGGTAAGGGCTGCAATAAGCCTGCGGGTCGTTGATGTTCGGCTTTAACTTGTTAGCAATGAAGACATTTTGCCACAAACTCAGCAATCTCTTTCTTTATTCCCAGCCACCAGAAATTCAGTTTCAGATCTTGATACATTTTCGTATTCCCTGGATGGATAGAAAATTTTGAATTGTGGCCCTCTTGCATAACTCTTCTTTTCAATTCAGAATCATTTGGTATACACAGTCTTTCTTGAAATTTCAGTACATTACTTTCAAATTTGAAACTCGGTCTTGGTTTAGTTTCCCTTTCTTCGATGATCTTCTTCAAGAAGTCATCCGATTGTTGTTTCTCTTTAATTTCTTCAATCAGTGCTGGTTGAGCAGAAATAACAGCTATTGTTCCACCTTGTTCTCGTAAAACAATTTCAATTTCAGATTTTTCAAGGTCACAAAGTAGCTCTTTCTGCCCGGTAAGCAAATAGGCTAAGTTCCCAATTGATTTCCGACTCAGTGCATCGGCAACGGTGTTGGCTTTTCCCGGATGGTACAAAATCTGTAGGTCATAGTTTTTAATCAGTTCTAGCCATCTCTGCTGTCTCATGTTCAGTTCTTTCTGTGTGAAGAAATATTTCAAACTCTTGTGGTCGATATATACTTCCCATGTCGCCCCATACAGATAGTGACGCCAGATTTTCAGTGCAAATACCACTGCGGCAAGTTCCAAGTCATGGGTTGGGTAATTCCTTTCGTGCGGTCTTAGTTATCGGGAAGCATAAGCAATAACTGTCCCATTCTGCATTAAAACACATCCCAAACCCTTATGAGAAGCATCACTAAATACAGTAAAACCATCCGTACCTAAAGGTAAGGTGAGAATTGGTGCAGTTACAAGTTGAGTTTTCAACTCTTGGAATGCTGATTCCCTTTGGTCAGTCCAGTCAAATGATATCCCCTTCTGAGTTAACTGAGTCAACGGTAAGGCAATTTTGGAGAAATCTTTGACAAATCTTCTGTAATACCCGGCTAGTCCCAAAAAGCTTCGAACTTCTGTCACATTTGTTGGTCTAGGCCAGTTTACTACAGCTTCAATTTTCTGTGGATCAACAGAAATTTCATCTTTGCTAACAACATGCCCCAAAAACATAACATGATCAAGCCAAAATTCGCATTTGGACAGTTTAGCATAAAGTTTCTGTTCTCTTAGGGTCTGTAGGGCAAGTCTCAAATGATGTTCATGTTTTTCTCTACTTTTGGAGTAAATCAGTATGTCATCAATGAATACTACAATAAAGTCATCAAGGTATGGTTTAAAGATTCTGTTCATGAGGTCCATAAATGCAGCAGGTGCATTGGTAACTCCGAAAGGCATAAATAAAAATTCGTAATGTCCATACCTCGTTCGAAAAGCAGTTTTGTCAATGTCTTCTGGCTTAACTTTCAGCTGATGGTATCCTGATCTGAGGTCGATCTTAGAGAACACTTGAGCACCCTGTAACTGATCAAATAAGTCATCAATACGTGGCAATGGGTATTTATTTTTCACAGTTACCTTGTTCAGTTCACGGTAGTCAATACACAGTCTCAGTGAGCCATCTTTTCTTCTTCACAAATAAAACAGGAGTGTCCCATGGCGAAGTGCTAGGCCTGATGAACTTCTTATCTAGCAGTTCTTGCAGTTGCACTTTCAATTCTTTCAGTTTAGTTGGAGCCATTCGGTAAGGAGCTTTAGATACTGGCTGCGTTCTCGGAATCACATCAACGGTAAATTCAATCTCCCTGTCAATCAAATCCCCTGGCAAATTATCTGGAAAAACATCTGGGAATTCTCTGACTATGGGAATACTGTTCACATTAGCATTATCATTAGTAGATATAGTCAATACAGAACACAGATATCCTTTACACCCCTTTCTAATCAATTTAACAGCTTTCACAGATGAAATCAAATACGGAGGAGGTACTACTCCAACCCCATTAAACACAAATTCGGGTAAACCCGGTGGATGAAAAACTACTTGTTTCGTTACACAGTCTATGGTAGCATGGTATTTCATTAACCAGTCCATTCCCAATATTACATCAAAATGATCAATGTTCAGTGGCAGTAAATCAATATATAGATGTGCATCTTCAACAATAATTTCATAAGCAGGGTACATATATGCACAGGTCATAGATCCCCCAATGGGTGATGATACAGCTAACAGATAATTCATGGGTTCTAATGGTCTATTCAATTTTCGTGAAAAAGCATGCGACACATATGAATGCGTAGACCCCGAATCAATCAGTACATAAGCATTTTGAGTACAAATAGAGAGAATACCTAACACAATGGTCTTGGTATTCTCCACGTCTCTCGGTACTAGGGCGAACACTCGGCCCTGCCTCATGGGCTCTTTCTCGGTAGCTTTGGGGTTCGGTTTTGGTGCAACAGTTGATGTTGCCACGCTTGGTGCAACTTTACTATTGGCTTGTGGAGCAGAGGGGCTGTCTTTAACCATGTGGCCCACCTTGCCACACCTGTAACAAGCTCCAGATATTTTGTAACAGACCCCTTTGTGCTTCTTGCCACACTCAGAACAGGGTGGTATGAAACCACTCCCTTGGCTAGGGCTAGTTGTTGACCCCATATTCTGTTTCTTGTTCAATGGGTTATGCTCGCCTTTCTTGAATTTAAAACCCTACCTTTTACCACGCCATTCAGACGCTGGTGTTTTAGTTTTCAGTGCCTCGATGTTCGATTCAGCCATCAAGGCTCGGTCAAGAGCATTTACATAATTTGGTAATTTCAGAACATTTATTCTGTCGAGTATTGCAACATTAAGGCCGCCTTCAAACTTTCTGGCCTTCTTGTAGTCAGTGTCAACCATATGTGGTGCATATCTAGCAAGCTGGGTGAACTTCGTTTCATATTCAGCAATGGACATTGTGCCCTGTCTCAGCTGTTCAAATTCAGTTACTTTTCTGTCCCTAACACACTGAGGGAAGTACTTTTCAAAGAAGGCTCCTTTGAATTGAGCCCAAGTCATTACAGTATTGTCATCACGGATAAGCATCCACCACCTTCTAGCTTCTTCTTGCAGAGTAAAGGTGGCCAATAGCACTTTATGTGCTTCAGAGCACGGAAAAAGCTCAAACAATTTTTCTGTCTCGAGAACCCATGCTTCAGCTTTTAACGGTTCAAGGCCTCCCTGGAAGGATGACGGTTTCATTTTGCTGAACTTATGGGTGAGAGCAATTATGTCCCCATCATTAACATTCACATTCTGTTCCGACTGTACCGGAGGAGGAGGTGGGGGCTGTTGATTCTGTTGTTGATCTAGTCTTTCAGTTATTAGTACCATCATTCTTTCCAGTCTTGCCATTCTTGCCATTCTTGCCTCAGAGGATGAGGATGAGGATTCATTTGCAGTTCTTGTATTATCCATTTCACTATAAGCAGTTAAAGCAATTTTAAACATAAGCAGTTGCATACTTAAACAGTTTATCACATTAGCACTATTCAGTCATGTCATAGCCACACACACTTTTCATGCTCATGTAATGCCCTAATCGCTTTTCTAGGACATCCTATAGCTCATTTGGACACGTTTGTGCATTATAACTCGTGGTAAGTAACGCTCTGATACCACTGTCATGACCCAAACCCGCCCTTATGGGTTTAGCACCGTAACCGGCCAGTAATCCAAGATTACTGAAGGCCTGCTTAACAGTAATACAGTAAAACAGAGTACAGGGGCATGGCGGAAGCCAAAACAGTAAATAAACAATGTCCAATAAGCTGTGACAGTCTGTATGCCAAAAAGACTGTTCATATACATATACATGAACAGTACAGAACAGTATGTACATATTAACAATCATTCAGTTCAGGGACCAAATCCCTATTAAACAGTACAGTAACAGTCTATACAGTCTACAAAATAGATACAGAGACAAACGGGGAAATTAAAACACCCCTAAGCCATAACTTGACAGGCTCGGAACCTCGCAGTGAGGCACAGTGGTTGGCTTGACAAAACTGGAGCTTACCCCGACGTTTCTAACCACAGTCTGGTGCCTGTACACCTACATATATATATATATATATATATGAGCAGTGAGCTAAAGCCTAGTGAATAACGTAATGCGTAAAAGGGTTAAGAACGAATGTCCTTACAGTAATGAAAATAGTTCGTTAATTCAGTATATCAGTCATTCAGTCATATGTGGTACATCCATTAGCATAACAGTACAGTAAACAGTAGGTCTTAAAAGACCAAACAGTAAATGATGGCCATCGATCAGTAAACAGTAGTGGTTCCAACAAGGGAACCGACAGAGATCTCTGTATCAGTAACAGTAAACAGTAGCAGCTAAGGATGCCACAATACAGTTCAGAATATAGGACATACATTCATTCAATTAACAGTATCAGTTCAGAAAGCAGTACAGTTCAATTATTCAGAAGATAATCATTTTGAGCATATCTTTACGCAGTTGTTACTCACAGAGTTCTGGGCTATAGTAAAGCTAGAGCGCGTCCCCAGTCGCCAACCCTACACAGTTACAGATTGAACACACACTAAGCTACACAGTTGGGAAAGATAATAACTTAATCCCTAATTTGCCTCGGTGTGTTCTACATCTATATCCTCATTAAGATGCCTTAAACTAGGCCTAAGAATGCCTAGGATGGGATGAGGATGCAAAGACGCATTCAGAAAACATTTTCAGAATTTTCAAAAAACAGAGGTCATGCTCGAGCGTAGGTTACTCCGCTCGAGCGGGCATGTAGACAAAGGTTTCCGCCCGAGCGTAGACTTACCCGCTCGAGTGTTATGCAAAACAGTCAAAAGTGCTGGATAGGTGAAAATCACGCTCGATTGGGCGCTCGACACCCGCTTGAGCATGAGATAGAAAGTCCCGCTCGAGCGTCAATTATTCTGCACGAGCGGACTTCAAAACAGTGCAAAGTACTGGGAGCACGAATTTCACGCTCGAGCGCCAGTCACCCCGCTCTAGCGTGAGTTCAAAATATGGAATTCCCAGATTTGAACTGCCAAGCTCAAACCAAGTTCAAATGCATTAAAACCAATTCCTTTGGGCCCTTTTCCTGGAAAACATTTGTAAATACATAGAATAACATGATTCAAAGCTCAATTTGTAAAATCAAGGCCCAAAAGGAAGATCAATTCAACTCAATTTGAAACCAATTTTCATGAACATAATTCAAGCATAACATGCATGAATTTAAACCATTCCAAAGCTTCAATTCATGTTCTAATAAGCCAATATTTTCAAAGACAAGGTGAAAGCATGGTTTATGATCAAAACATGGACATGCATGTGGCAAATTTATGAAGAACAAGCTCTAAAATGCAAGAGTATACCATGCATGCAATAATTAAGCTCCAATTCAACAATATGAGCCATAAGTTGGCTCTAGACTTCAACTTTGTTCAAAACCATGCAAGAACAAGCTTAAACACAACAATGAGAGGTTGAATTCCCTTACCTAGTCTCCAATACAAGGTGAGGAAGCTTAATTTGCTAATTCTCTCTTTAATTCTACCAAGTTTCCAAGCAATTTGGTTGAAATCAAGTCCTTCTCCTAGCTCTCTCTCTCTCTAGTCGACTAAGTCTAAGAAAAATGGGCTGATGAAGTGTTGTAATTTTAGCATTAGAGATCAACTAAGAGGCTCATGAAAGTCCACTAGGTGGCAAAATGGCAATTAAGTCCAACTCTTGTTATTTAACTCATTTTAATCCAATTTAATCATATCAAATCACATTTTAGATAAATACACCATAAAATCATATAAATTCCAATGAGCACAAATCATCAATCAATTTCAGATTCAGCTGCCGATAAGGCCTTCAATTCGTAATTTAAACACAAAGGCATGAACAGATAATCAAAAAGTCAACAGATAGACATACAATTAAACAGATATACTTAATCAATTCAGTTCCAGATTTCAGTCAGTCAGTTCAGTACTTCAATCAATTCAGTTACCAATCATAATCAGTCTCAGTGTAGTAGTAATCAGTGGTTAATCGGTAAACAGTGACGAGGGTTGTTACAAAAATCCTCGTGCACAAGACATTCTAAGGCTTATGACAACGTATGTGTTCCGGTATAGTCTTTTGTGGATTTGGTGATTGTCATAATTTACCATTGTCATATTTCCTTGTCACAAGTATCCATCTATTCGTGTAGCTTACATTGATGAGGTTGAAGAACCCGGCAAAGATGCATCTAAAAAAATTATCCATAAGGTTTACTATTCTGTGCTAGTGAAAGCTGTTTTGCGTAAGTCTGCTAATTCTTCAGAGGCAGTACAGAATTTGTATCACGTAAAAACTAAGGCTCTCTTTTAAAACAGACTTTGGATCAGTAGTTTTAAGTTTAATAGGAGATAAGATAGTCTCAACCAAATACTACTCTACTTGATAGTGCTTAGATTGCTTACTGAGGTCATGAGATTTGCTGGAATTGATCGGAGGCATTGTCACTCCTGTAACTGATATTTACCACATCATTCTTCAACCACACTCACTGATATAGTGAAAATGAATTACAAAGTAAATAAACCATGAATTTGTAACAAGTTATTTACTTGAAAGTGTTGCTACCCAAAATCACTTGAAAGAATCTACTGTTGCACATAAATAACTACTATGCTCTCATAAGGCACACTTGAAAATTATATAGATTTCCACATTTAATTAATTTGAGTCTCTTCCCAAAGAATAATGCTTCTTCATCTTTAATTCTACTGGTCTGCTGCTGCTGCTGCTGCTGGTGTGCTGCTATAGAATTTTGTTGGGCTGCTGCTACTGTAATGTTGCTGTGAAGCGGGCTGCTACTAGATGCTGGTCTGCTGCAAATTTGGGTTGTTGTTAGTTTCATGTTTTCATTTTGTTATCTGCTGTTTTTACTATGGGTTCACAATTTGGATGTATTTGAGTATTTTAATGAGTTTACCCTTTTAGGTTTTATACAACGCTTCCAAAAGCATATTTTTCAGCAGTGTTTTTTTGCCTACACATCAACTTTAGATGATTTAATATCAATGTTATTAGTTTGTAATAGAAGTGCCTGAGGGATGCCTCTTGTAAATATGTAAATCTTATAAAAAAATATATATGTTTTCAATTTTTTTTGCCGCTACAAATTTGTCGTTGCCAAAAAGTAAAGCTTTCTTGACAAACAACTTGTCGGGAAATGTGTAGCCAAAAGTTTATTTTTGCCCACTCATATTGTGTTGCTAAAAGTGTATTTTTTGCCAATGCCAATTTGTTGTTGCCAAAACTAAAGCTTTATCGACAACCAAATCGTTGGCAAATGGCAACATTTATCGACGTAAATGTGTCGCTAAAAGTTACTTTTGCTCACTCATATTGTGTTGGTAGAAGTGTATTTTTTGTCAATGCCAATTTGTCGTTGCCAAAAGTAAAGCTTTAGCGACAAACAAATCGTCGGCAAATGGCAACATTTACCGACGTAAATGTGTCGCCAAAAGTTTACTTTTGCCGACGCATATGTTGTTACTAAAAGTATATTTTTGCCCATGCAAATTTGTGTCGCGAAAAGTGCCACACAATCATCATATTTGAATGACTTTTACCGATGCAAGGTAAATTGCCAACGATGGATGAAGGCTTTTATCGACGACTATGTTCGTCGCTAAAGGCATTACTTTTACCAACGCAATGATAATTTTGTTGGCAAAAACTTTTGCCAACTCACTTTTGCCTACGGGTTGCCAACGTAGCTTTGTGTGTCAGCAAAACTCTTTGCCAACGAGTTGACGATAAATATTCAGGATGACGTGCCATGGTGTATGCTTTTTGCAGACAATATTGTGTTAGTGGATGAGACTAGAGAAGGAGTTAACACAAAGTTGGAGATTTGGAGAAAAGCTCTTGAATCTAAAGGATTTCGGATAAGCAGAACTAAGACAGAGTACATGGAGTGTAAATTTAGTAATAGTAATAATGAAAGCAGAGGAGAAGTGAAGATTGAGAACCAAGAACTGCCTAAGAGTGAACATTTTCGTTATTTAGGGTCGATTATCACAACAACGGGAGAGATTGATGCAGATGTGACCCATATGATTAAGGCGGGATGGTGTAAGTGGAGAAGTGCATCTGGGGTATTGTGCGATAAACGAATACCCACTAGACTAAAAGGTAAGTTTTATAGAACGGCTATTAGACCAGCTATGTTGTATGGGATAGAGTGTTGGGCAACCAAGAAACATCATGTAGATAAGATGAGTGTGTGGCTGAGATGAGGATGCTAAGGTGGATGTGTGGTAAGACTAGACAGGACAGGATTAGGAATGAGTGTATTCGGGAATGGGTAGGAGTAGCACCGATAGAAGATAAGTTGAGAGAGAATAGTTTGAGATGGTTTGGTCATATTCAACGGAGACCAACAGAGGCAGTAATGAAGAGATGCGATACTGTAACGGTAGATGGAAGTGTTAGGGGACGGGGTAGGCCTAGATTAACGTTGACTAGCGTTATAAATAGAGATATGAATCTACTTAATTTGACTAATGAAATGGCCTTTGATAGGGCCGCGTGGAGAAGAAGGATTCATGTAGCCGACCCCATTTGATGGGACTTAAGGCTTGGCTTGGTTTGGTTTGGTTTGGTTATTTATTAAGAAAAGCTACATACTATAATTTTTTTTTTTTATAAATTCGAAAGAAATGCTAAAGACTCATAAATTTACCCAAAATGATATAATAATAGAATTAGAATCTATATCATGCCACATAATTTTATCATTATCTAATGATTTATCATATTCAATTTTATAGAACAATATTTTAATTTTAAAAAAGTTATCAAAATACAAAACTTAAATATGCTGTAATAATAGTCATGCCGGCCTTTTTAAACTAGTATATATATAAATGTCAATATGGAGAGGTAGGTGAGTTGTGCATATTCTAAACCTCTCTTATAGTTGACCAAAAAAAAAAATAGAGGATCGTTTGCATAGACTTATGGTGGTTGTGTTGGTTTTGGGAATGGCGGCGGCGGCGGTGCTGGTGGTGGTGGTAGTGGAGGTTTTTGGTCCTAAAATTTGTGAAGGTGTTTGCACTATAATTATTTTTCTATCGATTATGCCCTATTGATTGTGGTCAAATCTAATTTTATTAATTGTGGCTTATCAATTGTCGCCAATTATGTCCTGTTAATTGTGACCTGTCGATCATGATCAAATCTAATCTCATTGATTGTGACTTATTGATTTTGGTTTGTCAATTTAGATCATGAATCATCTTTTTATAAATAAATATATGGCCATGTTATTTATATTATTATTGTTATTGTTATGCTTTGAGTAGGAGGCATGGGAAGTGGTCTAGGAAGTTCAACGTGGCTGATTAAAGTGGCTTTAAAGAAAAACTACCTAGAGTAGTTCTTGAAGGAAACTATTGGTGAAGCTTACAAATAGGCAAAACAAAGAGAAACGAAGGGATAAAAAAACAACCAAAAAGTTAGTTTTAGGCTTAGCATAATTTAGGAATAGTTTCTCTTTCGAAATAGGAGTAGTTCATTACTGTATTCTATAAATTTTTGTGAACCTCAATAGTTTCACTTTTGAAATTACTTGGTGTTTGCTTCATTTACTTTGTAACTTTCAGTTATTCCAAAAAGGCCTCATTCTTTTGAGGTATTTGAACCAATTCCACAATTACTTGATTGTTTAGTCAAAATTTTTGTTTAATTCCTGTCAATTGGGAGTTAACATAATTTTTACTAACAGAAAGCCTATCACATGTGAAACAAAGCATGCAGTAGTAGTAGCGAAGATGGAGGAAAGAAAAAAATCCAACAGCATTACTACACCTCCTGCTAGGAGTGTAAAAATGGCTTGCAGCCCGTGGGCGGCTAGAAGCCCGCTCATGGCCCTGAGCCCATTTAGGCCCAAGCCCAGCCTGAGCCCCTGGGCCATCATTTTGAAACCGGCCCGACCCATAGCCCAACCCATCGTCCCGCTTAAGGCTCACTAAAGACCCGGCCCAGCCCAAGCCTAGCCCGCCCGAGGCCCACTGTCTTTTTTATTGGAAAATAATAAAATTTTGGTAGAAAAAAAAATAAAAAAAATAAAAAAATTGGTCAGACCTTGCTCACCGACCCGCCCAAGGCCCGAATACCCTTGGGGTTGGGCTAAGGCCTAGGCCTATTTTTTTGGCACGTGGGCCGGCCTGGCCAGGCTTGAATTTCGACGAGACCCTGCGAGGCCCAACATGGGCCGGGCCTGGCTAGATTTACACCCCTACCCCTGCGCCCCCAGTACGACCCAATAGACCAACAAGGTCATTTTGCTCCCCATCTCCGCCACATTCCTAATGTTCTCTCTGTAATGTGTTTTTTGAAACTTCTGTATTCCTTAATTCCAGATCATGGGTTATCATTATTATTACTCAAAACATTCCACTTCTATATAGATATATGTATTAATTCTTATAATAATAAAATTTAATTACATAATCAGATACAATTATATCACATGAGATGGAGACTCATTAAATGTGTGGATGTCACCCTCATGCGAAAGTGTAATGTGTTATTCCGGTTATATCTTGTTTTGTGATATGATTTTATATACTTTTGGAACTGTTCTCTTTGTGTATATAAACGTTAACATAGTTTGGTACTTATTTGTTCTAATGGAAAACATAATGGTACACACCCTTCAATGTGTGCATACCATTGGATCTTATAGTTATAACTAAAAAGAAAAATAACGTAATTTTAATTTTTGAGTCATGACTAAAAAGAAAAAGAAAAAAATGTCATAACTGTTGGGAAAAACTGCTCACATTATATAATTTCACATTGCATATCGCAAAATTATGAGATGAACAAAACAAACCTTCAATCCCAGGAAAAATAACATGCTGAATAAAATACAGGTAAAATATAAAATGGTTAAAGGAAGCAAACCGAAGCCTGTGTGATACCACAGTCTCCTTAAAATAGATTCGCCGCCTCACCGTTGGGTGTTGGAGGTACGCCGGCGTCTACTTCCCAAGATACGACGGTTTTTACCAGCTACAACAAAAACACCTTCTAATTAGCTTAGCAAATGGACAACGGCAGCACTCTCTCTCAAGAAGAAAATTATAGGAGAAGTAGACTGACCATGTATGGATGTCAAGGAAAAATTATATATCTCTTTTCAAGGAATAGGGCCTCCTTTTATACACCATGGGGGAGAGGGGAGGAGCCTCTAGCCATCAAGGCTGGCAACTAATGCTAGCAAAACTGCCCAATCAATTTTCTAAAACTGATGAGCCTTAAATGTGTGAGTTATATACACATTTATGAGGCAATTTCTTATTCAACCATTTTTCTCCAACAATCCCCCACATGAATAAAAATTGACCTAATACAGCAAACGCTCAACATTTATCAACAAAGACTCGGAAAGAGAGAGAGCACATAGACTAACCCTACATCAGAAAAGGTAGTTGTTGGCCTTGAACCTTTCGTAGTGAAAGCCTATCGGATTTACTGGCTGACCAGTGAACGTGATGTCTTGAACTGTTCTTCCGTTTATGTAAACCGAGACAATAGACCTCACACAAGAGTTAGTCCAACCATTGTTCTTGTTCTCACTGGTGTGTCCGGTATGGCCCTGGAACACTAGCCTGGTTCTGTGAGTGTTTTTAAAGAATTCGGCCTTGGCAATGCTTAAAGAAGCGGCCCCACTTCGCACTCACATAGGTGACCTAGATACGGTATTTCATTATACCACATCACTAAGGTCATTAAAAGCATTAGCTTAACCTTCCACCCCCACAGGGCATCATTGTATAAAGGAACGGGCAAGAGGATTTACCTCTTCAGTGACTCACCCGTTACACGAAGTTAGGTTGGCCCTTTGAACCTAGATCTTGGGATCTCCAGTCAACTAGGTTGGGTTTTCCTTTCTGGTAACCTTTACTAAAGGCCTTAACCACATTCCTCTTGACGACTTTTCTACTAACTCTCGAGTTAACCCTTTGGTTAGCGGATCCGCAATGTTGTCCTTAGACTTGACATAGTCTAGAGAGACAACTCCATTTGAGAGTAGTTGTCGTATGGAATTATGCCTACGACGGATATGTCTAGACTTTCCATTATACATATTACTCTGTGCCCAACCAATCGCTGATTGGCTATCGCAATGAATACTGATAGCTGGCACAGGTTTAGCCAACATGGAATATCCTCAACAAACTAGCGAAGCCATTCAGCTTCTTCAGTTGCTTTATCTAAAGCAATAAGCTCAGATTCCATCATTGATCTTGAGATACACGTTTGCTTGGCAGATTTCCAAGACACGGCTGCCCCTCCAAGGGTAAACACATAACCACTAGTGGATTTGGAATCTTTTATATCAGATATCCAATTTGCGTCACTATCCCCTTCTAGTACCACTGGGTATCTGGTATAATGCAGCCTATAATCCAGGGTGTAACGGATATACCCCAACACCCGCATAATGCCCTTCCAATGAGTAGCATTAGGATTACTCGTGTATCTACTCAGCCTACTAACAGCGTAGGCGATATCCGGCCTTGTTCAACTCATCAGATATATCAAACTCGCAATGACCCAAGAATATTCTAGTTGAGAGACACTCTCACCATTATTCTTGGTCAAATATAGACTTAAGTCTGCCGATGTCCTAAACATACTTGTATCTGATTTTCCAAATTTCTCAAGTATCTTATTAACATAATGAGCTTGAGAAAGTACAATACCACCAGATGTTCTAGTAATCTTAACACCCAGAATGACATCTGCAAGGCCCATATCCTTCATGTCAAACTTAGAGTTTAACAATCTTTTGGTAGCTTTAATCATTTCATCATTGCTACCAACAATGAGTATGTCATCAACGTATAGACACAAAATGACATAACCTTTGTCAGTGTCTTTAACATATACGCACTTATCACACTCATTGATTCGAAACCCATTTGACAACATAGCATTGTCAAACTTCTCATGCCATTGTTTGGGAGCTTGCTTCAAACCATACAATGACTTGACAAGCTTATAGACTTTCTTACTTTTTCCTAGAGCTGAAAACCCCTCGGGTTGCTCCATGTAGATTTCTTCATCTAAATCTCCATTTAAGAAAGCTGTCTTTACATCTATCTAATGTATTTCTAAACCACATAAAGATGCTATTGCAATCACCATGCGAATGGATGTAATCCTTGTCACAGGTGAATACGTATCAAAGTAATCCAGGCCTTCTCGCTATCTGTATCCTTTGATAACTAGCCGAGCTTTATATTTGTCAATTGATCCATACGCTTTCATCTTTCTTCGAAAGATCCACTTACTCCCCAAGGCCTTCCTGCCTGGGGGTAGATCAACCAACTCCCAAGTATGGTTCTGTAAGATAGAGTCAATCTCACTCTTAATTGCTTCTTTCCATAAAGGACTTTCAGGTGAAGTCACAGCTTCATGGAAGGTTCGAGGTTCTCCCTCTAACATATAAGTCAAGAAGTCTGGACCAAAAGACTTTGTGGTTCTAGCCCTTTTACTCCTTCTTGGCTCATCTACTTCATCAGCTTGATCATCTACTTGATCAGTTATTTGATCAGCTGTTTGATCATCCATGTGATCATCTATGTGATCATCTTCGTGATCATCTATTTCTTTCATGGAACTCGGAACCCTGTCTTGGGGACGACACGGAAACACATCTTCAAAGAAAGATGCACTTCTAGATTCCATGATAGTATTCTTGTGTATATCTGAAATATCAGGCTTGTGCACAAGAAATCTATATGCACTACTATTTTGTGCATAACCAATGAAAATACAATCCACGGTTTTCGGACCTATCCTTACCCGCTTGGGTGTAGGTACCACCACTTTTGCAAGACACCCCCACATTCGTAGGTATTTATATGAAGGCTTGTGACCTTTCCACAACTCATATGGAGTCTTGTCCACTTTCTTCCGTGGTATTCTATTAAGAATATAATTCGCGGAGAGAATTGCTTCCCCCCATAAGTTCTGTGGCAACCCAGAACTTATCAACATTGCATTCATCATCTCTTTCAGCGTCCTGTTCTTCCGCTCAGCAACACCATTTGACTGAGGCGAATAAGGCGATATGGTTTGGTGAATAATCCCAAATTGAGCACAAGTCTCGGCAAACGGGGATTCATACTCACCACCATGATCACTTCTCAATGCCTTGATTTTCCGGCTTAATTGATTCTCAACTTCATTCTTAAAAAGAATAAATTTATCAATAGACTTGTCTTTGCTTTTAAGCAAATACACATAACAGTATTTAGTGCAATAACAAAAGTGATGAAGTACTTGCTGCCACTACGTGATTGTACAACTTTCAAGTCACACACATCACTATGCACTAAACCCAAAGGCTGGGTACTTCTTTCAATAGAATGAAAAGAAGACCTTGTCAATTTTGCTTCTACACAAGTTTCACACTTGTGTTGTGGATTAATCTTGAAAGATGGTATGTGATCTAACTTGATTAATCTATGTAAAGAGTCAAAATTTACATGACCCAATCTACCATGCCATAAATTAGGAGACTCAAGCATATAAGCAGAAGAAGAAGCTTTCTCATTAATCTTAGAGATAAGTGTCATTACATTCAATTTAAACATACCACCTGACATATATCCCTTCCCCACATAGACCTCGCCCTTGGTCAACATGACCTTGTCGGATTCAAACACCATGCGGAAGCCATGCTTGCTTAGGAGAGACCCCAAGACAAGGTTCTTACGAATGTCCGGCACAAAAAGGACATCGTTCAAAGTCAGTTCTTTTCCTGAAGTCATCTTCAGGATCACCTTGTCTTTACCCTCAACAGCTAAGGTTGCAGAGTTTCCCATAAACAACTTCTCCCCGTTTAAAACCGATTCGAAAGTTGTGAACATTCTCTTCTTTGCACAAATATGGCGAGCGGCCCCAGTGTCCACCCACCACTCCCTCGGGTTTGACCCCACCATGTTCACTTCTGACACGACGGCTGACAGATGCATGTCGTTCACATCGTGTGACAATTCCTCCATTTCAGCCATATGTGCCCGGTTTTTGTGTTGGGGAGGGTTTTTCCTATAGGGCTTCTTCTTCAGACAATCAACTGCCCGATGCCCGTCACTTCCACAGTTGAAGCATTTGCCATCGAACCTAAAAGTAGGCTCCTTTGGCTTGTAGGTTGGCCTTTTGGAGATTCCTCCTCTAGCCCCCAACTTTAAGCTTTTGCCTGTCGGTGATTTTTCCCTCGCCCCCGAGGACTCGCCATGCTCAACCATGTTGGCTTTCACAGTGGAGGTACTCCCTCCTTTCTTCCTGTTGTCCTCTTCAATCCGGAGCCTGACAACGAGCTCTTCGACTGTCATCTCCTTTCGTTTGTGCTTCAAGTATTTCTTGAAGTCTTTCCAGCCGTTAGGCAGCTTCTCAATCAAAGCAGCTGCCTGGAATGACTCACTTAGGACCATCCATTCTGCATGTATCTCGTGCAGAATCACTTGGAACTCTTGGACTTGACTCAGGACATTTTTAGAGTCCACCATCTTGAAGTCCAGGAACCGGCCAACGATAAATTTCTTTACCCCAGTATCCTCGGTCTTGTACTTTTTGTCCAAGGCATCCCACAACTCCTTAGACGATTCCTTGGCATAGAACACGTTGAAAAGCGGATCCGCCAAGCTGTTCAGAATGTAATTCTGGCATAAGAAGTCTACTTGTTTCCAAGCGTCCAAAGCCATGAGCTTTTGTTTATCTTGCTCATTCTCCTCTACAGCTGGTACATCTTCACTCAGAAACCTCGCAAGGCTTAGAGTAGTCAAATAAAACAGCATCTTCTGTTGCAATCTCTTGAAATTCACTCCCATGAACTTTTTCAGGCGCTCGTGATGATTGAACGGTCCTCCCGGAACAGCCGGAGTAACAACAGGAGGATTGACCACAGAGGCCACAGCAGGGGTTGGCAAGCCAGTCGCCCCGGGGTTCGGATCCCCACCAACATTAGCAGCAGCAGTAGCAGCATCAGAGACAGTTGCCATTTCGGAAAAATTACAGCAGAATTTTCACTATTCTGTATTTCCAAAAATCAAACTTAACACTAGAAAATCCCACAATTAGAAATTTAATTCAAAACTAGTCTCACCATGCAACCTAGAATCGAACATGGTCAGGAAAGTTTCCAGGAAGACTGGAGGGGTCACACCGGTCCTACTTAAAACCCAGTTAACCTTAGACAAAACTTTCAAGAGCATGTTGACTCCTAGTCCATGGGAAACAACTTTAAGAATTAAATTTTCCAAGGGATGAACTAGGTTAAACACACCAAGTTCCAAATTGTACAAGCAATTACAACAAAATTGCTACAATAATTACAAGCAAATAAAACGTGCTTTACATGTTGGTGAATAACCACAAATGAATACTCAAGCAAACAATTGCTTCAAATATTTAGTCCAAATTAATCATTTTTCCCATTTCCATAGGTATTCCTGCAATAAAGAGTTAGCAGCAAAATACAACAAAACCTCCCTCAGCTTTTCTTTGCTTTTGGCAAAGTATTGATTGAAGGGGAGGGTACTAGCAAACAAACTAATAAATAACTGTAAGTAAAGATTAAAACCAACCCTTAAGTTACACATCTAGAATTTAAACTAAAAAAAATTGTAAAAATTTAATTACATAATAAACATATAATTAACTATATAAGTTACAGAGCTAAATCAAATATAATTAAACCATATGTTAAATTAGTAAAGGTTACATATGAACTTATGGTACACTAAACATGTAATTAATTGGGGCAAGTTACAAACATTTTATAATTCCTAAATACTTAAAACACATTACTAGGCAAGAATTGCAAATGACATGATTAGCATGCAAATAATTCTAGAGAAATTAACATGAATTTAAATATAGGCAAGTTATAAACTTTACATCTCCACACCTAAATTAAAGATTAATAGGTACAAGTTACATGAAAATTTACTACCTAATAAACATGCTAAAAATGTAAATTACACTAAAAATTAAACCTGAATAAACATGTATTTTATATTGTAAACTAGAAGCATGTGAACTAGAAGCATGTAAATCTAGAAATACAAGGCATGAACCGGTACACCATAAATTAATAAATTAATTAGAAAATACAGTGAATTAACCTTGCACCAATGGAACTTTTCTTCCCTATTGATAACAGTGGCATATTTTGTAACGCCCTCAAAAACAACCCATTATATATATCATTGACATGCATTACTTAAAGAAGACAATATATTAATTCATTCATCAGAGTATTACTAAATAAAGCATTACATGTAACATTGAATAAAATGCCTTACAGGCTTACATCTTTCCAAGCCAACACTTGGATACAAAAATATGAGTTCTAACTCATAACAAGAAAAGCCCTAGGCTTGAATGTTTACATGTACTAATAAATAAAGACAATTAACTAAAGGTAGTCTTCTTCAAACCAGAAGCCAAACCCTCCCAAGCTAAGTCCTTGGAGGTAGTTTATCACCTGAACCTGAAAATGATGTTCCCATAAAGGGTGAGCCACAGCCTAGTAGAAATATACTAAACCACTTATAAGCAATGAATAAAGCAATAGTATTCAACAGATGGTTAACCAAGATAATCAATTACTTCATTTTACAATCTCATGACACTATTGTCTAAGATACGTTTTACTTTCCAATTTTATAACATGGCTCAGAACCTGGCCAAACTTACAACAGTGAATCACATATATAATATTCACATCCTTCCAATATCAACAAACAAATGAGACTCAAGCTCAAATCAAACACTTCATACTTCCAGATTGATACACATTTTAGTGCTGTATCAATAAAACACTTCTATATAAATAAGCACACATAAAAGTGATGCTAATGGAGTCCATCCCCTATCTCCTCCCAAACAAAATCCGGTTTAGAGGTCCATCCCCTATCTTCCCCTAAATCGTGGAGTACATCCCCTATCTCCTCCCACACACAAAACAATGTATGCAAATGCAATGCTCAATCAATACACGTATTTTCTGTATCAATGCCATAGTCAAAATTAATGACTTAACCAATGTGATTAGTTTCAGTTATTCCTAATCCACATGCAATGTCTACAACAATCACAACTATCCTCCACCGATAGCCCAAAACAGTTATTTCTAAACTGAAAATAACTATGTCAACAATTCAATAGACAAATGATACCAATTACCCAATTACGCCATTTAATCAATGAATTCCATGAATTTAACTCTCTTTTCCCAATTCCATGAATTACTTATACAAATTAATTCAATAATGCAACTAGGGTTTTTCCCAAAATTTATCAAGTATCCCCAACATGTTAAAATACCAAAACTTAGAACAAAACCTATATAATGGAGTAGGAAATCCCTACCTCAAAGAAAACAACCCAAATGGAGAAGATAGAGATGAATGCCCAAATTCCAATGTGCTCCAAATCACCAAATGTTCAGATTAGAATGAAGCCCAAGCCGCCCTCTATCTTTCTTACAAAGAACTTAAGATGGATTCACACTAGAAGTAGATGAACACCTAAAGAGAAGATGAGTTTTGAGGGAGAGAAGTCGGACCTAGGGTTTAGAACCAAAAAGAATAAGAAAAGACTGATCAAAACCCGCTGCTGGGTATATAAACTGGACAGGCTCGCTCGAGCGAAGACTTTGTCGCTCGAGCGACCAGACACAGAGAAACTACGCTCGAGCCAAGGAAGCCTTGCTCGAGCCAACAACTCAAAAGCTCGCTCGAGCGAAAGAAAGCTCGATCGAGCGAAGAACTCAAACCCTCAGGTCTGCAACAAGACACACGCTCGAGCGAAGGAACTATTGCTCGAGCGAAGGACGAACTAACTCGCTCGAGCGAAGAAAATCTCGCTCGAGCCAAGAATGAACAGCTACAGGTCCAAAACAAATGCAACCATTTGCTCGAGTGAACAACTCCTCGCTCGAGCGAAGAACCAAAAACCTGGACAGCAACACTTGGTTCCTAAACCCAACCAACCTGAAACAAACCTGCCCAACACATCCTATAATTCCAAATGAGAAAATAAGGGACAACAACAACAATTATACAATGACAGTATCTACGGAACCTAAGTCCGGATACAATAATCAAGTGGGAAAAGACCGGGGTCGCTATAACCTCCCCCTCCTTCAAAGAATTTCGTCCCCGAAATTAAGCATAAGTTTTTGAAAACAATTTTTTTTTTCATTAGTAAACATCTTAACCCAAAACTGGTCATTTCATCTCTTTATCAAGAGGCATCTCATATTAAATATATAACACAACATAAATCCCAACCTGTATCATTATTATGCATTATTCCTTTCAATGTTAACAATCCCCATATCATATTCAATTGCATGATATATATAACACACTCAGCAATGTAATCAACATATGCAATGCTATACTAAACTTCTATAATGAAGTAAGTTTCAAGATACACCCATTTACCAAAACATACTCAACGTTTTACAACTTAAGACATATGTAAAGCTCTTAAGTTCAACAACATTACAAAATCTAAATACAAGATTACAAATGAATAAACATGTCCGGGTATTTTTCGCGGACTTCCAATTCACGCTCCCAAGTGGCTTCCTCCACTCCATGATGTTTCCACAAAACTTTTACCAAAGGGATGGTCTTGCCTCGCAAAACTTGATCCCGCCTATCCAATACCCGAACCGGTCTCTCCTCATACGAGACATCCTCATCAACCACTAAATCGGTCCAATCCAACACATGTGATGGATCCGGCTCATACTTCCGAAGCATACTCACATGAAACACGTCATGTACTCCGGACAACTGCGGCGGCAAAGCTAAACGATAAGCAGCCTCGCCAATCCTCTCAAGGATCTCAAACGGACCAATGAACCGAGGGGACAACTTCCCACTCTTTCCAAACCTCATTAAACCGCGTCTAGGTGATATCTTCAGAAAGACATGATCACCCACCGCAAACACCAAGGGTCTCCTCCTACGGTCGGCATAAGATTTCTGACGACTCTGTGCTGTAACAAGCCTCTTACGGATAAGCTCAACTTTCTCCGTCGTTTCTCTTACTAACTCTGGACCCAACAGAGGTGCATCACCCACCTCAGCCCAACACACAGGAGATCTACACGGTCGGCCATACAAGGCCTCAAATGGTGCCATACCGATACTAGATTGGAAACTGTGGTTGTAGGCAAACTCCACCAACGGCAAGTGCCTCTCCCACGACCCACTAAAATCTAGAACACAACCCCGAAGCATATCCTCAAGTATCTGAATAGTACGCTCGGACTGTCCGTCAGTCTGAGGATGATAAGCCGTGCTAAAGGTCAACTTAGTGCCTAAGGCACTCTGCAAACTCTGCCACAACCTGGCAGTAAAACGAGGATCTCTATCTGAGACGATCGTCACTGGGACCCCGTGCAATCTCACTATGTCCCGAATATACAAGTCGGCAAGATGATCCACCGTATCTCTCACGCGCATAGGAATAAAGTGCGCCGACTTAGTCAACCGGTCTACAACCACCCAAATAGCATCACTACCCCGCTGAGTCCTCGGAAGACCTACAACGAAGTCCATAGTGACATGCTCCCACTTCCACTCGGCAATAGGCAAGGGTTGCAACAAACCCGCTGGCCTCTGATGCTCGGCCTTCACTTGCTGGCAAGTAAGGCACTTAGATACGAAAGCTGCCACATCTCTCTTCATACCCTGCCACCAAAACTGGCGACCCAAATCCCGATACATCTTAGTGCCTCTCGGATGCACCGCAAGGCGTGAATGATGAAACTCTCGGAGTACCTCCTCTCGGCAAGACTCCGGCATAAACAGACGGTCTCGGTATCTCACACTCAGGTCGGAATACACCGTCAAACCCTTCTCAACCTTCCCACTGGAAATCTTCTCACGGAGAGATTCTACCTCAAAGTCACCTCTCTGAGCCTCTAACACTCGAGTCACAAGTGAAGGCTGTGCAATAACGGAAAACAAGGCCGCAGCCTCAACGGATTCGCCCAGAAGTAAATCAAACTCCCCAAGTGCACCCAACATCTCCCATTCTCGGATGGCTATACTAGCTATGACACCAACAGGTTTTCTGCTAAGGGCATCGGCCACCACATTGGCCTTTCCCGGATGATAATGCAACTCAAAGTCATAATCCTCTATGAACTCCATCCACCTCCTCTGTCTCAAGTTCAAATCTTTCTGTGTAAACAAATATTTCAGACTCTTATGATCCGAGAATACCTCAAATTTCTCACCATAAAGATAATGCCTCCAAATCTTCAAGGCAAATATAACAGCTGCTAACTCTAGATCATGTGTAGGGTAATTCTGCTCGTGAATTTTCAACTGACGTGAGCCATAGGCAACTACTTTCCCCTCTTGCATTAACACACAACCCAGACCCTCTCGTGAGGCGTCACAATAGACTGTATAACCCAACCCTCTCTCTGGAATAATCAATACTGGAGCGGTGGTCAGTCTAACTTTCAACTCCTGAAACGACTTTTCACAAGTCTCACTCCATACAAATTTGACTCCCTTCCGAGTCAATCTAGTCAAAGGCGAAGCTAATCTGGAGAAATCTTTCACAAACCGACGGTAATACCCAGCTAATCCCAGAAAACTGCGGATCTCAAATACACTCTTAGGCTGTGCCCAATCCTGCACCGCCTCCACCTTAGATGTATCAACAGACACTCCTTCCCCGGATACCACGTGGCCTAAGAATTTGACTTCCCTCAGCCAGAACTCACACTTCCCAAACTTGGCATACAGCCTATGGTCTCTAAGTATCTCAAGCACCACCCTCAAGTGTGACTCATGCTCCTCCTCAGAAGGAGAATAGAGAAGGATGTCGTCCACAAAAACGACTACAAACCAATCCAAGAATTCCCAGAAGATCCGGTTCATCAAGTCCATAAAGACTGCCGGTGCATTGGTGAGCCCAAATGGCATCACCAGAAACTCATAATGGCCATACCGCGTACGGAATGCCGTCTTCGGAATATCCTCCTCTCTGACCCTCAATTGGTGGTAACCTGATCTCAAGTCTATCTTAGAGAAACAACGGGAACCCTTCAACTGGTCAAACAGATCATCTATACGAGGCATAAGGTACTTATTCTTAACCGTAGCCTGATTCAATTTTCGGTAATCTATACACAGTCTCAAAGCACCACCTTTCTTTTTAACAAAGAGGGCTGGTGCTCCCCATGGCGAAACACTAGGACGAATAAAACCCTTATCTAGCAACTCCTGGAGCTGAATCTTCAACTCAACTAACTCAGCTGGGGCAAAACGATAAGGTGCCATAGAAATCGGCGCCGTGCTGGGCACCAGGTCAATAGAGAACTCAATCTCTCGATGCGGTGGCAAACCAACAAGATCCTCGGGAAAGACGTCCGAGTACTCACAAACCACTCTTGGCAACACAATCTGAGTCTCATTATCCTCACTAATCGAAAGGTTAGCAAGTAGCCCACTAAGCTCACTCCGACCTCGCGGAACATACCCCGGTGGCAACACATCACCAACCCGGTCTCCCAGAAAATGAAAATACTCTCCGCTCACGGTACAACAAGTGACCCTCTGGCGGTAGCAATCAATAACTGCCCGATATGACGATAACCAGTCCATACCCAAAATAACATCGAAACCCCTCATAGGCATAACTACAAAGGAAAATGGGATTCTATGATAATCAACCTCTATATCACAACCCCTAACACCTTGTTTTAAAATCAATTCACCCCCAAGAGGTGATACCACACAAATAGGAGATGCTAACTGTGCTAACTCCAACTCCAAAACAGATGCAAATGCAGCAGACACAAAGGAATGAGATGCACCCGTATCAATCAAAACATTAGCAACCGAGTTGCAAAACAAAAAGGTACCTCTCACAACTGATGGTGCTGGCACAAGATCCTGCGCGGTAACAGCATACACGCGCCCAGACAACCTCTGATCAACTTGCTCAACCCTAGGAGCATAAGATTGCTGCACCGACTGAGACGATGAAGCCCCGCCCTGATTGGCCCTCGAGGCCTGACCCGACTGAGCTGGCTGCTGACCCTGAGTCGGCCTCAAACCAGATGCACCAGATGTGCCACCCAACTGCGGGCAATACCTCTTCATATGCCCTGGCTGACCACACTGAAAACACGAGAGTGGCTGACCTCTACCCTGACTTTGGCTCTGAGATCGAGCCGAAGAAGATGCTGCTCTCTGAACTCCTCCCCTCTGAGGACAAACTGGAGACTTGTGGCCCAGCTGGCCACACTTGAAATAGGTAATGTCTCCCTGACTGCCTTTCCCCGAACTAACACTCGGTACAGGAAAAGTCGATCTAGAAAAGCTACCCTGAGACTGCTGGGGATTAAAACCCTTCTGTCTCCTACCATCATTCTGACCATCCTGACTCCTCTTGGAGCCCTTCTGCCCTTCCTCCTCCTCCTGCATCATGATTTCCATGTGGGCTGCAGCATCAACCATACGCCCATAATCCCGAATCATAGTTCCCCCAACTCTCAGCTTGAGGCCACGCCTCAACTTCTTCTCAAACTCAATACAACGGCGTTCCTCAGACGCCACCAACTCAGGTGCAAACCTGGACAAACTAGTGAATGCAGCCTCAAATTCGGCCACTGAAGAACTCGCCTGCTTAAGCTGACAAAACTGGTCTCGCAGCTTCTCCCTGACTGCTGGAGATAACAACTTCTCCTGGAAAGCATTCACAAAAGCCTCCCACGTACCTCCTATACGCCCCTTAGTAAACTTCCACCACTGACCTGCATCCCCCTTCAACTGGAAAGATGCCAAGGTCACTCTCAACCCCTCGTCTTCAATGCCAAGCAACTCAAACGTCTTCGTTGTCTGTTCGAGCCATTCATCTGCCTTAAGCGGCTCTTTAGGATCACCCACAAATTCATCCAGATTAGACCGGAAGAACTCCCTCTTCAGAAAGGAAGGTCCTGCATCAGCAGCAACAACCTGAGCTTGATTCTCAGCTCTGAGAATGCCTACTGACTCCCTGAATGCTCCTGCTATCTCTCGAGCTAAAGCGCCCATAGCCTGCTGGCCTACTGGCTCGGCCACATTAGCCTGGCCAATTCCCTCCTGAACTGCCGGAATCTCTTCTGGCACAGGCACCTCCTGCCTACCCGGCCTACCACGCCTACCGCGTCCTCGTCCTCGTCCTGACATCCTAATAAAGGAAACAGAGACATTAGCACATTAATAAATGTGCCGAAGCTAAACACTCGCGTCCTAATGCAATGGACAACAATAATACATTCCACGTAAGCACATAATCACATAAGCACCTCCGAATTTCATTCCCGGATAATGATAGTCCCAATGCGTTACTATAGTTCCGGTTGGAAGCAGCAGTGATCAAGTGCCTTTCCAACAAGACTACTAGAAATTCAAGGGTCCAATCAACATCCTAGAAACTACATTCCATACCCACATAATCACATAAACATGTTATCACATAAGCATATAACATTACACTAAGTCTCTATCAAACGAGACGAACCCAATGTGATACTAATCACTTCCCACGTACCCAAAGTATTCAAACCCGGTACGCTCTGATACCAAGTTGTAACGCCCTCAAAAAATAACCCATTATATATATCATTGACATGCATTGCTTAAAGAAGACAATATATTAATTCATTCATCAGAGTATTACTAAATAAAGCATTACATGTAACATTGAATAAAATGCCTTACAGGCTTACATCTTTCCAAGCCAACACTTGGATACAAAAATATGAGTTCTAACTCATAACAAGAAAAGCCCTAGGCTTGAATGTTTACATGTACTAATAAATAAAGACAATTAACTAAAGGTAGTCTTCTTCAAACCAGAAGCCAAACCCTCCCAAGCTAAGTCCTTGGAGGTAGTTTATCACCTGAACCTGAAAATGATGTTCCCATAAAGGGTGAGCCACAGCCCAGTAGAAATATACTAAACCACTTATAAGCAATGAATAAAGCAATAGTATTCAACAGATGGTTAACCAAGATAATCAATTACTTCATTTTACAATCTCATGACACTATTGTCTAAGATACGTTTTACTTTCCAATTTTATGAACATGGCTCAGAACCTGGCCAAACTTACAACAGTGAATCACATATATAATATTCACATCCTTCCAATATCAACAAACAAATGAGACTCAAGCTCAAATCAAACACTTCATACTTCCAGATTGATACACATTTTAGTGCTGTATCAATAAAACACTTCTATACAAATAAGCACACATAAAAGTGATGCTAATGGAGTCCATCCCCTATCTCCTCCCAAACAAAATCCGGTTTAGAGGTCCATCCCCTATCTTCCCCTAAACCGTGGAGTACATCCCCTATCTCCTCCCACACACAAAACAATGTATGCAAATGCAATGCTCAATCAATACACGTATTTTCTGTATCAATGCCATAGTCAAAATTAATGACTTAACCAATGTGATTAGTTTCAGTTATTCCTAATCCACATGCAATGTCTACAACAATCACAACTATCCTCCACCGATAGCCCAAAACAGTTATTTCTAAACTGAAAATAACTATGTCAACAATTCAATAGACAAATGATACCAATTACCCAATTACGCCATTTAATCAATGAATTCCATGAATTTAACTCTCTTTTCCCAATTCCATGAATTACTTATACAAATTAATTCAATAATACAACTAGGGTTTTTCCCAAAATTTATCAAGTATCCCCAACATGTTAAAATACCAAAACTTAGAACAAAACCTATATAATGGAGTAGGAAATCCCTACCTCAAAGAAAACAACCCAAATGGAGAAGATAGAGATGAATGCCCAAATTCCAATGTGCTCCAAATCACCAAATGTTCAGATTAGAATGAAGCCCAAGCCGCCCTCTATCTTTCTTACAAAGAACTTAAGATGGATTCACACTAGAAGTAGATGAACACCTAAAGAGAAGATGAGTTTTGAGGGAGAGAAGTCGGACCTAGGGTTTAGAACCAAAAAGAATAAGAAAAGACTGATCAAAACCCGCTGCTGGGTATATAAACTGGACAGGCTCGCTCGAGCGAAGACTTTGTCGCTCGAGCGACCAGACACAGAGAAACTACGCTCGAGCCAAGGAAGCCTTGCTCGAGCCAACAACTCAAAAGCTCGCTCGAGCGAAAGAAAGCTCGATCGAGCGAAGAACTCAAACCCTCAGGTCTGCAACAAGACACACGCTCGAGCGAAGGACGAACTAACTCGCTCGAGCGAAGAAAATCTCGCTCGAGCCAAGAATGAATAGCTACAGGTCCAAAACAAACGCAACCATTCGCTCGAGCGAACAACTCCTCGCTCGAGCGAAGAACCAAAAACCTGGACAGCAACACTTGGTTCCTAAACCCAACCAACCTGAAACAAACCTGCCCAACACATCCTATAATTCCAAGTGAGAAAATAAGGGACAACAACAACAATTATACAATGGCAGAATCTACGGAACCTAAGTCCGGATACAATAATCAAGTGGGAAAAGACTGGGGTCGCTATATATTTCATGCCATGGGAAGACCAAACAATATCATACACAAAATGGCAAAATCAAAAGTTTAACCCCATGTACGTGCATCTAATAAACCAACTAACTCGCTAGTACCACCAGTGGCCAATTACATGCAAAATTATTACACACACCTATGAATCTATTAATCTAATTCTATGATAAACGTCGAATCTATTTTAAGCTTGTTGGGAAAAACTACTCACATTATATAATTTCACATTGCATATCGCAAAATTATGAGATGAACAAAACAAACCTTCAATCCCAGGAAAAATAACATGCTGAATAAAATACAGATAAAATATAAAATGATTAAAGGAAGCAAACCGAAGCCTGTGTGATACCACAGTCTCCTTAAAATAGATTCGCCACCTCACCATTGGGTGCTGGAGGTACGCCGGCGTCTACTTCCCAGGATACGATGGTTTTTACCAGCTACAACAGAAGCACCTTCTGATTAGCTTAGCGAACGGATAACGGCAGCACTCTCTCTTAGGAAGAAAATTATAGGAGAAGTAGACTGACCGTGTATGGATGTCAAGGAAAAATTCTATATCTCTTTTCAAGGAATATGGCCTCCTTTTATACACCATGGGGGAGAGGGGATGAGCCTCTAGCCATCAAGGCTGGCAACTAATGCTAGCAAAACTGCCCAATCAATTTTTTAAAACTGATGAGCCTTAAATGTGTGAGTTATATACACATTTATGAGGCAATTTCTTATTCAACCATTTTTCTCCAACAATAACTAAATACAATATGAGACATAACTAAAGAACTTATGAGTTATAATTAAAATAATTTCATAGCTAAAGAAGAAAATTAATTATAATTCAAGAAAAAAATGACATAACTAGAGGTACATATAGAATATCATTTTAAAGGGGTATATATATATATATATAGATTAAAATTTCCCTCTTCTATATTTAGTATTATTATTAATAATAATTCTTTCATTCTTGGCCTGATTCATGTAGAAAAAGAAGTTTAGCCATTTTTATGGGTGTTGTTGATTTCAGCTTTTGATCACTTAAAAACAAAACAAACACAACACAACTCCATTGCTTCCCTTGCAATATGAAAATGGGAGCTATATGGTGTCCGCGCTTAAAAATGTGCATATCTTATGTATTTTATCACAATATATGTAATATGATTACAATATTTTATAACAAATTATAATTATTATTTAGCTTGTTTGATTTGAGTTTTCAAGATTCACTTTTTAAAAAATTTAATTTTTTTTTTATTTTTCATATATATATGTTTTGTTTTCATTGAATTTTTTTAAAAAATATTTTAAGTATTTTTTTAAAAAAATTTTTAGATACACCTAATATAAATATACTTAAAAAGTATACTATTTGTGGAAAAAATGTTTAAAAAAATTCAGTAAATACCAAAAATATAATATGTATATATATATATATGAAAATTTAGTACAATTTTGTATTCTTATATATTTATTTATTTTTTAAATATTTTTCTTTTTAGATATATCTAAGTAAGATGCATCTAAAAAAGTCAAAAATTGTTTAAAATTTTAAAAATATTCATGAAGACAAAAACTCAATTTCAAAAAATTGAAACTAAACACAGTGTTATTAATTATTTGGGCAAATTACTCAAATAGTCCCTGTAGTTTACACGTTGTATCAATTTGGTCACTCTAATTTTAATTTACTCGATTTTGACCTTAAATTTTGATTTCTGTATCATTTTGGTCCAATTAAAAATGAAAGTTAAGAAATTGGCCGGAAAATTTGGACATGAATGACATGTGATTGGTTTCCAAGGACACAATAGACATTTTGCTTTCACTTTCCTTTTCCCTTTCCCTTTCCCTTTCAACTTCTTCATGCGCTTCTTTTTCTCTCTCTCTCTCTCTCTCTCTCTCTCTCTCTCTCTCTCAAAACCCTAGCAGCGCCATTGCCTTGTAGAAGTCGAGAACGACCGAAGCTTTCTTCCATGGTGACAACGGCAAGCGAAGGAACCTCGCAGGGTCCACCACCACCACCTCCGCCTCTACCACTCCTCTTCCTCTCCTCTCACACATTCTTTGATCGTCTCTCTGTCACTAGCGCCGGCGGCCGGCGAAGGAACCTCGCAGGGTCCACCACCACCACCTCCACCTCTGCCACTCTCTTCCTCTGAGTGGAATCGCCGACAGCTTCACCTCTCTCTTCGCTTCCCTACACTTGGCTCTCTCCGAGGTCAATCAGTCAGTCAATTTCGTATAATCTTCTTCAACTTCTCTGTTATTCACTGCAATTGTTTATAAAAATTCTTGTCCAAGTTTGTATAATTGTTAGTTTCATATTATTAGATTATGTCTTCATTGGAAGAAGGATAAAAATGAGGCCTTTTCTATTCGAATTGTTTTGTTTCTTTAGACGAGAAAATTTTGATGGTGATGGTGATGGTGGGAGAATAATTCAATTGTTTATGAATATATTTTGATCCAAGTTTGTGTAGATGTTTGTTTCATATTCTCAGATTTTGTGTTCATTTGAAGAGGGGGATAAAAATGGAAAACTGTGCATTTGGTATTGGTTGAAAATGAGGACTTGCACTTGAAAGAGTTCTGTTTCTTTAGTCAAGAACTGATTTTCCAGCAAAAATTGATGGTGGATATCTTTATTGCAACTTTACGATGAACCATTTTTCCTTATTTGGTATGGCGAAAATATGTTGAGTGAAAATTTGATGTATACAGTTTGTTTGATATTGTTGAAGTGGAATCGCCGATTGAATTGGTTCGGCCGTGTAGCTAGAACTGATTTATAGTATGGGTGGGTTTGGCTATGCCGGCGGCTAACTGATGCAAGTTTGTCTTCTCCGGCATAACCTTGTCTCTTCTCCGATACTGGTTTGGTTCTACTCCGGCTCGGGCTATGTTTTGGTTTAGATTTATGGCTGCCTTGCTCGTTTTCCCAATGTTGTGAGATTATGTTTTGTGCCGGTGGTGTGCTGGGTTCCCCCATTCTCTCTCTCTCTCTCTCTCTCTCTCTCTCTTTCTCTTTTGTGTACAGATATATATACATATATTGGTATCTTGAGTTATTATTGAGTTATCATTCTGATTTATTCTTCTCATTTAAGCTCTATTCAATTATATTTCAGTCTCTTTATTCTTGTTTAACTTATCTCTTGTATTCCACTTTGTTAGTAGCCACCCACCTTTCATCCCGATCCAGTGTAAGTCCTTAGGTTTAGGCAGTCGAAGGATATAGGGGTTCCCAGAAAGGGTATGAGTGAACACATAGTATGAGAAAACATGATAAGTTATAATTGAATTTTGGAAAATTGGATTTAATTTTATAGAATTAAAATGAGTCGATTATTCAGGAGTAACTCTTCAGTTAGCTCTAGGTCCACAACTCTAGCTCCTATACCTAGTACGGATGTACTAATTAATGAAGAAGAACATGAATATCAAGATATTAAAATTGATTCAAGTTGGAATATTCCTAAAGTCAAAACTAAAGAAATTTATAAAACCCGTTTTTTACAATCTACCTTTCATGTTGATTTACAAGTTAAAACTGTTGAACAAGTCTACGCTTTAACCAAAGTAAGAGAAACTTGTCAATTAACCAAAGAGTCAATCAGAAAACATCTTAAAGCTAGCCATAATTTTATCCATTTAGGATTAATCCAAGTAGGAATCAATCCATTAACCCAACAAGGGAAAAATACTTTAGTCTTTTTATGTTTACGAGATGCTCGTTTTATTGATTATAATGCTAGTGTAATGGGAATGATGGAATCTCGCCTTCATAAAGGTCCAATACATTTTAATTGTTTTCCTGATTTTACTTTAAGTTTACGAGATTCCCATATATTAAAAGCTTTAACATTGAATATTCGATTATCTGGTGAATATACTAACATGTTAGAAAGTACCCATAACATTGCTTTAATCTATCGAATTTATTACAAATGTATCAAAACTAATTTAAATGTTCAAGCTTTAACTAAAAGTCCCAAAGATAAAACCTTATTAATTCAAGGTAGAACTACTGAAACTAATATTTCTGTTCCAAAAATGATTTGTTGGAAAGATATAAATCTTCCTGACGATTGAGTTACAGTTAATGAAAACTACTCCCAAAATCAACAAACTTCCACTAGTCAAGATATTCAACATATTCAACAATTTAATGATGGTTCTGTCCATATCCGATTTAATGGACCTAATAGTCAATCCTCTCGTCATAGTACCTCTAGTTTACCTACTGAAACTGATGAAGATGAAATTTTCAATACCCCTTTATTTACTAGAAGGGATAGGAAACTACACCTCTGTGAGCCCTTTTCCCAAACCCAACATACACATAAATTAAAAGGAATTGATAATTCCTCTACTTCTCAAATTAGTAAACCAGTTTACTCTACTCACGCACACCTTTAAGAAGAAGATACTGTCTCTCAAGATTCACCTACTCAAATAGATTTTGAAGTTGTTCCTGCTGTCAACCCACAATTATTAACCATGAGTAAACCTTTTACTCCAGATCTTAATAAAATTCATGCTGAATTCATATCTCCTGCAAATAAGTCAAAATGACACACATATAGGAATATTTATGATAAAAAACAACAATATAAAATTACCAAAAAATGGTACAAATTTATGATGGAAATCAATACTGAAATTAATTTCTTTGATTATTTGGAAAATTATTACCAAAAAATAAATGTCATCACAAAAACTAAGTGGAAAACTTCCCCTACCACTTCTGTTTCATCTAGTCACCCTCCTTTAGAAACCATACTTATTGAACATAAAGGAACCATAGTTCATGCTTCTCCTTTTAAACTCCCCAGTGATGAATCTAAAATTGAAAAAGTTATAGAACAAAATAATTATACCAATCAATGTTTAAAAACTATTGGTAAGCAACTAGATAAACTCGAAACTACTTTTGAAGATTACTCCACTAGTCATACTTCTACAAGTAAACCTTTAGACAAACCTCTTATTAATCTTCCTAGTACTAGAAAACGATTAAACTTAGCTACTCAAGATAATACTACAGTTGAAGCCATTGAAAAATTATTTAATAAAATGTCTACATCTACTACAAGCAAAGGAATTACTGTCCTAACACAACAACCTCCACTAGAATTTCCTACTCATTCTGATACGTCTAGCGATAATGAAATCACTACGTTAGCACAACAATTTCAACTTTCTCATCTTAATAGAATCACACACCCTAAAGTTAATCCTACCACTCTTACCAAAAATTGGTACACTAAACCTACACCTCCTGATCTCCAATTTGAAGAAACCAACATCAGTAATCAATTCTCTGTTTCTGCTAAAAAATTATATGAGTGGAATATCGATAGTCTTAATGAGCACCAAATCCTCCAAAAACTCAACCATCTATCATTGGCCGCAAATAGTTACCTTACTAATTATGCTAATTATACACAACCTGAAATTGTTATTTTAATTACTATTGGATTTACTGGTATGCTTAAATCTTGGTGGGACAAATATCTTACTTCTGATTAAAGAGAATCTATCCAACATGTTCAAATGGATGAAAATGATTTTCCTATATTTGATGAAGAAATAGGATCTAGTATCCCTAATGGTATTAATACTTTAATATATACCATTGTCAAACATTTTATAGGCACACCAACCAATATTCATTCTCGTATCCATGATCAACTTAGTAAATTAACTTGCCCTACTCTCAGTGATTTTCGATGGTATAAAGATGTTTTTACCTCTAGAGTAATGCTTAGAGAAGACTGTACTAAGTCATTTTGGAAAGAAAAATTTATTAATGGACTACCCAGCCTTTTTGCCCATGAAATTAGAGATGTTCTTAGTCAACCTATTGGCATTATAGAATGCGATAATTTAACTTATGGTGATACAATTAGCACAATTCAAAAGGAAGGTCTAAAAATGTGCATTGATCTGAAACTTAGTCAAAAAGTTGCTAAAGATAAACACAAAGCTAAATACGAATTAGGCAACTTTTGTGAACAATGTGGTTTACCTCCAGTTGCTCCTTCTCGTCGCAAAACTAGTAAAAACAAAAAATATTCCTACAAATATTCCAATAAGCGTAAAAAGAAATATTCCTCTTCCAAATCCACTGATAAATACTATATTAAACCCAAAAAGAAATATCATAAAAAATTTACTAAACTCTAAGAAAGAGTCAAAATCTACTCCGGATGTTACTTTTATAACTGTGGTAAAAAGGGTCATTATTCCAATAAATGCAAATTAAAAGACAAAATTAAAGTTAAACTTAATCAATTACAAATTACTGACAAACATCAATGTCAAATACTTAACCTATTTAAATTAACCACTACTTCAAATCAATCTCCTGATCAATCTAGCACTTCATCTAACCATGACATTTCCTCTAGTGATACTTCTACTTATTATTCTCCTACAGATACTACCGATAATGAAATTGAATTAGGATGTAATGATACTTGCTGTAAACCTGTCAATGTTCTTAGCAAATCTTAACAAGAAGAAACTGCTCTCATTGAATTAATAAGTAAATTAGAAAATCCTGAATTAAAACGTCAATATACTAATAAGTTAAAATCTTTGTAAATTAATAAAGATAAGAAACCTAAGAATGATAAACCAATCATTAGTCTAAACAAAACTTTAGACCGATTTAAAAAAGAAAAACATAAAGAAGTCACCTTACAAGATTTACAATGAAATTAATCATATTACACTGATTATTCAAGAATTAAAGAGTAAAGACAAGACCTTAGAGGACGATATTGCTCTATTAAAAAGCAACAAAAGTCTTAATGATTTCCATCAATCCAATAAATCAACCTCTGAATTAGAATCTGAATCTCACTCTAAACCAAATCCAAACAAAGTCATCTTTGATAATAGAACTACTCCACACAATAGTGATCATGATAATAATAATAATCACCTTAATCTAATTAATCAAATTAATATTCAAAAATGGCATTCAAAAGTCAAAGTAGTTATTAGTGATTTTGATGTAGAAGTCATTGCATTAATTAATACTGGAGCTGAGTTAAATTGTATTCAAGAATGATTGATCCGTACCAAATATTACCATAAATCTACTAAACAATTAAGTTCTGCTAATGGCAGTCAAATGCATATTAAATATAAGTTACCCAAAGTACACATTTGTCAAAATAATGTTTGTTTTAAAACATCTTTTGTGTTAGTTCAAAACTTAACTGACAAAGTCATTTTAGGTACCCCATTTATCTTCTTATTATATCCTTTTACTACTACTCCTAAAGGCATAACTACACAAGCTTTTGGTCACACTGTTACTTTTAAATTTCAATCCCCACCAGAAATCAAACAATTACATCAATTAAAAGAATGTTCAATTTCTCAATCTATTAATCGCCTAACTAAACAACTCAAGTTTCTCAAAGAAGAAGTCATTTACAAACGAATTGAAACTCAATTAACTAATCCAATTCTTATATCCAAAATTAAAGGATTTAAAAATCAATTAACTGATACCATTTACTCTACTTCACCTAGTGCTTTCTGGCATAGGAAAAAATATGTAGTAACACTTCCTTATATTAAAAATTTCAATGAAAAACAAATTCCTACTAAATCTCGACTTATTCAAATGAATCATGAATTAATGGAAATGTGCAAAAAAGAGATTAATGAATTATTACAAAATAATATCATTAGTAAAAACAAGTCACCATGGTCTTGCCCTGCTTTTTATGTTAATAAAAATGTTGAACTTAAATGTGGTGTTCCTCGGTTAGTCATTAATTATAAATCATTAAACAAAGTTTTAGAATAGATTCGATATCCAATTCCTAATAAAAAAGATTTAATTAAAAGACTTAGCCAAGCTGTCATTTTTAGTAAATTTGATTTAAAAAGTGGTTTTGGCAGATACAGATTCATCCAAATGATCGTTATAAAACTGCCTTCATTACTCCTTTTGGTCACTACGAATGGAATGTCATGTCTTTCGGATTAAAAAATGTTTCTAGTGAATTTTAGAATATTATGGATGAAATTTTTAACCCCATTAGTCATTTTTCCATAGTCTACATCGATGATATACTCATTTTCTCTAAGTCACTTGACGAACATTGGAAACATCTTAATTCCCTTTTTCGTATTATCAAGTACATGGTTAAGTCATTTCTGCTCCTAAGATTTAACTATTCCAAACTAAAGTTTGATTCTTAGGCTATGATATCCATCAAAGTACTGTTCTTCTTATTAGTCGATCTATTGAGTTTGTTTCTAAGTTTTCTGATGAAATCTTAGACAAATCCCTGTTACAACGATTTTTAGGTTCTTTAAACTACATTGTTGAATTCTATAAAGACCTTAGGAAAACTTGTCAACCCCTCTTTGATAGGTTAAAAGATAATTCTCCTCCTTGGTCTCCTACTCATACTGTTATCGTTCAAAAAGTCAAAATATATGTCAAGACTTTGCCTTGTCTTGGTATTCCTACTAAAAATTCTTTCAAAATTATTCAAACCGATGCTTTTGATGTTGGTTATGGTGGTATCCTCCTTCAGAAAATTACTCCTAAGTCATCTGAACAAATTATTCGCTTCCATTCTGGTGTTTGGAACAAAACACAAAAAAATTATAGTACTATTAAAAAAGAAATTTTATCTATTGTTTTATGTATTAGTAAATTTCAAGATGATACTTTAAATCAAAATTTTTTATTACGTGTTGATTGTAAAAGTGCTAAATAAGTTTTAAGAAAAGATGTTCAAAATATTGCTAGTAAACATATTTTTGCCCGATGACAATCTATTTTAAGTATTTTTGATTTTGATATTGAATATGTACCTGGTAGTCAAAATTCTATTCCTGATTTCCTTACCCGAGAATTTTTACAAGGGAGATAAGGATGGCAACTCCTTTTATTTCCTACCATAAATTACAAGTCACCCATTATAGAAACCTTGTTTACCAAACTGCTTATCGTATTGATTGCCTTATGTCTGCCCGCAAAACTATTCGCCGTGCACAATTCATACAATTTCATCAAATTACCAGTCGTCGCAATTTACTTGTTCATTATACTAATTGCCTTCAATTTCATTTGAACAAATTAGATATCCTCAGTGGATGCTAAAGTTTGTTCATTCTTTTACAAATGTCTAGTCAAAAATCCTAGAAACCTCCCAGCAAGGCCATTGTTCCATCTAGTCAACCAATTGCTCTTCCTCCTGTTGATTTACTCAATCGGTACCAAGTTCTTGGTAATATTCCTAAACCTAGTTATACTTCTGCACTTGTTACAGACCCATTTGCTTCTTCTTCTCAGTCACTTACTCCTTTCCTCCTAATCCAGTCAGAACAGCCAGATCTGACTATATTAAAACCCAATCTATTAATTTATTCTTCAAGGAACCTAGTCACAAAAATATTCATAATGTTCTTGACTTAGTTAAATCATATTTCCCTCCTGGATGGCATTTTGTTCCTCTCCATCCAGAAAAGTCGATTACTTTTTACAAAGACATTCTTTTTTACCATCAGTCAATTGCTACTAAACCAATTTATGACTGAACCTACACCAGTAAAATCATTTACCATTCATTATATGTTCACAATATTGTCTCTCTTGATGAATGGGGACTCTTTTTTCTACTTCGAGATTTACCCGGTCATACCATCCAATATAGTTATTATGACTACATGGATGCTTGGTTTAAAATCCTCTTACACCAAAATGAATCATTTGCTCACTCTTGATTTCTCCAATTTGATCATAAATTCAAGTCAACAATTCCTACATGGTTCCTCAGATGGTGGTCTCAACATGGTGCTATTCCTGAGATTGTCCCATCTGCATTAATGAAACAAATTCACTATTTCTCTTTTGTCTATAAACTCAGTCAACATCAAAGTCAATTTCCTTTATTACTCATTTATGTCCAAATATAAGGTCCCTTGGATTTTCAAATGGCAACATACTATTTCTGAAAATATAGTCACCAGAATTCATTTTGTTAAATGGTGGGATACATTCAAAAATCATCAAGTCATTGAACAAGTCCAAGAAGAATTTCCAGTCAATTCTCATGCTCCAACTCCAGCCATGGTCAAAGCTCAGCAAAACCTAACTGCTTCATTCACACAAGGCATCAAGTGCAAGTCATCCAAATCCAAGTCAGCTCAGTCAAAGCCCAAAGCTAAGCCCAAGTCATCTAGTGATGAATTGATCCAAATGGCCAAGCTATTGATGGCCCAAGCCAAGTCACAAATTGAAGACAAAACCTCTGAAGAATCCAGCTCTTTCGAGGCTTCAACCAATAATGATCCATATGGGCCCTAGTTTCAAGATGCTCAGGACCCATATGCTTAATCAATTAGCATATGATTCTATATATATGCAGAACAGCTTCACTCACTACTCTGTTTTTGAGAAAAGCTGTTGTTTTGTATCTATATTGATTCTCCTCCAGTCACATGTCTCCATCGAAAGTAATGAATAGTGACAAAGTCAAATTTACTGTTCACTATTCACCAATCAGACAAATTCAATACAGTCAAAAGCAGCCATCAACTTTAGTCACTCACCGAAAGTTGCAGACAGCTCCCATGTGCTCCCATATCCTTCTTTCAAGTTAGATTCTTTCACAAGGCTCACAGTTACCTCCCTTGCTTACAAAAGAGCCACTTCGGTCGGCTGCAAGGCAAGGTTAGAATTGAGAGTTCCAATACCTCAAACAAATAACTATCTCTGTAATTTATTCTGCAAATCTAGTTTCAAGTTATGTATTTTGAAGAACTATTTCAGCAAACAATTGTGAGCCCTTATTTTTAATTATTGTTTTAAGGTTTATTTTTTATTATTCTGATTTATTCTATGTTTTATAACTCTGTGCTACTTCTACCTCTTTTGGTATTCAAGAAGTACTTACCAGTCCTACTAAAACCCTAACGTGATAGTAGAGGCGTATACATATTCTCTTATAGCACATTACCCCCTCATGTGATGAGTGGGCCAGTCAGGTATTTGGGCCCCACCTTCCATGGGAATTTGCCCCCCTTAATCCCAAGGGAGATATTACCCCAGTGAGACTCGAACCCCTGACCAGAACTGGCTCTGATACCATTTCAAGAAGTACTTGCCAATCCTACTAAAACCCTAAGGTGATAGTAGAGGCCATACATATTCTCTTATAGCACATATATATATATATATATATCATTGAGTTAAATGGGAGTGAGTTAACTCACTTTGAGTTAGATGGATTAATCATTGAGTTAATTGAGAGTGAGAGCAAATTGACTTTTTTGCCCTTAAAAACTCTGCACATGTTGTCCACGTGCAAATTTTCCGTCCAACTTCTTAACTTCCGTTTTCAATTGGACCAAAATGATACAAAATTCAAAATTTAAGGTCAAAATCGAGCAAATTGAAATTAGACGGACCAAAATGACACTTTATTTGGGTAATTTTCCGTACCTATTTTTTTGCCAAAACAATTTATAACATTTCTTATCACGAATAGTTCGTGACGCTATATTCATAACATAAACATAATGGTTAGTAACTTTGAGTTTAAGTGCCCCTAAGTTATGTCATTTTCTTCTTTAGTTATGATCAATTTTCTTCTTTACTTATGATCTTACTTTAGATATGACTCGTGAGATCTTTGGTTATTGCCTCATGTGTTGTTTGGTTATGATTTTTTTTTTTTTTTTTTTTGGTTATGACTCAAAAAGTATGAAATTATATTTTTTTTTTCTTTAATGATAAGGTGCATACAGTACACACTCTTTGAGGAGTGTGTACCATAGTGTTTTCCGTAACTTTAATAGCAAAATAACATAACACATCCCAAACTACCTTCCATTAAAAAAAAAAAAGAGGGAGTAAATGATGGTCAAAATTGTCAAATTTCACCCCTTGAATGTTTCCATTGCTGAAAATCTGCATTTAGCGGCATTTTATAGGTAAAAAAACACCTCTAATTGTTTTTGTGATGTTTAGTACCAAACACCGAAGACGTGGCCATAGCTATAGCGTTATGGCGCTTTAAAAACATCGGTATATTAGTATAGGCGACATTTCTAAAAATGCCGCTAAATGTGGTGAATAACAGTAAAATGATATCATCCCAATATTTAGCGACATTTTAAAAATGTCGTGATAGCCTTTTTCCTATTTTAAAAATATGACTGTTGGCACTATAGTGGAATTTGAAGAAACGCCGTTATAGTTTCTTCTTTTTTTCCTTTTTTTAAAATTGTGTTAATTCTGTTAGATTTAACTACAAAAAAAAAAAAAAACCTATAATATGGATAAAGCTGAAAAATTGTAATAAAATAGATAAACTTTACTGCTATTTCAATATATTAACTAAATTTAGACAAACATTGCATGATTATTCTACACCAAAATCAAGTGACAAACATAACCAAAAATATTATTGCAATTTGTTCCAGCATAGGAAAAAAACACAACCAATGCCGTCACAAGCACAAAGGCACATAAGTAATTTTTTCCAACATAGGAAAAAGATATGAAACTTAAAGGTTCATACAAGCCAATTCTTAGACCTCCGAATAACCGTTGACGATGTAATCCAGGTACAATGCCTTTCTAGAGAGAAGCTAGACCTTTTTCTCTTGCAATGGTGGCAACTGTACCTAGCATTCCTTTATGTTTTGGTAAAGTCACTACATCCCTTATAATTGCTTTCTTTTGGAGCTGAAGCCTAAGCTTAGCAGTATCAAATGGAATGGTACACATTCAACAAGAAAAGCAAAAAAAAATATGATTTCAACAGAACTTCCATATCAATTTTCTACAAGAAAACAAATTTTGAATTCCAATAACAATATAGAGCTAAAATGATTTCTACAAGCAACGAAAATCTAAAAATATTTGCAATTTGAATAGGGAACCAAATCTGAAAACTAAGAACTGGGACACATGAGTTGCCGTCTTCAAAGCATTCTGCTTCTCCAATTTCAAGTAAAACTTGAGACTTCTGCTCATGTAAAACTGTTCTTTCTGGCATCAAAGTAATAACAGCTTCCCACTTCCCAAGAGCTTCATGGTAAAGAAATGAAAGTTCAAAGAAATATCAGAACAAGCAAGGAAAAAATGTGTGGAGAGGTGGTTTTTGGAAATACTCTTCTGATCCTGGGGAGCGCTCGTGATCCTTCGATAATCACTTAAAAGGAATTAAACACTCCGGTCGGCCGTGCCGGAATTAGCACTCCGATGGACAAGTCAGTCCCAAGCTCTAGGTTACTTGTATTCTAAGTTAAATACCACAATTATCACACATACCTTTCGAAGATTGCAAGTCTTCTATTTATAGTATTCTCCTTGGGTCTGGGAGCCTGGCCCACTCCTAGCCCCTATAATGCATTCCTACACGGCACTTATTAGTAGGAACGCCAGCTCTTATACTCGGCCCCTCAACTAGATAGGGTAAATGCCGAATAGAAGTCACGTTCGGGCCGGCTTGTCTTACTCTCGTTGATCCAGAATTTATTCGGCTCCCACAAAATGGAATGGAAAATACATGACAAATATATAGAACTACATTTTGCAATGGTCACGCGGCAAATAAATATCTACGAATGTCTCCCTTTGAATTTTCAAGCATTTGAAATGAATGAATTTGCACCTAAGGATGCTGTTTTCAGACAACTACCAAAAGTTCGACTGGCTCAAGAAAGATACAGAATATAGCACACTAGGTCATGAACACAGGTTGTAAAAGGAGCACTGGTGAACCAAGGATGAAAACCAACCATAATTGTCTTGTAACATGCTAATTTCTTCGATCTCATATGTTATAAATGGAGGGATGGGCTGCCGAACAAAGTCTGGACCCCATGGCAATAAAACTTCCCTACAACACTAATAGATTAATTTGGAGTGAATATGAAGCATTACATTGTAAATATTGTTTCTATAACTTTAGGAAACTTCAATCTATATATTTCATTCAGATTTAAAATCCATGAATTGCAAATGTTATATCACGGAAGTAAAAGAGCAACTATAGGGGTTGGTCAGTTTGGAAATCAATTCTTGTCATCGATAAAGGAGAACCTAATACTAACGAGCCTATTTTAAAAATCATAATCTCAATTTGTCATGAAAAGACTTGATGTTTTGTTGAATACGTGGAGCATTATTTGGTATGCATGCATACAGTAATGAAATAAACGAAAAACTAAGCATATGCATATAGTAATGTTGTTCGAACAAATAATATTCGAACTCCTCACTAACCTTTTTAGTTTTTCTTCTTCTTATTCTTCTTTTTCTCTTTCTTTGAAAGGTGAACATATATTTAATAAGAACAAGTATTTTAATTAATAAGGTTTGTATTGTCAAAAAGGTTTTGGTTAAATGATTGCTTACATCTTGGGATGAAAATGTATCAGAATGTTATTGATATAGCATTGGCCGAACAGTGGGATGACTACTAAGTGAATCCACAACCTATCATTGAAAAAGAGGCTTAAGTTATATAGTAGCCCTAGGCAATTTAAAGTAATAACTAGTAAAAATAGTAAAAGACCTACTGCCTATGTAATGGGTTTGAGGGTGCAACAGCTGGTGCAATGGGCACGTCCGCAACGTGCAATTGAGATTCCAAAAACTCAATTCGTGATTGAAATCTATGCGTATAGCCTGAATTTGTTTCTTCATTATGTCATTCATTTTCAACTCTAACTGCATTTGATACCGTTGAAGTTGTTCTTGAACTTGAGTTTGGAAGATACGATTCTGCACTTGTGACAGCCAATATCTACCTCCAAAAACATCAGTAGGGAACGGTCCCAATCCAAACGTCCAAACACGACCAAGTGAAGATCTGCTCATGTAATATTGTAGGGTCAGTAGAAGATCCTTCCATGTGCTCCCTTAACTCATCTATTTGAGTCTGCAGTTTTGAATTCAATAGTTAGCCTCTAATATAAATCATATTAAAAGTCCAGAAATAAAATAATATCACATACCATAACCTCATTAACTGAATCACTATTTGACATCCCATCTTTTATGTATGCGGCCATCTACACCTGTGGCTAACTTACAGGAACCCCATTGTTATTTTTTGTCTCCTATAATATATCAAAACATTGTTATATTTAGTGTGGCATATATCAAAACATCATTGTGACTCAATTTAGAAAATAAAATAAAAGACTTTTATTTGATGAGAGAGAATAATTATATCTCAACTCGAACTGCTAAGAAAGGCTTTCAGTCTGTCCTATTATGTAATGTTGTAATAACCCCGCCCTCTGATTTATGTTAATTCATGGTTAAATAAGCCGAATCAATAATTAAGGTGAAATTTTGAATTTATTGCATGTGTGTGTTGCCTTATGTGCTTATATCTGTTTATCGTAGAAATATCTATTTCGGTTTCTATTTTGTTCTACGAATTGAAGGCCTTATCGACATCCGATCACGAAATTGACTTGGTATACGTGTTATTTGGAAATTTTAGAACATTATGGTAGATTCAATTGGATTTCGATTCAGAATGATTAAATTACATCAATTTGAAGCCCACTTGATAAGCCTTAATTAACCATCATTAGGCAAGCCTATATAAAGCCAAGAATGACTAAAGAATAACATAAACACACTCATTTCCTCATCTCTTGAGCCTACAAACGTGAGAAAGAGGGAGTGAGAGAAGGAAGGAAATTGAGATCAAAGCTAGGATAAGGGAGAATTTCTAACTGAGGAGGATTAGCTTGAACACTCAAGAATTGGTCAACTTGAAGCTCAATTGAGAAGTTTAGGTGAGAACTCAAGCTTTTGATAATGTAATTAAGTTAGCCTACTCTTGAATTCAAGAGAAATCCTATAGGAAGGCAAGAATTGAACTTAAATAGGTAACTTTGGGGGTGTATTATGCGTGCATGCATAATTCTCATAATTTGGTAAGTTAATTTTCAAGAATTTCCACATGCATGTCCGTACTTGAGTTTTGTTTAAGGAACCCAACATGTTTTTGACCTAAACATCTCATTTGCTCATGATTTGGAAACTTGGGGCTCAAATCACTCCACGCATGTCATATTCATGTTATGTTTTCACAATTCAAGTTTGAATTTGTTTAATTGTCAAGCTTATGGGCCATGATTTCATGAAATGATATTTAATTCTCAATGTTTTTCAAGTTTAGACAAGTTTTCTTGAGTTTTGGCCCAAAAGAACATGATTTGTGGTTTTGAATTTGAGTTTTGAACCCTAAGGCAATTCTGGAAATTCCATAATTCGCACTGTCCGCTCGAGCGAGGAAAGTGTCGCTCGAGCGTGAAAATCGAGCTCCCAGAAGTTTTAGAAAATTTTACAGGTCGCTCGAGTGACCAAAGTGGCGCTCGAGCGAGGACCCTTTTACTCAGCCTTCCACTCGAGCGACCGTCGAGCGGGAATTTCACACAACTAGTACATTTGCCAAGTTTGCAGACCGCTTGAGCGACGGAAGTTATGCTCGAGCGACCACCTTTATTTTTGAACCCCCACTCGAGCGAAGGAAGTTGTGCTCGAACGGAGAGCCTGTTTTCAGCAACCTTTGACTAACTCTTTTAAGTGCATATTTGCATCCTCATGCCACTCCAAGTGTTTTTAGGCACCATTTGGACTCACATAGTCATGAAATAAGCTAGAAACACATAAAAAGAGTTGAATTAAAATGAAATGGTGTTTCAATTGTGCTTTTGTTATGTGTTTTGTTTAGGTGGACGTCTGAAGCATAGTGACAACACAAACCACTGTGAGTAATAACTTTGTAAGGTTATGTTTGACTTCAATTATTTTCTAATGATATGTAATGATCAGTTTTCTGAAATGCTATGTTTTATATAAATGAATGATTGTCCAAATTTTTGGAATAAATTCGTGGCATCTTTAGCATCATATGATATGATTCCCTTTATGGGTTATCGGAATGCCTTTATGGTTGTCCCAATTTTGGGTCATCGGAAACATCTCTATGCACAAGAGTCATCAGAATTCCTTTTGGTCGTTCCTTTACGGGTCATCAGAATGCCTTCATGGTAGTCCCTTTGTGGGTCATCAAAATGTCTCTGTGCGCATGAGTCATCGGAATGCCCTTTACAGCCGTCCCTTTATAGGTCATCAGATTTGTTAACGCTAATGGATGGGCCATGTACTATGATGAGAAATATACGAACTTTGAATACGAATGCAACGACGTATATGAATCTGTTTATGCTTTGATGATGGAACATGTATATGAATCTATTTTTGATATGAAATCTGATTATGCATAAAATTTTGTTTCTGATAATAATCTATTTCTGATATAAACTCTGATTTCTGACTCTGTGATGGACATCATTCATTAAAACTCTTTACTTTGTTATTAATCACTGGGAACCAGCTTACTATTTGTTATTATGTATGTAGGTGAGCAGACACATGACCAAGCCCAGAGTTGATGACCTAAGATTCTGTTTTGTTAGCCAGCCATTGTGCCTCTAAGGAGGTTCCCTTTTGTGAGCAAGTCAAGTCTAAATGGCATATGTTTAAGACCTTGTCTTCTTTGAAGTATGAACAATTTTTCTATTATGCGTATATTGGGCTAAGTCTCTTTTGGTTACTTTTGTATTGGATGTAACGTAAGACTTGCATTATGACATCACATATATTTGTAAAAGGTTTAAAAGTTTTTGTCCCATACATGTCTCCACAACTCTATGGACTATGTATATTTCATATATTTGCTTCCGCAGCCCCTAATTATATGTTATTCCGCTAAGAGGCCTTTGGTAATCCAAGGATTACTGGCCGGTTACGACGCTAAACGTATAAGGGCGGGTTTAGGTCGTGACAAATGTATTCTCCTTCTGAATTTTTCTATTCTTCTTGCTTGATTTCTGTTAAATATGAAATTCATTTAAGATATTATCCAAAATTATCATACATAAATATTTTTTTACATAAATAAAATTGTACCGATGCATTCTGAGTGCCCCAATAGTAGACCAAGGCCCACCACTAATCTTCATGTACTCTGTCTGTTCGATGAGCCAACCTATCTGCATTATTCTTGAAGGGTTTGTATCTCATTTTTTTCACTCGGCTTTTCCAATCTCTCCATTTCTTCCCAAATGAAACCATTATTGTTCTCTTCATGGATTCATCTACTTCCATATGAGCCTACATTATAATTATACACACTTGTAATATGCAATGTCAACTACACTTGTAATAAGCATTTCATATGTTTTGTGTTTTATTTGATAAAAACACAAAACAAGTTTCTTTGGCAATTAATATATATATATATATATATATTCTCCATTCTTCCCACTTGGTTTTTTCGCCATTCATTTCATTTTTCCTTATTTAGGTTTGATATAAAGATTGTTGCAGCAACAGCAAAGGAAACACAGTTACCATATATCAAAACAAACTTACCTTTATCTCTCTCCATATGTTATCTTTGTTTTGTTCTGGGACATAATGCCAAGTCGTAAAAGTTTGTGTTGCAAGACTCCCATCTCATGCCAAAACACCCAAATGTGAAGCAAGGGATGTGTATCCTTCAACTACTTGATTCAACTCATTTGAAACAACTTTTAAAACACCATCTTCACTAGTACACCATGGACCATGCACATATGTACGACCCCTCGTTTGCTTTTGTATGGCTTGACTTGAACTAGGACCTATAAAACAATGTTATGTAGCCATCATTTATGCTACATAATTAATTTGTTAACACAAAATTAACCCAAAAACACCATAAGAAAATATCAAGCAAACCCCAATGCTTATATGTACCAGCTGAAACTGAGCCATGTGATGTACTACCGTTACGTGATGTGGTAGAAAGACGGCCTGGTGGATGCCATGATGCCAGTGGATTGGGTATGACGCTCATCTTGAGTGTGGCCTAAGTCTCATTTAAACTAGAACTATTAGAGATTGATTGCTCACTCTCACTAGAAGAACTGTCAAAGCTAGAACTCATAGATAATCTATAAGGAAACTACAAACATAAGAGTACGGACATGATAATCTATAAAGAAACTACATTCAAATATAATGTTAGCATCGACTATGATAAATCTATACTTTTAAATGACAATTCAAAACAAAATCAGAGTACATGAAAGATAAAAATGGCCATTTAAAGAAAAGATTACAAAGCAAAGATTTTATTAACATGAATATCCATACAAAAAACAAAAATGTAAAAGTGAATATGTGATCAATTACAATTGTCACGACCCAAACCTGCCCCTAAAAGTTTAGGTCATGACCGGCCTGTACTTAGGCCTCAAAGACAAAATTTCAAAATATTTAAATGACATTGGGGCCTAAAGCGGAAGCAAATCAAATAGTAATGTCCATTGAGCTTGTGCATACATGATAACTGAAATAATTAAAACAATGTAAACACACTAATATATATATATCTCACACGCATATACATAAAACTTAAGTAAATACAAAATTCTAATAATACAAGGTTAAAGCCTCAACACAGAGGCGCATCTTGGGTGGCTTGACTTAGCAAGTTCACAAAAGAACTCCTGAGGCTAACCTAAGGATGGTCTCCAGATTGATCACCTACATACAGATAAAATACGGAGTGAGCAAAGCTCAATGAGTAATAATAAAGTGAAGTAAATCAAGTAAATAATCTAGATTCAAAAGAAGCGTAACACCATACTCTTCCACATCTACATCATTCACAACATTATTCATAATCATATTTACAAAACGGCCTCAGGCCCACCATATAACAAAAACGGCCTCATGCCCACATGTATCAAAACGGCCTTGGGCCCAATCGAATATCAAAACGGCCTCGGGCCCAATCATATATCAAAACGGCCTCGGGCCCAATCATATATCAAAATAGCCTCAGGTCCAATCATATATCAAAATGGCCTCAGGCCCAATCATATATCATATTATAAATAATTCCCATTTCATATCCATATTCCATATCATAGGTCTTGTAACTCACTCGTTCGCATAAAACATAATTCCAGAACATCGTAACATTTACATATGAAAATAAATATAAATGAACATATCTTTACAATCTTATTACTCACAGTGATGGGCTTCTGGTAGTAGTTGGGCGATGTCCTCGTCTTGACCTACAATCACAATTACATAACACAACATATGAATATAACTGATACCTTTCTTTTCTCTTTAATCAATTAGTTATGTTGGTTCTAAACTCATTAGTCCTCAATAGGTCATAATCTGTGTCTAGAAAAATAGGAGGAAACGAAAGGAAACTGAGTTAGATGAAGAATTAGCGTGAAACTGGTAGACCAAAAGTGAACAATCTTCACTAATTTGAGCATATCTATTTGTGTACTTAGAATTTGAGAGTGAGACCACCACCATTGGAAACTAGACTTTCGGGGCTTGAATTTAGGCTCAAGAATCACTTAAAATGGAGTTTGGATGAGAGAGATACGCTTATTTGAAGTTGAGCTGAAATAGGAGAGTGCCGCACGTCCTGGACCAAATCCGCAGGTGCGGGAAATCCAGGGCACGTGCCTTTATTTCATAATCAAAAATGTTACTGGAAACAGGCTTCTGCACGTGCGGCTCTAGGAAAAAAACTGCTGTCCGAAAATACCAGTTGGTTCTAACACTTGTTCTTTCATTTTCTAAGCTAGGTTTCAAATTAAATCATTCAAAAACATGTAAAACTAATAGAAACTATGAGGTTATGGTTGTTTTCTACATCAAAACACCAAAAATACCATGAATCTTTAAACAAGAAAGATCCAAATCCTTGTTTAGTTCTTTATCAAACTTTTCCAAAACTTCTTCTTCTAAACTCATATAGATCTTCATTTCATATAAGATTAACCATACAAAACCTCAAGATTAAGGCTCAACATCTCATAATCAACTTCAAGATAAGCATATGTAAGGAAATTGACTCTTAAATCAAGTAAATCTAAGGAATCAAGATTCAATTCCATGAAGAGAGCTCATTTAAGCTTGTACTTCAAAACCCTAACTCAGTTGGTGTGTAATCTTCATCTTGAGTCATGAATTCAACAAATAATAGGTTAATCCCAAGAAGTTAAGTTAATTTCTACATACCTTGAGTCAATCTCTTAAATTCAACTCCAAGTCTTTCAATTTCTCATGCTTCTTCTTCAATTTCATCTTCAAATTCCATTAATGTTTAGCTCTCTCTCTCTCTAAAGGCTTTCTCTCCGGATTTTCTTTTCTTTTCCTTTCTTTTGTTGAGTCTATCTCCACAAGGCCCATATGCTATTATATCTATAGCTTGTCTCATAAAACCTATAGCCAAAAGCTTACCTCAATGATAAGAGCCAAACATGACTTAATGGATCAGCCAAAATCAAATTTCAGTTAAACATCGCAGATGACTCTAAAAATTATGCTGATCATAATTATGTATTCCGTTCTGGTTTCTGAAGCCTCTAAGACCTTCAATTTGCAGTGCAAAGTTAACCACCAAAACATACCTTAACGAATCAGGCAAAATAAATTTTCAATCAACTTTTCCAAATGGCTCTAAAAATTCCCATTAGCATATCCATGTATTCAATTTTGGTTTCTGAACCCATGAAGCTCGACAATTCCAGTTTTAAAGTCGTAACTCAACAGATAATTCCTCAATTCAAACAGATATCATTAAATTAAAGCACATTAACCCATAATTAAATAAAGATAGTTTCTGATACGCATTTTGGGGTCGTTACAATTTCTTCATCATCTTCAAATTGTGTCTTTGCCGATGCTTCAAGAGGTCTAGTAGTTTCATCAACAATTGTTTCATCAATACCTTGCCTAACCCAATTCATGTCCTCCTCACAAGTGAAGGAAGCTGCATCTAACTCTTGATCACCAAATCCTTCCACTTCGTTATAATGTAGTCCTTCATCAATAGTTGGTTGTTCTTCACACACCTCATACAAGTCTATGGGTTGCATCTTGAGTACAAGATTCTAATCTTCTTCAATAGAATCATTAACATAAAAGACTTGTTGTGCCTGAGATGCTAGGATGAATGGCTCATCACTATCTTGTTTCTTTGCATATAACAAGTGGTTGAAATTAAGAAGTGTAAAATCAAAATCATCCCGTTTGAGTCCCTTATTGTTATCAATCCAGTTGCATATGAATAACATGTATCTATGGTCACGTGAATAATACAATTCAATAATATCTATCACCTACCCATAGTACGCTAGATCACCTTCCACTAGATTCATGTCTTTGGCACTTGCATAGCTAGAAGTCTTTGCATTCACCATAACCCCACTTTTATGAGTTTTTCTTCTCAACTCACGACTTTTTGTATGATACCTAGTACCATTAATTATATACCCACTAAATTTGGTGGCCTTTTGACTGGGTCCCAAAGACAAAATTTTAATCTCATCTGACAACACTACATTTTCAATAGCTAATAGTTTTGCAACCTATTTTTAAAAAGAAGTTATCAATATTAAAATAAATTGAATCATAAGAATTGGAAATTGGAAACATGTAAGTTATCAACACTTACATAAGAATTGAACCATTTAGGAAACTCATCATTGTGACGACGATCCATATCATAATCTCTTAGACGACGATGTGATCGCTTAATAAATTCACGATGTTCCCTACATAATTAAACTATTTGTAAAATGCAAGAGAATTATAGTCGGTATAAATAAATTCACGATGAGACAAAGGTTGCGTTTATCTTACTCTCGATATGGGACAACCACAACAGTGTTAAATAACACATACCGATGAGCCTGTACCCATGTTGTGTTATCAACCACAAACCCTTTTCATTTTCCTAAAGCCCGCCCTATTAATATCTTAGGATTGTTGCTAACATCACAATTCCTTAATGGTCAATGCAATTTTGACTTGACATCATGCAAGTACCTTGAGCAAAATGTCATACATTCTTCGACTAAGTATTCTTGTGCAATTGAACCTTCAGGGTGACTTCGATTACGCATATATGATTTAAGTGTCATAAGGTACTTATAAACAAAAAAAAAATGCATACATGACTTCTAAGTATAAACAAGGAAACATACACAAAATGGACATTGGAGTAGAATTGCATACCTTTCTACAAAGTACATCCATTGATATTGCACCGGACTGACAATCTTCACTTCCTCTTCTATGTGAATGGGCAAGTGCTCCATTATTTCAAAAAATGATGGAGGAAAAATTCTCTCAAGATAGCAAAGTATATGAGCAATTTGGGACTGAAGATGATCTAGACCATCCACAACTGCCTGAAGAAATTGCTTAATTCAATCAATGGTTCAACCACTTTCTTTGGTAACAAATTTCTCACTACTATTGGATGTATTTGTTGCATGAGTATATGGTTGTCATGACTTTTTAGTCTAGATATGCTACGCTATTTGAGGTTAGCCCGACAAGAGATATTGAATGCGCAATCATCTGGAACTTTGATATTCTTCAGAAGTGTACAGAATAGACTTTTCTCTCTGTTGTTCATGGCAAAACATGCAGAAGGCAAATAATACTTGTTCCCAACCCTTTTCTAAAGATGTAGTGCCTGTCGAATTTCCATAATCTCGACAAGTATTTAAATTGTCCTTCCCTTTCCCATCAATATTTAATATCGTCCACAATACATTATCACACATATCCTTCTCAATGTGCATCATATCAAGATTGTGGCGAATCAAATTATGCTCCCAATATGACAACTCAAAGAAAATTAATACTTTTCTTCTTCGAAATTATGACTCGGGTCCTTATTTTTCTCATTTTTCTTCCCTTTTCTATTCTGTTTGCTAGATTGTTGACGCTCAGAATTCAATTCGAACTTAGGCTTAGGCCCTAGTTGTCATAGCACATTAGCCCTTGATAACCGAGTTGGACATGGTTTGAATTCAAGAGTGTCATCAAAAGATAGACTAGCTTTCCAAAATTTGTGAGTTGTATTCAACCAGCAACGATGCCCCATGTAACAAAATTTCATGAACTTTTTCAAATATCGAGAATGAGTATGTGTGTTACAACAAGGACAAGCTAAAGCACCTTTCGTGCTCTATCCAAACAAAATTGCATAGGCAGGAAAATCATTTATTGTCCATAATAACACAACATGCATTCGGAACATCTGATTAGTTTTCGTATCATACATGTCAACACTATTTTTCCACAATTCTTTCAAGTCATCCACTACAAGGCGTAAGTAGACATCAATGTTATTTCCAGGTGAAAGAGGACCATCGATGAGCAATGTCATTGTCATATGAGGCTGCTTCATGCATAACCATCGTAGAAAATTGTATGGCATCACAATAACTGGCCAACTGCTATGAGAGACATTCATTGCCTTGAATGGATTGAATCCATCCGCTACTAAACCTAGTCTAACATTGCAAGGCTCACTTGCAAACTTGGGATACAAATTATCAAAAAATTTCCAAACAAGAGAGTCAACGCAATGCCTCATTTTGCTGTCATCAATTCGGCCCTCTGCATGCCATCTCATTAAAGAAGATGTTTTGGATGACATAAACAATCTTTGAAGCTTTGGAATCAAAGGAAATTATCTAACAATCCTCTATGGAATTCTTTGTTGCTTCTTCTTAACATCATTCTCCACCCTCTCAAACTGTTTGTATCTAGGCATATGATACACTATGCAACTATCCATACTAGTTGTTTCCTTCCAATATACTGAGCATTCTCTTGGGCATGCATGTACCTTATGATAATCAAGGCCCAAGTCCCTAAGGAGTTTCCTAGTTGCATAAAATGACTTTGGCAAGGTTTCATCCTTTAAGAACGCATCATTTAAAAGCTCAAGCAACATCGTGAAAGACTTGTCACTCCATCCACTAATGCACTTGATGTGCAATAACCGAACAACAAATGAGAGCATTGAAAGCGTCTGACGCTCAGGATACAACTATGTTTCGCCCTCCTTCAATAAATTGAAGAATTTTTTGATTTTTCATCTGGACCTTGTTTAATACCGGAACTTGATGCCTCATGAATAAAGCTTGACGGAGGAAGTCCAAATCCCTCGTATAGCATTTCATAAGTTTCATCACCATCATTTGAATTAGTTTGGTCGACATTCACATTGTGTGGCACAGGTAACAAAAAATTCTCCCCATGAAAAATCCAACTGGTGTAACTTTGAAGAAACCTATTGATCATTAAATGTTCCCCTAATAGGCCTTTCTCCACTAATTTGACATTACGACACTGTTTACATAGGCATGTGACTTTATTCAACAATGACTTATTTTCGCATGCAAATTTAATAAATTCTTTAACCCCTTGTATGTAGTCCGAGTGCAACCTATGTTGATTTATCTAACTTTTATCCAGCTGAGTCCGTCTTACACTACAAATGTCACTACCAAATCAACAAAGTTTAAAATTACCGTTTTATTTTAATTAATCTTAACCTCAATTAAGTATCTTATAATGCATGCGACATTATATCATTCACCTCTAATTGGTCTCTAACATGTATGTTCATCCTACTTTCCCATTCAGGAATGCATAATCTATATTGTAAAAAGCAGCTTATAACGCTCTATTCATCTCTAACGAAATTTCGACAGTATCTCCCTATGATTCTCCAAGTACAGAACATAGACTAGGTGTACTGTTGCACCTTGTCTAGTATGCACCTGGAGAATATGAGGAACTGCTACACGAAATCTCTATAAGATGGGACTATAAGCGGTAGACCTACTAATTACAATATGGACTTGTGCTCCTGAACTGTCCAAACTGGACAATCCAAGAAGAGCTTCATCAAAGATGACTAGGTATCTCTAGTGAAGATTCTTGGATGGGTCTAAGGCTATTTATGCATGCATGCACCATTAATGACTGCATCCCGATGGTGCAATCTAAATTGGTACTATCAAGCATACTAGAAGCATATCTAGTATAAAGCATATTAATGAAGAAACCAAAAGTTTCTATAATGCTCTTGATAGATTATGATAGATTCAAGAAATACATTGCTCTCTTAAATCAATCAATAAAGATCAAACTATTATGCTTTCAAATGAAAGCAAGAACAAAGAAAGTCAAGCGTAAGCACCTTTAAGTACAAGAAACACTATTACACCAAAGTAGATGGTGAAGAGGCTCTCACAACAAACAAATTCTCCAACAACAAATCAAGTCCTAGACTTCTTTTTTTTAGATAGGAATCAAGTCCTAGTCAATAATTCACTTTTCTAAGAAAACTTTAATTGAATTTACATATAACATAAGGGTGAAAAGCTGCACATCAGACAAGCCCAAAGCAGAGAAGAGAAATCTAAATTATGTAAAGTCTTGAATTGCAAATATTTGATCTCATCATCAATCAAACAGGTTAAAAAAAAAAAAGAACACAGGGATCTATATAGATATGTATACACAAATTGAAACATTGGTTTGATAGATTACAAAGATTAACAAACAGAATGAATAAGAAAGTCAATTATCAAAACACATGGCCACCACGATCTTGACCGATATCACAAAGCATCAAATCAAAAGAACTGGCTTGAATTTTGTATATATATAGTATTTGTTAGGATGGCCAAGAAATGGAGTTGCTTTTGGTGGTTCTTTTGCTTGGGTATGTATGTTCCAAAAACTACACACACTCAGATATCTACAATATATGCATACATATACATATATATACTATTCACTTAGCTATAGTGAATTCTATTTTTGGAACTGTTAGTTAGTTGCAAAACCAAGTGTTGTGGGTTGCTTTTTAATCATTTCACTCTTTAATTGGATTTTTTTTTCCCTAATGTTCACGCTTTGGCATGTTTTAGTTCAATTATTTCTCTCTTTTGCCCTTTTGTCACTAAATTAGTTTAATGAGTCCCATTTTAAAGAAATTGAACAGGTTTCCAAGCAAATAAATACCAATAGCAGGTTCACAGGTCATACATACAAAGCTCAGAAATAGGTGAATAAGCCTAGGTGGAAACAATATTGAAAAAAAACATGCCCAAGAAGAAAAACTTCAAATATGTCAAATATAAATATGTAAATATTGTGCTCTGTAAAATCCCAAGTAACAGAAAACAGGAACAACAAATTAACTAAATGGAATCAAAAAAAGCCTAAAGCTCATATTTACAGAGAACTCTCCCAAAAACAGTCATAAAATAAAATAAAAAATCATAACAAGTTCAAATCTTGATTAAACTTGTAGTTTCTTGCTTACAATTTCAATTTCAATAACCAAATCGAGAGAGACGAGAAAGAAGAGCTTGAGAGAGAGAGAAAAATCGATACCTCGTTGGTGCAGATAGTGGTGGTGGTGGTGGTGGTGGTAGTGGCGGTACAGATGGTGGTGGCAATGGAGCTTCAAAATCGAGAGAGAGAACTTCAAAATTGAAATCACTCTGAGATGAAATCACTGAGATAGATCTGAATCTCTGAATCTCGAAGATGAATCTTTGAGAATGATAAGGGTTTGGAGAGGGTAGACACACACACACAGAGATCCAGAGAGAATGAGAGACGATGGAGCTAACCTTAGTAGACGATGGTGCTCGCTACCTTGCCGATGCAAACGGTGGTAGTGGTGGAGCTTTGAAATCGAAATCACTCTGAATCTCAAAGATGAATCTATGAGAATGATAAGAGTTTAGAGAGGGTTGAGAGAGAGGCGAGATTTCAAGGTGTGAGGATTCAAAATAAGGGTTTACGAAGGCTTTAACAATTATTCTTAGATTCAAAATATGCGCGTAAGGCGTAACGCATTTGGAGGCGTTTCTAAACACCTTCTATTACAAAACGGTGTCATTTTAATTAAAGAAATATGCAAAGTTTCTAAAACGCCATTAAATATTAAGAAAAGTGGCGTTTAAAAAAGCGTTGTTAAAAAAACATCGTCAAAACCCGTATCAAATAAAGGCCATTAAATATATGTTAAAATTTCCAAAATATTTACTTATATTTCCAATATGAGTTAAATTTTAACCCTCCACATAACTTAAGCATTCCTTTCTAATGAAATCTATGGTATAACAACCATTAGGTTTAAAACATAAACAATTAACCAACTTGTCTCTCTTTTTACCAAATAATAATTATTAGAGATGTAAAACATATAAAATAAACAAATGCACCATCTATTTAAAAAACAAAAAAAAAAAAGATCCTCTCTAGTCCACATCTAAACTGGATGGTGCTATTTGGACCCATGGGGCTCACTACATGTCTCGTTTTGATGATCCGAAACGTTCATTTTATCAGTCACTTCGTGCATGTCATCCACAAGGTGGTCGCGGCGGCAACGGAGATGATGTGGCTGTGACGATGGTGGCAACTAAAGAAAGTAAAAAATGGTATCCATATGACTTGATGATATTAGGGGTGGGTCATATTCACCGGTCTGGGCCAAGTTCGGATCAGGCTCACATTATCTAATAAGGGATTTTGTATCTGTCCAAGCTCTCCGACCCGAACATCGACCTATTTAATTAGTCCAAGCCCAACCCTAAATAAATTATAATTCTCAAGCCCATCCATCAGGCCACATACACAAGCTATTAAAAAAAAAAAAAAAAAACTAAAACTAACCATCATACATATTTTTTTTTCATAAATAGACAAAGGCACTAACAACCTTCAATTGTTGATTATCAAATCTGATTGGAGAAAATTCAATACAATGGTCTTCATGCCATAAATATTCTGCTCCCAGATAAAGTATAATTTTTTTTAGTGAATAAAAATAAGTATAGATTAGAAGATGAATTTAGTAAATAACTCATGGAACTTCACTTGAGGTTCTCTAACTGACAAAGGTTCGCAGCCATATGTCCAGAACAAAATCCTACGATCTGTGTAGGGAAAAGATGAACTAAGACAAACCTAATGGGTAACAATAAAAGGATATATAAATATATAAAAAGAATAAAAATGAAAAAAGACCTAATTAGTACACATTAATGTATGTTTGGGAGGGGAAAGATTGGGTATACACCTAATTTTTGGCATAGTATACAAAGTGGTTGTCTCGTGACTTGAACCCATAACCTCAAGATTATTAGGCAAAAGTTTTACCATTGAATCAATGGTCACCCCAAAAAAGGATATATATATATTCAATATATTATATAAATATATTAATTAGTTAAGTTAAATATGTAGCTGGCTGGGTTGGGCCGGGCCATGCCGGAAATATATTTCCCAACCCTAACCCATTAATCAATCAGGCTGAAAATACCATTCCAACCAAGTTCTATGGGCAAAATTAATATTTCCAAGCCTTAAAAAAATTGGACAAGACAGGGCAGGGGCAGGGCTGGGCGGGTTAGACGGGTCAACGGATCGATGTCCACCCCTACTTGATATAAGTTATAGAATATCCCCCTCACCTCATTACAGTTGCTCATCTCATCAACAAAATCATGGTTGTCCACTTGTAATATTTTGATCTTCCTTAGTTTCTGTTCATTTAGGGACGGAGCCAGAATTCCCTTGGTGCGGGATGAAAGTAAGGCAATGGCAAAGTCTAAGTGATTAGTTCAATAGTAGCTCAAATTTCTATAGACATTAGGTTAAACATTAAAATAAGACTTTACCTTCATAAGGTTTTGAAAAATGCAGATCAGATATTTTCTTAATAAGTCATAAGCGATGAATTAAGTGACTTAATGGTTAAGCCACCTTTCTTTGATCCAGTGAGGACAAGTTTAGACTACTTAAACAATTATTTTAAAATATTACAATTAAAAATATGTTAATAAATAATGAGAATATTTCAAATGTGTTCTAGAAACTTACACTTCAATGATACACTATCAGAAAAATGTAAGTGCTTCTCTCCCTCATTTAAACAGTGGACAACTCTTTTCTTTTTACTCAAAATTGTCTCATATTTTTCTCTTTTCATTCTTTAGTTTTGTTTTATTTTATAGACAAGAAGGCTATAATATACATTCCCTTAATTATGAACTATTGTGTTTATGTTTTGAAGGGTATACCATAAAATAAAAATAATAAATACAAAAAAAAAAAATTAATTACGAATCATTGTGATAACGTTATCAACATTAAAATATTATAAATTATTGTGGTAAGAAAAATTATGAACCATTATTTTTATGTTGCCAATCCTTATGACGTAGTATACCACTGATTATTTGTAAAAATAAATAAATAAAAAAAATTGAGAACTATGTAATATAACATGTAACTAAGATTATCACAAATTTGGGGGCCAAGTATAAATAATTTTGTATAATCTTCATAAATATTATATCTGTTGTATTTAGAAGAACTATATTGTAGTCTTTTAATGCAAATAGTAGATTAGTTCTGGTACTACTTGCTGTTCTATGGTTTTTATGAGTTCTTCGTTCTTGGCCCGATTCATGTAGAAGGAGGTATAGCCATATTTATGGGTGATTGACCTTCTTATCTCTTGAAACAATGCAAAAACAATAACATAGATTTGACAACATTGCTTCCGTTATAATATGAAAAATGTGGCAAAGTATTATTGAAGTGAGATATGTTTTAGTTTTTTAAATTTTATTTGTATGAAAAATCTGTTAGTAGGAAAAATTTGTACAACCGCACATCCATTTTATGTACCAAAAAAAAAAAAAAAAAAGGAAAAATAATTTGTCAAGTAACTGAATTTCAGATATATTCTTACTGAAATGAGAAAAATAATTTGTATGAATAATTCTTCAAAATACATAAAATAAAGGAAACATTGGTGAGAAATCTATTTGTTGTAGAGATATGTATAGCATTAGGTTGGACATTATTAATGAAATTTATTAGTGAGAATGATAAATTATTATTTTGAATAAATTTTTTTTTTTTTTTACCAACTATTGTCAAACTGTTAGAATAGTTGCTGTAGGTGACCGACGATGGTTGGTACATAGTGGTGATATAAACAGGCAGATAAATTAAGTAGACAAATAGATAACGTGAATAGATAGATAAATAAGTAGTAAAAAAAAAAGACTTCCAATTTATTATTATCCTTATAAATTCAAAAATGTTGAAGTTTAAGATATTGTCTCAAAATTTCAAAATTAAATTTATAGTTCAATGTCTAAATAAACATATGCACACCATCTACAAAAAAATGTCAAAAAGTTTAGAATAAAATTCATGAGTTCCAAGGTAAAAATTATTCAATATTCTAAGAGTAGCACGTCACGGTCTTGTGGTGCTCCATCAAATAAGATTTTTCATATTTTTGTATATTTATTAATTTTTTAAAATATTTTTTCATAAATATTTTACTTTTTAGATACATATAAATAAGGTGTATATAAAAAAGTTTAAAAAAAAATGTTTAAAATTTTTAAAATATTCACTAAAAATAAATATAAAAAAAACGCGAAAAACAATTGAATTTAGAAAATTAAAACCAAACACACTGAATTAAACTTAAATTCTAAATTCTAAATCTTAAAAAAATTAAAAATAAATAAAAATTAGACCTCTTCCAAATTTAAAGGTTTTGTAATATACTTTTTTTTTTTTTTTTTTTTTGATCGGCAAAGAGAAATCTTTATTGATGAAAGTATACAAGAAGGATACAGGACATCAATAAAGAGGAGCTTGGAACATACTGAAGCTCCAAGCTCCAAAAAGGAGAGAGCCCAACAACAATACAAAAAGAAACAAAAAAGACTTAAACAGCCTACAAACCAGCTAAATAGCACAGGATATAATCACCAAAACTGAGCAAACTCCTCCAATATTTGGTGATATGAGCTAGAGCACACAGATTCATAGCAAAAAGCAGCACACAGAATGAGACCAGCCCAATGAGACCAACACCAAAACTGAGCAGCACAAAGCAGCACTACTTTAGGTGTCTTGAAGCTTTTATCACCACAGACGCATAAACCGAACATGTGCAGATCAGACCAGATACAAACAGACTAACAGATCAGCAGAGTAGACTAGAAGATCAGAACAGCCATCTGGACAGCATTGAACTGATAAATAAATGAGAACACCCATCTGGACAGCACTGATATGAGCTAGAGGATCCAGATCCAGAGCAAAATAAAGCATTGAACTGATGAATCTGGACAGCATGAAGGTAGATGAACCACTGTTGGTTGTATACCAGGAGGACCAAACAGACTGCACAGCATATAAACTTCAATTTTGCACAGGTGCAGAGTTGGGTAAGGATACCTACACCCCGAAATTACACATACTACCCCTCTGTTCGTATTCAGAATTTCCACCCTTCAGAGTACCAACATATCTACACTACACAGCTGCAATTCAACACAGTGCAACCGCTACGGCAGAGGCTCCCTACATCACAACAGCAGCCATTCAGTCCATTGCACCTACCCCTCCTAAACACCTCCTTATTTGCCTCAGATTGGTTCCAAAATCCTGTACAGAGAACTGAAAGTCTCTTAGATATGGGTTTACCCAGAAAGCAATCCTGATTTTAATTAATTCACAGATATCCTCTAAATTTGGGGGAGTTGCTCTAAAGACACACTCATTCCTGCATCTCCATACTGACCACATCACTGCCAATGGAATTGCCCCCCAGATCAACCTTTCTTTCTTCTTTAACTTTCCCCCAGCCCACCACAGGAGGAGACTCTCCACAGTGCATGGCAAAGCAGATTGGACATCCCACCACTTTAGCATTTCAGTCCATATGTTCCACACAAATGGGCACCAGATTAAGACATGGTTCAGTGACTCACTTTCGCTGTTACAAAACACACAAACTGTGGAGTCATTTTCACAGATCACTCCCAGCCTTTGTAGAAACTCCCTGGTCTTAATTCTCCCTTTCCAAGCAAACCACCCAAACAATTGTACCTTAGGAGGGACATGTTTGAGCCACAACAATTTAGTAATTCTCAGGGTGGCACCAGCATTACTCACAATAAAACTATACAATTCTGCTGTTTTTAGGATCCCAAGAGATGAAGCTGCCCAAACTGGATGATCTTCACACTCAACACATAGATCAGGGGCTGCTACCAGGAAATTATTGAGCCTAACCAATTCCAACTCCTCCCAGTCATATAGCTGTCTTCTAAAGTCAAGAGACCAAGCCCCTGCTATGGTTTTTTTATCAACCAATACTCTTAAGCACTCTCCTTTTTCCAAAGACAACTGATACAGAGTTGGAAATTCATCTTTTAGACACACAGATTGACACCAAGCATCTGACCAAAATCTAATCCGCATTCCATCCCCTACTTTCAGCTTGAAATTATGCAAATAAAACTCCTTTAAGCTGCTACTCTGTTCAGCAACCGAGACAATTCCATTCCATACCGCTGAGTACCCAATGGATGGATTTAAAGATGGAAGCCAACTAGTCACCTTCATCTTATATCTACTGCAAATGATTCTTTTCCACAAAGCATCCTTTTCGCTACCAAACCTCCACCACCAGTTGACTAGCAAGCATTTATTTACATCCCTCAAATTTCTAATGCCCAAACCACCTTGATCTACTCTTTTTGACATTTCCTCCCATTTTATCATATGAATTTTCCTTTTCGCATCAGAACCACCCCATAAAAAATTAGCATGAAGCTTCTCCAATTCTTTAGCAACCCCTTCAGGCATTTTAAACAAAGATAAATAAAACATTGGCAAAGCTGAAGATACTGATTTAATCAGTATTAACCTTCCTGCAAAAGACAGCATCTTCCTCTTCCACCCAGCTAGTTTACTTTTCACTTTTTCCACTACTGGTTTCCAAGTAGCTAGCCTCCTTTGATTAGCGCCTAGTGGCATCCCTAGATAAGTGAGTGGCAGCGATTTAACTTTACAATTTAGGATTACAGCCATATCATTCATCATCTTCGCAGAAACACCCACACCACAAACCACGCTCTTGCGAAAATTTATCTTCAAACCCGACATGATTTCAAAGCACCTTAGCACCCTTTTCAGTTTCCTCACCTCCTCCACCTCTGCTTCACTGAATAAAAGTGAATCATCCGCAAACTGTAAATGAGTTAACACCACCCCCTCACAACCTACTTTTACCCCTTTGATTAGGTTTAGCTCACGAGCTCTACTCAACAACATGTGTAGGCCTTCAGCTACTAAATTGAACAGGAAAGGGGATAGAGGGTCACCTTGCCTTAGCCCCCTTTGAGGGCTAAACTCTTCGGTAGGAGAACCATTGACGAGTACTGAGACCCTTGCAGTTGTAACACACTCCTTCATCCAATTAATCCATTTAGTTCCAAACCCAAACTTGGAGAACATATCAAACAGAAAACCCCAATTAATAGAGTCATATGCTTTCTCAAAATCCAGCTTAATGAGCACACCCTTCTTCTTGGCCTTCTTCCAACCCTCTACAACCTCATTAGCAACAAGTACTCCATCTAGAATATTTCTCCCGCTTAGAAATGCAGACTGGGGCTCACTAATAATATGTGGCATTATGGATTTCAATCTGTTTGCCAACAGTTTTGCTATGATCTTGTACATGGAACCTACCAAACTTATTGGTCTGTAGTCAGAAAGCCCTATTGGATTATCTCTCTTCGGAATGAGGGTTATGAAAGAGCTATTTATACCTTTAACCAATTTGCCATTCGTATGAAATTCTTTCACAAAATTAATGACATCGCCCTTCATCACCTTCCAAAACTTTTGATAACATAGCAAATTAAACCCATCCAGACCTGGTGCTTTATTCCCATCACAATCCATCACTGTAGATTTAATTTCTGATTCTGTAAATTCTGCTTCTAGCAGTCCGAAACACACCCTGCCTTCAACTGATGGAAACTGACCCCCCAACACAGGTCTTGAAGGCCATAGTTCTGCATACTGTAACTTAAAAAATTCCAGCACTTTGTTCTTCACTTGGCTTGGATCATCAAACACCACCTCCCCTTCTGAAATAGAGTTTATCTCATTTCTTATTGTTCTACACTTTGTAACGACATGAAAAAATCTAGTATTTTTATCCCCTTTCATGGCCCAGTTAAGCCTAGACTTTTGCAACCATAGCCACTCCACCATCCTACTCAGCCTCCACATTTCAGCCCTAGCCTTACTTCTCTTCATTTTTTCCTCCCCATCAAGGTTCCTAACCTCAGCCAGCAGATCAAAACTATGAAGCTCACCCTCTACTAACTTCAATTTATTTATAACATTACCAAACACCTCCACATTCCAACTTTTAAGACCATTTTTCAAGAACTTAAGCTTCTGTGCCAGAATAAAACCAGCCCAGCCCACAACACTGGCCTCTCCCCATTTAGACTCCCAGAATCTTCTAAGATTTTTATGCAAAAACCAAGCATTTAGAACCCTAAAAGGCTTTGGGCCCCAATCCCTCTCATCCTCCATCATAAGGAGAGGGCAGTGATCCGATACCAAACGAGGCAAACCCCATAACTTTAACTTGAACACCTCAAGCCATTTTGGGTCCACTAACACTCTATCTATTTTGCTCCACTTCTCCCCAGCAAATGAATTACACCAAGTAAATCTCCTTCCAAGTAAAGGTAATTCAGAGACCTCACACTTATCAATGAACTCATTAAATTCATTCATACCTCTATCCCTTCTTGAACACCCTCTCCTTTCCCCAATCTGTCTAATCTCATTGAAATCTCCTCCTAAACACCAAGGATCAGGAAACTCCTCCTTCAGTTTCAATAAACAATTCCACAGTTTCCCTCTTGAGCCGACATCATTCGGAGCATAAATGTTTCTAATAACACAATTAAACAGATGGAATAAAGTACCTGATAATAGGATGAACCTTCTATTACTGCAGCAATCCTTCACTTGGAATACATCTGGGTCCCATATACATAATAACCCTCCTGCCGAGCCTTCAGCATCCACCACCATAAACTCCATTTTAGCTTTAACCCATATAGATCTGACATCTTCCTCAGAGAACTCTATCTTTTTTGTCTCTTGGAACAGAGCCATGTCTACACTCCTCTCCTTTAAGAGCTTCTTCACTTTGTTTCTCTTCTCCAACCTACCCAACCCTCTAACATTCCATGAGAGCAACTTCATAATTAACCATATTTACTCCTATCTACACCCCTGCTACTGTACTTTATAGCCCAGCTTTCTTCCCCACTTCAATACGCTCCATATCCTTCAATTCAAGATTCACTATTTCCTTCACCACTTCAGCTCTCTTGCCATTAAACTGCATCCCGAGAATTTCTCCCATTTTTACGGTTGCTTCGGCTTCATTCAATATAAACCTCCCGTTGGCGACTCCACCCTCTCTTGAGGCAGATAGAGACGTTGCCACCATTGCTGCACGCCAAGCTGCTGCCTTACGCATGGTTCGACTAGTTGAAGCACCTTTACTCCCATACAACCTCATCATCTCGAATGGTCTTCTCCTTAACATGTTCTGATTAGATTTTCTCCTACTGTTACTTCTCTCCTTTACCTTTTCCTTCCCCTTCCTACATCTTGGATGCTTCTTACTTAGCTCCTTCTCTTGGGCTTCAGAGAGGCTTGACAGTCCCCCACACTGCCCTACTTTAGCAGCCTTAAATCTTTCAGACGATTCCTGCTGCCCCAGCCCAGTTTCAATTGACCCCAGCCCAATTTCTGCTTGACACAGCCCACCCCCTCTCTTTAATAAATTATTATCACCCAAGACTACTTCTATGTTTACACCAGACTTTTCAAGGCTAGACCCTCGAAGACTTCTAATAAAACCTGGCGTGTCCACTTGGTTCTCCAAACTGTCTCTGACAACCGTCTCCTCCTCCGAGCTGGACCTCTGGTTTTGTACTTCCAGCGTTTCCTTGCACAACTCATCACTCATTTCTTTCCCCCCATCACTTCGAACATTTTGGGCTTCACCTATACTCCTCCAGCATGTCACATTTTCCACCTCCTTTCTCACACTAGGACTACTTGGTCTGGTTTCTTGGCCCACCCCAAAGCCAACCTCCAGTACCGCAGCTAACTCCTCCTCCATATTAGTAGCATCATCTACTTCCGTTCTGTACTTTCTATCCTCATCTTGTTCTCCCAGCACATTTGAACTACCAAACTCATCTACAACTTGATGCTTATGACATGTACATGTAAATTTCACAGCTCTGACCGTTACCACCTGTTCTTCGCAGACTCTTACTGGAAATACCATACCTCTGCATTCCAGTTTCACTACTGAGTTGATGGGCTCCATCCATTTAGTTGATACCTTGAGCTTAGCACACACAAAGGATATTGGTTGACTCATATCCCCTTCAAGACATAGCACCTGCCCCCAGATCCCACCTATCTTTCTGAGGTTGGAACTATTCCACAGATGTAATGGGATTCCATAGCAACTTAACCATACACATCTTTCCTGCTCCAATACCTGCCCAGATTGTCCTTCAGTAATATCTTCACACCAATCCGTGATCAGCTCCTTAATAGCTGGTAGCTTCAATGCCCTCTCCTCCTTAGATTTGAACGTAATTACTACATCTCTTCCCCCACTTTCCCTCACCATGATATCCTCCACTCCTATTGCTGCCAATTCCTTTTTCAGACTAGCATCAGCAAATTGGGCCTTCAATCTTACAATGACACTCTCAAACAACCAGCCATTGCCTGCCTTCTCTGCCTTTAATAGGATGTTTCCTATTTCCCCTATCCTTTTTCCTTCCACCGCCTCTGCATAGGATCTCCTATCTCTGATGCCACGAGCCCCATCTCTAATCACTCCATCTTGTACAACGTTTGCTACTGGTCTCTGCACTTGCCTATGTACTGGTATTTTTCCATCTTTATCAATTCCCTTCTCCTTCCCGAACTCTGCGTGGTTAACCTGTAATGGTCGATCGTCCACCCACAAGCCATGTGCCTTCTGTACAGCTATCTTGGCTGCTACAGAGCAATTAAATCTCACAAAGCCAAACCTCGTATTAGAGACCTTCCTTCTCTTCTGCGGTATATAGACATCTAGGACCACTCCAAACTTTGAAAACAGATGAAACAGCTCCTTAGGGTTCAGCGATTCTGGTAGGTTATCCACGAACACGGTAAACACACTTGCAATTCCCCTCGACCTCCATGGCCCTGATCTTCCTCTGCCCTTCACGACTGGTATCCACCCTCCTGCCATGACTGCTCTGAATCGCAACAGAGAACTTGCACAATCTGCTTTCTGCCTTTTCGTAATTCCTTTGCCTTGATCTTTTACTGAGAATCTTCAGTGATACTTCGCACTTTGATCGTCGATCAGTGGAGAGATGATCGACGGGCGGCGATCGGTGGTTTTGTAATATACTTAATGTAAAGTCCAAGTAAATTTAATCAGGATTTTTTTGTAATAATAAAATTTTGATATTTCTTAACTGTACATGCATACTATTGTTTAGTACTACAAATAACATAAGTTTCAGACTCAAGAAAAATATTAAAACAAAATATATTAAAAAGTAACTAATAAATTATAAAAATTATATGTCAACTAGACTTTTGAAATTGTTCCGTTGTGAAATAGTATATATCGAAAAAATTTCTGAATAATATATAAGATTCGTAATTTGACCCTCTTTGAGTCAATTTTCTGGTTCTGCGCTGGTTGTGCAAGAAAGATCATGTATGTATGTAGTTAGCCTCATTTGTGAAATGGTTATTTTAGTTAAAAAGTTAAAAATTTATTAAATAAAATTAAAATTTTGAAAAAATATTTAAGTTATACAAAATAGTTAAAAACAAATTTTCATTCATTTTATAAAATCAAAGATTCGTCTCTGTTCACATTTCTTTTTGTACATTTATTTTTCATTAAAAAAAATGAAAAATCCCTTTTCCAAATATACTATAACACAGCCTAAACAAACTCTATCTACATTGTGTTTTTTCATTTATAAAAAATATTATATAAATAACATCACATTGTAAGAATATTAAATAATTTTTCTTGCTCTCGATAAAGAAAAAATAATTATTGTGTGCTCGGGTCTATCCTAATGCTCTCAAGCGTCACGTGGATCACTTTATTTGAATAGTCTATAATAAATGATGATGTAATTTTTGAAGGGTAATTATTTAGTAATTTCAGAATATAGATACGTAATATTTTATAATATTATGATTGGTGAAAAAGATGAGTTAGGTAAGGTATTATGTTGGTTGATTTGAAAATATAAAAGGACATATTAAATGATGATTAGTTAAATAGTATAGACGTGTAATATTACAGAAAATATTGAATAATTTCCTTTTTTGGGAGGCATTGGAGGATTCTCCCAAAATTACATAATAACTTTGCATGCAAGATAAGATTTTTTTTTTTATTCTTAATTTCTATAATCAATATGATAATTAAAATAAAAATTAAAAAAATTATACTACAATAAAATTTAAAAGAAAAATGATATATAAGTTCATTTTTTAAAGTCATTTTATAAATGATATAATTAATTGATAATTAGAAAAGTTTAATATCCTAATTGATTATTTGAAAATTTAATTTAATTTTTGATCTTAATAATAATTGTTCTATTCAAGCTTCGTTTGTTTGGAAAGAAGGGTTGGGGTTATTTTAGTTTAAAAAAGGCAAAATAAGCTTTTTAGCTCAATAAGATAAAATATCACATCTAATCCATAATCATTACATTCTTTCTCTCACAAAAAATATATAAAAAAAAAAAGCCAAAAGGTCCATGCTAAAATAATTAAAAAAATCAAAAAATCAACTCACTTCCAAACGAACCCTCAGGCTGACGATGTTTTCCGAAGTTGTGTTGCTCCAATACGCCATACGCGGCTCCATTCTGACAAGATCTGTAAGCGACAAGATCTTCGAGATACTTGGCACAGGAGGGTTGTCCTCAGTTGCCTGCGCGTCGACCTTTGTGTTCTCTGCGGCGACAGTGGAGTCAGGTGCGTCCGATGGTGGGTTAGATTTTGATGGGTTTGCTGAGCTGTTGATGTCGAGGTGATAGGGTTCTTCAGTACAGAAGAGAGGGTATGTGAGGGTCTTTTATGGTGGTGGGTGACTATTCACTTTTTGAAAAGATGGTTACAAATTGTTTTCTGACCTTTTTTTTTAGAAGTGATTGGTAGCTTGAATCTGCCTTTTCCGAATCCCCCCGAAAATCAAAACGACGTCGTCTCGTCATTTTGAATTTTTTTTTTTTTCAGAAGAAGGAAGAAGAAGAAGAGAAGGAAGAAGAAGGAGAAAGAAGAAGAAGGACTGGAGGGGGCCAACAAAATCGGGCTGAGGCAGAGGCGGGGGGCGGAGGCACAGGCGGGGGGCGGAGACGGAGGCACAAGTGGGGGCTGCGAGGTAGAGGCGGAGGCGACGACGGGGCTGCGACGAGGTGACAGCGGGTGACGATCAGGCAACGGTGAGCGACGATTGGGCGGAGGCGATGGCAGACAGAGCTCCTCCTTTTCCCCTCTCTTCTCTCTCTCTCTCATTTTGGGCTATTCAGGGGGGAAAATTTCGAGAAAAAAAAACATTTTTTTTTCTTTTGATTTTTTTATGAAAGAGAAGCGAGTTAAAAGTCGATTTTCAACCCACTATTCAAAATAGGCCTAAATTTATGGCTACCAACTGTTTAATGAAAGTCCCCAATTGGATTTGGTGAAATTTGTTTAAGCTTATTTGAGAAGTTATTGGAATTGAGATCTTTTTTCTCCGTTTCTCATGAGCATTAGTTATTGGGGTCACTGGAAGTTTGTTAAAATGATGGTTCATATATACAAAAGGTAAATAATACTCTCTGGTTTTTCAGTAGGGAAAGATCTTTTGAACTTCATAGGTATTCTATTACAGAACCAGCCAGAGCAGAGAGAGAGAGAGAGAGAGAGAGAGTGAGTGAGTGAGTGAAGGTCTAAATATATAAGTTAACAAAATTTAAACAATAGGGAAAAGTTAGGAATCATGAAAAAAATTTCATGAAAATGATCATGAAAAATTTATGATCTTTTGATTACCTTGATTAGTGTGTGGTGCTTTATTTTAAGTGCAATCCAAGAGTCACAAAGTTTTCATGATTATTTTCATGAAAGATTTTTCATGATACCTAGCATTGTTGTAAACAATACTCTCTCTCTCTAAGAAAAATGGAACATTTTGTTTTACAAATAAATTTTTTTTTTTTGAAAAAGTCAAATCAAAATTTTGAGTCATGAAAACAGAAAAAAGTAAAATTAAAATTTTGAATCATAAAAAATGGTTGATTTGCGACAAAAAATCTCAGATTGTTATTGTGAAATTATTAATTCCGTGATTGGTATATAACAATTACCTCAACAACATTCGCATAATAAAAGCACGTCTTGTTGAAACATCTAAAACAGGGCAGAGTTGTTGTAATGGACGACATCCTAAACTTATCCAAACAATTCCAGGTGTTGAAAGTTTGCAAAGTCCCGCAGACAGTGGTTTAACCTGCTCACAACCTTGCGAGAAGGGTCATGGCAGGATGAACTTTGGGTGTCTTTGGTTTGTGTTTGTAGAGTAGTTTTTGAGATAAAAAAAGTACAAAAACTTGTTTGATTTGTCTTTTTTCAAAAATGATTTTGGAAAATTATTTTGGGAGAGAGTTTTAAAAAAAAGTGATTGATTTGATGTGTATGAGAGAGAGAGTGAGTGATTTTGAAAAGTAAGTAACCAAACAAAATTTTGAGATTTTTTTTAGAAAAATTTGTTTGGTTTGATTACTCTTAAAAATTTGTTTGTAGAGAATTTTTTTCAAAATTTTTTCTGAAAAAAAAACCACACAATTTGTTTTTCTTTGTTATTTGGTTTGTTTTGTTGTGTGCGAGTCGATTTCTGACCACACTACCAAACTAGTACTTAGCTGGAGAGCACCGGCAGAATAGATTAAGCCCGAACGACCTATCACAGAAAGAAAAGATTCCAATAGTGGTTCGTTCACCCCGGGACACTCCAACGATCAAGTCAGTTATCTCTCAAACTAGCACTTAGCTGGAGAGCACTGCCAAACTAGTATTTAGCTGGAGAGCACCGGCAGAATAGATTAAGCCCGAACGACCTATCACAGAAAGAAAAGATTCTGACGGTGGTTTGTTTACCTCGGGGCACTCCGACAATCAAGTCAGTTATCTCTCAAAGATAGCAAAAGTGCTTAACTCACTATTCAGAATATAAAAACCGTACCTTAGACCCATGGGGGTGCTTTTCTTTTATAATCAACACAAACATAATCCCAATAGAAGCCTAGCTTTAATGGACTCTGGATTATTGCAAATCTTGGACTCCTAGCAGGATTGGGATAAACTCTCTAAGAGCCTTATCTTTATCCAAATTGAAGTTCTCTCCCAATCTAGGACTCTTGTCTCTTATCCGCTTATCCCGGATTTCGGTATTCTCGTAGATAACCTTGGCCTAGCAAAGATTACCTCAGCGTCGTGACCAAGACACATCGCACCTCAGCTGACACTTCGGTGCCACCTCGGCCACGTGCTGTCATTCAAAAATTATGTCCCCACAACTGGCCCCTAGGTTCTATTACCTCGGCATCCTGAGGTGATGGAACCTACATCATTTCTTCCATTTTGTACGTCGGCTAAGCTCGCCTTACCCTTCATTCCCGAGGTCATCACCCGTTGCTCTTATATGACCAAGATCTATGATCTGCTTTCATCAATGCCTTAGGACAAATAACTAAGTCTATTCAAATTATTTAGCCGAGATCATCCTCACAGCCGAGGTCCTTGCTTCATTAAACCAAGCACTTCAAGAGATTCGTCATGTAGGTGAGCTGTCATGCACAACAACCCAACCGTTTTAGCCACGCGTCTTCCCCTCACTGGATCGTACTTGATACGTGCCTTTAAATCGCCTTGCGTCTGCGTGCGCCGTCTGACAAGCCCGTCGCCCTAGGCGCATTGATGGTATTTTTCCGTCATTCTCCGCGTTTGATCAAAACCACTTCTCTCTCTCCATCTTTTCACTTTTGCATCCTCGTTCCCAAGCTCCTAGCTTTTTCTCTCTCTAACTTTTCTTTCCCAAATCGGCCATTGTTGCTCTCGTGAAGCTTTCTGCAACCATCTTCACTCTGCTCTTCCGGCGAGGCTTTTGTTGCTCTTCTTCGCTCCTTGCCACCGTCCGACACCAGCGTATTTTACACCGGCCTTATTTTCTTTGGTATGTCATTGTTCCTTCCTTTGTTTTAATTTCTTGTTTCATATTCTATTGCCTCTGTTTATTAATCACGTTTGAATATATTCATATGCTCTCATTCATGTCTGTACTTCAAATTTCACCCCTTGTGTGCTTAAAACATACTCTGTTTCGCATGTTTCTGGGTATACACATATATCCACACACTTTGCTTACTTTGCCACTGTTCTTGGCCTTGCACCCTTGCACACACTCTGTCATAGTGTTCTTAATAGAGCATTATCATTCCTGATTCTGAATCTTTTTTTCTGTTTCTTCTTTCTGTGTTTTCTCCAGATTCGTGCCTTCAATCCTTTGTTTACACAGAGTTAGGTTTGGGATTTGTCGTAGATCTCACAAACTTTAGGAAAAACTGAAACAAGCCCCACTTTAGATCCTACAAAATCTTTACCCCAGCATTCATTTAGGTTTTGTTGAGGTCTTCTAAACCTTCACAGAACACTTCTTTTCCAAATCACACACCTCCCCCTAAGCCGACGTCATGGGTATGTGGAGGTATAGGGTAGACACCCCAACTAAGCTAGAATATTTCAGGCAAGAGTTTTCTATCATAGCCGACGTCCACCTGAGGTTGGCTGGAGATGATGACTCCATCATGCCCACAGTTGACTCTATGCCTTTCCCAGTCGTTGCTTTCATAGAGTGTGGACTTAGGCTCCCACTTTAAATCCTTTTCCGAGAATTCCTTTATTACTACAAATTGAACCCAATGCAGCTCACCATCAACTCCTATCGAGTTATCAACGGCATAATAGCCTTAGCCAAAAAGGAGAATGCTAGAGTAACTTTAGCCGACATCCAATACTGCTACACCATGTGTGGCCTTAAGTTAGAAAAAGACTACATTTACTACCTTAAACCGAGGTTCACAGAATACAAAATTGTTGCCGACCTCCCAGACTCCAATAAGGGAGCCAGGAACGATTACTTCATTGTCTCGGGAAACTGAGAGTTCGCTCCAGATGAGGACCTCCATCTCTACCCTCTTAGTCGAATAGTTTTCATAGAGGGTAATGATAAGAGCCAAGTGTTTATACTTGTTTTCAAAGTCTTCAATATTTTATTCTTTCTATACATTTTAACGTCTGTTTTTCTTGCAGCTCTTCCACAATTGACAAAAGACTTCCGTAAGTCCTTCTTCCCGAGCAAGGGTTTGAAGAAGCTGTTGGATCTGCCAGTTCACAAGTAGAGAGCTCCCTTACTGCTCAATTACATCTCGACATATAAGTCGGTCCTTCCCGATATCCCAAAGAAGAAGAGCAAGTCTCCTCCCTCTGTCACAACTCCTCCAACAACTTCATCATCCTGACCAGATCAGAGATCAACTTCCGATCTAGCTGAGCAACCATCAACCTCGGCTCTATACTTGATCCCTCCATCTCAACGCAAACGCCGACACCGAACTGCAATTGCTGCCGAGATGGGTCACTAGAAAACAGTCGCAGAAGACCTTTTGGCCGACATCCCCAACACTGTCAACGCTTAACCAGCACAGCCTCAACCAAAACCAAGGCCCAAAAGATTGAAGAAGGCCCTGCCTAAGGCAACGGTGACTCAGATTGACACTGAGGACACCTTGCCAATCTCAAAATTGGCTGACAGTGAAAAGAGCCCCTATGCTGCCGAGAAGAGGCCTGCCAAGGCCGAACCATCCTAAACAACTCGACCGAAGAGGCCAATGTCTGAGTCGGCCACGACCTTGGACTTTATGAAATCCAATGCCACTTGGGCTCTTCCCATTACAATTGAGGACAAGCCGGTTAGAGCAAGCGACAGCGCCGATGATGTTGAAGACAGCGTTGCCCTCTCTACCACGCTGCTCTTCCCCGAAGATCTCAACCGCAACGCCGGGATGAGCGAATATGAAAATTTCGCTTTGATGTTGCAGCGCGCCGTGCAGGTAAACCCCTAGTACTTGGTACCTTTTCATCTTCTACTATTTGAGAGTTTTACTAATCTTGTTTTTTCCATTTCTTCTAGGCGATCCAGCATGGCCACTCCTTCGCGATGCAAGTTTTTGATATTAAGAAGGAGTTGGCAAATAAAATCAAGGAGGCTGCAAGCCTGCAGAAGACCCTTAACAAGGCTGAGGGTAAACTGAAGGGCTTGACAGATCAGGCCGAGGTAGCCAAGAAGGCTCAGGACAAGGCTGAAGAAAAGGTTGACGCTGCAGAGGCCATTGCCAAGGTCCTTGCGGCCGAAAAGAAGGAAGCCAAGGCAAAGATGGTTGAGGCCCAAAAAGAGCTTCAACATGCCTTGGCCACAAAAGAGGCAGAAATCAAGGCCGCTGATGAGAAAGCGTACGCCGATGGGGCAGCCGATGTCACGAAGGACAACAAAAAACAAGTGAAGCAGGCATGTAACAAGGGTTTCACCCTTAGTTGGATGGCTGCCCTCAAAAAGCTTGATGCTCCGAGGACTCCCCCCTCAAGAATGCTGGCGTCCTCCCCCTGCCATTCCCCCTTACTCCAAGCCAATCCGAAAACAATTCTGAGTCTGAGGAGGAAGCTTTGGTCAAAAAGAAGAAGGAAGCTGCTGGAGCCAAGTCCCCTACTCTAAATGAGTAAGTCGTGGACTTGTCTCAGGATGAGGAGGGTGAGGTCTCCAAAGATGCCACTCCCGAGAAGACAACATCGGGCGCACCTATCGCCGAGCAAAGCATCGACTAGACTCTTCAAGAGATTGATGCTGAGCTTGCGGCTGAGAAGGCCGCCGAGATGTCTTCCCAACCATCTTCTGAACCTCAGACCCAACCAGTCAAAGACGCCGAATAGTCTAGTTTGATGTTTTCCTCCTTTTTCTGTACCTTGTACTTTCTTTCACTTTTGAAACAAATGTAAGCTTTAATTTGGCCAAGGTGTCGCTTTTGTATTTCGCAAAAGTAATCCTTTTGTAGGCCGATATGCCCTTTCTTTTGAATGTGAATACAATTTCTTTTTTTGAATGCTTGCATGTTTGTCTTCTTTTTATTCTTGTATGACTCTTATACTTTGAACAATTCGTATGTCTTCAACGTACACCTTGATTGTGTAATCTCCTCGGTGTGGAATACTTCAGCTGTACCCACTAACAGTTTACCTCGGCTTTGACCTAACACTTGAAAATATTTATCATAATATTTTCACAAGTGTTACTCACAACTTGCCACTTTACTCAAGTCCTCTGTCTTCTATTATTGCAGCATAACCTTGGGTCAACTTTAACTTGTAAATTTTTCTCAAAATTTCAACAAGTGTTAAACCATCTTCTTTTAACACAACCTCGGTTTAACTTGTAAATTTTTCTCAAAATTTCAGCAAGTGTTAAACCATCTTCTTTTGCTTGTAAATTCCAACTCCCAAGTATCATTCTCCAGCCCTCTGCCCCCTAATATAAACCTAAGTTCCACTTGGGCTCTCATTAAGCATGGGGCTTTTGACTTTGTCACCGAGTTCAGATTCAAACAAAGGCTAGCCGAGGTTATCAACCTTGGTCTCTTTGTTAGTCTTAACTAACATGCACTTAGGTTTAATCTATGTCTGATTCTGCCGACATTTGCAAGTTCAAATTAATTTAACTTAGTTCAACTCTATTATATGCAAGTAGGAACTCTGCCATATAATAAGTCTAAATTATTCGTCATGTATCAATCGGAAACATCACAAACTTAGTTCAACTCTATTATATGCAAGTAGGAACTCAGCCATCTAATAAGTCTAAGTTATTCGTCATGTTTCAATCGGAAACATCACAAACTTAGTTCAACTCTATTATATGCAAGTAGGAACTCTGCCATATAATAAATCTAAGTTATTTGTTGTGTTTCAATCAGAAACATCGCAAACTTAGTTCAACTCTATTATATGCAAGTAGGAACTCTGTTCTTCGTCATGTTTCAATCAGAAACATTGCAAACTTAGTTCAACTATATTATATGCAAGTAGGAACTCTGCCATATAATAAGTCTAAGTTATTCGTCATGTTTCACTTTAGAAACATCGTCAAGTACCTGATTAGTCACAATACACAAGTTTAAGAATCAAGCAAAAACTGTATTAATACTTCGGCTAATAACAAAACAAATGAAAACTTTTAAAAGACAAGAAAATCTAGTGATAGAAGAACTTCAGATTGCAAGTATTCCAAGGTCTTGGTAGCTCTTTACCTTCATAATCCTCAAGCCAATATGCCCCGTTAGCCAAGACCGAGATGATTCTATAGGGTCCTTCCTAATTCGGGCCAAGCTTGCCCTCTCTAGGATCCTTCTTGTTGCCGACAACCTTTCTCAAGACGGGGTCACCAACTTGGACCTCTTGTGGGTTGACCTTCTTGTTATAAGTCTTGGCAAGCTGCTGCTAGTATGCCCCCAGCTGAATTGCTGCTTCCTCCCTTCGTTCCTTTAGCAGATCCAGATCTCGGGCTAAGAATGCCTCATTAGTCCCATTTTCTACTCCCTGGGTTTTGATCCTGGGATGCCGACCTCCAATGGAATTACTACATCTGCGCCAAAAGCCATGGCAAATGGGGATTCCCCAGTTGATCTTCTTAGCGTAGTCCGATATGCCCAGAGTACACTGGGTAACTCATCCACCCATTTTCCCTTTGCTGCCTACAACCTCTTCTTAATCCCATCCAAGATAACTTTGTTGGATGCTTCTGCTTGCCCATTGCTTTGAGGAAAACTTGGAGTGGAATAGTAATTCTTGATCTTGTATTTTGCATAGAAATTCTTGATTAGCTTGCTGTCAAACTGTATACCATTGTCTGCTATTATTGCCCTCGGGATCTCAAACCTGGTGATGATGTTCTTCCATATGAAGTTCTTCACATCAACGTCCTGAATTTTGGCAAGGGGTTCAGCTTCTACCCACTTGGTGAAGTAATCTATTGCCACCAGCAGGTATTTCCTTTGTCTAGTTGCTTAAGGCAGTTTTCCAACAAGATCCATGCCCCATTAGGCAAATGGCCAAGAGCTAGACACCGGGTTCAGGTCTGCTGCTACTTGATGTATCAAAGGTGCAAACCTTTGGCACTTCTCACACTTCTTGACATAGGCTTCAGCATTTTTCTGCATGTAAGGTCACCAGTACCCCTGAGTAATGGCCCTATGAGCAAGTGACCTACCCCCATCATGGCTTCCACATACCCCTTCGTGTATTTCGTACTGAAAGTCTTTAACTTGTGTAGAATGCACACACCTCAGAAGGGGTCCAGTAAAAGACCTTCTGTAGAGATGTCTTTCTGCTGTTAAACAGAATCTTGCCGACTTCAGTCTAATCTTGTGTGCCTCTTTTCGATCATCTGGCAGTTTTCCTTCTTTAAGGAGTACTTTTATTGCATCCATCCAGCTTGGTCCCATCTCCACACACATTGCTTCATGCTCTATGTTCAGTGGTTCAATACTTGGTCTTGGCAAGTAATCAATCATTATTATTCTTGCTTCTCCTGGTTTCATTGCACTAGCCAGGTTGGCCAGGGCATCGGTATGGCTGTTGTCATCTCGACCGACTCGCTGTAGCCGGCAATTTTGGAACAATGCCATCAGTCTACCCACTTCCTTTACATAGGCCGACATCCTTTCATCTCGGGCTGCATACTCGCCTCTTGCCTGGTTGACTATAAGCTGGGAGTCACAGAAGACTATTACCTTGTCAGCTTCCATGGCTGTTGCCAGCTTTAATCTTGCTATTAGTGCTTCATACTCTGCTTCATTGTTTGAGGCCTTAAACCCCAGACGAATAGATTGCTCCAGTACCTGCCCATCTAAAGATACTAGCACTACTCTTGCCCCCGCTCATTGTCAGTTTGAACTTCCGTCAACAAACAGCCAGAAGGAGTCGCTGATGTAAATACTGCAAGGCCTGAGTTTTTCTTCTTTCTTTTGTTCTGCTATCCCTTGCTGGGTTTTTCCTTGCTCACTGGGACGTTGTATACCTCGGTTCAACGGAGCCCGATGTATGATGGCGTCTGGTGTGAACTCGGCCACGAAGTCGGCTAAGACTTGTCCTTTGATTGCTGTCCTGGGTCTGAATTCCAGGTCGTATTGGCCCAACATTACTACCCATCTGGCTATTGTGCATGTTAGATCTCCCTACTGCAACAGGGACCTTAAAGGATGTTCACTTAACACCACAATTTTGTGGGCTTGAAAGTAGTGATTCAACTTCTTGGAAGCCATTACTAAAGCCAATGTTAACTTCTCCAAGGGTGGTTATTTGGTCTCTGCATCTGCCAGGGTTTTACTCACGTAGTAAACTGCATTTTTCTCTCTCTTTTCTTCTCTGACTATTACTGCACTTACTTCATGCTCTGAAACTGCCAAGTATAAGAGCAGCTCCTCTCCAGGCACTGGATTTGAGAGAACTAGAGTTATGGTCAAATACTTCTTCAAGTCGGCCAAGGCAGCTTCGCACTCTTCTGTCCATAAGAAGTCTGCGGCTTTTTTTACTAAGCTGAAGAAAGGTTTACACTTGTCAGAGCTTCTACTTATAAATCTGTTCAGGGCTGCAGCCCTTCCAGTCAACATCTGCACTTGCTTTGCCGATATTGGGCTCTTCAATTCTAAGATGGCTTTAATCTGATCCGGGCTAGGCTCAATGCCCCTTCTGGTAACCAAATATCCTAAGAACATACCAGACCCTACTCCAAATGCACACTTCGATGCATTGAGTCAGAGCCGATATGTCTTAAGGATGTCAAAGACTTCCTTCAAGTCTTCCTGATGACCTTCAGGTTCCTTGGTTTTCACAACCATGTCATCTATGTATACCTCCACAATTTTGCCAATTAGATGCATGAACATCTTTGTCACCAATCTCTAGTAAGTCGCTCCTGCGTTTTTCAATCCAAAAGGTATCACTCTGTAGCAATACAACCCTTTTGGGGTGATAAATGTAGTCTTTTCCTCATCTGGGGGGTACATGGCTATCTGATGGTGCCCCTGTAGGCATCCAAGAAGCTCATCCTTCCATGCCCTGAAGTGGCATCTACCAGTTGGTCAATTTTGGGTAATGGGAAGCTGTCTTTGGGACACGCCTTGTTCAGGCTAGTGAAGTCCACACAGGCTCTCCACTTTCTCATTCTTTTTCTTCACCACTACTATGTTTGATAGCCATGTCGGGTAGTTTACCTCTCGAATGGCTTTGGCCTCCAGAAGTCTATCTACTTCCTCTTCTACTGCCTCCACATGCATTAACGTCGGTCTCGTTGCTCGCTGGATTACAGGTTTGGCCGACCTGTCCACATTCAGTCTATGGCAAGTGACCTCGGGGTCAATGCCAGGCATCTCGTATGGTGTCCATGCAAACACCTCCCGATTTGCTCTTACGAATGTCTCTAGCTCTTTTTCCTCTTCCTCGGCCAAACCCGAGCTGAGAAGGAAGAAGCGTTCTTCATCTCCTTGCTGGACAAGGATTTTCTTCAAGACTTGCTCACTCTTCTCAGTTGGCTCTTTACCGATGTCATCCAGGACTTTCACATCCTCTTCTTCGATCTCTGCTGTTTCAGCTTCTCTTATTTTGCAGGTAGACTTCATTGCTATCATTGAGCAATTCTTTGCCTGTAGTTAATCTCCCCTAACCTCCTCAATTCCATGCTCTGTTGGGAATCGCAACAGCTGGTGTAATGTTGAGGGAACAACCCCCATTGCATACAGCCATGGCCTTCCTAGGATAGCATTGTAAGGTCAGGGAGTATCAATTACAATGAACTCAGTTTTAATTTTCTTGGTGCTAGCCTATACCTCCAGATTTACTGCTCCTAAGAGCCACATCGGCGTTCCATTGAACCCGACCATAGGACCATTAGATTGCTCCAGATCGTCTTGATGAAGGCCAAGCTCCTTGTAACATCTGACATACATGATGTCACAAGAGCTGCCTTGGTCGATTAAGATGCGCTTCACTTGGCATTCTCCAATCTGGAAGGATATTACCAAGGCATCGTTGTGTGGATGCTGCACCATCTCTAGATCATCTTCTGTAAAGGACACCACTGGTCCCTGGCACTCGTCTGTCCTAGGTCTTTTTCTGGCAGACCTGGTACACATGCTGCAAGTGCTTTACCATCTGGATTTCCCCACGGATTTCGTTCTCATTGACCTTCAAGTGAATCGCATTGATCACTCGAGGTCCGCCTCCCTGCGGTTGCGGTGCTGGGGGTGGTGGTGCTACTGGTGCATGAGGCAATCTTGCTTGCTCTTCTCTTGTCCTGGTCTCATCTAATAGGTCCCTTAGATGACCTTGTCTTTCCAAGTCTTCTAGATATGCCTTTAGGGCCCTGCACCTCCAAGTCAGATGCCCATTCTCATTATGGTAGGCGCAGTGCTTTCCTATACATCGTCCCATAAACTCGCCAGGAGCCTTCTCTAGCGCCCTATAATATGGTTGGTTTCTAATCCTCTCTAGGACTTTGTAGATCGGAATCCGGAATACGGTAGTGACTGCTTGTGTGGCCCTCAGTCCTGTCTCTTGCTTGTTATATCCTTCATCACCTCGGCCTCGCTTCAGCGAGCTGTTTTTCTTCTCTTGTTTTAACGCCTTTGTCCTCGGCGTGTCCTCCTCGGCCCTGGAATATTTTTCTATCCTGGCCACAAGTTCCTCCATACTTTTTGGCAATATCTTTGCTAATGACTTTCGAAGCAGGCAGTCATCCTTCAGGCTGTTCTTAAAAGATACGACTGCCACCTGCTGGTTGCATCCTGGTATTCAGTTGAATACCTCGTAATATCTTTTCGCATAGGCTCTCAGGCTTTCGTCCTCGCCAATTCTCAGAGCCATCAAGGCGTCCACCCTTAATGGCTGTAGTTTGTTTGTCATGAACATGGCCACAAACATCTCGGCCAGTCCTTTCCAGGTTTTCACAATTCCTTTTGATAACTTGTGAAACCAATTTGATGCAATTTCTTTGAAGGATAAGGGGAACACCTTGCAGAGTAACGGCTCGTTCCTAGTGTACAATGCCATCGAGTTCAGGTACAAGTCGACATGAAAGTTAGGGTCTGACTTATCGTTGTATATCTGTAACCTCGGCATATTGAACCTTTTTGGGGCCTTAAATTTTTCCAACTCCACCGAGAACGGTGTTCTCAGCTTGACCGGAGAGGTTACCTCGGCATCTTGTTGTTTCCTCTAGAAGTAACCCCTCAAATCCTCTTTGGTCCGTCCAGGAGCTCGGCTATCAACGGATTTCAGCCTTTTTGGTGTGCTACTCCTAGTATCATTGTAAGTCCTTTTGGACCTCTCTCCATTAGTTGCATCGAAACACAGCTCCTTCCCTTGAACATGCCGATGTTCTTTGGGATCGACTTCCTTGGCGTGATGCGTCCTCCGTGAATCTCCCCTTCTTGATTCTTCTCGCCCGACCTCCCTTGAAGGTCGGTGAGAGTGTTTCTTGGTTCTATCGTGCTGAGGAGTCGCAAGAATTGCCCTCTGCTCCCCTGTCTGGGCATCTTTTTTGGCAGCTGGAATCGGCGTATCTTGTAACGGAAACAGTGGTTACATAACGTTGTTCTGCATCATGAAATTGACGACCGATTGTAGGTTCGCCAATTTGTTTGTTAGTTTCTTCATCTCGTCATCCCTCCTCAGGCATCTATCTTTCCATACCTAGAGGTCGTCTTCGTTATAATACCCGCCTCGGTCTGATTTCTTTGGTACGTCGCCCTCCTAGCTGACATCCTTATCTTCGTGATTCTTATCATGAGTCTCTTTGTTGCAGTTGTCTTTTTCGACGTCAAAGTCAATAAGTTTCCCACTTCCAGTAGGAGTGTCGTCCCCAATCTTCTCTTTATGTCCGTTATTGGCCATCTATTCCCATTTTTTTTCCACAGATGGCGCCAAATTGTGCGAGTCGATTTCTGACCACATTGTCAAACTAGCACTTAGCTGGAGAGCATCGACAGAATAGATTAAGCCCGAACGACTATCACAGAAAGAAGAGATTCCGACAGTGGTTCGTCCACCCGGGGCACTCCGACGATCAAGTCAGTTATCTCACAAAGATAGCAAAAGTGCTTAACTCACTATTCATAATATAAAAAGCGTACCCTAGACCCATGAGGGTGCCTTTCTTTTATAATCAACACAAATCTAATCGCAATAGAAGTCTAGCTTCAATGGACTCTGGATTACTGCTAATCTTGGACTCCCAGCAGGATTGGGATAAACTCTCTAAGAGTCTTATCTTTATCCAAACTGAAGTCCTCTCCCAATCTAGGACTCTTGTCCCTTATCCGCTTATTCCGGATTCCGGTATTCTCGCAGTTAACCTCGGCCTAGCCGAGATTACCTCGGCGTCGTGACCAGGACACGTGGCACCTCGGCTGACACTTCGGTGCCACCTCGGCCACGTGCTGTTATTCAAAAATTATGTCCCCACATGTTGTTAGCTTGTGTTTTTGTGCTATGTATGCAAGTTTATAGTGCTACTTGGGTTATATATCTACCTGCTGCTATTGTTTCTCAAAAAAATAAAATAAAAAATCCTAAATTTTCATTGTTCTCCTTCACCGATGCCGTCATTCCCTATATGTAAACAAAAAGACTAGCTACAATGAGAAATATGTTTAAATATTTTTATAGGGTTTTTCAAAGTGAGGTAAATTTGAAGTTTTTAATTTGTTTATTATTTGAGTGTACCTTGAAGGATAATTTAAGAAAAAATATAAGGTGTATTGAGAATAAATTATAATCTTAAATAATTTAATAAAATATACTGAAAAATTAAATGTACTTAATAATTTTTTGAGTGCAAATAGAATCACTTCTCGACTCAAAGGTCTTTTAATTTTGATCAGCTCTATATAAAGACCCAAAAATGTAGTCCAATTAAGCAAGTTGTTTAACCACCCCCCCCCCCCCCACGAGAAAAAAAAAAAAAAGAGTAATGGTTGTTGTTCTCCTTTGCCGCCGCAACCACCTTGCTGCTTATGAATTTTATTAAACTTTTTGCATTTTTTATTATTATTTATAGATGGTGCATTTGTTTATTTTATATGTTTTACGTCTCTAATAATTATTATTGGGTAAAAGAAGATATGAGTTGGTTAATTGTTTCTGTTTTAAACCTGCAGGAGTCCTTAAAATGGTTGTTGTACCATAGATTTCATTAGAAGCAAAAGCTTCAGTTATGTGGAAGGTTAAAATTTAACTAATATTGGAAATATAAGTAAACATTTTAGAAATTTTAACATATATCTAGCGGGAAAAATTTGATATTACAGTTTTGACTGTCATTTACCCCCTCTTTTTTTTCTCTTCCTCTCTGTTAGATGGGTTTCAAATGAAAAATGTTTGGGAGCACTAATTAGTGCTCCCACTAATTAGGTGGCAGTGGGTCTCGCAATTAATGATGTAATGTTTTGGTTTTGGAGTTGTGTTTTTTTTTTTTTTTTTTACTTTTTTAATGCATTAGTGCTATTAGTAGTGATGTTTTTAATGGGATGAATCATTGTTGGTTTCAAATATGTTGTACCTAGGCTGTGTAGGGGTGGGAGCAGCTATATAAAATTTTCTTACTAATTGACTTGTCATATAATAACAAAACTTTAAAAAGTAAAATATATCCTACTTGAATGATATGACAGGTGTTACATCAGTTAGTAAAAAAATTTATAAGATTTTTTAGTTTATATCTTATTATTCTATTATTCATATATTTTTATAAAATAAATCTTTGGTGTACGCTTCTAAAAATGAGCACATCGTAAGAAGATTACAATTTTTATAATGGAAGTTACTTTGGGATGTGTTATGTTATTTTGTTGAAGTATTTGCGACAAGTAATGTTATAAATTGTTTTGCCCTACAAAAAAAAATTTCAATTTGTTAGGAAAGGTTGTATTGCATATATTATGATAAAATACATAAGATATGCACATTTTTAAGTAGAGAAAAAATAATAGGCCCTTTTTCATATTGCAAGGGAAGCATTGTTGTTATCTTGTGTTTGTTTTGTTTCTAAGTGATCAGAAGCCGGGTGCAGAAATGGAGAACGGTGGGTGGATACCAGTAGTGAAGCAAAGGAAAAAGAGTGAAGTATGGAGTAACCAGGGCAGTAAGGGCTTAATCTCTGTGTTTGTGGATAACATCCCTTCCAATATGGATCCGAAATCATTGTTTCATCTGTTCTCCAAGTTTGGTTTAGTGAAGGATGTGTTTATACCACAAAAGAGAAGGAAGAACACCAATACTCGATTTGGTTTTGTTAGATTTGATTGCTCAGTAGCTGCAAAGGTGGCTGTACAGAAAACAGATGGTTTGTGGGTGGCGGATAAGGAACTTAAAGTCAAAATAGCAGAGTATGGTCGTATTGCGAATAGATTGGTGAGAAGGGATCAGGTTGGAAGGAATAGTGGTGATAAGGTCGGGGAAGGAAGGTATAATGGGGATCAGGTGGGTCTTCGAAGATCTTTTGTTGATGTGGTAAAAGCAGGCGCTAAGGGACAGGGGGGTAATGAAAGATATACGATTCTGGTTAATGAAGAAGGGCATGGCTGGTTGTATGATAGTGTGTTGCTAAAGTTCAAATCGGAGTTCTCGATGCAGGGTATTGCGATGGTGCTAAAAGAGAAAGGACTGGGGCATGTGCTGGTTAGAAATGGGGGTGGTAGGACTGCTATATTGACTTTCTCATCGAAGGAGAATATGCTGTCAAAGTTTGAATTGGTAAAAGAATGGTTCAAGGAATGGTGCGAATCTGTCAAGCTTTGGGAACCAGGAGTATATACAGAGCAAGAGAGATGTCTGTGGCTCAGGTGTTATGGTGTTCCTCTGAGTATGTGGAATAGAAACACTTTCAACATGATTGGGAGTATATGGGGCAGTGTGCTTAGTTTGGATGGAAATATCAGTCAACCACAGTCCTTCAGTCATGGAAGAATTAGAGTTGCAACGCAATGTATGGAGTGCATAAATCAAACGATCAAGCTGGAATGCAAAGGTCATTTTCATTCAGTCTTGGTTTGCGAAGAACAACCGCAGCTTGTAGTTGATTGTGGTAGCATTGTGTCCAGTGAGGCGAGGGAGGACCGGAGCTCAAACAAGGTAGTCCAACATCAATCTGTTGGGATAGATGTTGGGGATCAATCTGGTGTTAATTTGGTTGTAGAAGATGAAGCTGTTGATGATGTCCAAGTAACCAAACAGGAGGACACAGTGGTAGAGGAGACGGTCAGTGGAGTGGGGGACAACCTGGTGGTTGAGGAGCGTATGGTGATGGCGGTGGCAGAGGGCAGCCCACAAAACAATGATGATAATCTATGTGTTAATGAGCAGATAGCTACACCCGGGTTGCTTCAGTGTATGGGTGGGTCAGCTAGAAATAGGCCTGGTATTACCTTGGAAGTAAACCTGGGCCATATTCAAAACCCAGTGGTGAATAACAGTGTAGGTGCTGGGGTGAGAGGCCCAAATGTAAATCTCACTACCACTACTAGTTGGGCAGATACAAGGCCTAGTGGGTGTAAGGGGCAAACAAAGCATGAAGGTTGCAATGGCAACTTTTCTAATGGGCTGAAGACAAAAAAGAAAGGGATAACATCGGAAGTGGATTTGGTTCATACCCAGTGTGATGGGCCTAGATCAGGACTCATGGGTAGTCACAGTAATTCAGATAATGAGGTGTCACAGGCCCAGGATGTTGGCTCATCATCACTTCGTGTTGAGGCTTCAGTTGATAGTGGCAACACAGTTGGTAAAAAAGGAGAATTAAAACAGAGGAAAAAGTTAGTACGAAGGAATGGAGGTGCAGTGGGTATGGGAAGCTGGAGCAGAGGTGCTGTCCTAAGAGGTAAAGCTGGGTTAAAAGCAAGATCGGATGCACAAAGGAAAGACACAAGTAAAGTAAAGTCTGGGGCACGATCAAAATTGGAGGTGATTGGGAGAAACTTTCATAGAGATTTGACGCCTCAGGAGGAGGCAGAAGCAACAATACGTATGGGCAAAGCCTTAGGCATATGTTTCGGTGGGAAGGAAGAGGAGGTGAAGGAAAAATTAAAGGCTATGGAGATCAAGGATAAAGTTCAGGTAGCTTCAAGGGCTGTACATACACAGTTGGGAGCTGATGCGCAGAATTGATTGAATGTATCAGGTGGTTATAGGTGTTATGTAATGTGTCTCTATGAAGCTCTTATCATGGAATGTAAGGGGTTTGGGTAAATCTGTGAAGAGAAGGAGGGTCAAATTACTACTTAAGGATAGGAAAATTGATTTTGTTTTTTTCCAAGAGACAAAGAAAAGTGAGGTTACACCAGATTTTGTAAAATCATTATGGCCTGTGGATGAAATGGAATTCATGGCAGTCGACTCTGAAGGGAGAGCTGGTGGGCTTCTGTGCATTTGGAAACCAACTGTTTTCAAGTTATCCCAGTGTTGTAGTACAAGGCATTGCATTGTACTCTCAGGTACTCTTCTTCCTTTTTTTAACTGTGTTCTTGTCAATGTTCATGCTCCTAATGAAGTTAATGAGCGAAGTAGATTCTGGAATGTCCTGTATGGGTTGAGACCTAGCTTCTATAATCCCTGGTGTCTAGTTGGTGACTTCAATGAGATTCGGAATCTTGGGGAAAGAAGGGGGTGCTCTAGAAGAGACAGAGGGATGAAAGAGTTTAATCTATTTATAGAAAATATGGAGCTTCTTGATTTACCCATGTTGGGAAGACAGTTCACTTGGTGCAATTCTAATGAAGGTGAAAGATGGAGTAGAATAGACAGAGCACTCATGTCAACGGAGTGGGTGGAAAAGTTGAATTTAAAGTTATGGGGTCTAGAGAGAAGTGTTTCAGATCATTGCCCCCTGCTACTGGTTGAGGATGGCAGGGATTGGGGTCCAAGGCCATTCCGGTTCATAAACGCTTGGACTTCACATCCGAAATTTGGAGAAGTTGTGAAAAAGTCTTGGGTTGATTCTGCTTTTACTGGCTGGGCAGGTTTTATTATTATGAATAAGCTGAAGGTTCTACGTTCAGTTTTGAAAAAATGGAATGTAGAGGTCTTTGGCAATGTTACTCATTCATTGAAAGCAGCGGAGGAGGAACTCCATGCAATTGATCTAGTGGCTGAATCTAGAAGACTTTTGCAGAATGAGGTTAAAAGAAGGAGAGAAGTTCGAAAGGAAGTTTGGTCATTAAATAGGAGAGAAGAATGGTTATGGAGGCAGAAGTCTAGAGTTAATTGGAGTTTAAAAGGAGATAAGAATACAAGATTCTTTCATGTCATAGCTACAAGCAGGCAGAATAGAAATCTGCTGAATTCAATTGAAGTGGATGGGGAGATTCATGAGGATCCACAAAAGATCAAAGTTGAGGTAGCTAAACACTTTAAAAATAGATTCTGTGAAGAGTGGAAAGTTCGACCTAAGCTCCAAGGTGTTTTCAAGACCATTGGGCATGATAATGATTCTAATGGGCTGGTTATTCCTTTTTCAGAGGAGGAGATTTGGAGAGCTATTAGAGAGAGTGATGGAAATAAGGCACCAGGACCTGACGGTTTTAATTTGTTTTGCTTTCAAAAGTGTTGGAAAGTTTTTAAAAAGGATATCTTGCAATTCTTCAAGGAATTTTATGATAATGGATGCTTAGCAAAAGGTATTAATAGCTCTTTCATCACATTGTTACCTAAGACTGAGAATCCAGGTGGTGTTTCAGATTATAGACCAATTAGCCTTATTGGATCTCTGTACAAAATTTTGTCTAAGGTTCTAGCTTCTAGACTTAAGAAGGTAATGCCTAAAATAATTGGAGAATCTCAGTCCGCTTTCATTGGGGGGAGGAACATTTTAGATGGGATTTTAGTATCCAATGAAGTAATAGATTGGTGGAAAAGGAAAAAGAAGAAGGGGGTAATTTTGAAACTAGATTTTGAAAAAGCATACGACACGGTAAATTGGGAGTATCTTTTTAATATGATGTCAAGCTTTGGATTCCAGGATAAGTGGATTAGGTGGATGAAGGTGTGTATACAATCAGTTAGAGTTTCAGTTCTTGTCAATGGTTCCCCGACTAATGAATTCTGTCCAGAAAAAGGACTCAGGCAAGGGGATCCGTTGTCTCCCTTTCTTTTTAATATGGTGGCTGAGGGTTTGAATATATTATTCCAAAGAGCTAAAGCATTGGACTTAATCAAAGGTGCTGTGATTGGCCTAAGGGAGGTTAATGTCACCCATTTGCAATTTGCGGATGATACAATTGTGTTTTGTGAGGCCGAAGAGAACGACATTTTGAGCGTTAAGAGAATCTTGAGGTGTTTTGAAGTGCTCTCTGGATTGAAGATTAATTTTCATAAGAGTACAGTTTGCGGAGTAGGTGTACAGGAGGCAGAGGTAAATGTTTTCGCAGGAAGATTGAATTGTATGATCCAAAAGTTACCTTTCATGTATCTTGGTTTACCACTGGGGGCCAGCCCGAGGAAGAAAAGCACATGGTTGCCGGTAATCAATAAATTCAAGTCTAGGCTGGCGTCTTGGAAAAGGAAGTTACTATCATTTGGCGGTAGGTTAACATTGATCAAAGCAGTGCTATCATCTCTACCAGTGTACTACCTCTCTCTGTTTAAATTGCCTACAAATGTATCAACATTGCTGGACAAAATTCAGGCCAGGTTTCTGTGGGGAGGTTCAGAAATTAAAAAGAAGATCCATCTGGTAAAATGGGAGGAGGTTACCAAAACAAAGCACTTGGGAGGTTTGGGGATTAAGAAACTGAAGGAAGTCAATGATTGTTTACTAGCCAAATGGTGGTGGAGATATGGCAGTGAGGACCGTGTGTTGTGGAAAGACATTTTAATTAGTAAATATGGCAGCTCTGGAGGTAGGTGGAGACCAGATTCTGGTAGCAGTGCCCAATGTTCAAGAGTCTGGAGTGATATTCTCAGGTTGGAGCACAGCAATTCTAACCTATTTTGCTTCTTTATGGATAATTCTGTCATTCAAGTAGGGAATGGTATGAGGGCTAGATTTTGGGAGGATAGTTGGGCTTCCTACAAATGTTTGAAGGATGATTTTCCTCGATTATTTGAGTTGTCAGTAGAAAAAGAGGTCACTCTTAAGCAGATGATGGATAAAAGAAATGGCTTATCTGAATGGAAGTTGAGTTTCAGAAGGAATCTGAGAGTTTGGGAGGAGGTTGAGATGGAAAGACTACAGTCCATTTTGTTTTCATATGACCCGTCTTTATCAGAAAAAGCTGATGCATTGGCTTGGAAGGCGTCATCTTCAGGTGTGTTTACAGTTAATTCAATGTATAATAGAAGATGTGTAGAGCAGTGCTTGGAGACATCAAGGTTGATTTGGAATAATATTTCTCCACCAAAAGTTCAGTTTTTTGGTTGGCTCGCTTGGAAGGGTCGAATCAAATCAAGAGCTTTCCTCCAAAGAGTGAGGTGTCTTAGTGATGAGGCTCAACTGAACTGTGTTTTTTGCAGCTGTGAGGTGGAATCAGGGTGTCATGTTCTGGTGCAGTGCCCCTTTGTTTGGAGGATCTGGACAAATTTGCTGAATTGGTGGGGTTTGATTTGGGTGATACCTGAAAAGCCCAAAGGGCTATTGGATTGGTGGAGAGGGTACAAATGGAGAAAGTTTGAACAGAAAATCTGGGAGGCAATTCCTTTGGCAGCACTGTGGTCTGTGTGGAGGCTTCGAAACGAGTGTATCTTTAATAAAAAACAACCTATATTGGAGGAGGTTTGTGAGCTAATTAAAACTAGAGTTGCACTGTGGATTACTGCAACCTCTAGCGAGTTCCATTACTCAGTGCATGATGTGGTGGCCAATTTGGATCAGGTAAGGCATGCATTACATTGTGGCTGACTTGGTGGTATTGTTGGGGGTTTTATGGTCCACATTGGTGAGCAAATTGGGGTAAATAATATCAATAGCCTGAAGATGTGGAGGATTCAGAACCGATGTTCTGGGTTGCCTAGAGGCAGAGAAGAGTGCAGTGATCTATTGCTCCAGCAGTGGGATTTTTGCTGCTGTAATCTGCCTGATTGTTCTGCCTCTGGCCAACTAGCAGCAGCAGGCAATGCTAGATGGGTTCGTTTTGGACTCATCTAACCTCTCCCAACTGCTATGATCCGAGTTGCTGTGATCTCAACTGCTGTGGCTGGCTGCAACTTCTTATTTGTGCTCTATCCTCTTCTAGCTGTGATCTGAGTGGCTGTGGTCTGAAAGGTGGATTCTCCAACCTCTCCCAACTGCTGCTATATGTGTTATGGGGGGTGGGGGTGCATCTACTGTTTATGCTACCCAATTTTGCATTAGGTATGGCCCAGTGGTTTGCTGCTGGTCTACTTGGTTCTCTGCTGGTCGTCCTGCTTCTCCATTTCCAGATCTGGTCTATGGGCTGCTGTTTGTGATTCTGCTGGTCTATGGGCTGCTGTTGTGTGATTCTGGTGGTCCCTTAGGCTCTCTGTGGTGTGGTTGTTTGTGGAGTGTTTTGTTGTTTTTTTCCGCTCTGTTTGTTGGTTTCTCACCAACTTGGAGCCTTGAGTGCGTGCTAGCAGATGATTTGGTGTGCGTTGTGGTGCCAACCTAGTTGGGATCTAAACGTTTCACTGTGATGCTTTTTGCACCCTCTTCTTTACTGATGTAAGGATCATCTTGTTATTTTTTTTCCATCAATAATATTTCTCTTTTGCCGATCAAAAAAAAAAGTGATCAGAAGCCGAAATCAACAACACCCATAAAAATGGTTAAACTTCTTCTACATGAATTTGGACAAGAATGAAAGAATTTATAATAAAAAATATAGAACAAACAAGTACCAAACTATATTAACGTTTGAAAACACAGAGAGAATAATTTCGAAAGTACATAAAATCATATCACAAAATATGATATAACCTGAATAGCACACTACACTTTCATATGGAGTGACATCCACTCATTTAAAAAGTCCCCATCTCATGTGATATAATTGTGTCCGTAATTAAATTCTATTATTACAAGAATTAATACAGATATATAAATAGAAGTGGAATGTTTTGAGCAATAATAATAATGATGAGAACCCATGATCTAGAATTAAGTAATAAAGAAGTTTCAAAAAAACACATTATAGAGAGAAGATCAGGACTGTGGCGGAGGTTGATTTAGATGTTTCATTTGGTCGGACTGGGGCAGAGGGGGTGTAGTGTTGCTGCTGGGTATTCTTCCCGCTATCTTCACTAGTACTACTGCATGCTTTGATTCACATGTGATAGGCCTTCCTTCACAAATTTTAGGACAAAGAACCACCACCACCACCATTCCCAAAACCAACACAACCCTCGTAAGTCTACGCAAACGATCCTCCATTGTTTTGTTTGTCAACTATAATAGAGGTTTAGAATATGCACAACTCGCCTACCTCTCCATAGTGCCATATATATATATATAAATATATATATAGAGAGAGAGAGAGTGTAGTTAAATGGTGAATTACACTTCTCACCCTCCAATTTTTATTCCAACTTTATTTTGATCCATCCTCTGGTAAGGGAGGCTATATTTACACCACTAAAACAACACCTCACGCTCCCCATTTTTATTTACACCACTAAAACAACACCTTTTTTTGGGTGGATACTAAAACAACACCTTACACTTCCCATTTTTCGTTCTTTATTTATTTATTATTTTTTATAATAACAATTGAAGATAAATTACAAACACAACCCTAAAATTTATTTATAATATGGATTGTCCCCTATAATTTTAAAAATTATAAATACTCTCTTGTCAGAATTTTTTATTTAATAGAATTAACAAAAAAAATGAAATTTTTAATTGCACTTACATAGAATAATTAAATTATCTGAATTGTTAATTAAAATATATTTCCGACATTATTAAAAATTGTTAACTGACTTAATGATTTATTATTAATAAAAATGATTATTTGTTATGCAATTATAAGGTTGAACAAACGTAATGTAATTTTTAAAATTACAAAAGACAATTTGTATTATATTTTGTCCTACAATTCTATTCTTACATAAATTAACCTAAAAACCACCCCAAAATTCCAAAAGACTCAAAGTGCTCAAATAATGGCTACTTTAGCACGTGTAAGGGCATTAAAGAAAAGAAAAATTATAATTTTTAGAATAATATTATTCAAACCTAAAAATTAGACCTACGTTTAAAGTTTGTTGACCAGCCAACCAATCACTCTAATGTGTTATATCTCTCTCTCATTTATCTTCTAATTATCAACTAATTATTTTACTACAAATTATTAAATTTAGAAAATGAGTATAAGAAGTAAGTTTGTATAGGATTTCTTATTTTTTATCATTCAACTTTATTCCATAAATTTCACTTTGACAAGAGAACTACATTGATATTCAAGTTGAAGTCAAATGATTTAACTGATATAATTAAAAGATGAATAACGAACAAATATATATGTATATATATATATATATTTTAAAAAGAAATTCAAGTGGACACTGACTGTTTGAGGGCAGCTTTTCTTTGGGGTGGGACGGAGTTAAGAAAAAAGATACATATGGTAAAGTAGGAGGAGATTACTATCAGCAAAGAACAGGGAGGGCTGGGGATCCGAAAGTTAAAGGATGTAAATGATTGCCTATTAGCCAAATGGTGGTGGCGTTTTGGTATTGAAGATAACTCCTTGTGGAAGAGAGTTCTGTGCAGTAGGTATAAGTTTAGTGGTGGGAGATGGTTGCCATTTTCATGCCCGGGAGATTTTTGTTCTAAAATATGGGGTGGGATCCTAAGTGTTGGCCAATCAAACCCTCTTTTGCTGAGCATTTTTCTTTATAATTCTAAGCTGGTTGTGGGAAATGGGAACAGGATTCACTTTTGGTCAGATCAATGGTTTGGGTAGCAAAGCATTCGGTTGGAGTTTCCGAGATTATATAGTTTGTCAACAGAAAAGGATATCTCCTTGAGTGCGTTATTTGACACAAAAAGAATATCAGGGGACTGGAACCTGAATTTTCGAAGGTCATTATTTGCATGGGAGGCCGAGGAATTAGTCAGGTTGGTATCACTCTTGCATCAGGTTGAGTTGGGGATAGCGGGGAGCGATGATTGTTTGAAATGGCTAGCATGTCCATCACAACAATTTAGCGTAGCCTCCCTGTTGAGAATTGAGATTGTATGTACCTAGCACTCCCTTGGCGTGCACTGGATTAATCTGGAACAAGATGGCTCCACCGAAAGTCCAATTTCTTTGTTGGTTGGCTTAGAGAGGCCGATTAAAGACTGCCGTTTTTCTGAACAAGATTGGAGTGCTGCATCAAAGTGCTTCACTTAATTGTGTTTTTTGTAGGAATGAGGACGAATCAGTTCCCCATGTTTTACTCTGGTGTCCTTTTGTTTGGAAAGTGTGGTCAAGATTGTTGCAATGGTCAGGTGTGCAGTGGGTGTTGCCTGGTAGTGTTGAAGGCTTGCTTCATTGGTGGTTGGGTTTTACATGGAGAAAATTTGAAGCTAGAATCTAGAAGGTGATTCCATTGGCAATCTTGTGGTCAGTTTGGAAACTTAAGAATGAAGTAATTTTTAGTGGAAGGCAACTTCGGCTTGATGATTTTTGTGATTTAATTAAGGCTAGGGTGGCATTCTGGGTCAACGCTTACTCGAAGGGGTGCCCTTACTCAGTCCAGGATTTGATCTATAACTTGCAGTAAATTCGTACCATACCTACCAGTTGGCGTTGTGGCTGGGTTGTGTGTCTTTGTTTATTGTTGGACTCCCTTTGGTTCCATGTTTTCAGTTTTATGGTTTCATTTCAGTTCCTGGTTGCTATTGTTTTCTGGTGGCAGGGGAGGTGGTTTTAGTATGGTTGTAACGCCCTCAAAATAAACCCATTATATATTTATCATTGACATGCAATATTTAAAGAAAACAATTCATTATCTCATTCATCAGAGTATTACTAAATAAAAGCATTACATGTAACATCAAATTAAATGCCCTACGGGCTTACATCTTTCCAAGCCAACACTTGGACACAAAAATATGAGTTCTAACTCAAATACAAGTAAAGCCCTAGGCTTGAATGTTTACATGTACTATCAAATAAAAACAACTAACTGAAGATAGTCTTCAAAATCCAAAAGTCAAATCCTTCCAAGCTAAGTCCTTGGAGGGAGCTTATCACTTGAACCTGAAAATGATGTTCCCATATAGGGTGAGCCACAGGCCAGTAGAAATATACTAAACCAAATATAAGTATTGAATAAAGCAATAGCATTCAATAGATGGTTAACCAAGATAATCAATTGTATCATTATACAGTCTCATGACACTAATGTCTAAGACACATTTCACTTTCCATTATTATCAATATGGCTCAGAACCTGGCCAAACTTACAACAGTGAACTATATATCATATTCACATTACTTTCAATATCAACAAAACAAATGAGACTCAGGCTCATATCAAAACACTTCATACTTCCCGTTTGATACACATTTTAGTGCTGTATCATTAACATGTAAAAACACTTAAATATCAATAAGCACACATAATAGTGGTGCTAATGGAGTCCATCCCCTATCTCCTCTCAAACAAATCCGGTTTAGAGGTCCATCCCCTATCTTCCCCTAAACCGTGGAGTACATCCCCTATCTCCTCCCAAACAACATGCATATACAATGTATTAAACACTTGTCATATACAATACACAATCAATACATGTATTTTCTGTATTAATTCAACAGTCTAAATCAATGACTTAACCAATGTGAGTAGTTTCAGTTTTCCCTAATCCACATGTAATGTCTACAACAATCATGACTATCCTCCACCGATAGCCCAAAACAGTTATTTCTAAACAGGAAATAGATGTATCAACTAACATAATTCCAACATTTTCATAGGTGAATGATTAAACTACCAACTACACCACTTAATCAATAAATTCATTAATTCCATGAATTCAATTAAATTTCCCAATTTTCCCTAAATTAATTATATAAATTAATTTATTACAACAACTAGGGTTTTTCCCAAAATTACCAAACAACCCCCAACATATCAAAATACCAAAACTTAGAACAAAACCTATAATATGGAGTAGGAAATCCCTACCTCGAAGCGAAGAACTCGAATGGAGAAGATGACGAAAAACCAAAGTGCTCCAAATCCAATATTGTTCAGATTAAACGGAAGCCCTCGACCCACTCTATCTTTTTAACAAAGGACATAGGGTAGAAATACACTCTAAGTAGATCAAACCTAAGAGAGAAGGTGTGTATGGAGAGGGAGAAGACGGTTCTAGGGTTTTAGAATCAAAAGGGAGATGAAAAATGATCCAGAAAGTCGGGTCTCGGATTTTTATAACAGTTGCCCCGCTCGAGCGTGGAAACCCCCGCTCGAGCGCCACTCACAGACTCCCGCTCGAGCGTCCAAAATCCCGCTCGAGTGGCGGATGCACACTCCCAGTAGTTTTTGCAGACAGGTCCCCGCTCGAGCGCCCAACTCCCCGCTCGAACGTCACTCACAACATCCCGCTCGAGCGGCCAATTCCCCACTCGAGCGTCCAACACTACACAGGACATACTGGATGGGTGTATTCCCCGCTCGAGTGGACAAGCCAAAATCTGGGCAACTAGACTTGATTCCTAAGCTCAACCAACCTGAGACTCAATATAAGGATTAAAGGACGTAAACAAGGCACATACAACAACCAACTCTACGGAACCTAAGTCCAGGTACAACAGTTAAAGAAAAAAGGAAACCGAGATCGCTAAAACCTCCCCCCCTTAAAGAATTTCGTCCCCGAAATTAAGCACAAGTTTTCAAAAACAGGTTTTTCTCCATTTTTAACAATGTTACATTTTAACATTCAAAAACTCGACCCATTACCGGTTATCCCATCCCTTTAACAAGAGGCATTACACAATATGTAAACAACATATGTACTTTCAACATGCATCAACATTACGCATTTCCTTTCCAATTTCAACAATATATTCAACATATATAATGTTACATTCAACTTCCATATGAGGCAAGTTCCAAAACATTCTTCCAATAAACCAAAACATTTTCAATGTTTCACAACTTAAGACATATATAAAAGCTCTTAAGTTCAACGATAGTTCAAAATCTAAATACAAGATTACACATCAACAAACAAGTCTGGATATTTCTCACGGACTTCCAACTCACGTTCCCAAGTGGCTTCCTCCACTCCATGATGTTTCCACAAGACTTTCACCAAAGGAATGGTCTTGCCACGCAGGACCTGATCCCGCCTATCCAAGACCCGAACCGGTCTCTCCTCATACGAGGCATCCTCATCTACCTCTAAATCGGTCCAATTCAATACATGTGATGGATCTGGCTCATTCTTCCGAAGCATACTCACATGAAACACGTCATGAACTCCGGACAACTGCGGCGGTAAAACCAACCGATAAGCAACTTCGCCAATCCTCTCAAGGATCTCAAAAGGACCAATAAACTGAGGGGATAACTTTCCACTCTTCCCAAACCTCATCAAGCCTTGCCTAGGTGATATCTTCAAAAAGATATGATCACCTACCTCAAACGCCAAAGGCCTCCTCCTACGGTCGGCATAACTCTTTTGGCGACTCTGGGCTGTAACAAGCCTCCTACGGATAAGCTCAACCTTCTCCGTCGTCTCCCTAACCAACTCCGGACCCAACAAAGGTGCATCACCCACCTCGGCCCAACAAACTGGAGACCTACACGGTCGGCCATACAAGGCCTCAAACGGTGCCATACTGATACTAGACTGAAAGTTGTTGTTGTAGGCAAACTCCACCAATGGTAAGTGCCTCTCCCACGTCCCACTAAAGTCAAAGACATAACCCCGAAGCATATCCTTAAAGATCTGAATAGTACGCTCGGACTGCCCGTCAGTCTGCAGATGATAAGCCGTACTAAAGGTCAACTTAGTGCCCAAGGCACTCTGCAAACTCTGCCATAACCTAGTAGTAAAACGAGGATCTCTATCCGAGACGATCGTCACTGGGACCCCGTGCAATCTCACTATGTCCTGAATATACAAGTCGGCAAGATGGCCTACCGAATCTCTCACGCGCATAGGAATGAAGTGCGCCGACTTAGTCAACCGGTCTACAACCACCCAAATGGCGTCACTACCCCGCTGAGTCCTCGGAAGGCCTACAACGAAGTCCATAGTGATATGCTCCCACTTCCACTCGGCAATAGACAAGGGTTGCAACAAACCCGCTGGCCTCTGATGCTCGGCCTTCACTTGCTGGCAAGGCACTTCGATACGAAAACGGCCACATCTCTCTTCATACCCCGCCACCAAAACCGGCGACCCAAATCCCGATACATCTTAGTGCCTCCCGGATGCACCGCAAGACGTGAATGGTGAAACTCTCGGAGTACTTCCTCTCGGCAAGACTCCGGCACAAACAAACAGTCTCGGTATCTCACACTCAGGTCGGGATACACCGTCAAACCCTTCTTAACCTTCCCACCTGAGATTTTCTCTCGGAGAGATTCTACCTCAAGGTCACCTCTCTGTGCCTCTAACACTCTAGTCACAAGTGTAGGCTGCGCGACAACGGAAAACAAGGCCGTAGCCCAGTAGCAAATCAAACTCGCCAAGAGCTCCCAACATCTCCCATTCTCGGATGGCAATACAAGCTATATCACTAATGGATTTCCTGCTAAGGGCATCGGCCACAACATTGGCCTTTCCCGGGTGATAATGCAACTCAAAGTCGTACTCCTCAATGAACTCCATGCATCTCCTCTGCCTCAAATTCAAGTCTCTCTGTGTAAACAAATACTTCAAACTCTTGTGGTCCGAGAACACCTCGAACTTCTCACCATAGAGGTAGTGCCTCCAAATTTTCAAGGCAAAGATCACTGCTGCTAACTCTAGGTCGTGTGTGGGGTAATTCTTCTCGTGAATTTTTAACTGACGTGAGCCATAAGCTACCACTTTCCCTTCTTGCATCAACACACAACCCAAACCCTCTCGCGAAGCATCACAATAAACCGCATAACCCAACCCTCTCTCCGGAATAATCAAAACCGGAGCGGTGGTCAATCTACCCTTCAGCTCTTTGAACGACTTTTCACAAGCCTCACTCCACACAAACTTGACTCCCTTCCGAGTCAATCTAGTCAACGGCGAAGCTAGCCTGGAGAAATCTTTCACAAACCGACGGTAATACCCAGCTAATCCCAGAAAACAGCGGATCTCAAACACACTCTTAGGCTGTGCCCATTCTTGCACTGCCTCTACCTTGGATGTATCAACAGACACTCCTTCCCCGGATACCACGTGGCCTAAGAATTTCACCTCTCTTAGCCAGAACTCACACTTCCCAAACTTGGCATACAGCCTATGGGCTCTAAGCAACTCAAGCACCACTCTCAAGTGTTCCTCGTGCTCCTCCTCTGAAGGCGAATAGATAAGAATGTCGTCTACGAAAACGACCACAAATCGATCTAAGAATTCCCGGAAGATCCGGTTCATCAAGTCCATAAAGACTGCCGTGGTAAGCCCAAATGGCATCACCAAAAACTCATAATGGCCATACCGCGTTCGGAATGTCGTCTTAGGAATATCCTCCTCCCTGACCCTTAATTGGTGGTAACCCGATCTCAAGTCTATCTTAGAGAAACAACGGGAACCCTTCAACTAGTTAAACAAATCATCTATACGGGGCATAGGGTACTTATTCTTAACCGTAGCCCGATTCAACTTCCGGTAGTCAATACACAATCTCAAGGCACCATCTTTCTTTTTAGCAAAGAGGGTCGGTGCTCCCCACGGCGAAACACTAGGGCGAACAAAACCTTTATCTAGCAATTCCTGGAGCTGAACTTTCAACTCAACCAACTCTGCTGGAGCAAAACGGTAAGGTGCCATAGAAATCGGCGCCGTGCCGGGCACTAAATCAATGGAGAACTCGATCTCCCGATGAGGTGGCAAACTAACGAGATCCTCGGGAAAGACGTCCGAGTACTCACAAACTACCCTTGGCAAAACAACCTGGGTTTTATCACACTCACCACTCTCAAAGCTAGCAAGTAAACCACTAAGCTCACTCCGCCTTCGCGAATCATACCCCGGTGGCAAAACGCTACCAACCCGGTCTCCCAAGAAATGGAACCACTCCCCACTCAAGGTACATAACGTGACCCTCTAGCGGTAGCAATCGATAACAGCCCGGTATGACGATAGCCAGTCCATACCCAAAATAACATCAAAGCCCTTCATGGGCATGACAACAAATGGAAAAGGAAGCCTATGGTCGGCGACCTCTATATCACAACCTCTAACACCTTGTTTCAAGATCAGTTCACCTCCAAGAGGTGACACTACACAAATTGGAGATGCTAACTGTGCTAACTCCAATTCCAAAACAGATGCAAATGCAGCAGATACAAAAGAATGAGATGCACCCGTATCAATCAACACACTAGCAACCGAGTTGCAAAACAGAAAAGTACCTCTCACTACCGATGGAGCCGGTACTAAATCCTGCGCGGTAACAGCATACACGCGCCCTGTAGGCCCTTGGTCTACCTGCTCACCTCTAGGAGCACACGACTGCTGCACTAACTGGGACGACGAAGCCCCCGGATTGGCCTTCAAGGCCTGAACCGACTGCTGATGACTCTGAGTCTGCCTCAAACCAGATGCACCAGATGTGCCACTCAACTGCGGGCAATACCTCTTCAAATGCCCTGGCTGACCACACTGATAACACGAGAGTGGCTGGCCTCTACCCTGACTCTGGCTCTGGGATCGAGCCGAAGAAGATGCTGCTCTCTGTACTCCTCCCCATTGAGGACAAACTGGAGACTTGTGGCCCAGCTGGCCACACTTGAAACAGGTAATGTCTCCCTGACTGTCTTTTCCCGAACCTGCACTCGGCACTGGAAAAGTTGATCTAGAAAAGCTACTCTGAGACTGTTGAGGAGTGAAACCTCTCTGTCTCTTGCCATCACTCTGGCCATCCTGACTCCTCTTGGAGCCTTTCTGCCCTTCCTCCTCCTCCTGCATCATGATCTCCATATGGGCTGCAGCATCAACCATACGCCCATACTCCCAAATCATAGTTCCCCCAACTCTCAACTTGAGGTCACGCCTCAACTTCTTCTCAAACTCAATACAACGACATTCCTCAGACGCCACCAACTCAGGTGCAAACCTGGATAAACTAGTAAATGCAGCCTCAAACTCGGCCACAGAAGAACTCGACTGCTTAAGTTGACAGAACTGGTCTCTCAGCTTTTCCCTAACAGCTGGAGATAGAAACCTCTCCTGGAAAGCATTTACAAAAGCCTCCCACGTACCTCCTATACGACCCTTAGTGAACTTCCACCACTGACCCGTATCCCCCTTCAGCTGGAACGATGCCAGGGTCACTTTCAACCCCTCGTCTTTGATGCCAAGCATCTCAAACGTCTTCGTTGTCTGTTCGAGCCATTCATCTGCCTTAAGTGGCTCTTTGGGATCACCCACAAATTCGTCCGGGTTAGACCGGAAGAACTCCCTCTTCAGAAAAGAAGGTCCTGCATCCGCAACAACAACCTGGGCTTGATTCTCAGCCCTAAGAATGCTTACTGACTCCCTGAATGCCCCTGCTATCTTTCGGGCTAAAGCGCCCATAGCCTGCTGGCCTACTGGCTCGGCCACGTTGTCCTGGCCAATTCCCTCCTGTACTGCCGGAACCTCCTCTGGCACAGGTACCTCTTGCCTACCCGGCCTACCACGCCTACCGTGTCCTTGTCTTCGTCCTGACATCCTAATAAAGGAAACAAAGACGTTAGCACATTAATAAATGTGCCGAAGCTAAACACTTGCGTCCTAATGCATTGGACAACAATAATTCATTCCACGTAAGCACATAATCACATAAGCACCTACGAATTTCATTCCTGGATGATAATAGTCCCGAAGCGTTACTATAGTTCCGGTTGGAAGCAGCATTGATCAAGTGCCTTTCCAACAAGACTACTAGAAACTCAAGGGTCCAATTAACATCCTAGAAACTACGTTCCATACCCACATAATCATATAAACATGTTATCATATAAGCATATAACATTTCACTAAGTCTCTATCAAACGAGACGAACCCATTGTGATACTAATCACTTCCCACGTACCCAAAGTATTCAAACCCGGTACGCTCTGATACCAAGTTGTAACGCCCTCAAAATAAACCCATTATATATTTATCATTGACATGCAATATTTAAAGAAAACAATTCATTATCTCATTCATCAGAGTATTACTAAATAAAAGCATTACATGTAACATCAAATTAAATGCCTTACGGGCTTACATCTTTCCAAGCCAACACTTGGACACAAAAATATGAGTTCTAACTCAAATCCAAATAAAGCCCTAGGCTTGAATGTTTACATGTACTATCAAATAAAAACAACTAACTGAAGATAGTCTTCAAAATCCAAAAGTCAAATCCTTCCAAGCTAAGTCCTTGGAGGTAGCTTATCACCTGAACCTGAAAATGATGTTCCCATATAGGGTGAGCCACAGGCCAGTAGAAATATACTAAACCAAATATAAGTATTGAATAAAGAAATAGCATTCAATAGATGGTTAACCAAGATAATTAATTGTATCATTATACAGTCTCATGACACTAATGTCTAAGACACATTTCACTTTCCATTATTATCAACATGGCTCAGAACCTGGCCAAACTTACAACAGTGAACTATATATCATATTCACATTACTTTCAATATCAACAAAACAAATGAGACTCAGGCTCATATCAAAACACTTCATACTTCCCGTTTGATACACATTTTAGGGCTGTATCAATAACATGTAAAAACACTTCAATATCAATAAGCACACATAATAGTGATGCTAATGGAGTCCATCCCCTATCTCCTCCCAAACAAATCCGGTTTAGAGGTCCATCCCCTATCTTCCCCTAAACCGTGAAGTACATCCCCTATCTCCTCCCAAACAACATGCATATACAATGTATTAAACACTTGTCATATACAATACACAATCAATACATGTATTTTCTGTATTAATTCAACAGTCTAAATCAATGACTTAACCAATGTGAGTAGTTTCAGTTTTCCCTAATCCACATGTAATGTCTACAACAATCATGACTATCCTCCACCAATAGCCCAAAACAGTTATTTCTAAACAGGAAATAGATGTATCAACTAACATAATTCCAACATTTTCATAGGTGAATAATTAAACTACCAACTACACCACTTAACCAATAAATTCATTAATTCCATGAATTCAACTAAATTTCCCAATTTTCCCTAAATTAATTATATAAATTAATTTATTACAACAACTAGGGTTTTTCCCAAAATTACCAAACAACCCCCAACATATCAAAATACCAAAACTTATAACAAAACCTATAATATGGAGTAGGAAATCCCTACCTCGAAGCGAAGAACTCGAATGGAGAAGATGACGAAAAACCAAAGTGCTCCAAATCCAAGATTGTTCAGATTAAACGGAAGCCCTCGACCCACTCTATCTTTTTAACAAAGGACTTAGGGTAGAAATACACTCTAAGTAGATCAAACCTAAGAGAGAAGGTGTGTAGGGAGAGCGAGAAGACGGTTCTAGGGTTTTAGAATAAAAAAGGAGATGAAAAGTGATCCAGAAAGTCGGGTCTCAGATTTTTATAACAGTCGCCCCGCTCGAGCGTGGAAACCCCCGCTCGAGCGCCACTCACAGACTCCCGCTCGAGCGTCCAAAATCCCGCTCGAGCGGCGGATGCACACTCCCAGAAGTTTTTGCAGACAGGTCCCCGCTCGAGCGCCCAACTCCCCGCTCGAACGTCACTCACAACATCCCGCTCGAGCGGCCAATTCCCTGCTCGTGCGTCCAACACTACACAGGACATACTGGATGGGTGTATTCCCCGCTCGAGCGCCCAAACCCCCGCTCGAGCAGACAAGCCAAAATCTGGGCAACTAGACTTGATTCCTAAGCTCAACCAACCTGAGACTCAATATAAGGATTAAAGGATGTAAACAAGGCACATACAACAACCAACTCCACGGAATCTAAGTCCGGGTACAACAGTTAAAGAAAAAAGGAAACTGGGATCGCTATAATGGTTGCAGAAATTGCTGCTGCAGTTGTTTCTTTGAGTATGGTTTTATTTTATTTTTTTTGAGTGTGGTTGTTACCCCCTCATGCATCTGATTTCTTCCCAATGGCCGTGGCAAAATGCTTTGTCTTAGAAATGTGGGGCAAAAGTTGACATTTTTGTCTTAATAGAGTTTTAGCTTCCAAACTCTAGATGCAAAGCTTGCACACTCCAAGGGTAGACTTGTGTAGGAGGTAGAACATGAGTAGCTGTCTGTCATGGTTTTGGTAAGTAACAGTTGCAGCAGTTTTGGGCCAGTGGCGGGCTGCAGTTTTACTTTTGTGTTAGTTTCATTTTGGGTGAGGTTTTTTGAGGTTGGTTACTCACCAACTTTTGATAGTGTGCTTGCAAATGTTATGATGGACTTATCGGTGCCAACCTAGTTGGGATTGATTTGTTTTGTTTTGATATTCTTTGCACTCATCGCTTTTTTCATTATTGTAATACTATTTTGGTTCATCAATAAAAAATTTCTTTTGCTGATCAAAAAAAAAAATAAAATAAAAAATTCAAGTGAAAGTTAAAAAGTAATAAAAAATTCAAGTGAAAGTTAAAAAGCAATAATTATAATTTTTTTTTTAGTATAAAAGATAGCGATGTGGGAGGTTGGATTATCTCTTGACTTCACGAAAGTTTAAGATATGTGTAAATGAATATTACACATATCAATGCATATAGGGTAAATTACACTAACACCCTTAAGATTTTTATTTAATACAGATTCTTTTTTTATATTTAAAAAGTTACATTTACTCTATTGTCAGATTAAAATGATGTATTTGCCCCTTAACCTTTTATACATATAAAATAATAAAATAATAGAGATATTTTGTTTATGTCATTTCAAGGGGAATAAAAATTTTCTTTTTTAGTTCAACTCGCACACAAAAATTTGACTTTTTTATTTTTTATTTTTTTGTGTTTTTTTATTTATTTTATTTTTTCTAAATTTATTTAATATTTTAAGTAATTTTTTTTTTATTTTTTAGATAAACCTAATCTAGATATAGTTAAGAAGTATAATATTTTGTGATTTTTTTTTTAAAATTCACCAAATACAAAAAAAATATATATAAAAATTCAAAAATTCAATACATTATCTTATTTTGTTGTACTAAATAATTTTTTTAATTTTTTTTTTATAAATTTTATACTTTTTAAATATATCTAGATTAAATTGATATAATTTAGATATAATGGTCGAAATAAAAATGAAAAATTATATTCATATATAAAAATTTATATAAAAAATATCATAAAAATATTATGATAGTGATATTGTTGTAAATATAAATCATGTTTATGTATGTTTTGTTTTAAAGTAAAAGGTAATCGTTAGGATAAATCATTGTGTTTGAAAATTTTGTATAAAATTTATGTTTGTATATCATTACTCAATAAAAATATGTTCAGGTAGAATTTAATGATGGAAAGTTATAGAATGTAGTTATGATGATATGAAGAAATGATAGGGAAAAGGGCAAAACGGTCATTTAGAAAATCTTCGGACATGACATCTACAATTTGGGGAGCAATTTGTAATGAGATTACCTACTTCAAAGAAGGAAATATAATTTTTTAAATGTGAGAAGAGAATCTATATTAAACAAAAAAAATTAGGGACTGTCAGAGCAATTTACCCTACCGTTATAATATATATAGTATATTATACTCACTAACAATATGAATACCTTTTGTTTGATCGTATGGTTGAAAGGAGCTTTGAATGTCTAGAGAGAGATCCTTGCACAAATCTTGGGTGATTGGGGCATCTCTAATGGTGCATTATTTTTTTATTATTATTAAATTTGAGTAAAAATTTGAGTAAAAACTCTCTTTGATATCGTCTGCTCTAACAGAGAAATTTGTCTTTTCATCAAACCACTGATTGATCGGGTGGTCGACCGACTAATGCAAAATTTTCACCAATTGAAAGGTCATCAGGGGGTTCGACTGGGGGGTTGATGTCACGACCCCATTCCGCCCCTAGTAGAATGGTGCCGTGATGGTCAGTAATTCTGAGATTACCGAAGGCCAACTTTCAAAATTCACACACAATTAGAGTAGTACATATGGGGCTGACATGTGCGGAAGCAATAAATTTAAATCTAATTAGTCTATGAGAGCTGTGCATAGATCGAATGGAATGTCATACATCTTATCAAGGTCTTACAACTTGGATACAATAAAATGAAAGACAAAATACATCTTGACCAAAAGGCTTCTCAAGCCATCATATACAAAACACAATGAATTGCAAGCTAAGAAGCATGATCTTCAAGATGCTACAAAATGCGAGTCCAAAATAAGTTGCAAAGCACATCTAGGCATCACCGCCGTCCTGCTCATCACCTACATATATATAGAGAGGATGAGCTTGGATACTCAGTGAATGGTACAAATAATAAAGGGTTTGCATGAATAATATCCGAGATCTTTATCAAAGCGACACATATTATATCTTGCACAAAGTCAAAGACAAAGCAAGTTCATCTAACAAGTCTTTCAAGGCTTTCAAGCTTCAAGGGATGACATTAACAAAGGTTGTGCTACAAATGTTTATAGTCCCCTAGCACGTACGGACTTTCAAAGGTTATGCTACAAATGCTTATAGTCCCCTAGCACGTACGGACTTTTAAGAGTTGTGCTACAAATGCTTATAGTCCCCTAGCACGTACGGACTTTCAAGGGTTGTGCTACAAATGCTTATAGTCCCCTAGCACGTACAGACTTTCAAGGGTTGTGCTACAAATGCTTATAGTCCCCTAGCACGTACGGACTGGTGCCACAAATGCTTATAGTCCCTGGCACGTGCGGACTTCCCGAGAACGTCACCCAAAACAAAGCTTATACTTGATACGCAAAACTTATACTTGATACACAAAATAGGGGTAATCATTAATGCTTAACAAATACTTTTCAGAACAAAGCAAAGCAAAGCTTATCAAAACATTGTAACATAGCTTTATTAAAAATACCACACACACAGTTCTTCAAACGTCGGGGTCAAGCGAGAGTCCAAGTCCTACAAACACATGACAAGGTCTATTGAATGCATTTTCAAACAAGCTTTACATGAATGCAAATGATCTCGGCATTCCTTCAAAACTAAGTCGAGCCAAAACAAAACACTGTTTCTCATCTCGGGAAAACTTGCTGGGCACCAACCAGGTCTTGGCCGAGGTCCCACATCTCCTTGCCGAGGTGTGGTCCTGATGGCCACATTCAAGGAAACAAAGTCGGGAAAATCTGGGTTTCCCTTTCTTTGAAGAACATGAAGAACATGGATGTAAGGATCATAACTTGTCATTACAAGATCTGAGATTTTATGCTATGAATTAAAAAACATGGACCTAGGCACCCATACTCGAAGACTTTATGAAAATAAACACAAAAACATGAATCTTGATGCAAACTTTCGGATCAAACAAGGCTTTTTCTTCAAGAACACATGAATACCACTTTCTCTTTCTAAACCCAACTTTAAATCGATGCATGGCTTGCAAATCAGGTTCCATCATGCAATGCAGCTAGATGATCAATAAGAACAACAAGAGTGGATTAAGATTCTAACCTCAAAAAACGAATCAAACTGTTTGAACTCTAAGGATCAAGCTTGGAAATCTATTCCTCCTCTAAGAACTTCTTCTTCTTCTTCTAGAGCTTCTCTCTCCTCACAAACAAAGCCATATAGAAAATGATACATTTCTAGGTCTGCTGGCTGACTTAACACTCAGTTGGGACACGTGGCACTACCGGGTTGGTTCTCCTCAAAAAGGTGGCTGAGTGAAAAGACAAGACTATGACAAAGTGTGTTCAACAAGCAAAATGGCATAGGCACTCCGACAGGTAATGATCTCGACTAAGAACAAGGCATCGGCAAGTAGGGGAACAATGATCTCAGCTAGGAAAGACAACACTTGACCTAGCTATGCCATACCTCGGTCTAGGTCGCACCAATCCAAGAACAAGATCACTTAGGCGCAAGGATAACATCTCGGCCTAGATAATACACATCTCGGCCTTGGTGATGAACACCTCGGCCTAGATGATGACATCTCAGCCAACATGCCTTGGTGAAGGTGGAGGTCAACCAAAGTGGTTCCAAGATGGTTCTAAGCATAAGGTGACCTTGGCTTGGATTAACGTAGGCTAACCACACACACACCAAACAAGGAACAAAGCATGCAAGTAACGCTTATGCAAGACAAATTAAGGTTTTACAAATGCAGCATATCAAGACAAGATCATGTAATATATGCAAGCATGGCTAGAGCAAAGTAAGGGTTGTTACATCCTACCCTCCTAAAAGAAGTTTAGTCCCCAAACTTAAGTTACCTTGCTCTACAAATAACTCCGGATGACGGATTTTCACTTCCTCTTCCTTTTTCCATGTAGCCTCCTTGCCATAATGCTCCTTCCATTCAACCTTTACCATCGGTATCAACTTGTTTCTCAACTGCTTCACTTGTCTGTCAATAATTCTCCTCGGCTTCTCTTTGTAGCCTAAATCTTCATTAACCACAATCCCGGAATAATCAATTGCATGCAGTGGATCCCAAATATACTTCCTCAACATCGAAATATGGAACACATTGTGAACTTGACTTAGTTCTGGTGGCAAAGCCAGTCTATAGGCAGCTGGGTTAACTTTCTCAAGTATTTCAAACGGCCCGATGTAATGAGGTGCTAACTTACCTTTCTTCCCAAATTTGAAAATTCCTTTCATTGGTGGAACCTTCAGGAATACATGATCCCCAACTTCAAATTCCAACTCTCTTCTTCTTTGGTCGGCATAGCTCTTTTGTCGACTTTGAGCAATTTTGATCCTTGGTCGAATGAGTTTAATCTTCTCGGTTGTGACTTGAACTAGCTCGGGACCAATCAAAGCTTTATCTCCCACTTCAGTCCAACATATCGGCGATCTGCACTTCCTTCCATACAAAGCCTCGTACGGCGCCATTTCAATGCTAGCTTGATAACTGTTGTTGTAAGCGAATTCTACTAACGGTAGATGTACTTCCCAACTTTCCTTGAAATCTAACACACATAGTCTGAGCATATCTTCGAGTGTCTGAATCGTTCTTTCTGTTTGTCCATCGGTCTGGGGATGAAAAGCTGTGCTAAACTTCAACTCCGTTCCCAAAGCTCTTTGTAAACTCTGCCAAAGTCTAGAAACAAACTTCGGATCTCGGTCTGACACAATGGACATCGGCACTCCGTGAAGTCTCACAATCTCATTCATATACAGTACAGCAAGTCAGTCAGCATTGAATGTAGTCTAAACAGGCAAGAAGTGTGCTGACTTAGTTAATCTGTCAACGATAACCCAAATTGAATCCATGCCTTTTTGTGTCCTCGGCAAACCAACCACAAAGTCTATGGAGATGTGTTCCCATTTCCACTCAGGAATCGGCAAAGGTCGAAGTAGTCCTGCTGGCCTCTGGTGTTCTGCTTTCACTTGTTGACAATGCAAACACTGGGATACGAACTCGGCTATTTCTCTTTTCATATTCGGCCACCAAAAAGTTTGTTTCACATCTTGATACATCTTAGTGTTCCCTGGATGAACAGCAAATCTGGAACCATGAGATTCCTGCAGAATCTTTCTTTTCAACTCTAGAATGTCGGCCACGCACAATCTTCCTTCAAACTTAAGTACCTGATTTTCAATAGTGTACCCTGACCTCGGCTTAGTGACAATCTCATCGGCAAATTTCTTGAAGAATCCGTCTTCCATTTGTCTGGCCTTCACTTCCTCTATAACGGTCGGCTCCACTGAAATCATGGTTAAGCATGCCAGACTTCCAACTGATTTTCTGCTCAATGCATCGGCTACTAAGTTTGCTTTACCTGGGTGATACTGAATTTGCATGTCGTAGTCTTTCAATAACTCAAGCCATCTTCTCTGTCTCAAATTTAATTCCTTTTGAGTGAATAAGTACTTTAAATTCTGGTGATCTGTGAAAACTTGACAAGAAGCCCCATACAAGTAATGTTGCCAAATCTTCAAAGCAAACACCACGGCTGCAAGCTCTAAATCATGGGTAGGATAATTCTTTTCGTGAGGTTTCAACTGACGGGATGCATACACTATAACCTTACCTCCTTGCATTAACACGCAACCCAATCCCTTATGTGAAGCATCACTATAAATCTGAAATTCTTCTTTGTCTGACGGTAGTATAAGTATCGGTGCTGTAACCAATCTCGTCTTTAACTCCCGAAAAGCTGATTCCCTATCCTCGGTCCATTCATACGCCACTCCTTTCTAAGTTAGTTGTGTCAGTGGTACTGCAATCCTTGAGAAATCCTTCACAAACTTCCTGTAATAGCCGGCCAAACCCAGAAAACTACGAACCTCGGATACATTAGTCGGCATCGGCCAACTCACGACGGCTTCAATCTTTCTTGGATCAACGAGATTCCTTCTTCATTAATCACATGGCCCAAAAATGAAATGCTGGAAAGCCAAAATTCACACTTGCTAAGCTTGGCATATAATTTCTTTTCTCTTAGGATTTGTAAGGCTAGTCTCAAATGCTTCTCGTGCTCATTACAACTCTTGGAATAGATCAGTATGTCATCGATGAAAACAACCACGAACTCGTCTAGGTACGGCTTAAAAACTCTGTTCATCAAATCTATGAATGCTGCAAGAGCGTTGGTCACTCCGAAAGGCATTACCAAAAATTCGTAGTGGCCATACCTTGTCCGAAAAGCAGTCTTCTCGACATCCTCGGCCTTAACTTTCAGCTGATGGTAGCCCGACCTCAAATCAATCTTAGAAAAGACCCGTGCTCCTTGTAGTTGATCAAGCAGGTCACCGATCCTCGGCAACGAGTACTTATTCTTAATGGTCACTTTATTTAGTTCTCGGTAGTCGATACAAAGACGAAGTGTATCATCCTTTTTCTTAACAAACAGGACTGGTGCTCTCCAAGGTGAAGTGCTCGGCCTAATAAATCCCTTGTCCAACAATTCTTGTAATTGTAGTTTCAGTTCCTTGAGTTCGGCTTGGGCCATTCTTTAGGGTGTTTTGGAAATAAGTTGGGTTCCCGACATGACATCAAACGCAAATTCTATTTCCCCAACCACTAACTGGCTAGGCAATTCATTTGGAAAGACATCGAGGAATTCTCTAACCACTGGGATGTCGGCTGACTCAACATTTCCATTCAAATCACTTAGTATACTACACAGATAACCTTGACACCCATTTTGGATCAACTTATAGGCTTTCATGGATGAGATCAAGTAAGGTAGGGATACTACTCCTTTACCCTGGAAAATAACCTCGGCTTGGTTTAGGGGTTTCAGTGTGACACTCTTAGAAACGCAATTTATGGATGCGTGATTTGCTATTAACCAATCCATTCCCAAAATGACATCAAAGTGAGTTATGTTTAACGGCATCAAATCAACTAATAATTGTACATCCTCAATCACAACAACACACGCCCTATAAATGGATGCAACAATCATAGTTCTCCCAGTTGGAGTAGACACATATAACACATAATCAAGGGGTTCTTGTTCTCTATTTAACTTCTCGGCAAATTTAACAGATACGAATGAATGTGTAGAGCCCGAATCAATCAATATATATGCATCTTGAGAGCAGATTGGGAGTATACCTAACACAACTGTCTCAGCATTCTGAGTGTCTCCTGGTACCAATGCAGAAACTCTGCCCTGTTTCGTTTGGGGCCTCCCGATGTTATTTCTCTGTGCAGAGCCCGAGGAATTCCCATTCTTCTTACCATCATCAGTCCTTACCTTCGGACAGTCTTTCACGCGATGACCCAACATTCGAAACAGGCTTTTGATGCCCAACGGCAAACTCCAGAATGCGGTTTCCCACAACTTGCACACGTCGGCTTAGCATTACCTTCCTGGTTCGAGTTGCTGAAGCTGCCCACATTCGCTTTCTTCTTGGTGTTAAACGGAACTCGGCGAGTGTCATAGTTTTGTCTCTTCCTCTGGCTCTCTCCTGAATTCTGGTATCGGTTCAAGTTAGCTTCTGCAAGGATGGCCTTGTCTAATACTCCGGTGTAAGTCGGCATGTTGAGCATGTTAACTCGATCTTGTATTAGCCCACGAAGCCCACTTTCAAACTTCCTGGCTTTTCTATATTCATCATCGACCATGTAAGGCGCATATCTCGCCAACTTGGTAAAAGCACGGTCATATTCTGCCACTGTCTTGCTACCTTGTGTTAGAGTCTGAAACTCTGTAGTCTCGTGGTCTCGAACGCTAAGGGGAAAGTGTTTGTTGTAAAACAACTCCAAAAATTTGGCCCAAGTTAGATCTGGGTTGCTCTCTCGGGTCATCATCCACCATCTTCGTGCATCGTCGTCTAATGTGAACGCGGCCAATGACACCTTCTGGGCATCGGTGCTGGGAAAAATCTCAAACAGTTTCTCCATTTCCAAGACCCACGCTTCGGCTTTCATCGGCTCTATGCCTCCAGAGAATCTCGACAGTTTCATCTTCTTAAACTCTCGGATCAGGGCTATGGTGCCGTCCCCATATAAAGCTTGTTGTGGAGGCACTTGCGGCGCTGGAGGAGGTGGAGGTGGAACTGCATGTCGGCCGTTTGTCTGCTCGGCCTGGGTAGAAGTGGTACTAGTGTCTTGTGGCCTAGGTTGTCTTAACTCACGGACCAAACGTTCGACCAATCTCTCTAATTTGTCCAATCTGTCTTCGGGATGATCTCGGCCAACTGGTGGTCTACTCCTTCTCATGATGCTAAGAGTATGCAAAACGTGACTTTAAAACAAAACGATCAAATAATATGCATGCAAATAACAAATAGTCACGCCGAGATGATGCACACATTGTCAAGTAGCAAACAATATGATGCAATTATAATATCTTTCTAAGGGAAATCCTATGCTCTTTAGGACTCAAAGTGTGTGAATAACGTACTATAAGGAACTTGTGCTCTGATACCAATCTGTCACGACCCCATTCCGCCCCTAGTAGAATGGTGCCGTGATGACCAGTAATTCCGAGATTACCGAATGCCAACTTTCAAAATTCACACACAATCAGAGTATTACATATGGGGCTGACATGTGCGGAAGTAATAAATTTAAATCTAATTAGTCCATGAGAGCCGTGCATAGATCGAATGGAATGTCATACATCTTATCAAGGTCTTACAACTTGGATGCAATAAAATGAAATACAAAATATATCTTGACCAAAAGGCTTCTCAAGCCATCATATACAAAACACAATGAATTGCAAGCTAAGAAGCATGATCTTCAAGATGCTACAAAATGTGAGTCCAAAATAAGTTGCAAAGCACATTTAGGCGCCACTGCCGTTCTGCTCATCACCTACATATATATAGAGAGGGTGAGCTTGAATACTTAGTGAATGGTACAAATAATAAAGGGTTTGCATGAATAATATCCGAGATCTTTATCAAAGCGACACACATTATATCTTGCACAAAGTCAAAGACAAAGCAAGTTCATTTAACAAGTCTTCCAAGGCTTTCAAGTTTCAAGGGATGACATTAACAAAGGTTGTGCTACAAATGTTTATAGTCCCCTAGCACGTACGGACTTTCAAAGGTTGTGCTACAAATGCTTATAGTCCCCTAGCACATACGGACTTTCAAGAGTTGTGCTACAAATGCTTATAGTCCCCTAGCACGTACGGACTTTCAAGGGTTATGCTACAAATGGTTATAGTCCCCTAGCACGTACGGACTTTCAAGGATTGTGCTACAAATGCTTATAGTCCCCTAGAACGTACGGACTTTCAAGGGTTGTGCTACAAATGCTTATAGTCCCCTAGCACGTATGGACTGGTGCCACAAATGCTTATAGTCCCTGGCACGTACGGACTTCCCGAGAACGTCACCCAAAACAAAACTTATACTTGATACACAAAATAGGGGTAATCATTAATGCTTAACAAATACTTTTCAGAACAAAGCAAAGCAAAGCTAAGCTTATCAAAACATTGTAGCATAGCTTTATTAAAAATACCACACACATAGTTCTTCAAACATCGGGGTCAAACGAGAGTCCAAGTCCCACAAACACATGGCAAGGTCTATTGAATGCATTTTCAAACAAGCTTTACATGAATGCAAATGATCTCGGCATTCCTTCAAAACTAAGTCGAGCCGAAACAAAACACTGTTTCTCATCTCGGGGAAACTTGCTGGGCGCCAACCAGGTCTTGGCCGAGGTCCCACATCTCCTTGCCGAGGTGTGGTCCCGATGGCCACATTCAAGGAAACGAAGTCGGGAAAATCTGGGTTTCCCTTTCTTTGAAGAACATGAAGAACATGGATGTAAGGATCATAACTTGTCATTACAAGATCTGAGATTTTATGCTATGAATTCAAAAACATGGACCTGGGCACCCATACTCGAAGACTTTATGAAAATAAACACAAAAACATGAATCTTGATGCAAACTTTCGGATCAAACAAGGTTTTTTCTTCAAGAACACATGAATACCACTTTCTCTTTCTAAACCCAACTTTAAATCGATGCATGGCTTGCAAATCAGGTTCGATCATGCAATGCAACTAGATGATCAATAAGAACAACAAGAGCGGATTAAGATTCTAACCTCAAAACACGAATCAAACTGTTTGAACTCTAAGGATCAAGCTTGGAAATCTATTCCTCCTCTAAGAACTTCTTCTTCTTCTTCTAGAGCTTCTCTCTCCTCACAAACAAAGCCATATAGCAAATGATACATTTCTAGGTCTGCTGGCTGACTTAACACTCAGCTGGGACACGTGGCACTACCGGGTTGGTTCTCCTCAAAAAGGTGGCTGAGTGAAAAGACAAGACTATGACAAAGTGTGTTCAACAAGCAAGATGGCATAAGCACTCCGACAGGTAATGATCTCGACTAAGAACAAGGCATCGGCAAGTAGGGGAACAATGATCTCGGTTAGGAAGGATAACACTTGACCTAGCTGTGCCACACCTCGGTCTAGGTCGCAACAATCCAGGAACAAGATCACTTAGGCACAAGGATAACATCTCGGCCTAGATAATACACATCTCGGCCTTGGTGATGAACACCTCGACTTAGATGATGACATCTCGGCCAACATGCCTTGGTGAAGGTGGAGGTCAACCAAAGTGGTTCCAAGATGGTTCTAAGCATAACGTGACCTCGGCTTGGATTAACCTAGGCTACACGCACCAAACAAGGAACAAAGCATGCAAGTAACGCTTATGCAAGACAAATTAAGGTTTTACAAATGCAACATATCAAGACAAGATCATGTAATATATGCAAGCATGGCTAGAGAAAAGTAAGGGTTGTTACAGTTGACCTCCTAGCGTAAAATTTTCACAAAAAATTGCCTTTAGGTGGTCATCTGAGAGGACATTCGGGGGGATATGCTGTAATGAAAATACAACAGTAATAAACAGTAATTTGCTAAAAGGCGCAAAACATTCTCAATATGGTGAAAGATTTGGGATTTTCTCAATTTGATATAACTTTGGTAAAATCGTTAGAGAAAAAAAAAAGTGTATTTTTTCACCAAATTCAAATTTGGTGATGGATTTGGTTAAACGTTGGAGATGGCCTTACTACTTGCATAATAAAAAATATATATATAACCCTATTTTTTAAACTCATTCTGTAGACTTAATGATATATAAGTGAGATGATTTATTAATATTAGAGGGATATGAGATAGAAAAAGAGTTGTTTTACATATTTTAAAACAATGTCACGTTAATAGGTTCAAAAAGTAAGTATATTTTTTAAGTTTAAATAGCATTACCATTAAAAGATTGAGGTTTTAACATTGAATAGAATGGGAACAAAGTCAAAAATTGGGGTCAATTTTACTCTCCCTTTTTTAAAATGAAAATAAAAATAAAGATCATGATAGGGATAGATTAATTAAATTCAAATTTTTTCATTGACCTAATTATCAATTAAAATATTTAGCTTTTATGCACCGCAAGGTGAGGTGGCCAGTTGTTGACTCCGTTTTCAAATAGGACGATTGCTTGTTCAAAAACAACCTAGGGCGGCTTTGGTCTAAGGCAAACAAGGCTTGTCTTGAATTCTCAAATTTCGTCAAATTTTAAGAATTTTCAAACAATTTTAACTTTTATAGTGTTATTATTTAGTAGTTTTACTACTCATAATGTCAAAAAAGTAATATTTAATTTAATATTTTACTGTAGTTGTTAAATTTTTATTTATTTATTTATTTATTGTATTATAATTTTAGATTTTGTTTGATATTTTCTTTTTCTTTTCTATTTTAATAGTTTGGGTGATTTTTTTTTTCTTATTGTAAATTGAACTTGCTAAATTATAAAGCAACAGCACCAAATTTTATATTTTTGAGTTTGTATTAATTTTTTTTCATGTTGTATAAGTAAATTTTAACATATAATTTTAGTCATTATATATACAACCATATTTTGTGTGAGTATTAGCATAAAATAATAAATTTATAAATACTTATCACTTTATTGAAAATTTTATTTATTTATGTATTTTGATTATTTATACAATAATACTATATATTCTTAAAGTTAACTCAAAAAAGTAATTTTACAGATCACATTCATTTAAGTATGGCTCCTATCGCATTAGACTAATTTTGAATCTACATTATACATGTTGAAGATAAAATTCTAGATATATGCATCTTTTTAATACATGAAGCGCTTTGATTTTACACTTTTATACATGTCTGTCACACTTTAGTGGATAGATTACATTGAAGATGTCGATCTCACTTTAGTATATAGATTATCTTACAATTATGCTATTTTATAGGGTTAATTATACTTTTCACCCTTGTATTTTGACTCAAATTTCACTTTAATTTCTAGAATTTTAATTTTAACAATTTAGTTACTATATTTTGAGTCTAGTTTTAATTTTATCATTTTCTCTAAATTGGAGATTAAAATTAACAGTTTTGGAATACTTGTTAACTTGTTAAGATTTCAATTTGATTGTTTCATCTAATTTAGAGATTAATATTAATAATTTTAAGATACTTGTTAATTTTTTAATATGTATATGTAGACAAAATTAGCAAAATTTAAACATAATGAACGAATTGATTAGAGATATAATAATGACAAGGTAGTTTGTCCTGATATGTATAAAATATAATTTAATGAAATATATTTTTACTTGGTCTTCGTTTTCTTTTCCTCTTCTTTTTATTTTATTTTTTTATAAATTTTCTTTCATCATATTTGCTACATACACTGTATATCAAATCTATATATATATATATATATATACACGGGGTTTTAGGTGAACACTTGCCTAATAATCGAGCGGCTATTGGATAGTGTTCTTTGGATCGTGAGATTTTTTATAGGTCCCACTTTGATAAATTAATGAACAAATTATATCAGTGGTTCATATATCTTATTTTTTTGTGTCTTGTTAATCTTTACACTTTCAATTGATTAAATTTTGACACTTAATTTTAAATTTTGTGTCAATTTAATTCAATTAATAATATCGTTAGTATCTTCTAAGAAAAAAAATTATTGAATTGGGTGAGGTTAACAAGTTGAGTAATATTTATAATTTTACCCTTACAAATATGACACATGACACTTACATAAAATTTTGTGTTAATTTAGTTCAATTAATAATATTGTTAGTATCTTCTAAGAAAAAAATTATTAAATTGAGTGAGGTTAACTCATTGAGTTGAGTAATATTTATAATTTTACCCTTACAAAAATGACACATGACACTTATATAAACTTTTGTGTCAATTTGGTTCAATTAATAATATCGTTAGTAGCTTCTAAGAAAAAATATTATTAAATTGAGTGAGATTAACTCATTGAGTTGAGTAATATTTACGATTTTACCCTTACAAATATGACACATGACACTTATATGCATATTTTTATTATAAATAAATGCTAAGAGTTGTAACCAATTGAACCAAATTGAGACAAAGTCATAAATTCATGCTCAAAATCGAGCCAATTGAAATTATAGGGACTAAAATGATGCAAGGACCAAAGTATAGGAACTACCATTTTAATTTGTTCTAAATTTATCCATTTATTTTATAAGAATTTGTGTGTAGGTCACTCAGTAAAAAAAATTGATAACTAATATAATTTTGAGACTATTTTATTTTTCAAGACAAATATTATGAAATCATGATTATAATTATCAGTTCAATCTAATTTTTTAGTGGATGATCTGCCTACAATGTCCAACAAAATGAATAAAGCAAATTGTAAAAATAGTTACCATGATGTGCTCAATGGACTCAGACGATACTGCCATCCACAATATGAACTGAAGTCATGTTTAAAATATGCATTGAGCGCAACTCAAGATGTCTATATCACTTCATTTTTTTTTTTATCAGCAACTGAGAAATTTTATAGATGAATAATGAATTGCACCATACATTAATAAAAATGATAGATGCACAAGTATCATAGCTAAGTAATATGATCCCAACAAAGTATACCGGTGAGAATGAATTTCACGTCCGTAGCGGCCGATTCCCGATACGTATCGGCTTGAATCCGATACGTGAGCGATACAGTTCCGATACGGTCCGGTACGGCTGAATAAATGGAAAAAGAGGAGAAAAGAGAGAATTAGGATGGATTTAGAAGAGAAGTATGTGAACCTGTTGAGAGATGGAGTGGTGAGCAACCTGGTAATCCTGGTGGAGGATGTACATACCCACAAATGATGCCGCTGCGGCGCCGGCGAAGAACGACGCCATTCTCACTCTCAGAACGTAACCCATCTCTCTCTCTCTCTCTCCCTTCTTCTTCACCTGGGCTATGCTCGAATCTGATCGATAATGCTTTTAACCAAACAGGCGTTAAAACGGAGGCTACTTCTGTGTTGGCCAACTCCAGCCAGAAGGAGCGACGTCGTTTATGGTTACTAACCAATTATTATTATTATTATTATTATTTTAGGAAAACTACCAATAATTGTACATTTCTATCAAGGATTATTAAAAATAAATTTTAATAAAATTGTTACTAAAAATAATATTTTGTGATAATTATATATATTGCTAAAAATTGATAATTAATGATTTTTTATCATAATTTTTATAAATTATCGCTAAAACTTACCATTAGTAATTTTTTTGTGATGAGTTTTTTAAACTGTCGCTGAAAATTAAAAATTAGTGCATTTTTTGTTACGACTTTTTTAAACTGTCACTGAAATTTATAATTAGTGATATTTTTTATGACAAATTTTAAACCGTAACTGAAAATTGACAATTAGTAATTTTTTTAATAATATTTGATGAATAACATCATTAATTATGATAAGATTTATTGAATAATAAATTTACCTATTATAACTTACACATAGGCTACAATTTTTTTTTCTTTTCCCACTCTTTTTTCTTTTTCCATCCTAATTTTGATTAAAATGTGATAAATTAAGGCTAAAAGAGTAAAAAAAAATGCATAAAATTGAGTTTTAGAGGAATTGCTAATGATTTTTGAAATTTCACAGTCGTGACGCCCGATACCCGATACGTACCGGTCAATACTACCGATACCGATACTCCGCGATCGATACCGTACGTTACCCGATACCGCGATTTAGAACTATGGTGACCAACTAAAACACCACCACAAAAAACAACAAAAATAACAAACACCACTAATCCTTAACACTGATGCTCCCTGATCACCACGCTTCAAGTAAACCAAGTCCAGAACCCCCAGCCCACCAAAGCAACAATTCTTTAAATTGACCCCATATTGCAATAGCTACTGTTCAGCAGGACAGTGTAGATTACATACCAATTCCATGACAGAATAATATTACTGCTCTTTCACCCTGTTGAAGAAATGCAGAATAGAGAATGTACCAGACCCTTCCACAATACTGTTGTTACTCTCTTAGGACCATGGTTCTAAATACCGGCCGATACGCTACTGTTGACTTTTTGGCTTTCGAAAGTTATTTTTGTAATTATGAGCGTGCCAGCAAGGATCAACCAGCCCTTACAGAATTTTAATTGCCAACAAATTATTCAGACGATTGTGTTATAGTTCTTTCAGCCTCAATGAAGAGGACTTTTACTGGTGGCTTGATTTAGGAGAATTTAAGCATAAGAACAGTTAAATAAAGAACAATTGAAGCATTTCATTAGTATGAAAAACTTACAATGATCCAAACTCAGCCTCGTAGAGATTTACAGCGACAATATACTTGAAAACTACTCCTATGAATGTAGTGCAGGAATTTAAAGTACAAAAATATAAAGAATAGGAAATATAAAAACTAGAATGAAATATGTAAAGTAAGACTGGTTTTTTAGATCTGAGCCTCCCTCTTTCCCTTAGGTCTACCCTGCTATTTATACTCCCCAAAGATAACCATCGAACTGCACTTCAAACTGTCGAACTGCTTCTCTGTAATCGCTGATCATGCTGCCTTATGAATAGTTCCACTACGCTTTCACTTGCAGTTAGACTTCCCTCTTATATTTGAATTTGAAATGTGAGTAACCGTTGAAGCCACGTCACTTTGCATCTCTTTGTTGATCCACTGTTACTTAGATCTTATAACAACCAATTTTAATTGCCACGTGTATGATCAGGATCGGAGACTTGACTGGTTTCCCCATATTACCCTTACTTTGCCACGCGTCGAATTGTCACTGGCTTGTACAAAATATGTAGCCAACATTACCCCCCGTACTAATATACCCAAGACTTGGTGATATTAGTGGATCAGGGTCTTTTCCCCACGTCTTAGAACGTGCATGGGTTTTTCATCTTCCCAGAAATGCAACTGTCACTCACCATCTATATTAAACTCTCGTTTAATCCTTCAAGCACTTCCATTGTCTTAGCATTCGAACAGACTGATACATTTCATGGCCGAATTAGTTTTTTCCTCCAGTGATCGAGCACATGAAGAGTCATATGTCGATGCTGTTCCTCCTCGAAAGAACGTCCATGCATTTATTAGCCACCTTTACCCACCTTTCTATATTCAAGTCATGGATGCCTTTGCAAATTACCAACCTTTGGATTACGAACACATTGCTCTTAATCCTTCGATTCAGAAAGTCGCAGGTATAGACATAAGAAGTTCTTCCTCTAACTCACCCTTACAATTCAAACAAACTGCTCTCAAACCTTTGATTCGAAAAGTTACAAATATGGACTTGAGAAACTCTTCTTCACAAGTCTCTGTATGGGATAAAGCTGCAACTTCTTCCTCTTCTGAGGGTTCTGACTGGACAAGCTGGTCAACACCTGAGACCTGTGATTTGAAGGAGCGAATCAACCATCATTTTGTTGAGTTCACTGACCCTTTAGAGTTTCCTTCCTATGCTCGAAGTTCAGTGGTCTATCCCTACGTGCCCATTAACCATCAACGTAGTCTGGAGGAGAATCTGCTTGTAGCATGGTATACATCCTTCATGCCTACAAAGATAGTGCACGCTGCCCCCCGCCTAGAAGAAGCACAAGGGTACAACCCATCATTCTTAGCCCAGAAGGCGAAGATTTGTTCTTTTGACTGGCTTGATTATATTAATGTCTTTGTTCTTTCTGCTCCCGTGTCAACTCCAAAAATAGAAGCGTCCACACCTTCTTCTTCGTCTCCCGAAATTGAAGTATTCATACCTTCTCCTCTACCAACTCTTTGCTGGACAGAGAGACTGAAGCTTGCCCTATCCATGAATAACGTCTTTCCACCTTATAAACCTCTACCTTCTCCTACTCCAACTGAGCGGAAACAAGCTCAACTTCTGCTTGCAGCTTTCTCTCACTTGCCTTTTAATGTTCTTGAGGACGAAGTCCCTCTCAAGAACCTTTGATGGGCTTGTGATATTCTGACTAGGGGCCATGTCCTTAATCCCCTTGCCCAGGCAGAACTTTATATGTTTCTGGACCAACTTCCATTGCTTCTCCACTGGCATCGAAATTCTATGGCTACTACACAATCTTTAGACCAACTTTCGTCTCTTCAAATTCATGCTCAGTACGAAGCAGAGAACTTCATTGAAGAATTCGGTGATTTCAAGAATAAAGATTCTGCGTATTGGGATGACTTAGACATTGACGAATTGGAACAAGGATTGAGAGAGGTGGCTTTCGAAATAAAGGCTGAAGAGCTCTACTACGAAGTGAGAGCACATCAACTTATGCAGCCAATGCTAGAAGACATAGAAGCTAGAATAAGGAAAGAACAAAAATTTATTGATCATTGTTGGACTAAATTTCATGATCTTGTTATTTATTTCATTCCTTATTTTTATGAGCTCGAGTTTATACTGAGATAGGGTCATCTGATGTAATCGCTTTGGCTTTAATATAAACAAAATTCTTCTTCATTTGGCATTGTTTGACCCTGCTTCCACTTGTCTTTTAAAAGTCAATTCAGAGCTTCGAACTGAACAATTTCATCCTTCGAATCTAGACTTAATTGTTTTAAATGAAACACTAAAAGAGCCAATTATGAACTTTTCCAATTTGTGGAATAAAGTTGACAGCTTTGGCTGATTTTCAATTAGAAACAGTGCTTCGGATCTAGCAATCTTATACTTAAAGTTTGTTTTGACCATAATCAACATCTAGTCATTGACCATCTTTTTCTTCGAACAACAGTTCATGCTATTTTAGTTCAATAGACAACCCCTCCCCCTCTTTTTCCTTTTATATAAGCCACCTATTGGTTTTGATGTTTCGAACACCAAATCCCATCCTTAAAGAATCTCAAGTTTTGCCTCGAAGGACATTACCTTTGTTAAAAACCTAAAAACAGGTCTTTAAACCCTTTGAAGTAAAATAAATACTCGAGTATTCTTATATTTTTGGGTATGGAAACGTGCTTCGAAGCTGGGTTCTCTGTTTCGAAGCCGTTGTTTTTTGGCTTTTGGCGCTAAAACTTGGCTTCGAAGCCAAATATCTTACTTCGAAGCTAGCCTCAACATCTGGGCTTTGTTTTTCCCTCCAAAAGTATCAATATTGAAGGAAGCTCTTTGTATTCGTACTTCTAGTACTTAACAACTCACGCAATATATTTTCAGACACACAGGCTTTAAAAACCCTTTTGTTTCGTGCTTTGAAACCACTTGCTCTTTTAACACACAAACCCCTCTTTCTACCGATCTTCGGCTTCTCTCTACTTCCTTTCTCGGCTTCACTTTCTTTCAAGAAAAGCATACTGTCAATGGCTTCTTCTTCAGTACCGGTCGTAGAGCGTACGAGCCCATCTGTGACCCTGAAGAGGATCATTGATGCAGAATGTGAGAAGTACAAAGCTGGGGAAAAAAGCGCTATTGATGGACGCATCTTCGTCCCTTGTCGCCATGTGCAGCAAGACTACGTGCTTGGGCCCATATTCAAAGAGATCTTTACTGAGCTCCCAGCCCTATATCCTCGTCTGGAAAACCAATGTCTTCTTTTACGAAGGTGGTCTTGACTGGAGGAACTGGAGGATAAATCGCCCCCACCGATGCTGGCCCACGGTGAGACCAGAGTGGCAAGAATGGTATGATCGGGTTGTTCCTGCTAGGACCCTGGACCTTCAAGAACTCTGCCTTCTCGATGCTCTCAGATTATCCAGGGTAACTATCTCAGAGGACCCTTTCCTTATTCCTGCTGCCTTGTGTTTTTGGAATCCTATCTTTAATTTCTTTCAATTTAGATGCGGGATGATGGCCCCTACTGTTCTTGATATTTTCCATTTACTAGGATTATCCCCCATTGGTATCCCATTTGGACCGGATTACCCTGATTTAGCAGTCCCTTTTTCTCCCCCCCCCCTAACTCATCTTATAGTTATTTCGCTAGGGCTGAGAATAAAATAGAGGGCCCTATGACTGATAGGGAATTCTTTTCTTTCTTATTGTATTGGCTTTGCAAATTCTTCTTCTGCACCTCCTCTCAGAGAATCATGCCTGAATTTGCCCCTCTTGCCAAAGCCTTTGTTTTACAGAAAAAAGTGGCCTGAGCCCCACATGTTCTAGGTCACGTATATAGAGTCTGCTCCCTTTTCTGTGAGAAACCCTTAGATGCTAATCAAGGGGGGCCATTCTGGATTCTTCAGTTTTGGCTTTTCGTCTATTTTACTGAGTTACAATCCAAATGCCTTAAATTTTCTGAGCCAAACCCTCTTACTCATGGTATAAGGCTGGCTAATGCTTCACTTTATCCCTCTACCTTTGCTTTTTTACTTCTCTTTCTTCCACCAACTTCCAGCTTCCCTTCCTATTTACTATTTCCGTCCCTTCGAACCCACCATTGGTCCATCTTGGTTGAGGAATTTCCTAAGTGACAAGTCCTGTACTTCACCTATTCACAAAGATATATGGATCTCCATTCTGATTCCCAGAGAGTTATTTATCGGGACTTTGAACCCGAAAGCCTGCAAATGCATTGCTGAACCTTACTGTCCTGCCCAATTTGCTAGACAATTTGGCCTTACACAAGGGGTCCCAATACCTCTTTGCAGCAACACAAATCTCAGCCTTACTAGAAGGGATCTGAAAGTCCGGAAGTCCAGGCTAGAAGAGGCAACTTTTAAATTTATAAACGACTTGGTCAAATTCGAGTATACCCCTTTCATTCCTCAAGGTACCGTATTAAAGAGATACCAAAACTGGTGGGTGACCAACATGGAAATCTACTTGGCCATTTCACCTCAAAACCTACTAACGGTGTTAGATGTGGCCAAGCCCAAATGAGCTGGAATTGTCACTTCGTTCCCTGTTTCAGTTGCAGCACATGCTACAACCCAATCTGCTCCTGCTGCTTCAATTCCTCCTAGAGTTACTCGGGCTGCCTCGAAGAAATGTATATACCCTTGTCTCTTCTTCTTTTGTCTTTTTATAATGCATTTAGCCTTATCTTTAATTCTTCTTTTGTGGAGGTGGCCAATAACAAAAGAAAAGGAGGCTTCTTGAGCTTAAGAAGGAAACATCCGATATTCAAGGAGAAGAAAAAGAAGATGCAGATCAAGAGGAAGAGTCACCCTTGAAAAGAAAGAAGAGAGTGATCATCTCTTCCTCTGACTTGGTTAGGGATGAGACAACTGTCAGGGAGATGGAAGATGAACTCATTTCTTCGGAATCCAGATCTCAGTTTGAAGAAGCTGAGAAGGAAATTGAGAAGGAGCAGACCCTACCAATACAGAGGAAAAGGAAAAGAAAGGTGACTGTCTCTCCTTCTGATATGGTCGAAGACTCTGATTCCGAGACAATTGCCAAAGCAATGGAAAAGAGAAAAAAAGTGTCTGCTTCTGCTACTATCTTGGTTGAAGGTGCCATCCATGAAGCAGCCGTCAAGGCAGTAGAACAAGAACATTCTAAGGCCATGATCGTCTTCGAGAGAGCTGAGAAGAAACGACAGCAACAATTTCTGAGAGATGAAGCTGCCGCTGTTGATACACGACAAAGGGAAACTGCAAGGAGGCAACAAACTGCCAGACATTACTCCCTTCGTAGTTCTCCTATCATCGCCGACACTTCTAGAGCAGGTAATCTCTTTCATACTTCTACTGTTTTTCCTTTGTCAGCCTTTGGTATTGAAGTTTAACATTGCTTTACATTTCTTCCTCTTGCAGCAGCAACTTCTGAGTTCATCTTTCCAATGAGACCTCTCTCAGTTTCATTTGAGGTTGATCAGATGCAGGATGTAAGGGCTATTCAAACCATACTTCCACTTCCAAGGTCTACACTTCATGCACTTTCCCTGAGGCCAAGCATTCCTACACTTCTTTCTCTTGGTTTGACTCCACGTCTTTCCCACTTGACCCTCGACTTTCCTTAATTTACTTCTCTATCGAGCCTTGCTCCTCTACCTCTTTCCAAAGAACTTCCAACTGCTACCTCATCTCTGATGGCAGTTGATTCCCCTATTAAGGGTGCTGGCAGCTCTCCAACTCGTGATTTATCACCTTTACCTAGCTCCAGCCCTCCTTCACTTGATTCATTGGTGGCCAGGACCATGGAGACTGCTAAAGATGCTTCACCCATTTCTCCTATCCTTATGCAGTCTTCTGTGTCTTCCACTGCAACTCTCTCTGCGCCCCTTATGTCTAATGATGAGGTTGATGTCTTCGAAGTAAGATTAGCTAGTCTCTTTGACATCCACTCTACTTCTCCAACATTCGATGAGGAAGCTGAGCCATTAGTTTTGGCTGACTCTTTGCTGGAAATTTTTGAGAGCTTTCCTTCCTCCAACAGCAAGCTTTCTGTACCTTTGATAGACTTAGACACCTGCCTGGACCTGTTAATTTCCTTTTCGAGGATCCCCTTCGAGGCTCTACAAAGGCCTATAATTAAAAATGGGTTTCTTTAGTGCTGCAAACTTGCTGAACAGTCTGGTATGGATGTCTCAAGTCACCTATCCCAGGCAGCAGCTACTATCGACTTCTACATTAGCATCTATCATGCTGCCAAGGCTGCGGATGAGAAATTGGTTAGAGACCAAAGTTTTGTTTCTCAAGTGCATACTGAAGTGTCGAAGCTTAAGGAACAACACTTCTCTGCCTCTCACTTTCGAACTCAACTACTGGAGAGGAAAGCTCAACTTGAAGAGGAGCTTTCTATAGTGAATCAGTCCTTAGTCCGAACTGACATCAAACTGCAAATCACCAATCAAGGACTGGCCGATCAAAAGAGAGACATGGCTGCAGCTATTCAACTATTTTCATCATTTACCAATAGGAAATCTGTTGTACAAAAAGCAACTAAAACATTGTAATGATTTTTGGGCCAATTTGTGGCACGATGTACTTAACTCTTTATAAAAAAAAAACAAGTTCTTGTTTATCATCTTACTAGGGTATGCCCGTGCCTGAAGGCACGGTGAAAATATTACTCTCTCTGTTCCAAAATAATGGTCCCTTATGGGGAATCCAATTTTCTTTAGTAGTACAATTGATTTTTCAAAATTACCCTTTTGATAGTACATTTTTTGGGAATATCAATGTCATAATTGTACTTTTTATATTATTTATTAATTTAAAAGAATGGTAAAATAGGAAATTTATATTATTTTTATACTTGATTTTTAAAGAGAGACTAATATTTTGGGACAATGAAAAATGGAATAAGGGACTAATATTTTGGGGCGGAGGCAGTATTGGAATGAAAATATAATTGGAATGATTTTATGATTTTAAGCACACAATAAAATGTAAGTCCCCCAACACAAACATATAATAAAAATCAAACGAAACACGCCAGTCAGTACTCTGTAATAGAAAAAAATAAACAATAAATTAAGCACACCAGTCAATGCTCAGCAATATAAAGAAAATGCCAAATAATAAATTAAGCACATCAACCAATATTCTATAATACAAAAAAAGGACAAATAACAAATTAAGCAGGCCAATCAGTGCTCCACAATAGAAAAAAAAATGACAAATTAAGCACACCAGCCGTACGTTGCAATTCAAAAAAAATATATATATAAAAAATTGTGTAATAAACAATTATTTTAAAAGATTAATACGTACACAATCCAATCCTATATTAAAAGCAACACCCTTCCTGATAAAAATATATATGGAAGCAAAAAATCAAATTCAACCAAAAAAAAAATATGAAGTTTTCTTTACGCTAATTCAAGAGCATATTAGGAAGAAAAAAAGACTATAACACCAAGTGAATAATTCAAATGAATATTATATAATATACATCTGAACTTAGTTATAAATTGCACATAGATAAAAGGCTTTACGAAACTAAAATTTACATCGATATGAAACTTTACAAAATCTAGATCGTAGCTAGCATATGTATGCTTTTTACAAAAATAAATATGATCTTCAAACTTGTTCTTTCTTAGAATTCCTAAGAGCGCCTCATCACTTTCCAAAAAGTATTTGTTTCAACTTCTATATATCTCCAATGAGAAGTATGCGCGACAATCTAGTAATTTATGAAAATAAAAAATTGTTAGTAGAAGAAAATCTATATAAATATCAAAACACTTTTAAATTGAAATTACCTTGTTACATCTCTGTCAAAGCAATCTAATTGTATTTATCTTTTTGAGGTCCATATATTTTTTAACCCAATCCTACAAAAGTCAACATATATAGCAAAAAAAATTTAAAATAATAATTTGTAATCAATAGAAGCAAATTTGTCAATAAATACATTGTACCTTTTGACAAAAGTGATTTGATCCATAAGTAACACTATAACAAAATTTCAAGATAAATAATGTTTGTAGTAGAATCTAGCTCATCGTTGGGAAGGAAGACACTTGTACGATCAAAAGATGTGCATCTAGATAGGGCCACGTACAGTTGTCCATGACTAAACACTGGTGTGCGCAATAAAAATATATATATTTAGAAAGTTTAAAAAATACGACAATTAAAAAAAATTCTATATAATTAAATTGGGCCTACCTCTCGAACCCGGATGACATTAAGGTCATGCTTATCACGGATGACAACATTAGCATTTCTTTCTTCAAGAAATTGAACCTATAAATACAAAAGAATTAGAGGTAAAAAAAATTAAAAAATATATGCATGTAAGAAAATGAGTAAAAGGAGTCGATATTACAGTTTGACGTAGGTCTCCATCCATCTGTAAAATATAAGAAAATAGCATTTTGTTATAAGGAAATTAGATAAAAAATAATGAAAAGAAAAGAAAATTAACTTAGACTTATAAGAAAGGTCACTTAGCATTTTGTATTTTTTTTTTCAAATAAATTAAAAATAAAACAACTTACGTGACCAAAAATAGTAATGTTGTCCATAATTAGAAGTTAAAGGTCAAGAGTGTCTCAACCTGAAAGTGTCTAGTTATGTCAATTTGAAAAAGATAACTGCAAGAAGGCAAAATGAGGTTTAATAATTGCCATAAAAAAAATTAATCGACACAAAATTAATAACCTCCTAACATACTTATAACATACAACCTACTTTAGAGTTTGTATCATTTTTTGATTTTTTGATAAAGACACTAAAAAAATATAAAGAAATATTATTATTCTTAAACAACTTATAACAATTTTAGTAGCAAATCGGATAATAAAATATAAAAAATAATTTCAAAGAGAGGGTTACAATGAAGATGAGAAGAGCAGGTACATAAACAAAATACAAAGGGAAGAATAAGAGGTATGTAAAGTACAAAATAAAAAGTATGCTGGTGCATAATGACACGATATAAATAATATTGAGATTAAAATGTAGTTGAATACAAATGTAATTTATTGAAAAACATACAAAAAACTTAAGACATTGAGAAATATAAAGAAATATTGTTTTTAAAACCCACACTCTGCAATTTTGTTGGTACCACACGCTCTACAAAGCTCAATTAAAGATAACAACCCCTAAGCACGGGTATATATATTTGTTTCATTATTCATTTGTTACCAAATAATACCAACCATTTAAAAATTAAAATTAAAAATAAACAATAAACAATAAACAATGCATATCAACCAGTGCTTTGCAATACCAAAAAATTATTAAACACCAAATGAAGCACACCAGCCAGTGCTCTGCAATCTAGAAAAATAGAATTCAAAATATATATAACAAACAATGCACACCAGCCATGGCTCTACAATACCAAAAAACTAAATTTAAAATAAATAGTAAACAATGCACACCAGCCAGTGCTAAGCAATCTAAAAAAAATAAAAATAAAAATTAAATTGACTTCAAGCAAGTGACTCCATACTATTGTGAAGAAATAACAAATAAATAAATAACGAACAAAGTAGAGATAACAAATATCACATGAAATAGAATGAACAAAGTAGAGATTAAAATTCCTCAACAATGGTGTATTTGTAGAAATTACCATAGAACTTATCCTAGCTTAGTGTCCTCAGTTGATCTCATTCCACTTGTCTGCAAAATTGAACTGTTGTAATGGTGTATTGATAGTGGACAAACACTATCACACAAGGGTTTCTCTTTTTAATAGATAATGGCATTGTCAAATGAGAAAAAATAACAACGTAAATGAGTAAGCTTAACAAATGTATCAATTGGAAAGCCGATCAGCATGGGTTCATTACCACTGTGTCTTCTCAATTATAGCAATTAATGCTTTCCCTTCAGGAAAACCAACTAAAATCTGAGTGTGAGAGTTTCAATTTCAATTTTGAATATCTCAACTTCTTAACATTCTCTGAGACTAAGAAATAGGAAAAAAAAAAAAAAAAAAAAAAGGTAGCCCTTCACATAAAAACAGGAGGAAAAAAAAGAAGAAAAGATATCTTGTAATCACAGGAACAAAAGAATATCTTGTAATCCCATACATACAAAAGAGGGAAATGAGCTGAAGTCTCAAGTATAACTAAATATTTAAAGGAAAAAATTTTATTGAAGGGAAGGGCCAAAAAAAAAAAACTCTTAGCTTTCATTCATATTTTATTCAAGGGTGTTTTTAGTTATATTCAATTGATAAAATCCATAATCCAGTTGTCCAAACACCTAAAAATCCAAACACAGCTTCTATTAAATATGTTCTAATTTAATATGACCAGATGACCAATTTGCACAAATCAGGCGCCTTGTTTTTATGATTTAGAGCAGTCCTATATTGCATCCAAACAATAACCAATCAAAGCACTAACAAAAAAAGAGTTGACACTCAATAAAATCCAAACAAACTATTGGCGACAAAAGCTAAGAGGCAACGCAGACTATTTACGCATAGGAATGCTAAAATCTTGAATAGCAAGGATAACAAACTGTGTATAATACAAATCTATTATGTTTTCCTGTGTATAAAAACATTCACACATGTAATTTTTTTACTATGCAATTTCTTTTTGATATAGCTTGTGAGGTAAGAGGTTTTATCCTAGGTCCAACCATTGATTTTCATTTCAATGACACATTAAGATAGTCCAAACAATTTAAGGATATTTTAGAACAGTTGTCTCGTGTCTCAACGGCACAGCCACGTGTTATTGCATGGCTTAGTAGAGAAGGTAGAACCCATGATTTTTTTGTTAGGTGATAAGGAACAACAGAAGGCATGATGATTTGTGATTGGTTTATGATGTGTCACATGGTGTCCCAAATAGAAAGGACCATTTTTTGATACTTTACGAACCTTTGCTTATAATTAAAAAAAAAAAAAGAAAAGAAAAGAAAAGACGATTGATATGAAACATTATAACAAATTTTGCTAAAAGCTTAATTATAGTACACTTACAATCTTATGTTAATAAATATTAGATAAATGTAAAAAAAATTAATAATGTCATCAAAGTTTAAATAAAAATAAAAATTTTATCCTTCAAAGTTTATTTTAGTACTTTTAAACAATAAATACAAAATTAATTGACCAAATTGCACTTTCTAGAACCAGTTAAAACCCACCACCCCAATAGCCACCACTACCAATTTCTATGTCTCACATGCATTTTTTCAAACGCCTTATATGCATTGGCTGGCATATTTTGTCTGATTTTTATTATATGTTTCCGTGTTGTGGGACTTACATTTTATTGTTTGTTTAAAATCATAAAATCATTCCAATTACATTTTCATTCCAATAATATTTTCATCATGCCTTCAAGCACGGGCATACCCTAATAATAACTGATCAAAAGAACATATTACACAGTGTAGCTCTCAACCATTTCATCAAACACAGTTTCTCTCAAAATCAATCATAAAACAACAAAGGAAAAAAGGTGAAAGGATAATTGTCAAGTGAGTTATGTGTAATTTGCCCATACAATTTTATTTTCTTTATGTTGAGATTGTTTTCTTTGACTTGGTTTGTGTCATTGGAGTTAAAGAAGGAAAAGAGGATTGGTGAGTGATCACTGTCAACTTCATGGTTCATAAGGTTGGTCCAATTTCTTTATTTCTAAAAATTACTTGGCTATTTGTAATATTTGTATTATACACAAGAATAACATAATAGATTCCTAAACATGTATCAATCTCAAAGCGTACCTCTTAAATTCCATGTCCAAACACCTAAAAATCCAAACATTGATAAGGGGTAACATGATTTTTTTAAACTTACAATCTTATGTTAATCAATATTAGATAAATGCAAACAAATTAATAATGTCGTCAAAGTTTAAATAAAAATAAAAATTTTATCCTTTAAAGTTTATTTTTAGTACTTTTAAACAATAAAAAAAAAAATTAATTGACCAAATTACACCTTCCAGAACCAATTAAAACGCACCACCCCAATAGCCACCACTACCAATTTCAATCTCTCACATGCATTTTTTCAAACACCTTATATGCATTGGCTAGCATATTTCATCTGATTTTTATTATATGTTTCCGTGTTGTGGGACTTATATTTTATTGTTTGTTTAAAATCATAAAATCATTCCAATTACATTTTCATTCCAATAATATTTTCATCGTGCCTTCAAGCACGGGCATACCCTAGTAATAACTGATCAAAAGAACATATTACACAGTGTAACTCTCAACCATTTCATCAAACATAGTTTCTTTCAAAATCAATCATAAAACAACAAAGGAAAAAAGGTGAAAGGATAATTGTCAAGTGAGGTATGTGTAATTTGCCCATACAATTTTATTTTCTTTCTTTTGAGATTGTTTTCTTTGACTTGGTTTGTGTCATTGGGGTTAAAGAAGGAAAGTAGGATTGGTAAGTGATTGCTGTCAACTGTCATGGTTGATAAGGTTGGTCCAATTTCTTTATTTCTAAAAATTATTTGGCTATTTGTAATATCTGTATTATATTATACATAGGAAAAATATAATAGATTCCTAAACATGTATCAATCTCAAAGCGTAACTCTTCAATTCCATGTCCAAACACCTAAAAATCCAAACATTGATAAGGGACAACATGATTTTTTTAAACTTACAATCTTATGTTAATCAATATTAGTTAAATGCAAAAAAATTAATAATGTCGTCAAAGTTTAAATAAAAATAAAAATTTTATCCTTTAAAGTTTATTTTAGTACTTTTAAACAATAAATAAAAAATCAATTGACCAAATTACACCTTCCAGAACCAATTAAAACCCACCACCCCAATAGCCACCACTATCAATTTCTATCTCTCACATGCATTTTTTCAAACACCTTATATGCATTGTTAATATACCATTCAATCTAGATCTAAATATGAAACAAATGATTGGGACCTGAGAGATTTGCTGTTTATAGAGCTACCAAATCAAATGAAACATGGTCACTTACTTGAGCATAATTGTCAAGTGTGGTATGTGTAATTTGCCCATACAGTTTTATTTTCTTTCTTTTGAGATTGTTTTCTTTGACTTGGTTTGTGTCATTGGAGTTAAAGAAGGAAAAGAGGACTGGTAAGTGATCACTGTCAACTGTCATGGTTGATAAGGTTGGTCCAATTTCTTTATTTCTAAAAATTATTTGGCTATTTGTAATATTTGTATTATACACAGGAAAAACATAATAGATTCCTAAACATGTATCAATCTCAAAGCGTAACTCTTCAATTCCATGTCCAAACACCTAAAAATCCAAACATTGATAAGGGACAACATGATTTTTTTAAACTTACAATCTTATGTTAATGAATATTAGTTAAATGCAAAAAAATTAATAATGTCGTCAAAGTTTAAATAAAAATAAAAATTTTATCCTTTAAAGTTTATTTTAGTACTTTTAAACAACAAATAAAAAATTAATTGACCAAATTACACCTTCAAGAACCAATTAAAACCCACCACCCCAATAGCCACCACTACCAATTTCTATCTCTCACATGCATTTTTTCGAACACCTTATATGCATTGTTAATATACCATTCAATCTAGATCTAAATATGAAACAAATGATTGGGGCCTAAGAGATTTGCTGTTTATAGAGCTACCAAATCAAATGAAACATGGTTACTTACTTGAGCATAATTGTCAAGTGAGGTATGTGTAATTTGCCCATACAATTTTATTTTCTTTCTTTTGAGATTGTTTTCTTTAACTTGGTTTGTGTCATTGGAGTTAAAGAAGGAAAAGAGGACTGGTAAGTGATCACTGTCAACTGTCATGGTTGATAAGGTTGGTCCAATTTCTTTATTTCTAAAAATTATTTGGCTATTTGTAATATTTGTATTATACACAAGAAAAACATAATAGATTCCTAAACATGTATCAATCTCAAAGCGTAACTCTTCAATTCCATGTCCAAACACCTAAAAATCCAAACATTGATAAGGGACAACATGATTTTTTAAAACTTATAATCTTATGCTAATCAATATTAGTTAAATGCAAAAAAATTAATAATGTCGTCAAAGTTCAAATAAAAATAAAAATTTTATCCTTTAAAGTTTATTTTAGTACTTTTAAACAATAAATAAGAAATTAATTGACCAAATTACACCTTCAAGAACCAATTAAAACCCACCACCCCAATAGCCACCACTACCAATTGCTATCTCTCACATGCATTTTTTCAAACACCTTATATGCATTGTTAATATACCATTCAATCCAGATCTAAATATGTAACAAATGATTGGGACCTGAGAGATTTGCTGTTTATAGAGCTACCAAATCAAATGAAACATGACTACTTACTTGAGCATCCCCGCAAAGCTCATAGCCTCGTCAATTCCAGGAATTGCATTTGCTAGATTGGACAAAAAACCATCCATTCCATCTGTGCCAAGAGCCTCTTCATTCTCCATGGATGGATCTACCTCCTATAGGAATCAAACAAACTATAAAAAATTAGGCTACATGACATCAAACCAGAGTATCAAAATTCATAAGATCAAATCGAATCAAAGTCTAGGTAACTGGATAATTATTAGGTATTTGATGAAGCATCACATGGCCAAGAATCATAACAACCCTGTGATCCAATATTCTCAGAAACTCAGATACAACTTTAGGTAAGGAATAAATCCAGAGAATGTCATGTGAACTTAATTCATAAACAGAGTAAACAATGGTTGAATTCCGCAAACTTTTTTCTTTTTCTTTTTTTTTTATATATATTTTCTAATCAGGTATCCCGATAAACCTAATTCATAAACAGAGTAAAGAATGGTTGAACTCCATAACTTTTTATTATTTATAAACAGAGTAAAGAATGGTTAGACGATGCATTTAGATCTACCAATTTCTGGTTTGCTCTCTTGCTGGAAATATACCATGATGGGTCAAATATATCAGATTCTTCCTTTAGATTCTTCATTTTGCAGTGGCTCCATTCATTCGGTCGTCGTTGCCACTATTGATGAAGATTGGGATGGCGGAGAGAGAGAGAGGGAGGAAGAGAGAAGACGAAGAGGGTAATAGGGGGTTCGGGGTTGTGTCTCCAGCAATTGTTGGGCTCCGATAGGAATTGAAGAAGAGCATGGGAATGGGCTCCCATGGAGAGAGAGACAGAGAGAGAGAGAGAGAGAGAGAGAGAGAGGGGTCGGTTCAAATTTTGAAATTTGGAAGAGAGACAAATTTTGAGATGAGAGGAGTAGGTGTGAGAGATACAGATATTTTGAAACTTACATTTTGCACCATTAGATCTTGATAGTAATTGATCTCAACCATTAAAATGTTTAAATAGAACAAATGAGAGTGAGACATTTTCAGCCATTGGATTGAATCAATCTAATGGTCCATATGTTGACACATATACATTTTTGTATACATTTTCAAAAACCATCTTCCCTTATTATATAGATGTTCTTGTATTCAGTGTTTATTTTATTCCTTGTGTTTCCCAAATAGTTGGAAAATAAAGCTTTAAATATTTGCCATTAATCTTTTTGGGATGCACATAACCATTCAAATTTTTCAAATGGTATGCTCCAAAAGGCAAAACTCTATGAATTTGATATGGTCCTTCCTAGTTAGGTGACCATTTGCCAAACTTATGGCTTTTAATTCCTATTGGAAGTATTGTTTTCCACACCAAATCACCTTCATCAAAGCCAACGTGTTTGACTTTCTTATTATAATTTTTGGCTGCTTTTTTCTTCTGAAAGAGAATGCTATTTAATGCAAGAATTCTAGCTTCATCTATGTCTTCTAACTCCAAGCACATACTCTGATAGTACTGCTCAGGATCCAACTGGTCTTGGCATCTTACCCTCAAGGATTTAACATTGATCTCCACAGGTAATACTGCATCATGCCCATAAACTAAGGCATAAGGAGTGACTCCTGTGCTTGACCTTGGGGAAGTTCTGTAAGCCCACAATACATCCAACAATAAGTTATGCCAATCTTTAGGATTATCTTCCATAACCTTTTGTATTCCTTTTTTCAAGGACTTATTGGATGATTCAACTTGACCATTGGCTTGTGCATAATATGGGGTGGAATTAACAAGGCTAATTCTAAACTCAGACACAAAAGATTTTACCATTTTCCCATAAAAAACAGTCCCATTATCAACCGTTATAGTTTGTGGGACGCCAAATCTATGGATCAAATATTTAATGAACCCAATAACCTCTGTCTGATCCACAGCTTTGTATGGCTTAGCATCGACCCATTTAGTGAAATAATCAGTAGCTACCAAAATGAAACAATGATGCTTCGAAGAGGGTGTGTGTATTTTCCCCATCATATCCATGGCCCATCCTCTGAACGGCCAAGGCTTTACTACTGCATGCAGATCAGTTATGGGCACATGCCTTATTGTGCCATGCTTTTGACATGCCTGGCAACCCTTTGCATATTCTATGCAGTCTTTAAGGATAGTTGGCCAATAGTAGGAATGTCTTTGAAGCAGCCGTCTCATTTTTATACCAGGCTGATGTGCACCACAGATGCCTTCATGAACCTCAGCCATAGCTGTTAATGCTTCTTTTGGTCCTAAACATTCCAACAATAGACCATCTCCCCCCCTTTTGTAGAGATCATTGTTATATATGATGTATTGCATAGATTGCAATTTAACTCTTCTGCTGGCTTTTGAGGATAGGCCAGCCAAGTACTGTATTATTGGATGCCTCCAATCTTGTTCCTGCGAATCATTATGATTGATTTTCAGGACCACATTCCTTTTATTTAATGGTGGTATAGATTTTTGGTATGTTGTTTGGCTTATGTCCCGTTGGGTACCATCTTTCCTCTTGAAATTCAAGGCTTCCTGAGCCATATCATTAGCTCTATTATTCAAGAATCTTGGAACATGAGTTACATTTGTTATTTCAAATTGAGAGAGCAAATGTAATGCGACAACATAATATGACAGCATACTTATACTTTGACACTTGAAAATCCCTTTTACTTGGTTAACGACCAATTGGGAATCTCCAAATATGTCAACTGCATATACTTGTAATCCAACAAGAATTTCCAATCCCACTATCAAAACTTCATATTTAGCTTGATTATTAGAACAAGCAGTTTCATCCACTCTGAAACCATGTGTGGTTTCTATTCCTTGTAGTGACTTGATCACTATACCAATTCTAGTTAGGCCATTGGCTTTCGACCCATCGAACCACATCTACCATGGCTCGACACTAGCCATACTAAGTTCCATTATCTCTTGACTCTCTGTTTAAGATGGATGGTCTATCAAAAAATTAGCTAAAACTTGTCCTTTCATTGCCTTTTGGGGAACATATTCTAAGTGAAATTCTGACAAGGCTAATACCCATTTGCCAATTCTTCCCCTCAACATAGGTCTAGATAACATATATTTAACCAAATTTGTGGTTGCAATTACCAAGACAGTTGTAGGCAAAAGGTAATATCTTAATTTCATTGCAGCAAAATACAGCGCAAGGCAAAGCTTTTCTACAGCTGAATATTTACATTCACAAGAATTTAAAAACCTACTAAGGTAATAAACAGCTTGCTCCTTGCCTTCTTCATTGTCTTGGGCTAAGAAAGCTCCCAATGAATCTTCTGCTACAGCTATGTACAACTTCAAAGGCTTAACGCCATTTGGTGGCATCAGTACTGGAGGGTTGGCCAAGTAGGCTTTGATTCCTTCGAAAGCACTTTGATGCTCCGTTGTCCACACAAATTCCTCTTCACCTTTTAGCCTTAATAAGGAAGAAAAAACTTTAGTTTTCCCTGCAGTGTTAGAAATGAATCTTCGAAAAAAATTAACCTGTCCAAGGAACTTTTGTAATTCTTTATTACTTGATGGAGGTCTAGCTTCAATGATGGCTTTGGCTTTATTCTGGTCGATCTGTATTCCTTTCTTGTGTACTACATAGCCCAAGATGTTTCCAGATGATACGCCAAAAGCACACTTAAGAGGATTAAGCTTCAATTTGAACTTTCTCATTCTTTCAAAGGCTGTTTCTAGGTGAAACAGATGTTTCTCCATGGAATGGGATTTAACTACAATGTCATCAATATAACACTCTAAATTCCCTTCAATAAGGTCATGAAAGATAGTGTTCATAACCCTCTAATATGTGGCCCCAGCATTCTTTAGGCCAAATGGCATTTTAACCCATTCGAAGGTCCCAATATTCCTAGGACATCTAAATGCTGTCTTGTGAATATCCTTCTCCGCAATGCAGATTTGGTTATAACCAGAGTGCCCATCCATCATTGATAAAATCTAATGTCCTGCTGAGCTATCCACCAGCAAATTTACTATAGGCATAGGATATTTATCTTTCGGAGTTGCTAGATTTAGGTTTCTAAAATCGATGCATACCCTCATTTTGCACAATATTAGATAGCCACTCAACATACCTGGCTGTCCTGATAAAGCCTGCCTTGAGTAGTCTAAGAATTTCTTCCTTAACTTTCTGGATCACGTCTGAACCCATTCTTCTTGGTTTTTGTTTGTATGGCTTGAAGTTAGGTTTCATGGGAAGCCTATGTTCCACTAATGACCTATCTAATCTTGATAGTTCATTATATGACCATGTAAAACAATCTTTATATCTCCTCAGAATAACCAACAACTGGTTCCTATCAAGAGAATCCAACCAAGCACTTATATAAATGGGTTGTTGTACAGAATCTTCCCCCAAATTTATTTCTTCTAAGGGGTCTTGTATCTGAGTACTTACTGGAACTCCTTCTTTGATCCCTTCTGGCTTCGAAGCAGTCTCCTTGCTGCGTTCTGTTTCCAGGCTCTTTGATTCTACCTCTTTATCCTCCTCCTCATAGACAAAGTCTGTCCACAAGGTTTTTTCTTCCTGTATTTCTTGGACTTTTGTTTCTATGTCCAATGCACAGTATTTATCAAGGGTCAAAACTCTGGCTTGTTGCTGCTCCTGCTTGTAGCCAATCGTCATGACTTCTTTCTCTTGCTCCCACACTTTCTGGACTATTGACTTTACATCCAATATTGAAAACTTAATTAAAGCCAAAGACCTGGCTTCTGGTGCTTCATCTTGCTGCCTATAACCAGGCATCATTGTCATCTTTAACGACCAGCTCTTCATCAGCACTCTCCTGGACTAAGTGCTTCAGGTGTGCTACTTTCTCATTAGCCGTTACTTCGGCTGAGCCATCGGATTTCATCAGTATACTGAGCGGTGCCACGCCCTCAATATACAACTTGGCTTCTGCAAAATCTGCACAGGCTATGAAAGGTTGAGGATCTGCTTTAATTTCCTCTATCTCCCCATTGCCTAGAGCTATTATCATTTTCTGATGCAAAGAGGAAGGCACACCTTTGTTAGTGTGGATCCAATCTCTACCAAGTAAAGCATTGTACTTCGCATTGCTGTCGATGACGAAAAACGCTGTCATGCAGTTCTTGGTTCCCACACTCAGGTTGATAGGTAGAATTCCTTGGGCCATCTGTTTGTCTCCAGCAAAACCAGCAATGGTTGTACTGGTTCGGATCAAGCTGGGGTTCTTTTTCCCTAATTTCTTTAAGGAGGATTTCGGTAGTAAGTTCACCGCTGCCCTATTATCCACTAAGACTCAGTTTAACTGTATCCTATCGAAGAAGGCCTTAATGTACAAAGGCTTAACATGCTGCGTCATAGAATTCGAGGGATATTCAAAAGGATACGAGAGGTTAATACTTACCACTTCTTCACTCTCATACTCAGCTTCCATTAGGGTGACCATTCCGAAATTATCTTGTACCATACTCACTTGTGAATCTTCACTAGAGATTGGAATTGGATCAATTTCTTGCCCCTCTTGATTCTCATCTCCAGCTTGGAATTCCTACGGTAGTATGTGTACCATGTTTACTGATACTGGGGGAAACGAGCCAAACTGGATGGCTGGCTATACCTGTTTCCCCTCTTGGCTACCTTGGTCAATTACCTCAGAAACATCCTACATGCTGCATTCTGGTACTTCATTGCTAATAGGTTCCTTCGAATGGTTTTCCTCGACTGGTTTTTCAACCAAAAATGTTTGCTTGGCCATGAAAGCTTTGAACATTTCTTCTTCCACCATTTCTTTCTTTTGGCTCATACCAATTTCTTCTTTTGTCTCGCTACCACTCTCCATCAGAGCTTTCTCCAATCCTGCTAGGCTATCTTTCTCTTTGACTTTTAGTTCAGAATGAACCTTAGCCAACTGTTCTCTGCTGCAACCCACCTTGCTTTGTAGAACTGGCTTTGGAGTATGGTCTGACTTTCGATTCTTCTTTTCTTCAGCCTGGATCAATGAAGAACTCTCTCCACTTTCTTTCAAGTCTTGCTGGTATTGGGTGTACCTACACTGAATTTTCCTCCTTTGTGATCTGGAAATAACGGGGACCATATCTGGTTCCTTCGTTCTTGGGTGTTTCAACAATACCCAGTTGTTGGGGGCCACCAAAGGAGGCTTAACCATCCTACCTTGATTTCCAACATTCGTTTGGGTAGGCACTTCCCTAGGTTTGTTATGCATCACAAACCAATCTGGGACCCCAGGTACCCATGAACTTACTGACCCAGATATTGAACTGTCCTTTTCTTCCTTCGAGGTCACCTTCGAAGCTGGCTGTGAAGGCAATTGTTTGGCCCTGTCCCCAAGCTTTGAGCCTGATTCAGGCCTTCGATGATGGTGATCATTTTCTATCCTCCGTAAAGCTAGTCCAGGGGGCCAATTTCTGGCTTTGATCCTAAAACCTGAACTCTTCTCCAATCTTCTTTCAGAATGACTACTCTCCATTCTGTAATAGTTAGGTGACCTGGACTCATATAAGGGCCTCTTGCCTTTAGCATGCATTCTATCAACTGCAGGCTCAACCACTAATGGCTGCTGCCTAACATTAGCCGAATACGGCCTTTTATTATAAGCATTGGTTGGTTTGGGACGCCTCTGCACATCCCTATAATATTGCTTCCCATCAACTGGAAGGCCTTTCAACCACTTATAACTCAGTCTGCACCTGGGACACATCCTCTGCATTACGGCTGCCTCGAATGAGTCATCATCCAGTGCATCTTCATCAGAGTCTTCCCTCTGATGTGAGAAATCTCGTCCAATAGCTGGTAGATTTCTAGTGTCCTTTTTTATTGTTGTCTGGTTGGCCACATGCATCTGTACATTGACTTCTTCTAATTCTTTCAAAGACAGGTTCTAAAAGTCTGACATAATGACATTGGCTGCCACCTCTCCAATTTTTGGAAATGGATTGCTGTCGATCCCCATGGCCTTTTCAACTTTGGTTGGGAATTTCAAACTCCCTTTCCGAATTTGTTCTTGGATCCTGTCTCGAAAAAAAACACAGTTTTTAGTCGAGTGAGACCAAGAATTATGCCATTTACAATATACTTCTCCTTTAAGTTCATCAAGAGATGGAATTTTAACCCCTTTTGGTAACTTAAGGAAATTGGCCGCAAGCAAATGATCAAAAATGTCATCTGCCTTAGTTAAATCGAAAGAATACTTCCTGTGGAGATCTTTCTTTTTAAACTGTTGGTCAATTGTCGTATCTTTATGAATTAATGCTTCACAGATCATAGGCTCTTTTCCCACAATCTTTGCTGCATTAATCTCATAATTAGGATCTTTGTAGTATGTCCTATATGATGCATTATTTCGATCTTGTTCCTCTTCTAGTAATGCTTCATATCTAGATACTTTGTAAGTCAGTTCCACTAAATCCCTGAACTCTGTTGAATCAAACTTCTTTCGAAGCCTGAACTCTAAGCCATTTTGGGCCAATCTTACGAATTTTGGTTCTGGCAAGATTACTCTACATTTATTTCGAGCCCTCTGACTCAATCTTGCCAAGTCTGCCATGGAAACTTCTGGCTCTGATTGGAAGAATTGGGCATGAAATGCCTCTTCCATTTGTTGCCAAGTCTAGATGGAGCCAGGTGGAAGGTTAATGTACCATACAAATGCTCCCCTAGTTAGAGAATTTGGGAATAGTCTCAACTTCATATAGTCATGATTGGTAAATTCACCACATTGAGCAGCAAACCTAGCAATATGCTCTACTGTTGATTGGTTTCCGTTCCCATAAAAAAGGACAAAATCTGGTATCTTGAAACCCCTTGGGTATTCATGTACACTGTCAACCCATTCTGGGTATGGTTTTCTGTACACAGGAGTTTGGACCCCCCGATCCATTGGTCCACACAGCTCTCTAGCTATATCAGCAATTTGGTCCCTAGGGACCATATTTTGTGCCTGCTGAACCACTACTGGGGGAACAAACACAGGATTTGGTGGACAAACTTGTGCTTGTGGTCCTCTTGGTCCATAGGGTGGTACATTTGGGATTGATTGTCCCTATGGTACAGGTTGCTGTTGGGGGTGTAGGTAACCTTTTTGAGCCTGTCCTGCGAAGGGACCTACGAAAGGTGCTGGAACAGGTATTGTATCGCTTCCACTTGTGGGAAGACCTTCTAATCCCCCGTGTATAAATTCGAATAAGGGATTATTGTACCCCCTACTGCCAGGTATAGCTTCGAATGTGGGATTTGGAACCATTCTTATGCCATTTTCTTGTACTGGGCCAGATCCACCAATATGCATGGCTTCACTGTTGAACATTGAGGCATTTTGACCTGCTACAGGCCTCGAAATGGGTTCGTACCAAGGTGGTGGTCTTTCATGACTCTGATTACTAGTTTGACCATTAGAATGCCTATTAACTTGCATAGGCTGTTTATCTCTAGCCAATCTTTGCTGAGGAATATTTACTTCATCCATGTGTCTTACATTTGTTGGTTGGTGGTTATTCATTCGATCCAAAAAGGATGTTGCCTACCTTTCCATTGTGTTTATTAATTGCTGTCCCATGGCATCTACTAGGCCACCCCACGGATTTACTGGCTGAGTAGATGGGACATTGGATGGTCTAATTTCTTGGTCTCGTCCAATATTACGAACAAATGGCATTTGCTCTGAAGTACTGGTCTGTTCGACCATAGGTTCCGATAAGATAAGAGTCTCCACAGGATGTGTTATCACATTATCCTCTGGATTAGGTATCTCTACCTCTCCTTCTACGCCTTCTTCTAAGCGTTCATTTTCTTCTTATCTCCTACGTCTAGCCATTTTAAATGTGTCCCACTGGGCGTGCCAAAAATATATGTTGGCTTTTTGGCTTTCGAAAGTTATTTTTGTAATTATGAGCGTGCCAGCAAGGATCAATCAGCCCTTACAGAATTTTAATTGCCAACCAATTATTCAGACGATTGTGTTATAGGTCTTTCAGCCTCAATGAAGAGGACTTTTACTGGTGGCTTGATTTAGGAGAATTTAAGCATAAGAACAGTTAAATAAAGAACACTTGAAGCATTTCATTAGTATGAAAAACTTACAATGATCCAAACTCAGCCTCGTAGAGATTTACAGCGACAATATACTTAAAAACTACTCCTATGAATGTAGTGCAGGAATTTAAAATACAGAAATGTAAAGAACATAAAATATAAAAACTGGAATGAAATATGTAAAGTAAGACTGGTTTTTTAGATCTGAGCCTCCCTCTTTCCCTGAGGTCTTCCCTGCTATTTATACTCCCCAAAGATAACCATCGAACTGCACTTCAAACTGTCGAACTGCTCCTCTGTAATCGTTGATCATGTTGCCTTATGAATAGTTCCACTACGCTTTCACTTGCAGTTAGGCTTCCCTCTTATATTTGAATTTGAAATGTGAGTAACCGTTGAAGCCACGTCACTTTGCATCTCTTTGTTGATCCACTGTTACTCAGATCTTATAACAACCAATTTTAACTGCCACGTGTATGATCAGGATCGGAGACTTGACTAGTTTCCCCATATTACCCTTACTTTGCCACGCGTCGAATTGTCACTGGCTTGTACAAAATATGTAGCCAACAGCTACGTATCGAAAAAATAGGGTGCCGCGACGGATACCTGCCGGTATACCGTTGAGATTGAAAATCGCAGGAGTATCAGCCGAGTCCCGGTATGTGTCGGCCTGTAACCGTTACACAAGCCGCGACAGGCCAATACTCACCGGTTCGGACCGGTACGGGAAAGAAAAAGCTAAAAAACATGTAAAATGATTTTTAAAATTTCACCGCCGTAACACCCGATTACCGATACGTACCAATCGATACTACCGATACCGATACTCCGCGATCGATACCGTTACGTTACCCGATACCGCGATTTAGAACCTTGCCTGGGACATTTGCTCCTACTACCCATGCATCTTCACAACCAATCTCACTTTAGTAAATGGATTTTCTTACAATTGTTATAGTTTATAACTTAATATAGATAAATTATCATGTAATTTTTTATTTTTAGTGTAAGTAAGATTTGATTTTATAGTCAATAATATATTTTGTTACTATATATTAAGCCATACATTAAATCTTAGGTAAATTACATTCACTTCATCTGAGTTTTAGAGAAAATGTAGTTAGTCCCATATTTTAAACATAATTAAAATGACTTTACTTTTAGTAAGGGACAAGTCCTCCTCCATACTTACATTTTTCCATACTCATTCATATTCTTCTTGTGGATCGAAATTCGAACTCACACTCAGATTATCGATGTGAGTCCGAATTTGAACCCACAAGAAGAGTATGAAGAGAAGCTTATCCTTTTTAGTAAAGTTAAAGTAATTGAAATTAATGCAATTAGTAGGTAGATACTAAAATAAACAAAAATAAGTATAAATTTTGGTTGTAAACAGACGGCAATATTATTATTATTATTATTATTATTATTATGTTTTCACATAATTAACAAATTACTGATAAAAATTATCTAACTATTATGTGAATTAAATTTCAAGAGAAATTAATGTAATTATATTAAAAATGTGAAATAAATTATATATAGTTTTAAATTTCAAAAAATATGAGTGTAATTTACCGTAAAATCTTAGATGGGTTCATACCCAACGACTTGACTTCACAGAATATTTGTTGACATTGAAAGTGATGGCTGTATATGCACTGTATTTTGATCTCAAAAGGGAGATGTCAGCACTTGACAATGACAAGGACAGGTTGACAAGTGAAGGTTTTTATTTTTATTATTTTTAAGCTTCTTATAAACATGAGATGTTATTGGAAAAACTTCACTATGTAATAACATACGAATATAATTCAATAATTAATATCAAGTCATGATTCAATGGATATCATTTTTGGCTTGATAATTTTAAGACTTAGTCACTGTCATGTCATGTTGTTGCCGTAGTCATCACCATCTTCTTACAGTTCACAAATTTTGTTTAATTTTGTGTACTTTTTAAAAATCAAAAGTGAAAATGACCCACTGTTTTTTTTTTACCAGTAAAGGATAAATTTTATTGATGAAACAAAAGAGTATTATATCAACAAAAAAAGCGATGAGTGCAAAGAGTATCAAAACGAAACAAACCAATCCTAACTAGCACTACTAAAAAAATTACTTTTTGCGACCGCTATAAACCGTCGCAAATAATAAAAAAACAGTCGCAAAAGACCTTTTGTGACGGCCCATGCGACGGCAAATGGGGGTCGCGAATGTGGGGGTGGCAAATACTTTTTGCGACGGCAAAGCAACGGTCGCAAATTATTCGCGACCCCCTAAACTACTTATGGCGACCACTATTTTTCCGTCGCAAAAAACAAAGAAAAACACTAACATGATTTTTGGCGACCATCTTGTTACCGTCGCAAAAAAAAAAAAAAAAAAAAAAAAAAAAAAGAAAAAGAAAAAAGTTAAGCAGTCTAAGAGTAGTAATGACAAGAATTTAGACGGTATAGCATTGTAGTTTAATCAAGCATTCCATTTGAATCTCAAAATTGGAGTCATATGTGAGTTATTACAACTAAAAACTTGCGAAAAGTTCTTTTATGAAAAAAATACAATCCATTGGAAAACAGCTCTTTGTTGATGTTAGGGTGCGTCTTGAAGAGGACACCTGGATTGCCTCCAGTCTCAACCTGAAAGTAAGGCAAGATGTTAAAGCATGCCATTAGATAAAGCATCAGAATTTAAATCTACAAACTCAACTCATGGAGAAAAAAGTATGCACTTCTAAAGATACCACAAAAATTAGCTTTAAAAGGTCATTAATCTTTTAACAGCAGAAATAAACTTAAGGCAGCATTATAGTCTCTAAATATGGTGAAGAACTAAGCTCATGTTTGAATTTCCAACTGAAATTGAATGGGGCCATTCCTTTCTCACAAAAGAATTTAACTTAAAACTCATCAACCTTGAACTGTTATTTCCATAAAGCCTATATAAATGACCATATATGAAAAAAATTATAAAATAGAACTCTACTTGAGATTACTCTGTAACACAGTTGACATATAAAAATACAGCAAGATTTAGATAAAATAGGCACGGAACAAGGTGGCGATGAAAGTGGAGAACCCCCATGCGAAAACCATCAGAAATTGCCATTATCTAAATCCTCATCAACCAAATCAGCATAACTTTCACATATCAAGGCTACTCTTTAGACAGATACAAAAGGTGTTTGAATTTAACAGGACTGTTCACAATTTCATAACCATAACATCTAAGAGATCTCAATCCTAGAAAACTTCATGCAAGTCATTCAAAAATTTCCTCTAAGTGCACAGTATCATGTGAATAAAAGAAAATGACAGAAGAGAACCTGGCATGCCTCTGACAGAGTTGAGAATCCTTCTTCAAAACAAAGCTGAAAGCCAAAATTTTAACATAAAAGACATGTACGGGCAGAATTATAAGGTTCAGCTGAAAAGCATAGTAAAATGAATTTGGAACCTGTACTCGTCACTAACACCATATGAAAAGACTATATCCTGAAACTCTTCAAGCACTGCCACTGCACATGAATTCATAAGGTTTAAAGCTTGGCCATCGTTTGGTTTCTCAAATTCATGACCGTCAGAAAATCACTGACACACACTCATCTGCAACATTTTTCATTATGTAAGATGTTTCCAATGAAACTGAGGAAAGACAGATTTATAGATCCAGCATGCCTTCTTAGTTTTAGAATCAAACATCCTTTCCAACATCACCACATCATGTTAGGCCATGAAAATTAGATTGGGACTTTAAACAGTAATTCTATGGTCCCAGAACTTCTTTCCCAGAAATCTCCTAGAATCCAATTACCATGTGCAATATCAACTACAGCATAAAATTGGGTATGATCACTTGGTTGCAAGAAAAAGAAAACCAATAAATGAGCAGAATATATATATATATATATATATGGGAGGATAGTTCAGAAAGCAGGCACAAAAAGAGAAGCGCACCCAAGTAACAAGACTCTGTTGTCCACGAGGCATAGTGTGATCAACAGGCTTGCGGCCTGTTATAAGCTCTAGCAGAACCACCCCGAAGCTATACACGTCACTCTTCTGTGTCAATTGTCCAGTCATTGCATATCTGCACCACGAGATTGTCACCAAATTAATAAAAAATTGTATTTATTTTATTAAAGAGAACTCTGTTATACATATGACAGACTTCAACCTGGCACAAAGACCAATAATACTCTGTTTTGGCATCATTTTGGTCATGATTAATACCAGTGTAAGGAGAGGAGATAAGGGGTTTAAAACATGGAAGCCATCCCTTTTCTTGCATTTTAGTTCTTACCTTAAGCTTCATTTTTAAATTAAAATTTCTTGTACTCTTAAGAACTAACCCAAATAATATTAAGGGCACTTGGGCCAAAGGTCTAATTCTGAAACTTTTGGGGCCATAAGAACAAAAACAATATGAAAGACCATATTACCCATACCTATCTGTCCACCACCGCTGCTGCTGCGCAGCGGTGGTCGACGGTGGTGTTTGAGAATGGAGAGAAACTACAAATAGAAAAAGTGCAAGGCTTAAACTGTCACAAATGTCCTTTTCACCCAACAAGAACAAAAAAAACTTGTCCTCTTGACCACAAAAGATCCGACCATGTCCTTAATGCCCCACCATGTGCTCCCCTCTTTGGATTTATCACCAATTTTTCCTAATATTAATCCTTTAAGTCACCAACTTTGGTTAGAAACACAAACAATTTGAATTCCCCATTCAAGGGATCAAACCTCCTCTACCCCAAATGCATAATAGGGTTAAGTGCGTCCCTAATAGCCAGTCCGATTTGGCAAACCAATTCAAATTCCAAGTAACCCCGTAAAGGGAGAGTTTAAATTAGAAGCAAAACAATATGCATCAAGAGTTTTACTTCCCCAAAAAGGATTGAAGCCATGGCCTGAAGAACTTAAATCAAATATATCAAGGACATATTGTTTCTTCATAGAATAGTTGGGAGTAAACAGAATCATGCAAAAGGGTTGTTAACAAACTCTGGATCAGTAGGAGTCAATTACCTGATGGCCACTAACAACATTAGGTGTATAAATATGTGAGATGAAAGTAAAACCACATAAGCATGAAAGCAAAACATAAAGCCATGTACACATATAGAGCTCCAAACAAAAAATTGCCACATAATTAAATATGACATGGGTTTCAGAAGCATTACTCTGGTGCATGATAACCAAATGTTCCCAAAACTCGAGTAGAATGAAGGCGGGCAGCCATGTCAGGAGCCTGATTTGAAAGGTTAAAATCTGCAATTTTGGCCTTAAAGTCTTCAAATAGAAGCACATTGCTAGATCTGATATCTCTGTGTATAGTATAAGGTTGAACCTTCTCATGCAAATATTCCAACCCCCTTGCAGCATCAATAGCAATTCTCACTCGTTGCATCCAGTCCAGCAAGTTTAGCATCCTCAGAAACCCAGGGTCATGACCCCATTCCCTGCCCCAATTCTTACAGAGTATACAAAGTTGAATTTGAAAAATAAAAAGAAAAAGAAAAAAGAGAACCTCACTGCCATAGTCCAAGAAGCGAGCAAGTTTCTTTAGTCATATTTGTAAACCATGACACGAGGCACAGATCTAAAGAGAGCTTCCTAGGCTATACTTCAAAGTGTGAAGCACGTGGCAAGAACATAGGTTTTGAACTTAAGAATAGCCACATCCTTATATATTGCTGAATTCATTAACAAATAAATATTTTTCTCAAAAATAAGACTTCTAAGATAAGAACACATTCTAATCTTCATCCTGTCATTGTTTGTATCAATGCTGTCATTAATTAAATTTAATTCATTCATTTCTTTGAGGGGTTTCAATAAATTGTTTGCAATTATAATTCAACAGAACCAAACATTTTTTATGATCCTTTGTTTTCGTCTTTAGTCCTAAAATTCTATTTAATTTACAAAAATCAATTGTTAGCTGATGACATGATGTGTAATTCCTAAATATAGACCTTTTAAAATTTCCCCCCAAAAATATACACTTATTTGATAAATTTCCAAACACACATTTAACCCATGAGAAGTATTCATTCAGTACAAGTTTGCTTTCGACAATATAGAAGTACTGTTACAAAGCACCCACAATATAAAACTACTACTATAACAATGGGTAAATGTACTGGCAACACAAATACACAACCCAATCGTTAGTACTAATGAGTGTATTCTTACAAGGTCCCATAATTAATGCCTAAACTGCTAAAAATGCAAACCAATAATTCCCAGCATCTTTACTGTGTAAAATTTCAAACAAATAAAAACCATAACATAGAAAAAAATGTGTGCAATTGCCGTAAAATGGTCAATGACAGGTATATGGATGTTAATCAAGGCTACCACACATTTCTTTTTATGCAAACCAATAATTTCCACCTCAAATTCACATGCTATTTTCTTATAGGTTGTCTTGTAGAAAATCTCCAGTTTTGGGGCTATATCCACTAAACAAAACATGCTTATTAGAGGTATTTGATAAGACAAATGTAAGATTGGTAGGAAAGATATTTACTTCTCACTTTGCACATCAATTCGAACTGCCCAGTCCCCTCCATAGCCACTACCATCTTCTTTGGATTTCAAAAAACTTGTCATCAAGGTCATATCTTGGTCAACTAGCATTGACGTCCATAATCCCGTCCATTGTGACACGTCCAACCATATGTCTTCAATTCATCTGAATGTTGGCAGACATGTCGCATGAAATATCTTCCATCCTTTAATCCAAGCCACATCAATCCAGCAACCAGAGACTGTGGAGTCCTGACAACTATAACTGTTAATTTTATTTATTTTTTGATAAATAACTGTTAATTACAACCATCTTTACCACAATGGATAAAATTGAAAGGGTTAACAACCTTCACCGTGAATTTATGGAACCTCTTGGGATCGAGGAAACAATGCTCAAACACAATATATAAATATCACATATAATATAACACCAGTCATCCTCGGCTCCTTTTATTTCAAATCAAAACACCCATTATTTTGACTCATAATTTTGAAAGCGACCCTGCTACACAATTCTGAATTAATTTCTATATGAAAATTATGTTCGTAAATCATTTTACAGTCATAAAAAAGGAATTTTATTTTCCCCTCTCTCTGCCTCTTCTTTGTATTGCTGTGGTAAACATAAGTCTTAAACTGGAGGCAAACATCATAAACTTTGTTCTTAAACTGGAGGCAAAATAAGCTGTTTTTTTTTTTTTTTTTTTTTTTTTTTTTCCTGGGCTAAAGCCCATTTGTTTTCGGCTAAAAAGCAACTAAAAAATCTTTAAAAAATCAACTTTCCCACTAGAAAAAACTACATTTTTTAGAAACAATGAAAGCAACAGTTTATAGATTCTATAATACACACACACACACACACACACACACACACACACACACATATATATATATATATATTATATGAGTTTATTCAAATTGTAGATGAAAGTTTCACCTGAGGAAGATCCATGATCTTTGGGGCAGGGAATGGGGTCACGACCCTGGGTTTCTGAGGGTTCTGTAATATAAAATGTAGTATCATTTATTGAATTGATTTTGCAATCCACAATATGTCCTTGAACAAGGATTTATTTGGATTATGTATTAATGATTTGGTTCTGTGTAAACTCAACTTCTATTTATTAAGCAATCCACAATATGTATTAAGGATTTATTTGAAAATTGCCAAAAAAAGAAGAAAAAAGCAAATCAGAAATGCATTACAAACTTAAGATTTCAAGCTGAACTCAACTTCGAGGATCAAAAACAGTTAGAAGAAACATATATCGAATAAAAAAAAAATTTACTCTTTGAAATCGACGAATTTCAAATTCTAGGGCTGAAAATCAAATTCATCGCCTTGAATAGTAGATCATTTTCCATCATTTCCAAAATAATAACAATCTCAGCATAGTCGGCAAAATTGAATCAAAAAATGCATGCATGCTATGAAGTTACTGATATTGCTTGATTTCCAGTTCAATATTCAACTCGAAGGAACAACAAATCAATCAAAAATCAAACTCGTAATCTTTTTTTTGGAAGATAAAATTGAAATGAAAAAAAAGGAACCTGAGTGAGTTGGGAGACGAAAGAGTCGTGACTGTGAACATCAGAAGCGAAGGAGCAATGATCGATGCTACTAGAAGCGGAAAACAAGAGGCTGAAGTTGGATGCGACGGTGAAGATGACGAAATCGAATGATCTCTACTGGTTGTGATCATCAAACCTTAGTAGCTCCGGCATTGTTGTCTGCTGCTTCTCATCACAATCTTATAGAGAGAGAGAGAGAGAGAGAGAGAGAGAGATGTGTTTGTGAATCGTCGGGAAAGTGAAAGTGAAAAGGGGGTTAGGGCATAGGTATAATAAGAAAGGGGCAAAATAAATAAAAGAAAGACTAAGGTGTTGTTGTAAATATTATTTTTTGCGACCGTTTAATAGTCAGTCGCAAAAAATTAGTCGCAACAAGTCACTTTTCTAGTAGTGTAGGTTGGCACCGATAAGCCCACCTTATCATCTGCTAGCACACCATCATAAGTTGGTGAGTAACCAACCGTAATAAAAGGCAACCACACCTGAAATAAAAATAAACACAAAAACCAATATAGCAGAACACATAGCCAAGCACACACACAAAACTCCTATGTTGACAAAGGACATACAGCACAAAACCACCACAGTAACCGTTCCTCAAGAGAGCTTGACAGCATAACGTAACACAAAACTAACACAAAACCACCACAGCAACCATTCCTCAGGCTACCACTTGAACTCCCTCCACCCCTGTAGTATCAGTTACCAAAAACTCTTCTTCTTCACCCCTCCCCCAGCCCACCAATGCAGCATTTCTTCAAACTGACCCAATACTACTGCAGTTGCTACTCACTAGATCCTTGCAGATTATCTACCAAGTCCACGACAGAATACTACTGCTGTTCTTCCTCCACCAACAACCGGAGCAACAGTAGCAAGCCCCCTTACTGAGGTTCCAACAACTGCAAAAGCAATTTTCAGCAACGACAACAACTGACTATCAGCAGCAGGCAGCAGCATACCTATATGCAACCTCCAATCATCTTCATACACCAACAACCCTCCTATGCCATGCAACAGACCAGCAACCAACTAGAAGCATAAACTAGTAGGCCCCTAAACAACAGCATACAGAAGGCCAAAACAGCATCAAACATCAGTAGCATACAGCCTCAAACGTACACTCCTAATCAGCAAACATCAAATTAGCATACAGCAACAGGCACACCAAATTAGCATAACACTGCATCTGGAGGCACTACAAGAAAAAACACCTTTGGCGACTAAATATTTAGTCGCCAAAAGTCCTTTTTTAGTCGCCAAATGTCGAATTTTCACTTTCCCCGACAAAAACTTTTAGTCGCTGGTTTTGTCGCGAATACATGGTCGCGAATACCTTTGGCGACTAAAAAACTGTTAGTCGACAATATACAGGTCTTCAGCAATGAAAGAATTTGTCGCCAAATGCAATTCCATTTTTGGAAATTATACATTTCGCGACTAAACTTTTAGTTGCCAATACTGATTTTTTTTTATTATTTAAACATTTGCCGACTAAATTTTCGTCGCCAAAAAGTATACTTTTGGCTACCACAGACTTTAGTCTCCAAAACCATTTTTTAGAAAAAAAAAAAAAAAAATTTGCCTCTGCTAGTCCCAAGTTTCAAACTCGCAACGTCCCAACATTGTCAACCTTTACCAACACTTTCTCTCCACTACACCACTACAACATCACATGAATAATAATGCAACATTTATTATTTATATACTATATTGACTGGTATTAATACAAAATTATATATATATATATATATAAATAATTATTTTTATTTAATATAATTTATGTAAAAAATAAATTATTTACTAAAAAAAATAGGATAGCACTTTTGGCGACTAAATCTGAATTTTAGTCGCCAATTCTCCATTTTTGGGCTACTAATTTGTTTTCTGTCGCTAAAAGAATTAAATCCCACCTAAGGATAGCACTTTTGGCGACTAAACTGAATTTTAGTCGCCAAAACCTCTACTTTGGGTGACTAAACTGCATTTTAGTCGGCAATTCTTATCCTTTAGCTACTAATTTTTTTTTGTAGCCAAAAAGCTTCACTTTCAGCGACTAAACTGTTTTTAGTCGGCAAAACACCTATAATCGGCGACCAAACTGCCGTTTAGTTGCCAAAATCATCACTTTTGGCTACTAAATCATTTTTAGTCGCCAAAAACCGTGACTCTTGGCTACTAAACAACCTTTAGTCGCTAAAACCCCTACATTAGGCGACTAAACTGCCTTTTAGTCGCTAATACCCTTATATTTGGCGACTAAACTCTTTTAGTGGGCAAAAGTGATCAATTTTGGCGACTAATTCCATTTTAGTCGCCAATTCTACTACTTTCAGCAACGAAAAATGCAGTTTTGGTCGCCAAAAGTGCTTTTTGTTGTAGTGAGGCAGCCCAAATCAACATATAGCAGCAGGCACACCAAATTAGCACACAGTAGTAGCCCCAACGATATACCTCTACAACAGCCACAAATTAGCATATAGAAGTAGACACACCAAATTAGCATAACTCTGCATCTGGAGGAGGCTCCCATGTGTCATAGCAGTTGACAACAGTTTAAAACAAAAGGCATACGTTGAAATCCACCATGTTCTCCAAATCTATTATACTCAAAGCACCTTCTCACCTGCTGCAAATTAGTTACTAACTCAAGCACTGAGTAAAAGCAATCTCTAGTATCATGTTTAAACTAGACTACCACTCTTGATTTTATGAAATCACTTAACTCCTCCATCCTAGGTTGCTTTCCATTAAACACGCACTCATTCCTCATCCTCTATATAGACCAGAAGGTAGCCAATGGGATTGCCTTCCAGATTTTGTCTTCCAACTCCCTCCATTTAAAACCTCTCCACCAATCCAATAGACCTACAACATTATGAGGTGATACCCATTGCATACCCCACCATTTCAATAGATTTGACCAAATTTGCCAAATAGTAGGGCACAAAAGCATAACATGATTTAAACTTTCAACTTCTTCCCCACAAAACACACATTCACTCCAATTACTATGATTCAAAATCCCAATGCTTTGGAGATAAACTTTTGATTTAATTCTGCCTTTCCAAACAAGCCAACAAAAAAATTTCACTTTTAGGGGCGAAATATTCTTCCAAATGAACCCAGAGGTAGCCATAACCTGCCCAGATGTAACAATATTATAAACAACAGCAGCCTGAAACATACTAGAAGATGAAGCTTTCTACGCCAAAACATCAGCTTTATCAGACAGATTTGGGTTAATGGTATTCAACATATTAATAAGTCTTTCAATATCCACTTCCTCCCTAGCCCGCAATCTTCGTCTGAACTTCAAGTCCCATCGTGATGTGATTCTTTTCACTTGGACCATATGATACAAAGAAGTCGCTTTCTCTGTTGACAATTCAAATAATCTAGATGCTCCTCCTTCAAACATGTAGCCCCAATCCAATGATCTTCCCAAAATCTAATTCTTGATCCATTCCCCATTTCAACGACACAGTTATTCACATAAGAGTTGAACAGAGGGATATTGTTATCAGCAATACTCAGAATATCACCCTAGAGTTTCGACTTGTGCTCTCCCTCCTCCATAAGTGGGAACCATCCCCCACCTGTGTTTCCATACTTCCTAACTAATACTAATTTCCACAATGCCCTGTCATCACACCCATACCTCCACCACCATTTAGCTAGCAAACAATCATTAGCCATCCTCAAGTTCCTTATGCCCAGACCCCCATTGCATTTGCTCTTCATAACCTCTGCCCAGTTGACCAGATGTAGCTTCTTTTTTGCTTCTGATCCTTCCTACAAGAATCTGGCTTGAATCCTGTCTAGTGCTCTTGCTACACCCTCAGGCATTTTAAAAACTGAAAGATAATAAATAGGTAATGAAGACAGCACAGCTTTAACAAGTGTTAATCTCAAACGATAAATGTTTTCTTCTCTAAGATGCTAGCTTTGCCTTGAATTTGTTAATCACCGGCATTCAAGCACTCTTCCTCCTTGGACTAGCACCAAGCGGTAGCCCAAGATACATAAGAGGTAACTTAATGCACCTACAATTCAATTGTTTTGCAAAACTTTCACCAACATTATTAGTAACCCCTATCCCACATATATGACTTCTATGAAAATTGATCTTCAACCTAGATATCACTTCAAAACACCTCAAGATCCTTTTAATATTTTGAATTTCAAACCCATCTGCTTCACAAAATACAACAGTGTCATCTGCAAATTGAAGATGACTGACATTAACTTCTGTATGACCTAACATAGCTCCTTTTATGAGTCCTAGTGATTTAGCTCTTTGGAATAGAATGTTCAGACCTTTAGCCACAATGAGGAAGAGAAAGGGTGATAATGGGTCCCCTTGTCTAAGACTTTTTCTTGGAATAAACTCAGCAGTAGGAGATCCATTGACAAGGATTGAAACCCAAAGCACTCCTTCATCCAACTAATCCACTTATCTTGGAACCCAAACTTTAACAAAAAATCCAAGAACCACTCCTAATTGACAGTGTCATAAGCCTTTTCAAAGTCCAATTTAAGAATCTACTCCTTCTTCTTCCTTTTCTTCGACCAATCAATTATCTCATTAGATATCAACACCTCATCCAAAATATTCCTTCCTCCCATAAATGCAGATTGAGCTTCACCTACGACTCTCAGTACAATTTCTTAAATCTATTAGCAAGAACTTTAGATAAAATCTTATATAGAGATCGAATGAGGCTAATATGCCTGTAATCTACAACTCCCCGCGGGTTCTCATTTTTAGGAATTAATGTTATAAATGAACTATTAACTCCTTTAGCCATGAATCCATTAGTATGAAATTCCTTGAAAAAAGTTAAGATATCATCCATAAACACTTCCCAACATTGTTGAAAGCATAACATATTAAAACCATCTGATCTCGGTTCTTTGTTGCCATCGCTATCTCTCACTGCTCTCCATATTTCTTCTTCTGAAAATGGTGCTATCAACCCAATAACCTCCTGATCAGTGCCAATATACTTAAAGTCACCAAACAATTTGGGTCTAGATTTCCTATCTTCAGTAAATCTTGTTTGGAAATATTTAAGCACCTCAACCTTTACCCTATGTGGATCATCACAAACCTCCCCATTAACTTCAACTCAGTTCAACAAATTCTTATTTTGTCGATTAATGGCAACCACATGGAAGAATCTTGTGTTTTTGTCACCCTTTATACTCCAATTCAATCTGGACTTTTGTAACCATAACCAGTCCTCCTTTCTACTGAGTAACCAAACCTCCTTTCTTATGTCTCTTCTTCTCTTAATCTCTTCCTCATCAAGACTTATAGATTCGGCCACTAAATCAATGGCATGAAGGCCCTCTTGAGCAGCCTTTAAAGCAACAAAAACATTTCCAAATGCCACATTATTCCACTTTTTTAGTTCAACTCTCAGACTTTTGAGTTTTTTTCATTATCACATACCCTGCCCAACCAGAGATATTTAAATCCTCCCAAGCTTTTTTTAACTAAATCTCGGAATTATGGATGCAGACACCAAGCATTTATGAGCTTAAAAGGCCTAGGGCCCCAATTCCTTTCATCCTCTATAAGCAACAATGGGCAATGATCGGATAAAGTTCTCTCCAAACTCCACGAATTTAAATTAAATCTCCCCACCCACTTTGAAGACATCAGCACCTTATCAAGCCTACTCTATCTTTCACCTTCATTGGAATTACACCACATAAATTTTCGTTCCATCATAGGTAGATCTGGTAGCTCCATATTATCAATAAACTGATTAAATCCCATTGTTCCTTTATCTCTTCGAGAACACCCCATTCTTTCCCTAATATGCCTAATTTCATTGAAATCACCAGCTATACACCATGAATTATCAAAATCATCTTTCGATTTGAACAACACCTCCCAGAACCTGCCCCTCTTGGATACATCATTAGGAGCGTAAATGTTAACAATAACACACTCAAAATTTGGTAAGAGAGTACCTGACAGAATAATGCAATTCCTTGTACAACAACAATGAGATAAACTGAATACATTTGTTTTCTAAATACACAACAATCCTCCTACCATTCCATTAGAGTCAATATTTATGAAATCCATATCATCCTTAAGCCATAATGACTTCACAAACATTGTAGAAACATCTGATTTTTTGGTTTCTTGGAAAAAAAACCATATCAGCTCCTCTAGTCTTGAGAAATAATTTTATTACCCTCCTTTTAACTGATCTACCCAAACCTTTGACATTCCATGAAATCAGCTTCATTAGGACACTACATTTAGCTCCGTGACCACCTAGTTTAAACATTCAGCCTTGCACTCTAGTCTCCTTTTGAACTTCATTGTTCATCTGCGCAGCGTTCTCTTTATCCTTGATTTCCATGGCTACTAGTTTTTTAATGACTTCCCCCTCCTTTCCTTGAAAGCAAATTCCTAGGGATTTGCCCAGCTTCACTGTTGCTTCGGCCTCCTCTAGTGGTGATTTCCCATTGCATTGACCTTTTCTATTCAAATCATATTGCATAGATGATCCTGTTGCGGCTCTGAAAACTGCTCCTCTACCCCAATTTCACATAATTGTTGTACCACCTTATCTGATGCATCTTCCATCCTTATCATTTCTTCTATGATCAACCAATCTTTTTTTGGATGCTGAACCCCCTTTTCTATTGCCGTCTTGGACCTTCAAAGATACCTTCTCCTTACCTCAATTTGATTTCCTAAGTCTAAACGTAGGCTGAATTGATGGTGAACCACTATCCATATTATTTGAGGATGATGTCCCACAACCTTGGGTTTGTGAATCAATACCATTGAGGCCCAACCCATCATGGCCTAAACCATGACCATATATCCTATCCTCCCCCTTATCCACTTGGACCCCACACAAAATAACCTCCAATACCACCTCCTTGGTCTGAAGCCCATAACCACTTACACTTTTCATAAACTCACTAGCATGCTTATTACTGTCAACCAGCTCTCCTATTTCAATAATAGGTTGATGATCCTCCAACGACCCTGTAATAATGACATTGCATGCTTGCACTACAATTTGGCTTCCCAACCCCACATCTTGCGTCTCTTTAACTACCAAAACAGAGTGACCATTTAGAATGGTCTTGTTAGTCGCCAACGCATCACCATTAGTAGTTGTCACCTCATCAGCTATGTTCACATCCCTCTGTGCTGTGGTAGCCACGTCAGCATCATCTTTCCCAGTAGATTCACCATGGCTGATACTCTGATTCTCGATTCCATTGTTACTTCATTGATCAGCCTTTTCCTGATACACAACACAATTACATGCTTTCCCAATAAGTTTGGTTACCACCACCTGCTCTTCACACACTCTAATTGGATAAAATCTATCTCCACACTTAATATGAATCACTGTATTAATGGAGTTCATCATCTTCATGGCAATCTTGATTCTCCCACATCTTAAACGACAATGATTTGGTTGTTTCCTCATCCATGTTGATCATTTCTCCCCATACTCGACCAATCTTTGAAAAGGTATCCGTGTTCCATAGGTTCAGAGGCACACCATAGAAACTGAGCCACATAATCCTCTCTTGATCTAGATGAAGCCCACGTTCCCACTCTGACACTAATTTACACCATTCATTGAGATAGGTTTCCAATCGTGCCATTTGTGACTTCTTCTCCTCACTTGATATGAATGTCACTACCACCACTTTTCCACCTCCTTCCCTTACCATGGTTTCCTTGGAACCTTTCTCATAGGTACTATTTTTAAAATCTGTAAGATCAAGATAGCTTTTGAGTCTGATAATGATACTATTATACAGCCATTCATTTCCTGCTTCGACACCCATTATGACTTGTACTTCATTCGCTTTGCTACTCCCCTGATGTACCACTTCTACATAAGATTGAGGTCCTGTTCTCCCCTTTGATGCTAATCCTTCATTTCTTCCCTGGTTATCCTGAACTCTACCCCTAACCTCTCTTTTCTACCACATATAACTATTATCCTTTAACTTTCCTTGTGGTTTTCTCAAACTTTGCCTTCTTTACTCGTAATGCTTTGTCGTCACACCATAGACCGTTGGCTTTTTGTATGGCTACCTCCTCAGCGACTGGATAATCAAACCTAACAAACCTAAACAGTGATCTAGTTGTCTTCCTAGTTTTGCTTGGGATGAAGACATCTTTTACCACCCCAAACTTCATGAACAGAGAATACAACTTCTTTGGATTCATGGACCAGGGTAGATTGTCCACAAAGATGGTGAACAACTCTGACCCAACAGTATGATTATCTTCCTTCATATTATGATATCTTCGGCCATAGACTATCAGCTGCCATCCTCCTGCTGCAACTTCGTCACGTCCTTGCTCTCCACCTCCCCTTTGCTCCATTTTTTTCCCTTTGTGAAAATGACCCAATTGCTACAAATTATGCTGATTGCAAATGAGGAATGTGTTTGGTGTAAATAAGTACTATGTAAAATCTTCAAATTTTCTTTTAAATAGGTTGTATTTTCATCTGCACCATGCACATGTCACAATCTGCTCAAAAATAAATAAATAAATAAATAAATAAACATTTCATAAACGGATTGGTTAGGTTCGGCCTAAACTGAACATTTTGTGGGTCCTGCCTTATTTCCTCCACACTTAAAAACACTAAATATTTTGTGGGCCAATTGTGGTATGGTTGTAGGTTGTACAATGATCGCATATGGTAGGAGTGCAAAATGGGCTCAGCCCGGAGCCTAAGCTGGCCCATGTTGGGACATGTATGCTCTCGCCAAAATTCAGGCCGAGACGGGCCGGCCCACGGACCAAAAAATGAGGCTCAAGCCTAGGCCCATGGGATATTTGGGCCTTGGCTGGGCTGGTGGGCCTGGACTCGAGCTTGGGATAGCATGAACATTTTTATAAAAAAAACAAAATTCTACCAAAATTTTATTTTCTTCCACTAAAAATGACACTAGGCCTCAAGCGAGTCAGCGCGAGCCAGGCTTTGAGTGGGTGGGTTGGGCTTCAAAATGATAGGCCAGGTCTAATGTCCTGGGTTGAGCTCAAGCCTAACCAGGCCAAGCCTACGCCGGGCCGCGGGGAGGCTTCAGAGCACCCACAGCCGCGTGCCATTTTTATACCCCGACCAGTCGGGTTTCAAAATGCTACACCTAGGCCCCATTGGGGTCCGAGCAAGTTTATAATTTTTTTTTTTACAAACTGATTTATCATACAATAATAAAACTTTAAAATACTATAACAAATTAAAGTTTTAGAGAAAAAAATTATTTTTTAAAGACAAAATGTTTTTGTTATTAAAATGTCATTTTTGTTTTTAGAACTGCTATTATCACCTACCTAATTTCTTTAAACCTCCCAATTCCCACCTTTTTATTTAATTACAATTATATCTTGAAGTAAAATTACATTATAGGACAACCTTTAATGGAACAGTCACCCACTAAATGAAAACAATTAAAATGACACTCTATAATAGTATACACCCACCTCTACCCCTACCTAAATGTATTCCTCACCAACTTAAATCCTAAACGTATTCATTTTCATCACTATCCTAAACCCTAAATGTATTCCTCCTCATCACCATCATAAACTTTGAACCAGAAATCAGTGGCTGAAGTCCAACGTTAAAATCGTTGCACTATTCATATCACATATCATTTATTTCGCCTTTTGTTGATACTTATAGAGCAATGGAGGACAATGTCAACAATTCTGATAAGGTTGACATTGCATTAGTAAGTTTATTTATCTTACATTAATGGTTCTTGATCATTTTCGATGGTTGCTATTTTGTTTGACCTTATTCACTACTAGTTTGCTGACTGTTAAGGTTTTGTTCAATAACATAGTGCTGAATAGAAACATTTAGTTTTGTAAATGGATTCTGAACAAAACCTTTATTTTTAGTACTGGTATGTCGAACGGTTCCATTTTGTGGGATTTTTCCCCTAATTGTGCTTTTTATTTTTTATTTTTTCCCCCTCTAAAACTCCCTATATTGAGAGTTTTGCTTTGAAATAAACTAAAAAAATAAATTATGATGGGGAGTAGAAGATTACCTAAGAAAAAGAGAAAGAGACCGTCGAAGAGATTTCTGACGAGATTTTGACTGAGAGATTTCCAACTGATAGGAAAAGGAGAGAGAGAGAGGCCATAGTTCATTGAGAGAAGAAGAAATAGACCATCGTCATTCACTAATAGAAGGACTGTCGGTCGATTCCTCGTTCTTCAACCTTAGGGGTGTGCAAAATTAGTTGGGTGTGCACGTGGGTATGATGATATTATGAATAGAGGTAAAATTAGTATTAAGTGTGATGTTCAAAGAAATCTTATTAAAATTTACGATGGGCTAATTACATTTTACCTTTCTATAGTTAGGTCAAAAAAACACAGTACCTCCACTACAAGAAAAATCACTTTTAGCGACTAAATTTTTAGTCGCCAAAGGTCCAGTTTTAGTCGCCAAAAGTCGCCTTTTTACCTTCCTCGACTAAATTTTTTAGTCGCCGGTTTTGTCGCGAATAAACGGTCGCAGAAGGTTTTGGCGACTAAAAGGGTTTTAGTCGGCAAAAAGACAGGTCTTTAGCGACCAAAGTTTTGGTCGCCAATACTCAATTCCACTGTTTAAAATTATTCATTTGGTGACTAATCTTTTAGTCGCCAATAGTTGATGGAACGCTGACCAAACTGTTTAGTCGCCAAAACAAATACTTTTGGCGACCAATAGTTTAGTCGCCAAAGGTTGTTCGGTGGAAAAAAAAAAAAGATAACTTTTTTGCTTTTTTTGATATTCAAACCACCAACCTTCTACCTTCTAAACCTTTAGCAACACACTCCTTCCACTATACCACTACAACATCACATGAATATATATGCAATATATATTATTTATATACTATACTGACCCGTATTAATATAAAACTATATATATAAATATAGTTATTTTTATGCAATATAATTCATGTAAAAAATAAATTATTTACTAAAAAAAAATTGAAGCCACTTTTGACGACTAAATATATTATTTAGTCGCCAATAATGTAATTTTGGGTTACTAAAATATTTTTTAGTCGCTAAAAAAATAAGTTTCGGCTGAAAGTAGCATTTTTGGCGACTAAACCTGTTTTTAGTCGCCAAAAAGTCCCCTTTTGGCTACGAAACTGAATTTTAGTCGCCAATTGCCTGTTTTTAGCTACTAAATTTTTTTTTGTAGCCAAAAAGTTTCATTTTCAGCGACCAAACTGTTTTAGTCGCCAAAACACGTAGAATTGGCGACCAAACAGTTTTTTAGTCGCCAAAACCTATACTTTTGGCTACTAAATTATTTTAGTCGCCAAAAACCATCACTTTTGGCTACTAAAAAACCTTTCGTCGCTAAAACCCATACATTCGGTGACTAAATCTTTTTTTAGTTGCCAATAACTATACATTTGGCTACTAAACTCTTTTAATCGCCAAAAGTCTTCACTTTTGACTACTAATTCCATTTTAGTCGCTAATTGTGCTACTTTCAGCGATGAAAATTTAGTTTTTAGTCGCCAAAACTACTTTTCCTTGTAGTGCTCATCACAATTTAGAAATACGACAATGCTACGTAGCTCAAATTTTGTGGCTCAAAAGTGGCTCAAATGGCCAAAACGATGTCGTTTTGAGTACAGAACAACATAAAAATGGCCAAAACGACGTCGTTTTGGCCATTTGAGCCACTTTTGAGCCACAAAATTTGAGCTACGAGGCATTTTCCTTAGAAATATACACTTAATCCCCTTGTTGTTTGGAGTAAAGTGCAAGGTAAGGATTCCGTCCAAGTTAACCGCACGTGCTAACTTAAATGCGTGAGGCATATATAGATTGATAAAATGACATTTTTATCTTTTTCTATTCTTTTTTCTTTTATTCGGCCTTTCATTGCTGTACAGCAGCAACCAACCCACACTTCACCCTTCCTTTCTATTTTTTCTTGCCACTACCCATTATCTCCTCCCTCTCATTTACCTTTGATTTTCAACATGGTTGTAGAAGACACACACACACACAAATATATATATATATATATATGTGTGTGTACGTACATGGGCATGTGTGGTCTTCTTGCTTAGTTTGGTTGGTGGATAGCCATGGCTACTTTCATGACAAAAAGAGAAAAAAAAATATAATAATAAGAAAAAGAAAAAGAGAGAGGGAAAAAACATAAACTGCTAGTGATGTAGCCAAAGAAATTGAATGAAAAATAAGAGTAATCATATTATCTGATACGGAAACGATTTAGAACGGATACTTGAATTACGAGTCTTCTCTGCAAAACCTCCGTCAATTGCGAAACTATTAGAATTTCTCAATATTTTACCTACACTCTAAACCTCAAGATAGATGAATAAAGAGAGAAATTTCTTTTTCTTTTTCTTTTTTTCTTTTGCGTATTTATAATGTTGAGCACGAGTCCTTGTATAGGCATATATGTCAAGGTCATGTGTACTCATGGTTTTTAATATGTATGGACGCATCACGTGTACTTCATAGTTAAGTCATGTATGGATACTCTATGTGTACCATATTTTCTTCATGGTTAATTCACACTATGTGTATTACATGGTTTCTAATAGAAATAATGGGTGAATGGTTTCAATTATTATATATATATATATATTTAAGAGTATATGTATGCATCTGTGGTTTTAATTTGGAAAAACTTTTTGATTATGATATACAATATGGCTTGAATTTTGTTTTGAGTTTCGGACGATCGACAAGCTTTTCCTGTAATGTGGCTTTTGTTCAAGTTCTATTTGGCGAAAAAGAAAATGGGAAAAAAATCAATGGCTTTTGAATTGATTCTTTTAACTAAAAAAAAAAGTTGTTGGCAATGAGGTAGCAGGTGAAGAAAGCAGAAAGGACAAGAGAAAAAAAGATAAAAAAGTGAAAAATCTAGGTTTGAAGTTGTAATGGCATATAAAAGAACATTTGAGGAAAAATGACGGTAATATAGACATTTGGTTAACAGCGCTAGTCTTTAAGTTTTACTCCAAATCTCAGAGGAATTAAATATATATTTCTAAACTAGAAGGAGGTAATGTGTTTTTGGATTAAACTACCGGGGGCTAAACTATATTTAATCCATTTAGGATTTCAGATGAGCGTTCAAAAAAAAAAAGGTAGGTTCTAATAGAATCCCTCTTTTGTTCTTTTAGCAATGAAATTGGATATTTAGTGATAAACTACTATCTTTTTGGAATCAATTTTTTTTTTATTTTTTTTTCAAAAGATAAACCTTTTTTGAATCAAATTATTTTATCTTTAAAAGTGCATTTATTGATGCTAAATTTTGACAAAGTGCATTTTTTAAAATTTTGTTGCAAAATTTTATTTTTATTTTTTACTTTTCAGAATGATCTTTTAGTGATTATTCTCGTGATAAAATGAATTGATTTACAAATATTTTTTACAATGAAATTTGTATTTTTGATAAAAAAAAATTAATCTCTAAAATCTGTATTTGTTATAGGAAAACTAAAATATATCTCACTTTAATTATATGATATGTGCCACATTTGTCATATTATAATGGAAGTAATTCAGTAAAGTTTTTGCATCATAATGTCAAATAAGCACCCATAAAGGGATAAACTTGGTTCTTCTACATTACAGGGCTGGAGAGAAGTGTTGGGTATTGGTGGGCCTTGATTTAGGCCTATGTTGATAATTTAGGAGAAAATTATCCGTAGGTCTTGTTTGAAATATGTGTATACTATTTAATTCAACAATTTTTTGAGTAGACCCAAAAGTCCTACACTTTTCCCTCATCTCTCTCTTTCTCTCTCTACGTTTTTTTTTTCATTCTTTACGTTTTCCTCTCTCTCTTTTTTTCTGTGTTTTCCTCTCATTCTCTTTTTCATGTCTAACGATCGGTGATCACACATTCGTTATTCTCTTTCTCTTTTTAATATATAGTCACCGGTGACTAATAACCACCATTGATTGGGGTTCACCGGCAACTACCGACCACCGATATCAACTCATTACTTTATCCTCACCGACGGCGAAGAATATGAGTAGATCTACTCAAATCTGATGTAGATCTACTTAGATTTACATGAGATCTGAGTAGATTTACATGAGATCCGACTAAATTTAAACAAAAAATAGTTGTCAGCGTACAATATTTTTTCTATATCTATTCTTTCCTTCAATTTCTCAAATTTTCTACTTTTTCTCTGTTACATGTTTATTTTTCTGTTTTAATGGAGAAAAATTTCAAGTTCTGAATAAGTTGTTTTTAAGTTTTAGTTACAGGCGGTGAAAATTGTAAAATTTTACAGTTTCAGTTTTTTTAGTACTGAAATGAATCATGCTTTAAAACTGTAAAATTTTGCAGTTTCATAACGTGTTTTCCAACATAATAGAATAATGCTTTGAAACTATAACATTTTATAGTTTCAAAGTTTACTTTTTAGTTTGATCAATATTACAGATTATTTGCTTAGTTGTCTATTGTTGTTATGTTTTTTAACTATAATTTCTCAATTTATTCATTTTTTTTCGGGTAATATTCTGAATATTCCGGTGAATCTCCGATGATATTCTTGACATTTTTTAGTGACGTTTAAAACACTACGGTGAACTTCCGGTGATACTCAAAACACTTTGGCATACTTCCAATGATGCTCCGGCGACTTTCCGGTGTTGTTAAATATTTCGGGGAGTCTTCAGTGAGTCTGATGAAAGTCGTTGGATGTAGCAGCATTTTTAAAGTGATAAAAAAAAAAAAAAAAAACAGTTTTTGGTAATAATTAAAAATATGTAGGACTAATTGTGCAAGTATTTTGTTTTGGGATCAGATGGATTTTGAACTTTGTGTATGAAACTTATTAGTAAGTGCTCCATAGTTTAAACTATTTAATGTATAGAATCTGTCGAGTACATTATTTTTACAAAAAACCACGTTGATTGAATATTGATAACTACTTTATTATATCACATTTTCAAATATAATTTTTGAAGTGAATTGTGACAGAAATGCAATCGGATCAAGTTGTTATCGATATCCAATTAACGTGATTTTTTTAGAAAAATAATGTGCTCGACGGATTCTATATATTGAACGGTTTGAATTATCGACATGGGTTGAATCAAGATCCACCAATGCCCAACACTCCTGGAGAGGAGCCATAAAACAAGTAGTACCAGAACTTATCTGGAATTTGCATTAAAAGACTACAATACAATTTTTTAAAAATGTATAGAATTAGATGACAAATTAAACACAAATTATAAAAAATAAACCCGTATAGAGAAGATCAAAACATTACAGGTGGAGGACCATGATTTTGTTGATGAGATGAGCGGTCGAAATGGGGTGAGGGAGGTCTTGTAGTATCACAGCCTGTGCTGTCGTCTCCTCCTCTGAAGCTTATCACTGTATGCTTAGTGTCCCTTCTTCAGTGGCGACTTCAAGAAATTTTATAGAAGGGATTACTCGAAAATTTACATTTTAAAATTTTATTAAAAAAAATTAAACGAATTAACATCTGAAGTTCTCCACTTTCAGGTAAAATAAATTTAATATAATACTATCGTTTTTTTTTTTTTTTTGATCGGCAAAAGAAAAGCTTTATTGATGAAAAACAAAACAAGAGTGATAAGAATACATCAGTAAAGAAGAGGGTGCAAAAAGCATCACAGTGAAACATTTGGATCCCAACTAGGTTGGCACCAAAACGCACACCCAATCATCTGCTAGCACACACTCGAGGCTCCAAGATGGTGAGAAACCAACAAACAGAGCAGAACAAAACAAAACAAGACAAAAACAAGAAGACAACAGCCAAACACTAGCAGATCATCCCCAGCCACTGGACATCCATACAAACCCAGATTTCAACACAAAGCAGCTCGGAACAGTTAAGAACATCCTCTGATTTGGCGCCAATTGAGAGTTAAATCATCAACGGAGTAAGGAAGATCTTTAATAGATGCTTTCAGCCAAAGTACAGCTCTAATTTTGATATTTTCACTCAATCCAGAGAGACTAGGTTGAGCCTCTGCAAAGACACATTCATTCCTAAGTTTCCAAAGCGACCAAAGAACGATAAGGGGGATAGCTCTCCAAATTAACCTATCAAAATTTTTGAGCTTGACATTTATCCACCATTGGAGAAGATCATCCACTGATCCTTGAATGCACCAGGAGAACCCCCACTCATTAATTATAGATGACCAAATCAACCAAGAAAATGGGCAATGAAGCAAGATATGGACAGCAGTTTCAGGTTGAGAACGACAAAATGGGCAGATGAGAGAAGCAGAAGCATCTAAGATGCCAATTCTGTGCATAAACACTGCTGTCTTGATTTTGTTTTTCCAGGCCAGCCAAGTAAAGAATGAAACCTTAGGAGGGACAGCCCCATTCCAAATATGCTTGCAAATGATAGAATGAGGCCCTAGGATAGAGTTAGAGGCAGAGTAAAGAGAGGACACGGAAAATACACCAGGACTAGTAGATGCTGAAGCCCAGATAAGACGATCAGCCCTGTCAATTGACAGAGATGGAGCTGAAGATAGTAGACCAAGTAAATTAGCTTCTTCTACCAATTCCCAACTGAAAAGCACTCTCCTATTAGGAAAATTCCAATTGTTTGGGCTAGACTTTCTTGCCATGAACTGTTGTAGAGAACCTTCTTTATCTGTAGAAAGATTAAAGAGAAGGGGAAAAGAAGACTTGAGACTAGAGCTGCCACACCATCTGTCATGCCAAAATTTAATCCTACTCCCATCCCCCACTTGGATTTGGCAGTTATCTATGTAGAAATTGTAAACATTTGTGCTATGAAACCCAATAGATAATATGTCCTTCCATACTCTAGAATGTTTGTAGGAGGGCTTTAAAGGCGGATGCCAACTAGCCTCATCAATATTGTATTTGCTACAGATAGCTCTCCTCCAAAGAAAGTTTACTTGAGTACCAAACTTCCACCACCATTTGAGCAATAGACAAGCATTCATATCTCTTATTCTTCTGATACCCAGGCCCCCTTGGTTCAAGCTTTTGGTTACCTCCCCCCATTTCACTAAATGCACTTTCCTTTTAAGATCATTACTGCCCCATAAAAAAGCTGCCTCAATCTTTTCGAATTCTTTTGCCACACCTTCTGGCATCTTAAACAAAGAAAGAAAGTACACTGGTAAACTAGATAGAGTAGACTTGATTAGGGTTAATCTACCTGCAAAGGATAGCAGTTTCCTCTTCCACCCTGAGAGTTTAGATCTGATCTTGTCAATCACAGGCTTCCAGGTGGATTTTTTACCAGGATTGGCACCAAGAGGCAGACCCAGAAATTTCAAAGGAAGGCTATGTACTTTACAGTTAAGGAGATGAGCAAAAGAGAGCAATAAAGAATCAGACACACCGACGCCACACACCACGCTTTTGTGATAATTAATTCTAAGCCCAGATAGGATTTCAAAGCACCTAAGGATTCTTTTGATAAGTACCATTTGATCCCAATCTGCCTCAGAAAAAAGAATTGAGTCATCTGCAAATTGTAGGTGAGACAAGAGGACATCTTTGGAACCGACATGAACACCTCTAAGAATGCCAAGATTAATTGCTCTGACCAAAAGAATGTTTAACCCCTCAGCCACAATATTGAATAAGAAAGGTGATAACGGATCGCCCTGCCTAAGCCCTCTTTGTGGTGAGAATTCCTTAGTTGGAGCACCATTCACAAGAATGGAAATCCTTACTGTAGACACACAAGTTTTCATCCAAGAGATCCATTTGTTACCAAACCCAAAACTAGATAGCAGAGAGAGCAAGAATTCCCAGTTAACCGAATCAAAAGCCTTTTCAAAATCTAGCTTTAGGATCAAACCATTCTTGTTGGTCTTCTTCCAACCATCTACTACTTCATTGGCAATGAACACCCCATCAAGGATGTTCCTTCCACCGATGAAAGCAGTTTGAGTTTCACCAATAATTGAGGATAGAGCTGGCTTCAGTCTATGTGTTAACACCTTTGCCAAAATTTTGTACAAGGAGCTTACAAGACTAATGGGTCTGTAATCAGAAAGGCCGGAGGGATTTTCCAACTTAGGAATTAAACTAATGAAGGTACTATTAATCCCATAAGTCAGTTTGCTATTTGCGTGGAAGTCTGCAAAGAATTGCATGATCTCAGGCTTCATAGTCTTCCAAAATTTCTGATAACACAACAGATTGAAACCATCGGGGCCAGGGGCTTTGTTAGTATTACAATCCTTAATTGCAGCCAACACCTCAGCTTCACTGAACTCTGCAACAAGATGGTGAGAAACATAGTCTGCCTCAATGGTGTTGAATGGCCCTCCCAAGACGGGTCTGTTGGCCCAATCCTCAGTAAACAACTTCTTGAAGTGTTGGTAGACCTCTAATTGAACCCTGCTAGGATCCTCATAAGACACGTCGTTAACTACTATAGAGCTGATCATGTTTCTACTCTGTCTGGTATTAGCAAAAACATGGAAGAATCTAGTATTCTTATCCCCATTTAGAGTCCAGTTCAATCTGGATTTTTGATGCCAAATCCACTCCACCATTCTGAGCAAATGCCACATTTCTCTTCTGACCACTCTTCTTCTTGACCGCCCAGAATCATCTAATAGTCCATCCTCTGCTAAGATGTCTAATGTATGCAATTCCGCCTCTAGAGCCTTGAGTTTGGATGTGACATGACCAAACACTTCAACATTCCATTTTTTTAACTCTGTCTTTAGCTGCTTTAATTTTTGAACAATTCTGAATCCGGCCCACCCTGTAACAGTAGTGCTGCTCCAAATGTTTACAAAGAACTTAGAGAAACTGGGATGGAGAGTCCAGGCATTGAGAAACTTGAAAGGCTTGGGACCCCAGTCTCTTTCATCTTCCATCAGCAGCAGAGGACAGTGATCAGAAACTAGTCGAGGCAGGCCCCATAACTTCAATCTGAAGCTAATCAACCATTCTGGGCTGAGGAGTACTCTGTCTATGCGGCTCCATTTCTCAGCTTCCTGGGCATTACACCAGGTGTATTTCCTACCATGAAGAGGTAAGTCATGGAGCTCACATTTCTCAATAAACTCATTAAAATGCTTCATCCCCATGTCTCTCCTGGAGCAGCCAATCCTCTCACCTATATGTCTAATTTCATTGAAGTCTCCACCCATACACCAAGGTGCAGGAAAGTGATCCTTAAGCTTGACTATACCCGCCCAAAAAGATGTTCTAGCAGAGGGGTTATTTGGTGCATATATGTTTATCAAAACACAATCAAAGGAATTATACAAAGAGCCAGAAAGTAGTATATACCTCCTATTGCAGCAGCAGCCAGATAATTGGAACACTGAAGGGTCCCAAATGCATAGAAGTCCACCAGCAGAGCCTACAGGATCCACAGACATGAACTCCATACTTCTGCAACCCCAAAGCTTTCTAGCCACATTTTCGGAGTCCACAGCTTGCTTGGTTTCTTGGAAAAAAACAATGTCAACATGCTTGTCCTTTAGCAATCTTTTAATTCTTCCCTTCTTCTCAGGTTTACCTAAACCCCTAATGTTCCAAGATAAGAGCTTCATAGATAAACAAAATGACAGGCTCAAGGCTCCCAAGAGCAGAAGCTTATTTTTGATTCTGCCCCTTATCAGAAATTCTGTCCTTGTCTTTAAGCTCTAAATCAATTATCTTGCTCAACACAGTGTCATCTTTCCCATTGTATTTGATGCCTAAGCATTTCCCCAAGTGTAAAGTGGCTTTGGCCTCCTCCAATAGATCATTGTTCGAAGATGAGCTACCATCAGATAGATCAGATTGAGCAAAAGCAGAAGCTGCTGGACTGAAGATAACTGACTTAGAAGAGTGCTTGTGGGCTGCTGTTACAGTTCTATAGCCGTGTAATCTAGCAAAGCTAGTAAAGCCCTCTACATGAGTCTTCTTCTTCCCTTTTTTCTTTTCAGGCTGCAGAGACTTTGTATTGAGGATGGGGGATTTAGCTTTGACCGAATGAATGAGGTTCATGGGTAATAACCCAGCAGGTCTTGGCTTGGAAAGGGGAGTAACAGAGTGTACATGGGCTGCTATGCCGTTACTTAGAGGATTAAAATTGACAGAGTCAATGGGCTGTGGTGGAATTTCGGAGCCACTAGGAGAGTGGGCCAAGAAGACTTCCAAATTAATGCCAGGCCCTATGCTAGGCCTAAGACTAGTAAGAGGTTCAATAGCCAAGTTTTCGTCCAAATAGTTATCAGGACCAATACCATTATTAAAATCATACCTGCTAATATGATCAGAAGAGAAAGCTTGCTGAGCACACCTCAACTTGCCATCATTACTTTTTGAATTTAGCTCTGACCCATCCATCGAAAATCCCTCAACGCATGCTGCTTTGTCTCTGCTAGAACCACCTTTGCAGGGGGTCTCCTCGACAACAGTTCCCACTTCATCAGCTATGTGACTGTCAGGAAGCTCCTTCCTCGGCACGACCTCATTTGTGCAAGCCAGGTCAGCACCAATCAAGGCTCTCCTTTCTGCCACCTCATCACCATCAATCTTCTCCCCAGCCGCTGCTGCTGGAAGGATCCTGTCCTCATCACTGAAACAGGTTTCTGTGGGGGTGGAGTCATTCAAGCCGAAGGGCTTCAATCTACTAGAGTCGGCTAGATGGTCTTCACAAACAAGTATGGGATGAGGATAGCCCTTACACTCTAGAGTAATAGTTTTGTTAATGAGCTCCATGCATACAGTAGCCACTCTAATCGTAGCATAAGCGAAGGATTTTGGGTGACAAACGTTACCGTCTATGTTAAGTATAGTGCCCCAGATATTGCCAATGCTGTTAAGAGTAGCCCTACTCCAAAGATGCAAGGGAATACCATAGCATCTCAACCACACACTGCGCTCTTGTTGCAGATGATAATCTGGCCTCCATTCCATCACAGATTGGCTCCCATCCTTGAACCACTCTTTGAGCTTGCCAATGTTTGATTGCAAATCACTTGTAGATTTAAAGGAGATAATTACATCTCTACCTCCTCCTTTTCTGACTTCTACCTGCTCCATCCCTTTCTCCTCCAGGACTTTGAGGATGTTGTGAGTAGACTGTTCATTGTTGAATCTAACAATAGCACTTTCGTACAGCCAACCATTGCCCTCTGCTTTGGCTTTGATGGTTATGTTTGTGTTTGTGTTACCTTCCACTGCAGAGGTGTCACCCTTTAGGACTTCAGCAAAAGATCTGTGCCCAACCAGTGCGTCTTTACCCTTGAAGTTGATCATATCCGAGAATCTTCTGAGAGGCTGAAGCTTGTCCTTGCTCTGTTCACTTCTACTATTTCTGTCGTAAGCAGCCAGTTTGACCTCTAGCATAGAGTCATCCACCAAGAGCCCATTTCCTTTTTGGATTGCGACAGATGCTGCAACGCTACAATTATACCGCACAAACCCGAATCTTGAATTGGTCACTTTCCTTCTTTTGAAAGGAATGTAAGTATCCTTCACAATCCCGAATTTGATGAAGAGTTTGTACAGAGCTTTGGCGTCCATAGTTGACGGGATGTTGTCCACAAAGACAGTGATAAGACCATGCTGTGCTTCCTTATTTTGTGCTCCACCTCCATTCCTTTGCCTCACTACCGGAATCCAGCCACCATCTCTTCCTCTGTTCACCATCATTTTGTAATTTGACAGACAATTATAATACTATCGTTTTAACCATATATATATATATATATATAAATTTTTACAATCGTATTCGATGAGATATCATTTTTTTAAAAAAGTTTTTTACATGATAATCTTCTTATCAATAGTGTTAAACACAATATTTCTTATGAATTTTAATCACTTCCATTCATAGTTCTAAATCGCAGTATCGGGTAATATAACGGTATCGATCGCGGAATATCGGTATCGGTAATATCGACCGGTACGTATCGAGTATCGGGCGTCGCGGCTGTGAAATTTCAAAAATCATTAGCAATCTCTCTAAAACTCAATTTTATGCATTTTTTTTTACTCTTTTAGCCTTAATTTATCATATTTTAATCAAAATTTTGATAGGTAGAGCCACTTAATTTTGAAATTTCAAACATACACTGCGACTACTTAATTTATTGGTTTCAATAGGTCCATCAACAATGAGTCTAATAAATCAACTTAAAGGAATGAAGAAGTGAAATAAGTATGAAACATACTCAACAGGTACTACATTGCTAAGGAAAAAAAATATATATATATAAATATTTGGACAATCATAAATATATATATATTAAAATATTTCCCATCCCATACCATAATATAACCACAGAACAGTGGCTTAAATCAACTACAAAACAGAAAAAAGAAAAAAAAAACAATATATATAAATATTTGAAAAATCATAAATATATATATATATATATATATTAAAATATCTCCCATCCCATACCATAATATAACCACACAACAATGGCTTAAATAAACTATAAAACAGAAGAAAAAAAATTTATATATATATATATAAATATTTGAACAATCATAAATATATATTAAAATATATCCCATTCCCATCCCATACCATAATATAAATAATAAATTACCACAGAACAAACAGAAAAAGAAAATTAAATTAAATTATAACCGAACAAAACAACTAGCAAAAGCATGACTTAAACCTTCAAATATATAAAACAGAGCCTGTGTGTGGGTTATTCAGCCAAAAGAAAAAACAGAGCATGACAAATATATAAACAGAGCCTAAGAGAACACACCTTCAACGAAGAAGCTTGAAAGCGGTGATGGATTTGGGTTCGATTCGAAGCTTGAAAGCCTGTTTGAGAGCACACCTTTGCTCAATTATTTTGCAAGTGCTTTGCTCCATTTTTGTAGCCGTACTAGTGATAGAATACATGCATTGGTACTGTATTGTTCACGTATCGGATTCAGGGCGATACGTATAGGGAATCGGCCGTTATGGAGGCAAATTTCATTTTCACCGGTATACCGGCCAATATCCGACTCAACAGTCCAATTTTCCGGTACGAACCGACCGGTATGGCACATACCGGCCGATATCTAGAACCTTACTTCCATTGCATATTTATAATTGAGAGATTTCATTATATCATTTAAGGAGTGTAATGTAATTTTTTTTAATTTTAAATTTATATTCTTATTTCATAATTATTAGATATGTCCATTTTTTATTTTTTTTATGAATAGCCACAACAACATCTTGGCTCAGCACTCGAATTCCATTTATCATATTTATCGTAGTTTGAGAGTCAATTTTGATAACAACTTGCGAAACTCCCAACTAGAGGTCTAGCTGCTGGCATGCTGCCCTTCCCTTATAGCAACGACTTCCATGAACAATGGGCTGACACAATAGTTCAAAGATTGAGCGATAGTATAGACACTATTTTGATCGGCCTTATAATTTGGACGCTTTATTCCGAACATCTGATAATAAAAATTAAAATATGTTATTTCATGAGTTTCTCAGCAGAAAAGTTAGATTTAAGCTAATATACAAATCATGTAAAATTATAAAATACTACCAATAATAAACTAATAAAATATATTTTAGCGGTTTAAAATAATTTGGTTAAAATGGGTGAATGTTAGGATTAAAGTTTAAATCTGAAATTTTTGCTGAAAAATTCATAAAAATGAGTTTTTTATAAAAGTTATCGGATTTGGACTTTTATCTATATTTCACATTGCACTCATAGGATTAAATCAAAGAGATCGAGGGTCCGAATTATTTAATGTACTTGGATAATCTCTGGACATGCGACAATTAGCTGCCACAAAACTATTGTACAATCAATCACTCATAATAGCCCCAACACTACCCCGATGTTGCTTTTTTCACCATGCCGCATCAACATTTATTTTCAACACTACTAGGTCGACGCCAAGCATCCCCATGAGCTTGCACAATTTGATCCGCAATATGAATTCTTTTTTTTGTATTCTCACTGTCCATAACTTATGGACATTGTCCTTCACAATTCTTCACACCTTGTCCAGACTAACCATACACCCATTAAAGTGAGCTGAATTCATTTCCAAATACGCCAAAGAATAGTAGCAGCCAAAGCCACACTCCACTGAGAATCTGGAGAGCCTTTCCATTTATCACATAAGTTCATCCACTACACACCAATTGACTGTCCAAAAATTAATCTAGACTGAACTCTAAGCGATGATACATACCAAACCATTTATGAAAAAGGACATTCAGCAACGAAGTGCATCAAAGACTCGGGGTGTCTTGTACACATAGGACACAGTCCATCAATACCCAACCTTTTCTTCTGCAACAAAACTTTTACCGGAAGAATCTCAGTACTTAGAGAAAGCTATTTTTCGAATCTAGTTTTGAAGGTTTTGGATCATGAACACTTCATGTTGTTAGTGATGATAAAATTTGGTGATGGTTTGTGGGTAAGAGGATGATAAATCTAGAGTGTATGGTAGTAGTGGCTACTGATGGTGGCAATGGTGTGGTGGTGATGGTTGTTTGGTTGAGAGAGAAGACTAGAAAGGGTGAGTTTGGATTTATAATTTGAAATTAGGGGTTAAACTGTAATTTTTTAACTTTTTCGGTTTAAATGTGGTGACATGAGGTGAATTTATCACGATTTAAATAAGTGAAAAGGTAATTTAATAATATCAAAATTTCAAGTATGAAATTGATTAGAGTGATATGGTTTAGAAGGAAAATTGAAATTTAATCATGATTGTATGCAAACAGAGTAAGGATCCTCTAGAGTGATTTTTTCCTAAAGTTTCCTAGAGTGCTATATTGTGTGGTTGAGATTTACTGGCAAGTCATATCAATTTTTCTGATGTGACTTGTCAATAAATCTCAACCACACAATGTAGCACTCTAGGAAACTTTAAGAAAATTTCACTCTAAAAAATTCTTGGTGATGCAAACAAGCCTCCATTTGTTTGGTTTGTGAAATAAGATGTTTAGAATATGCACAGCCCAACTGTGTACAGTGCCATTTATATAAAAAGGGAAAAGTTGACAATTTTATTGAAAATCAGAACGTGGCTACGAATTACTTGATGTGTCGTGCGTCCATTCGTAAAATAAATTTAGGTTGTGCATCGATATTAAATAAAAGGGCAATGCTACCGACCCAGTACGGATGACCCCCAGTGTCGTCCCCAGTGACGTGGCAGCGTGTGGTTGGCCGAAATTCAAAAAAAAAAAATTGTTTTTGCACCAATCAGGGACGACCCCAGCATCCCGAGCTGGAGGTCTAAGTCATTTTTCTAAATAAAATTTTAAATATGTAGTATTACTAATATCAAAAATAACACTAGACTTTCAAGTATACACACTTTTGTGTCTAAATGTTTTTGTTTGTCCTGACCAAATCTACTCTTAATTGTACGATTATGCCTTGATATTCATGTAATCTAAAATTCTTGTCATATCGTATGGTAAGAGGTACATTGGAGTAGCAGATCCCAAGCTCCCTGACAGAGGAGTTATAGTGGCATTAGGAATAAAAAAATATAATGACATTGAGAGAAAAAAAAAAAAAAAGAAAGTAAATTATACAAATAGTCTCTATAGTTTGAGACTCGTGCTCTTGACTTTTCAATTGTAATACATTTGATTGTAAATTTTTAATCTTGTTTCATATAAGGACAATTGAAGATACCATTGTTTAATTTCAAGGGCAAAATCGTCAATTTAATAAAATATAAATTAATTTGACAAAAATAAATGTCAAAAAAATATTTTTAATTTTTTAAAAATTATTTTTATCCACAATGATAAAATTATGTAAAATTGATAAAAATAAATAAAAATTACACAATTAATTTTTTAAAATTAATTTTACATGATTATCATCCAAACAAATAATAAAAATTAATTTGGTAAAAAAATAAAGGGCAAATCACGCTAATAGTTCCTATAGCTTGGGACATGTGTCATTTTAGTCCCTAACCTTTCAATTGTGACACATTTGACCCTGAATTTTAAATCTTGTTCCAAATAACGACAATTAAACATATCATTTCTTAATTTCAAAGGCAAAATCGCCAATTTGATAAAATATAAACTAATTTGACAAAAATAAATGTCAAAAAAATATTTTAAAAATTATTTCTACTCACCAAAAATAAAATTATGTAAAATTGATAAAAATTACATGATTAATTTTAAAAAATTAATTTTACATGATCATCATCCAAACACATAATAAAAATTAATTTGGTAAAAAAAAAATAATTGTCTAAAAGATTTATCAATTTTATATAATTTTATCTTTAGTAGCTAGAAATAATTTTTAAAAATTCAAAAATAATTTTTTGACATTTATTTTTGTCAAATTAATTTATATTTTATCAAATTGACGATTTTGCCCTTGAAAAATCCAATAGTATTTACAATTGTCCTCATTTGGTACAAGATTCAGAATATAGGATCAAATGTGTCATAATTGAAAAGTCGGGAACCAAAATGACACAAGCCCCAAACTATAGGGACCATTAGTGTAATTCACCCAAAAATAAATAAATGCCTACAAGATATATCAATTTTACATAATTTTATTTTTAGTTGGTAGAAATAATTTTTAAAAATTCAAAAATATTTGTTTGACATTTATTTTTATCAAATTAGTTTATATTTGATCAAATTGACGATTTTGCCGTTGAAAAATCTAATGATATCTTCAATTGTCCTTATTTGGAACAAGATTCAAAATTCAGGTTTAAATGTGTCACAAGTGAAAAGTTAGGGACTAAAATGACACAAATTTCAAATTATACGGGCTATTAGTGTAATTCACCCAAAAATAAATAATTAAAAGCAATCCATTTTTGTGTTAATCAAATTTGTGTTTAAGAGAATAAACAACATGGATAGTTTTAAAATAAATTGTCTATTTTTATTTTATCTTATTATTATTATTATTATTATTTTATAGATAAAGATGATAAAATGAATTAATTATAATTATGAAATTAAACTAATTTTTTTAATAAATGAGTACACTAAAAATCTAAAAAATAAATAATTTAAATTACTAAAAATAAAACTTATAATGAGTCTCACAAATCCAATATACTAGATTGAACTTCTCTCCCAGAGAAACTAGAACCATTCATAAATTAGAATATAAGGCATTTTATAAAGTCAAAACACAACATTATTCAACGATTGGCTAACTAGCAACTTATTGATTAGCCCATAGTGTATATTTTATCGAAAATACATATCCAAATTGAATCACGTATAAGCAAACAAGATTAAATATAGGATGAAACATATTTTTAAGGGTAAATTATGTAAATGGTCTCTATAATTTATGAGAGAGTAATTTATGTAGATAAATTGGGCCGAGCTAAGTGGGATCCTCTTTGGGGATTGGGCAGCACAATGGGCCGAGATAAGAGCTTAGATAGCATGGTCTTGGGTTGAACTTGTAAAAGGCCGGTCAACGATGGGCTGTTAAGGCTTGGAACTAGCTATCCAGAAACAATCCATGGACAGGCCGAGGTACTAGATTGACTGTCTAGGAGGAAAAGGCCAAGCTATCTGTTGCTCAGCGGTGCACTATTAGGTAAATAAGGTTTGCACGGTTCGGCCAGAGGCCGAATGGAGTAAAGGTAGCTCGGTTAGCTGTTGATAACTGAGTAGAGTGTTGCCATCTCACTTGGCTGGCAGTGAGGAAGGATGTTTGAAGGATAAACATTGTCCTTTAAAACTGTGATTCCTAGGAGGACTTTACTAAGGAGAGATAGAGTCATACTAGGATTGTACCGCACAGAATCTATAAAAGCTCCTGACAAACTTATTCCCAGGTATTGCTATTATTACTCTCAAATACACAGAGCTTTAGTGTCTTTTGTCAACTTGCTAACTTAGGCATTGGAGGGGTTTCCGGCACATACCCACTGGCTAGCTCATATTTGTGTTTTCAGGTAATAAGACGACGACGTTAGAACAAGTGCAAACTTGATCAACAAGATTATACGAGAAGAATTGTTTCGTGCTCATACAATTGGCGCCATCTATGGGAAAGATATAGAGAACTTATCTCTTGATTAAGTTTTCTTTCAACGAGTTTTAATGGCGCACAACGAAGACATGCCTTAGTCTACCGTCAATGGACAAACTCTAGAGGGAAACAAGAGGCGCAAGGATTTGCCTTTTGTTTCGTCTATGACAGACTTAGACCCTCAACGACTGAACCCTCATAGGGGCGCATGGGAAAAGTGAGGCTTGAGTCCTAGCCGCTCTCATAGCCCAGATGGACAAAGAAGAATGATGGATGCCTAGGTTCTGGAGGATCGCGTGAGGGAGCAAGACAAATTAATTAGGAGAATGACAGCTAACATGGAAGCCATGAAACACTAGATGGAGGGCAAAAGTGTGGTAGGGGTGGAAATCTGCAAAAGTAGATTGCTATCTCGCCATTCAGGAGATCAGGATATGCAAGCCACGCCAATGCATTCTGAGAGTATGAGCCTCTGGACAGGCAATACACAGTCAAGGATCTCTAGGACTCATTACTCCAGGTTTGAGAGAACAAGGATTAAAAGATCTTGCACGGAGGAAAGCAATTATCGACCCTTACATACTCACCAAACTACCTCTCAGCACACTGAGCTGTCCACGTCGGTGGATCTGCAAACCATTCTAGAAGAAAGGGCACGAAGGAGAGAAGATTCCCAGGCCCATGACCCTCAAAGGATCTCAGCTCTACAACGGTTGGCACTTAGGACATACGGAAGCATCGAGGTTGTAATGATAGTATCGCGTCTTGCCTATGAACCAGTCGATAAGGCATTGGCAAGGTTGCAGAGCTCGTCATTCTTTCTAGCGATAGAGACGCACTACTTCCCGTAGGCTTCAACTAGCCTAAGTTCATGATCTATGATGGGAAGTCAGATCCCTACATATATTTAAGGCACTTTCGCCAAGTTATGGCCATACATCGGCAGAACGAGGCTCTAATGTGCATCCTGCTCCCATCTAGCCTTGGAGATTTGGGCTTAACTTCGTTTGAAAAGTTGCTAGAAGGTAGCATTGCCTCCTGGGCGTAACTTACGGAGGCGTTTGTTACTAGGTTCAAAACGAACAACAAAACGCCAGTTGAAATAGATCAGTTACTCGTCATTGACATAGGTGATAAAGAAACATTGAAGTCTTACAACAACAGATATTCGGAGGCCTTCAACCAGATAGGCAACTGTCCTACCAACCTAGCCATTGTGCAGTAAAAACGGGGTTTGCCAGTGGGCCATAAGTTGAGGGATTCAATGACAATGACACCGTCCCTTACTATGGAAGCCCTAATGAAGAGAATGCATCAGCACATTAGGGTAGGTGAAGATGGCGCTCATGCCAAAATAAAGTTCGACACAACAGTGATATCGGACAAGAGACTAGTGGAAAAGGTTAATATGGTCGGAAAGAAGGGTCGACCTAACAACAACAATCACGGTGCACTGCCATTACGACTATTTTCAACAAGCCCATCTACCGAATTCTTAGTGAAATGCACGATGAACCCTTCGGTTGACGGCCTACCAAGTTAGGAGAAACATAGAGGGGCTACGATGAAAGGTATAGGTGCACCTTCCACGATGAAGTAGGACACCGAAATAAAGATTGTATGCCTTTAAGGAAACATTTAGAAGAATTGGTGGTAGCTGGCCACTTAGATTGATACACTGAAGGAAGAGCTCAGTCGACCCCTCAAGATCGCAACGCGGTAGACGGGATGCCAGCAGATGGTCCGCTTCAAGGCCTGATCATTGTCATTCATGGGATCATAGAACCTGAGCGAGTTTGCGAGCTCAAAGAGATGATAAAAAAAGCGGAACACATAAGGGAAGTGTTGAGTGTTCAACCGACCATAAAGAAAGGAAAGATGGAAGCAAATAATGTCATCACTTTCTTGGACAGAGACATAGCAAGGTTGCAAAACCCTCACAACGACACGCTAGTTATTATTTTGCGCATCAAAAACTTTGATATCAAACGGATCTTGATAGACCAGGGAAGCTCGAGCAAGATAATGTACTATAAGACCTTTAAACAATTGAAATTAGACAACAGAGACTTGGTACCAGCGACTTCCTCGCTGGTCGGCTTTAACTCGAAGCTAGAGTGATCTGTTGGAAAGATAATTTTGCCAGTCAAAACTGGATTGATGACAAAACAAGTGGAGTTTTGGGTGTTGAAAGTTCCCTCCACTTACAACATTATTTTGAGAAGAGTATGGTTACACGCCATGCGAGCTCTAGTATCGACTTACCATCAAGTGATGAGGTTCCCAAACGAAGCCAGAGCAAGTGAAGAGGTCTAAGAAGACCAAATCATGTCCAAGCAATGCTTCGTGACCGTGAACGGCAGCCGAGCTGCCAAAGAATTTGTGCAGATGGTAGATGTTCGCAGACATAGACAAAACAGGAGAACAGAAAGCAGTAGAAGACCTGGTGGAAGTAAGAATCAACGAGAACGACCCAGATAAGCTCTTTTTGCTCTGCTTATCTTTGTCCAGCACTGAGAGAAAAGAGATCATGGAATTTTTGATCTCCAATATCGAAGTGTTTGCTTGGACGCCATACGATATGCCTGGCATTGATTCGAACTTCATTTGCCATCAACTTAACGTCAATCCTTCCACTAGACCAATTATATAGCGAACACACAGGTCGACTCTACATCACGCCGAGATAGTAGCCGAAGAGGTAGGAAACCTGTTGGATGCAAAGGCGATCAGAGAGGTTCACTATCCCTAGTGGATCTCCAACACCGTGGTGGTGCCCAAAAAGAACGTCAAATAGCGTGCTTGTGTGGACTATAAGACGAACAACAAAGCATGCCCAAAAGATAGTTTTTCTCTACCAAGGATAGACCAATTGGTAGACCTAGCTGCAGGCCACAACTAACTTAGCTTCCTTGATGCGTATCGTGAATACCATCAAGTTGCTATGTATGAATCAGACTAGGAGGTCACTTTCTTAACAACTTCGAGGGGGGGGGGTTAGATTGCTATAAGGTCATACCCCTTGGCCTAAAAAATGCAAGGGCAACATTTCAGCAAATGGTCACCAAAATGTTTGAACCATTGTTAGGCAGAACAATGGAGGCTTACATTGATGACATGATGGTCAAGAATAAGAATGAAGCAAACCATTGCGATTAAACGCTTCCAAGTGTGCATTTGGCGTGAGGTCAGGCAAGTTTTTCGGCTTTCTAGTGACTAACCGCATTATAGAGGCAGATCCCTCCCAAATCAAGGACGTTCAAGAACTCGAAAGGCCTAACATGGTCAAGGAATTACAACACTTGACAGGCCTGGCTATAACACTAAATCGATTTATAAATCGATCATCAGACAGATGGCGACCATTCTTCTGGGCGCTTCAAGCAAAATTTGAGTGGGATAAAGAGCATGACCGAGCTTTGGAGAGCTTGAAAGAGGAGTTGACCTCTTCACCACTGTTAGTGACGCCAGTGCCTGGAGAGAAACTTTACTTATACTTGGCGGTTTCCCAATATGCAGTTAGCGTAGTGTTGGTACGCGCAAAAGGAATACAACACTTGCCCATCTTTTATGTAAGCAAGACAATGCTGGGCACCAAACGAGGTACTTTCCGTTAGAGAAGCTTGCTTTAGCTTTAATGATGGCTTCAAGAAAATTGCCGCACTACTTCCATGCGCACACTGTGGTCGTATTGACGGTATTCCTTGAAAGCCTTATTTGAGAGGGCAGACTTCTCTGGAAGAATACTGAAGTGGACAGCGGAGTTGGGACAATTTGACATCAAATTCCAACCCAAAATGTCAATAAAGGCCCAAGCTTTGGCAGACTTTGTGGGAAATTCTGCTCCAAGAAGTCACTTTGTTTGTCCAGTCGAGTTGACAGAAAAAATTGGACAATGGGGGAAAGTATCGCGAGAATAGCGTATCCCTCACAGCGAGTTGATTAACCGCGCAATATGGCATTAAGCCTAACGGTGGTTGCACTGTCCACTAAGGCCAACAGCATAATGCCAAAGTGGAAAGGAGCAAGTTGGGCAACTACAAGTGTAATTTGCAAAGATATGCTTGAAAAGGAAATGGTAAGGCAACCGAGCAGAGAGGATAAAGTCCAAATGGCAAACAAAGGCTTAGAAGAAATCATCGACGTCCTAAATCCTAAAACATCTTTAGACCTATCCACATGCTGGAAGTTGTTCGTGGGAGAGATGTGGAAGCTTTTTGTGGATGCCGTGTCCAACAGACACAACACTGGACTTGGGATAGTCCTCATTTCTCCAAATGGATTGACCATTGAACAAGCAATCACACTTGGATTTCTAGCATCCAATAATGAAGCAGAGTACGAAGCACTGTTAGCTGGTTTGAAGTTAGCCTACCAGATGAAGGCCACCAAGGTAATGGTGTACAGTGACTCCCAATAAATATTAGGTGACTACGAAACAAGGGATGACAAAATGACTAAGTATCTGGAGCTGGTCAGAAACGAGATCATGAAATTCGAAGTCGTAAGGATAAAACAAATCGCCCGAGAGGAAAATAGTAAGGTAGACGAACTGGCTGGATTTGCGTTGATGGCATACATTTTTATCCCACATCCTTGGCTAATTGACTTCCTGCCAAGACAGAGCATTGAGGAATTTGAAGGGGCCGAGGTATTCTGCGCCAAGCTAGGTCTCTCCTAGATAGACCCCATTATCACTTTCTTGAAAGATAAGATTTTGATAGAGGACAAGAATGAGGCAAACAGGATTTGAGTGAAGTCACAACGGTTTTGGCTTTTTTCATCTATAACATTATACAAAAAATCCTTCACTAGACCATACTTGAAGTGTGTCCATCCTAGCAAGGTTGAAGCCTTTCTATTCAAAATTCACAAAGGCATTTGGGAAAGCCATCAAGAGAGGCGGGGGGAGGGGGGGAGGGGAGATCTTTGGCCTACCGAACTATCTCGCAAGGATATTGGTGGCCATGCATGCAAGCAAAAGCGGAGAAATATGTCAGAAAATATGAACAATGTCAGAAGTTTGCACATCAAATATATCAGCCGGCCAGAGAGCTTCTACCTCTAACTAGCCCTTGGTCCTTTCCAAAGTAGGGCTTAGACATAGTTAGACCACTCCCAACTGCGCCAGGTAACAAAAAGTTTTTCACCATGGCGACAGATTACTTCACAAAATGGGTGGAGGCAAAAGCACTTGCATCCATCAAAGAGAAAGACGTTAAGAAGTTTGTCTGGAAGAATATCATAACCCGATTTGAAATTCCTAAGGCCTTGATATTAGACAATGACACCCAATTTCATGGAAGAATCTTCAAGGGTTTTTGCGAAGAGCACAAGATAGAGTTCTACAACTCTATGCTGGCGTACCCTCAAGCCAACGGCTAGGCCAAAGTGTTCAACAAAGTGATCTTAGATGGTCTGAAGAAAAGGATAGAAAAAACGAAAGGAAAGTGGCCTAAGGAAGTTCCCCATGTGTTGTGGGCCTACCGGACTACACCAAGGCGGTCAACTGGAGAAACGTCCTTTGCCTTAGCCTACAACATGGAAATAGTAATCCCTCTGGAAGTCAGCCTCCCTTCCATTAGGAGCAAAAATTTTGACCTGGATTTGAATGGAGAAGCGATTACCTTGGAACTGGACCTTGCTAAAGAACGAAGAGGAAAGGGCGCTAATCCACGTTGTTTCATATCCATAAGAACTATTCAGCAAGTACAATAAGGCGGTGCATCCAAGGCAATTCAAGATAGGAGATTGGATATTGCACAAAGTAATAGGAAACACCGTGGTGCTTGGTGATGACAAATTAGGACCCAATTGGGAGGGGCCGTACAAAGTAATGGGATTAGCAAGAAAAAGAGCTTATCACTTAGAAGATGTAGACGACCAAGCTATCCTAAGGCCATGGAATATTGTGAATCTTAAGTTATTTTATTTTTAGCAATTGTAATCTTTGAACTTTTTGTTTGGTATTAAAACAAGTAGACAGTTTTTTTTGAAAATTTTTGAATACTTGTACTTATTTCAATTTGTATGTAAAAAATCTTTGCACAACTGGGGGCAAAGTGGATCGGCAGGTTTGACTAACTCTTTCTTGAAAACTTTGATCGAGATGGTTATCTCGACCAAAGTAGGTTGGTAGGTTCGACTAACTTTTTGATTCCTTTAAACCAGGATGGTTATTTTGGCCAAGGTAGGTTGGTAGGTTTGATCAACTGCTTCTTGGAATCTTTGGTTGGGATCGTTATCTTGACCAAAGAAGGTTGGCAGGTTTGACCAACTATTTTGAATTCTTTGACCGAGATGGTTATCTTGGCCAAAGAAGGTAGGCAGGTTTGACCAACACTTTTTGAACTCTTTGACCGTGATGGTTATCTCGGCCAAAGTAGGTTGGCAGGTTTGACTAACACTTTTTGAACTCTTTGACAGTGATGGTTATCTCGGCCAAAGTAGGTTGGCAAATTTGGCCAACACTTTTTGAAATCTTTGACTAAGATGGATATCTCAGCCAAAGTAGGTTGACAGATTTGACCAACACTTTTTAGCTCTATGACCGAGATGATTATCTCGGCCAAAGAAGGTTGGGATTAACCAACTCTTGGGTTGAGCTAGGTAAGCTTGACATAGCATACAAAGCACAAATGGGTAGGATATAAAAACAACTAATGTGTAAAGAGTAGGAAAATTTTCATTGATGTGGAAGTTTAGTACAATAGGAGGGGCTGCTAGCCCGGTTACATTGCAAAAATATGAAGAAAAAGACACACAACAAAAGCCAAAAAAAAAAGAAAGGAAATGATAACATGATAGCAAAAAGAGACTGTCTAGCTTGGCCTCAGCGTCAGCACCGTCTGTATCTTCAAGTGTGTGATCGGTAATGGCAGTGCTCGACTGAGTTTGGTTGAGAACTTCTTATCGAGTTGGCGATGTTTGCTAGCCACAAGTATTAACGCTAGCCGACGAAGCATTGTTCAGCGCTGGGCTCCCTTCCTCCTCCAAAATTTTTTGTTGAACAACGTTGGCATTCACCGTCATGTAGCTCGGGATGAAGTGAGGAGGATGGCCGAGCTACTCTGTCGCCGCCTTCCAACTGCAATTGAAGAATATATCCTTGGCTACCTCACATTGTTGGACATAGGTTTGCTCGCCCTTGGCGTAACATCGGTCCTCGGCGTCCTCCATCTTCTTCTCAATAGCCTTTATTTCAACATTTTTGGCTCTCTTTAGCTTGGCGAGCTCGTGCAGGTAGCAGTCCTTATTCTCCACCAACGCCTTTTGTTTGTCAGCTTCAGTCATGCGGACCTACTCGGCTAGCACTTCTTTTTCAACATTTAGCTCGGCTAGGCTAGCCTTAAGCAGCTTCAACTCGGTATCTTTGGCCTCACTGTCAGTGATAGTCGATCGAGCTGTCTTCCTTAATTCAAGCACATGTTTATGGGTAACGTGGATTTTCTACATGACTTGCAAGTTACGAGAGACGATTAGGAAAACTGAGCAAAAAGTTGAATATAAGAACTGCAGAATCTAGGCTTACCAGAACCAAGGACTTGGTGGTTGACCGAATTACTTTTAGCTCGGTCAGCTTCTTGTGTCGTTACATGTCGGTTGACAGGCAAAGGCTCTTGGCCGAATTGAAGGCCAATTGGTGGTCCTTCTTAGCTCACACAGAGTTAGTTGTGGTGATAGCGTGGCCCTTAAAGATTACGGCCGGTGCCCACACTGGAGGAGATGAAGGGTTAGCATGGCCAGAGCGGTGGCCCTTTAGGGATTATTCGGTTTCGGGCAACCCGGCCCCTGGCTGCTCAGTCTCCTCTTCGTCTACCAGCCACTGTTTCTCGGTGGACAAAGTGTGAGCCCTCTTACTAGGCTGAGATGTGGATGCCCTTGAAGTGGGGAGGGCAACAATGGTCTCGCGCGGTTGACCGACTGGTTGTTGCTCGGTTTAGACCTCGGCGATGGAGGTAGAAGCTTGTTCGGTGCTTAGAGTGCATACGACTCTCTTTTTTGCCATCTCTTATTCCTCGGTGAGAGGGATGAGGTTGATTTGTGAAAGGTTGGTGTCTGGCTCAGGCGAAGACTCTAGAAGAAAGTCTGTAACCTTGCTTTTTCGCTTACTGCTGTATTGGTAAGTCAGTTTGAAGCTCAAGAGCTTGGTCCAATCTCTCTATTGGTATCATAGCACGACATGGAGATCGTCTTGATCGGCGTAAGCATAGTTCTTTTTAAGCAAGTTCAGATCTGTAGAAAAGAATGAGGGTTAGTACGACAGGAAGTTTTGAAAATGCAAAAGAGAAAGAACTAAGCTATTCTTACCAGCTGATCCTCTATTCCAGTTAATATTGTATCCCGGTATCTAGGCCTCTTGGTCTTCGTAATTGCCAGAGACCTAGAGAAAATCGTCATTGTGCAAGTCTTTGTCTGGTGTTCTTTTGACAATTTTCTCTCGGCCTCTTTTTACTTTAAGGTAATACACCCAGCTGTCATCGTTTTGACCGAGCGAATATTGATGGAATATCTCAGCTAGTCCAAGGTTTAGGCCGGGACAACGGTTGAGCTCGGCAATGCCGATTATTCTGTAACTATTTGTAGATAGTTGGGTGGGCAAAGCCTGGTCTATCTAAGGAGCTCGCATATAAGAGGTTGAACGAGGAATCAGAGTCTGCCCTCTATTATAGAAATCGGGTTTGTCCCAAGGTATGGTGTCATGCTTGGCCAAAGTGATTGCACATCATCTGGAATAGTGTAATCCCTTCGGAACTTGGCTATGGCGCCGGGCGAGCTCACCATGAAGCGATCCTTGCCCATGGTCTTAAATTAAAAATGCACTAGGGTTTTGCTCGCCTTCGATATGGAAGCTCGGTTAAGCAACATTGCCAAGTGGTAAAGTAAAGGTGTGCCTGGCTAACCTAGTCAAGTTTGCAAAATGACAAATAAAAGGTGTTATGCCCTAGTGTTGACCGAGCTAAGTCAACAATGTAAACTAATCTTTTGATAGTTTGCTCGGTCGGGAGTGTGTGTACATGCGATGCTTAGCTCGGTCATGAGCTAATAGTCACGGTTCGGCTCGACACCAGAGCAAGGTTTTAGCTTGGCTAAGGAAATGGGCGAGGACTTAGGCCAGTTCTAACTAAGGGCAAGGTTTTAGCCCGGTCATGTTCAGATGAAGGGCTACAAGCTCGGTGGTAATCACTTAAACGTACACAAATAGGTTTCTAGTTCGGATATGACATGATTTTGGATCGAAATCGCTGTTTATAACTGGTTCTAATTCCAGTCATGAAGGGTCATTTTCAAACATGGAATTTTAAGGGTTGTTACAGAGGCTCTATTCTTAAGTTCATTTTATGGTGGATTAATGTATTAAGACATTGTTTTCAAGCCTATTTAGTGGGTTTACAATGCTAAAGCATCCAAACCATGAAGAACACCATGAATATTAGTGGAGAAATAGAGAACTTACGGATTGTGGAGGTTGATCAAAGTCCTGGACAAAAAAAATTACTTTTTCGTACAACTGCATGCCCACGGGTGTTAGATTATGCTTCGACGCAACGCAAAGATGGAGGTGTGAGAGAAGACAGAGCTCTGGGTTTAGGGTTTGAAGATAAAGAAGTTGAACAGTGAAAGTGGATAGAGTATGTGTATAGGCAGTATATACGTGAAATGAAAAGAGACGCGGACGGTTTAAATTTTTGGCCAATGCTTAACGGCTATAGCTGGGATACGAGCACAATGGGAAGGTGCCACGTGTCCCAGATGTATCAAACGTGTTTGGCGTGCCAGTCTGATGGTGTAGACACCCCATTTTTGACCGTCCTCAAGACTTGGACGTCACCGTTTGAACACTCGGTGATTATCCATGTTTGTGTTCGTTCGGAGTTCTCGGAGGTCTCGGCTCGCGCGCCTTGCCTCAGGATCTCCGAACTCGACTGTTTAGTGTCTGGTTTTGCACCAAACACTTGTGTTTTGCCTTGGAGGGGCAGGGAATGCCTTGTGAGACATCCCCACACACCACCGGCAGTGGCTAGAGGTCACCGGCTGGTTTTTGTTGCCATCGGCACATTTTGTTGCCGGTCGGTACTCTTTATTGCCGGTCGGCACTCTTTTTTGCCAAAATGGCATTTTTGGCCGGCCGACTACTGTGCATCTGCTTTTGCAGATATTTTATCACAACTGTCTTGCTGTTGGCTCCCCTCCATACACGTGTATGGAGGGATCTCCCTCTTGAGAAACTTGTCTTGTAAGCTTTACAAGACAAGAAACTCTATAAGAGAGAGTCTTCTCTCTTGGCTTTAAGGTTAGACACTTGAGACACTTGAGAGAGCTTAGACAGCCATTGTTAGGGTTTGAGTTCTAGGGTTAGGGTTTGATACACCTTATCTCTCTCTTTTTCCCTCTTGTGTGTGTTTTAGTGTGTTTAGTCCATACTATTGCACACAAACACCTAGTGTTTCACCTTCACTTAGCTACTGAGGTTCTAAGGGACTGATTTTGAAGTTTTGGTGTTGGATTCAAGCCAAGGAGAGCCATTGGAGCATCATTTGTAAAGGGGTCTTCAAGGGTGAGAATCTAGTCCCATTATTCCCCATTTTTGCATTGATTTTCTACCTGTCTTAGAGCTATTTTCGTGCTTATTGTATAACACAAAAAAGGTTCTGTTTTTAGGCCCTCTTGATTGTTTATTAAGAGTGTTTTGTGGTTTGAGGGTGTTTGACCCCTCTTAGGCCTTGAAAGGCCTCATTTTGTGCTATTTTGTGCTAGTTTCGGGACTTTGGTGTTTGGGCCTCTTCACCACTGAAATCTTGAGGGATTTCAGTGGTGGAGATGGTGCCTTGAAGTCTCTAGAAGAAGAGGGCCACCCCCTCTCCTTGTTGTCCTTGAAAAGGGTATGTTTTGGCCTCTAAAGGAAGCCTATGTTTGAGTGTGTGTTGAGCATGTATAGACTGTTTTTCATGCTTATTTTTCCATAATATAACATGATTTTAAATTGGTTTTGGTACTCCATGCATGCTTAGCATAGTTGCCATGTAATGCCTTGTGATTCCTTAACATGTCTTAGGTCGTGTGCCTTTGTTTCTAGCATGTTTTAGGCTTACATTTGTGAAGATTTTGTGCTTATCTTGACATGTTTTAGGTCTGTCCATAAGTGTTTGGGTTGATCTTGGCATGCTTAGCATAGTTCCTTTGTATTCCGGCTTGTTGGCCTTAAGTATGTGCATGTATAGCATGACATCTTTACATTGATTTGGTGATTTGGGGTCACCCTACATGTTATTTCAGTCCCATTTTCATGCCTATGTGTTTGCCTTGAATGCATCTTTAATGCCTCATAAGCTTGTGTAGCAATGCTCCTTGTTTTGGCACTTGTGCATACCTTTGAATTTTGAGCCACTTAGATGCCATCTAAGTGATCCTTAGGCCTTGTCTTAATGTGCTAAAACTCTGTTTTTGGTCAATAAGTTCATGCCATGTTTGGTCTTGCTAAGTGTAGTTCAATACTCCATTGGTTTGCTTTGAGCACTTAGGCCATTAGTTGCATGTTTGGCTTGATTTATTGCTTGGTTTGGCATTATGTTTTAACATGATTTTAATGCTCATGTTGCATGCTATATGTCCATGATTACCTTCTTTCAAATGTGTTTGAGAGTTGCCCCATTTATGCCTAAGTGTTGGCCCTTAATCATATGTATGTGTGCATGTGTTCTGGTCCTCTCTTTTTGGGCATTTTGGCTACTGTTTTGGGCCTTATTAGAGCTGCCCAAGTCTTGTATAAGTCCATCTTTACATCCATTTGCATGGTCCCATGTTTGCTTGTATGCTTGCATAAGCTTGTTGCAATGTCATGTTGCATCCTTAGCTTGCATGCTTAGGTTGCATTGCATCTTGCATGCATACCTTGTTCCTTGACTTGATGATAGGAATTGGGCCTTGGTTTGTTTGATTGGTTTGCATTTCATTTGACATGAAAGTTGCATACTCGATTCTTCGGGCCATCATGCATGGAAATGCGTGATTGGTGGTCCGAGAATCGAGACACATGCCCCTTTGAGTCATTACCATGATAAGGGACATGGTTGGTGCGTATATGCCTTGAATTGTGTTGCCATGCTTTGCCTTGCCCTCTGTTGCTGTCATTTGCAAATTCTGCAGGAACACTCTGTCGACCGGCAGTGTAAAGTGCCGACCGGCAGTGTAAAGTGCCGACCGGCAATCATTTCTCTGCCGACAGCTTCGTTTTGTGCCGGTGGCCATACCACACTGCCTGTGGCAACTCCATTCAGCCGGCGGCACTCCTCATTGTCTAGAAAAGCAGTCCTGAGGTTTTGGCAATCTCCAGAGGAGTGAAGGAAGGAAAACAGAGGCAGTTCACGCATGACGGCGCATTTCCCGAGGCGATTTACTGTTTTCTTAGTTTAATTAAATTTGCTTAGTTGATTAGGCAATTTGTAATATTAATTAGCTTGCGTAGTTAATTAATTTGTAATATTTATTTGGTCCCTCCGAGTGAGGGCAAATCTGTAATAAGTGTGTGTGAGTGGTGTGTATGTTTTCCAATCCCCACTTCTTTCTTCCCTTTTACTTACCTGCTTTGATGGTTAGTGTTAGGGCACGTTTAATTTAGCATACCTTATGCTATGTATGCGTGCATCCATGCATTTGTATTACATGCATTAGGCTCGGTACATCACGCTAACTGCATCTGTACTTCAATTCACAAATTGAATATGTGGTAGTTGATCGCATTTCACATGCCATGTTTAGGGTTAGCCGAGCCTGAGTTGATCGCATTTCTGTATGTGTTGCATTAGATAATTTAACATGAGCTAGGATCACGCATGTTTGCTAACTAGTTTATTGTTTTGGCACGGAGTACGATGTAAGTGTTTACGCTTTAGCATCCCGCATGCGTGTGAATATTGCCATGACAGTATGCTTGCCATGCGGCTAAATGCTTATATGATAAACTATTTGAAATGCCTGTGGGTGAAGGTTGGATTGTTTGGGTTGGAAAAACTCGTTGAAATCCATGTTTTAGCCTACTTACGAGTAGCAAATTTCAAAACATTTTTCAAAACAAAACGGATATGCAATGCTTGTTTCCAAATTAGGCAACCTAGTCTATACTTGTGTGCTGTGCGCATAACATAGTAATTTTAGACTAATAACTGGAATAAGAACACATAACATTTTCAAAAACGGATATCATGGTTAGTAGAGGCCGGTCTTCGGACCGGGCGAAAGGGGGTGCTCATAGCTGACCTTCCCCGATCGTACCCAAGCTCCCGGGCTGAGACAAATCCGGTGATGACGGACATGTGGCCTTCGGCACCGAGTCAGGATTTCGTAAATTTCCCCATTAGAAAATATTTAGGTGGTGACTCTGTATCTGGCAAAGCAGTCCATGTTTGGCACTACTTTTTCAAAAATCTGTTTCTCAAAACGATTTGCCAGATTTGGACTCTTTGGTTCAGATTAAGAACCGCGACAACAAAATCGCGAGTCCGAACTGTAGTAGCATAAGGCCCCCCTCCGCGGGCGCGTCTACAGTTTCTGGCGACTCTGCTGGGGATTTTAGAGAGCTTGACTCGAACTCGTGATATCCTGTTTTGATCTCATTTATGTGTTTCTTTGCATTGCATGTGCATTGGTGCGCCTAGGAACACAGTGTTTGCCATCTGCCATTCCTGAATGGTTTGCCGAAGGCTTGTCTTGTCAAGGCATGACCATAAGGCTGACCGGCTATGGGCTCTGACAGTATGGGAACACAAACCCCGGTTTTTACCGTGGCATCCTTTTCGACCATTCGACCTAGTGCATATTCGGATCCATAGTGACCATTCCAAGTTAGGACAGGTTGCTTACCTGATGTTAGGTTGTTTGAGAACTGCTGTGTGCATAGTAGAACCCTAGCTCCTGACAAACTAGGACAGGGAAACCCTACCCCAACATAGGGGTGATTGAGCTCTCTTTACTTGCTATGTGCTTTTAGAATGTATTTCTACAGGGAAAGTATATATCAGTTTGCAAGTTTGAGTATCAAACTTGAGGACACCAGTATCCGTATCAGTTATGAGAATCAGTTATCCGTGGGTATCAGGGTTCAGTTTTCGGGAACAGTGATTTCTGGGAACAGTGATCAGCAGTAGGGTACAGTTGTTTGGCTACACCCGTGTTTGATCAGTTTGGGCTGAAATGCTGTCTGTTTTTCCTTTCAGTACAGTGAGTCAGAGAGTTGATACAGAATAGCCAGTGTCTCCCCTTGCTGAGGCAAGACTTATGGCGGCACAGAATACAGAAGAGATCGTGGTTATGACAACTGCATTGGATCAAGGGATCGCTCTACAAAGTGAGACCAACTTGGATATGCCATATCCGCCCAGGTCACCCGTTGTGCACCCAGTCTGGCCCCCCCAGTTGTATCAGGCTCGTGAGCCCACTACATTTGAGCTAATGGGGATGATAAGTGATCTCCAGAGGTCTGTGGCGGATCTCGCCTACGGAATGTCAGCTTCGCCCCCAGCGGCACCGTATGCCGGGAATTTCATACCACAGGAGCCTCCGCTACTGGGGCGGATTGTGATAGAGCTCAGCCAGCCAGAGGTGGCTTCCGGCTACAGCCACGACATGTCAGCAACAACCGGGCTTCGCTTTGAAGTAGCAACCCAAACCCTTGACCAGGCTGAGGCCGAAGGAAAAGACAAAATGAAGGCAGATGCCGATCCTATCGAACAACTGCTGTGGGCAGTTGAGGCTTTGAAAGCCGGGGGGATGAACAAGCAACAGATATCCGCAGTGGTGATAAAAACTGTGGAGGACGCTTTCCCCACTCCACCCGAGGGTAGTTCAAGCCAGTCAGAAAATCGAGATAGGCCCCGTCATGCCAAGGCAGTTCCTCCTATTCCTGCCCCTGCACCCGGGAAAGATCAGAAAGCTAAGGTGGCGCCTGCCGACCCTTTCGCCTGTACAGTTAGTAAGGGCGCCCAAAAGTACTTGCCCCGGGGGCGCAGGACCTTCCATGCTCTCTACATGCCTTTGTCCAAGGCACATCAGATCCTTGCCGAGAAGGGGCACCTTAAACCCTTGGAGCCTCGGCCTCTCCCGAAAAATCTCTCTGCAACGCATGATGCTGCTCAGTACTGCGCGTACCACCAGCAGACAGGCCATGCCACCGACAATTGCTTCCGCCTCTGTCATGAGGTGCAAGATTTGATTGATAACGAGGTTATCCTCCTGCCCACCTCAGCCAAGTCCGTTACCACTCAGTTATTGGATTTTGAGGACACAGATACTGCAAGTATGTAATCAGAAGATGAACCACCTGCGGGCGGTATCTGGATGTGTTTTGAATGTGGCGTCTGGCACGCATTTTTGAGTGACTGTGAACGCTAACTTTGTAAATCCTGGCTTGGGTATCGAGTCAGTCTTTTTTTTTTGAGTCTGTCTCTTTGTCTTGGGTCAGTCCTTTTGCTTAAAGGTCTGTCTTGTTGTATCGAGTCAGTCCCCTTTGTATATAATACCAGGTGATTCTGAGGTTGTTGCCTCGAACACCGTTTTGTCTTGTAATTATCTGTTTTTGTTTTGAGTCAGTTTCTGCCGAGGGGCCAGTTGCACCAACAAATCTGAATGAAACAGCTGTTGTTATCTCAACTTCATGCTTGCTTTCAGCATAAGTGCCAGAAAATTTGATCGGGCTGACAGTACATCTCGCCTGCTCTTCTGTACCTTGAAGTCATTACATTAACCTAAGTTTTTCAAAAAACAAACCTTTTGAACACTGCGGTGATGAAAACGAAGAGGAAGGAATTCCTCGGGTTTTGCAAGATTTTGATCATTTTGAGAGAAAGAGAGGCGTGCTAAGCCTTTTAATGAGTGAAATCATGCTTGTCGGCGTGAGTACTGAGGAGGATCCAGATTGGTTCCACACTATCTTCGGCGCGAGCGATTTGTCGCTTTCTTAAAAACTTTCAAAAACAAATGTTTTACGCGGCTCTGCGAAGACCTGTGTGGCATCGCTCTTGAGATTACGCAGCCTAGGATCACTCTCAGCCTCAAGATTCAACCCGCTCGCTTCGAACCTTGAACCTGTTCAGAACATCTAAACAGCCGACTGTCAGAGAAGGCCCGTGTGGCCAGTTTTGAAGTAGCCTTCAACCAAGAGGCATCAAAGCCGAATCAAAACGAGTAGATCTCACCAGAAGAAGCTCGTGGAGCAACCGGGATGGATTCTTCCGCAAATGATTGCAACAGCCGTTCTCCTAGACACAGGGAGGCTTCAATTTCAGGAACCATTTGGCATGGACTTGCTACGCTTTTACCCTTTGAGAGGCTCGCTGGGCCGAAAACCCGGAAGGGCGACCCAGGCAAAAGTTAGAGCAAGAGAAAAATACAAAAAAGCAAAAAAATACAAAAAAAAAAGAAGAAAAGAAAAGAAAAAGAAAAATGCGAAAAACAAAAAAGAAATGAACAAAAGAAAATGAAAAGAAGCTCGCAAGGTCGAAAATCTGCATTGGACGCCTTGGCAAAAGTGAGAGCCTAAAAAAAGTGAAGGTTAAAATACCCGAGTGTACCTTAACCGGAACTATGTGAGGCTTGATTCCCATGTTTGGGATACGTAGGCAACTTCATCATGAAGTCCAGCCCCCAACGCTTTCATAGCGTCTCAGTCCATGCAATGGTTTCGACTTCATCCCAAAGTCTAGTCACCAACGCTTCCAAGGCGACTGTGTCCATATATTTGTTGTGACCGTCTTCGTCATCGCTGTGTCCAAGAGCTCGACCATCGCCAATGAAGACTGTTTGTAGACTGCTGCGGCACCATCCAAACAAGGGGCAACTTTCCGTTGCCACGAGACGCCGTTCAAACCAGGGGCAACTTTCCGTTGCCTCCCCCCCCCTTTTTCGAACCAGGGGCAATTTTCCATTGCCTTCGATCCGAGGTTGCGCATCTCAAAGAGTAAGTTCCATGCCCGTTGAGCATTGACTATTTGAAAAATAGTTTTTTGAAAATTTTTACTGAGGTTGACTATTTTCTCGAAAACTAATTCATTTTCCAAAACTGGACCATTGTCTTGGACCCAAAAAGGAAAATTTTCAGTGCTTGCAGCCTGACTCGCATACTTTTCAAATAAAAAATCGAACAAGTACGTTAATCCGACTCTCATTTTGATCAAACTTGTTTTAGTAGAAAGCAAAATCAAAAAATGGTTAAAATGATGAACTAGGGGCACAGTTGAGCCAGGCGTTCTGTCTTTCCCCCGTCATCGACGTACTTGCCAGAAGAGCGCTCTACTCGCCAGAAGAAATACTCGTGAGCTAACGGTGTTGAGCATGAACCCACACCTTTCTATTTATCCATTAATCACCCTGGGGAGGGATGAAAAATGAGAGAATGAAGAATAGAGAGGTGTAAGTTGAGAGAAAAGTGAGGAAAAGGGTTTTGAGAGAAAATCCGAGCTCGAGAGCCGAGTGATGTGAGAATCACAAATCAGAAGGAGGTGGGAAACAATACCCAGATCGAACTGGCTCCTCGTGGTCCGAGGTCCCCCATCTTCGCTGACGCATCTGTGTGTCGTGTCTTTTGTTTTGTTTATCTCGACCTGTGTTTTAGGTCTTCTCCGAGCGTGTCTCGTTGTGTTTAGGTCGTGTACCTTTTTGTTCGAGTCCTCCCCGCTGTGTTCGGTTGTAGGCTCGATACCCTGGTTTGAAAAACCCTCGTTTAATTTTAGAATTGTTTACACTCGGAGTGCTGTGCCGTTCTCTACATTAGAGCATGCTTCAACTCCAACCGGTTCCGCCTTTGAGCTCCGTCTTGTCAGATTGGGCCGTTCACTCAAGTTTGCTGTATGCAGAATGAACCGAATGCTGTGTTATGGGCCGTATGCAGATTAATCCCCAGTAGAGCGAGAGCTGTGTATCCAGAATCAGGCATTGGGTTATTTTGCTGTTGGTCGTTTAGTTATCTGATTATTACAGTGTAAGTGTTCAATTTTCAGACAACCAATCAATTTCATTTACATTGAGGTGTAACATGATGAAACACAATGCAATATGTAAAGATATGTAAATGTAACACTTTTTCAGATAAAAAAAAAAGCCTGTTTCATTTCATCATCTTTTCAAATGTACAAGTTTTGGAAACAAAAATCCGCCTCCGGCAGTACAAGGTAATCTAACTACCAAGGAAAAGGAAAAGTACAAGAAAGAAGAAAAATAACAAAAATCCGCATCTGTGTCGAGCACTCCAAGGGCTGTCAGTCTGTCCTGGTCCTCTTTCCTGGACGAGGGTCCAGGAGCATCATCAGCATCGTCGTCAGAACCCGAGCTAGAACTGCCTCCGGACTCCTCCTTCGATGACTCGGACTCCGCCTCTGCCTCCGCCTCTGACTCCTCGTCATCATCATCATCTGGGACTGGAGCTCGTGAGCTACTCCCGACATGAGTGCGCCCCGCCTTGGAGCGGGGGAATACTCGGCCCTCCTCATCTCTCCCTCGGGCAGGGACGGAAGGTCCAGCTGGAGCACCTCCTGCCATGGGAATCTGGAAAGGAGGCTGAAAAAGTACATAAAAGGGAAATGCATCAGTATACTGTAGACAGTTTATCAGTGCAGAATGCAATGCAGAGTACAGTGTATGAATGCCGTGAGCAGTCTATCAGTGCAGAATGCAGTGTATGAGTACAGTATGAGAATGCCATGAGCAGTCTATCAGTGCAGAATGCAGTATATGAGTACAGTATGAGAATGCCGTGAGCAGTTTATCATCGCAGAGTACGGTGCAGAATGCAGTGTATGCAGTGTATCAGATACTGTGAGATCAGTGTATCAGGTGTTGTGTCGTGCATCAGATTATGTGAAGCAGTGTATAAATGGTTGAGGCTAGTGTCAGAAGAACATACCGGTATGCTGTAGAGGGCTAGGAGGTCAAATGCCCGCTGAAGCATCCCCATCATCGAGGCATTCATCGCCAACGACTGACGGGTGTACTCAGAAGAAGCCTGCAAAAGTATCAGATGCATCAATATTCTGTGGAATATCAAATAACTGAAAATGAATGACTATACAAAAGTGCAGTAATACATACCGGAGGTAAGTCGGGGACACCGACGAACTCGTGATCAGCTGGCGGAGGGGCGAAGGGGATCTGATAGGTCGCTCCACCCTGCCCCTGGAAAGTCAGTACAGCGGGCAGGGCGGGCCAGCCAGTCCCCCGTCCTCCCTGAGCTCCGCCCCTACCACGGACTCGGGCCCTCCTCGCAGCCCCTACTCCAACTCCCGCTCCGGCCCCAGCCGCCGATGCCACAGGCCTGGCCCTGTCTGCTCGACGGCCGCCGCTCAGAGGTCGCATCAGGTATGTCTGCACGTACTCCCGATAGTCTCCGGTGCCTCTGAAGCCGGCCTCCTCCCAGCCAATGGTGTAGTCGTCCATCTGCTCGCTGGTGAGCCTCTCGGTCTCTCTCATATCCGCAAGAGGGTGAACCGGGACTATCTGCTCAGGTAACCCCAGGGTCTGGCGTAGGAAACGCTCACCCAGGTACCAAGCCCGACAGACCGGGCCCTCCAGCAAGATCCGGAAACGTGAGGTCTCATCGGCACCGGCAAACCGATCTCGAGTCACAGCTGGCAACGGAGCCCACGGCCGCCAAGTGATCTGAAAGTGACAGACAGTTTGTTATCTACTGTTATTGAAATATGCAGTGGGAAAGCGAAACTTAAATGAACTACAAGTAAAACATACCTCGGTCGGGGTAATGGTGTCGAAGTATCGGCGGAAAAAGCCGAAAGTCTCTCGTGGCCGCCGGGTGCATCTCCCGTCAAAGCGCCGTGAGAAGGGGACGACCAGGGGAGTCTCTGTGACTGGTACGGGGGCAAGCCTAGGAAAGTAGGCGTAAACCCACAGCTGCAAGGTAAATACCAGTGCATTTATCAGAAAAAGCAGAATATACAGAATAAAGCAGAAATGGCAGAGCCGTGTGTTGTGCAGTGTATTGTGTGCAGTGTACAGTGTGAGCAGTGTACAGTCAGTGTGAAGCAGAATGTATGTATGTGCCGTGTGTACAGTATAGAGCAAGTATAGAGCAGACTACAGTGTATGCAGTGTACAGAGTACAAAAAATATCGGACAGAAGTGAAAAGTAGAGAAGAAGTGTACCTCCCAAGCCCGCCAGTAGCCTCCGAGCAACTGGCCGCTGCCGCGCGAAGCCGAGCTCATGTACCCGTAGAGAGTGGCCAGAGCGGCGCCACCCCAGTCATAGTGCAAAATGTCCCTGACGTCCACCAGTGCGCTAAGTAAGCAGAGAGGCACGGTGTTCGCCCGGTCGGCGAAGATGGTCGTCCCGAATAAGAACATCAGGAAGCCGCGGGCGTACCTCTCCACGTCCTCCTGAGTCATCTGCGCCTCCTCCTCCAACACGGGCTGGACCCTAAACTGTACCTCGAACCAGGAGTACTGCATGAAGCCTGGACGAGCAAGAGGTGGGGCCTCCCCCAGCAGATGGATCTGAGCGGTGGTCCACTCATCCATGTCGATATCGAATGGGATCGGATCACCCCCTACCCCGATGCCAGTGAGCATCGAGAAATCGTAAGGGGTCATCGTCATGTCCCCTGCAGCGGAAAAGTGAAACGAATCGGTGGTGTCCCACCATCTCTCCGCCAGAGCGGCAAGGAGAGGTCTGCAGGTGGAAAGCCTGGAGAGTCCTCGGCAGAAGGCGCCAAAGCCCGCCCGGTCCACTATGCGTCGGACCGCGTCAGGGAGCTCATCGTACCACTCCCGAGCGCCAGTGTTCCCATACCCGCGGATGGTATGGGAACCCTCCTGTAAACAGAAAATAATAATTGCAAGACAACATTCAAAATGCAATTTTGAAAAAGCAGATAAAGCATGTGTGCAAGTTTGTCAGATTCAGACAAATACCGGGTGCCAGTGTGCTTACAGTGAACTACAACGTGTGGTGTGTCAGTGTGTTTGGGTGGTTCCGAGCAGATAAAGCATGTGTGCAAGTTCGTCAGATTCAGACAAATACCGGGTGCCGGTGTGCTTACAGTGAACTACAGCGTGTGGTGTGTCAGCGTGTTTGGATGGTTCCAAGCAGATAAAGCATGTGTGCAAGTTTGTCAGATTTAAACAAATACTGGGTGCCGGTGTGCTTACAGTGAAATACGTGTGACGTGTCAGCGTGTTTGGGTGTTTCAGAACAGGTATAGCATGTGTGCAAATTTAACAGATTCAGACAAATACTAGGTGCCAGTGTGTATGCAGTGAAAGATAGTGAGTGCAGTGTGTTTGAGTGATTCGGGGCTAGTGCAGTGTGTGTGCATGTGTCAGTCTCAAGCAGATATCAGTTGTATGTATGTCTACAGTCAACTACGGTGTATAGCATGTCAGATTCAAGCAGTTAAAGAGTACAACTAACTATGACAGTTTTGTATCCTACATTGCGGAAGGTAAAGCAGAAGATAGAGAATTACCTCGGAAGTGTCGAATGAAAGGTGGGAGCTAGGCTCGTGCAGCAATAGCTCGGGTGCCACATGCCTCTCGAAGCTCTGGAACTGACGCAGGCCGTCGGGGGGCAGAACATGGATCGCCGGTCGGTAGGTCGCCGGGTCGAACGGGCGCTCGCTCAACGGTAGGAGCTCAACCCCGGGATCCATCTCGTGGTCCGGGGGAGTCCCGCCACGTGGAATGTCGTCCGCCATGTCAGGAATGATGTGAAAATGGCCGGAGGAAGGGAAACCGGGCTGGAATGCGAAGAGTCAACCGAAAAGTCAACTCCCGAGAGGGTTGGAAATGACCGGAAAGGCCAGAATGTGAAAAGGCACGGGAATGAAGAGGAAAGCAAGGGGAACAAACCCCAAAAAGGCGGAAACGCCAAACGAGGCACCGAAACAAAGATGTGATCGGTTGAAAATGTCCGAAACGCGAAGGAAATCGCGAATCCGACGATGAAACGGGCGTAGAACGCGAAGAAATGGGCGAAAAATGAGAGAAAAACACTCTAGAGAGAGAGGGTTTGAGTTTTCGGCGGTGGAGGAAATGAGAAAATAGGGTTTGAAACCCTATTTTAAAACACCCGAGGTGAATGGTCGAAACTGCCCCGACTCAGCAACCTTTTGCTGGTCGGCAATGTTTTGTGCCGGCCGGCATAATATTGTGCCGATGGAGTTATTCTGCAGCCGGTGGATAGCCAGTGCCTCCCCTTCCAGCCGGTGGTGTTCCAACAGCCTTGTTTAGGCCATATGAGTAGTTTGTGGTCTTCATAGCTCAAGAAAGTGCAAGAAAGTGCATCTCCGACGCTTAACCGGTCTCCGCTTTGAGCTCGGGTCGTGTCTTCTGTGCATGGCACTCGAATTTGTGCAAGGTGTATCCTTTTTGTATCCTTTTAAATTCAAAAGTTGCCCCATGTGCGTTGCACGCGTTCATCACACTAACTTCGGTGCATTGTATCGCGCTGTCATGCGCCTCACATTCGCATTGTTATGCACATACTATATGCGTTGTAACATGCACCCCTTGCATTGTCATGCGCATCTCTCATGCATTATCATTGCATTTTTTATTCCATGCATTGTCATGCATTTCGAAACACGTGCGTTGTTACGCATTTAGATCCATTTACATTCCGTGTGGCATGCGTGCTACACTTGCATCATTTTGCATCTTATGAGGCATGCGTGTCTCATTTATTTCATTTGTATTATTTTGCATCGGCATGCGTGCCCCATTTTGCATCAGCATGCGTGCCCCATTTGTATCGGCACGCGTGGCTTATTTTTATCGGCATGCGTGTCTCATTTCCATTGGCACGCGTGCCTTATTTTCATCGGCATGTGTGTCACTTTTTCATTGGCATGCGTGTCGTCATTTGCATAGAGCATGCAATCAATCGCACTGTTTTGTGCATTTCAATCGATCGCACTGTTTTGTGCATTGTATTTCAATCGCGCTGTTTAGCGCATTGCACTGTTTTGTGCATTTCAATCGATCGCACTGTTTTGTGCATAGCATTTCGTTCGCGCTGTTTTGCGCATCGCACTGTTTTGTGCAGTTTATCAATCGCGCTGTTTAGCGCATCGCACTGTTTTGTGCATTACATTTCATTCGCGCTGTTTTGCACACCTTCATCGCACTGTCTTGTGCATTTCAAAATCACTCGCGCTATTTTGCGCACCACATCGCACTGTTTTGTGCACCTCACTTGCATCTTGCATGTATCCTATCGCGCTATTTTGCGCACCTTGCTTGTACTTGTTAGTACATTGCATTGTTTTGAATACGAACCGGCTTCGCGTAGCGTATAAGTCCAATTTTCAAAATTTTGCATTCCGTGTGGCATACGTGTTACACTTGCATCATTTTGCATCTTATGAGGCACGCGTGTCTCATTTGTTTCATTTTGCATTCCGTGTGGCATACGTGTCACACTTGTATCATTTGGCATCTTATGAGGCACGCGTGTCTCATTTGTTTCATTTTGCATTCTGTGTGGCATACGTGTCACACTTGCATCATTTTGCATCTTATGAGGCACGCGTGTCTCATTTGTTTCATTTTGTATTCTGTGTGGCATGCGTGTCACACTTGCATCATTTTGCATCTTATGAGGCACGCGTGTCTCATTTGTTTCATTTTGCATTCCGTGTGGCATGCGTGTCACACTTGTATCATTTTGCATTTTATGAGGCACGCGTGTCTCATTTGTTTCATCTTGTATCATGCTTCATTTGCATAGGCATGCGTGCCTCATTCTTGCATTGTTCCGCACATTGCCCCGGTCTGGCGAGACCTTAAACACGCACGGTCTAGGAGACCTTAAATTCTTGGAAGGTGCGAAAGCTTCAGCACATTGACGTGTGCAGTTTGCATACATTTTGCATCCCGGTCTAGGAGACCCTAAATCCTCGGAAGGTGCAATTCCTTTGGTGTTTGTCATGCCCGAACGACTTTCGGTGGTCTGGTAAAGCCACTTGTCTATGTTTGCGGTGAGTTCCTAGAAGACCAACGGGGACGGTGAAAGCTAGAGTTCGAACGGCTTATGCCTAGAATGCAAAGGTTCGGGAATTCCGAGACTAAAGTCTGGTTTAAATACCCAGGGGTGTACCCTCGGCTTGAAATCTGTATGGAAGCCCCATAGATCGAGGCGGCGTGTCTACGCCTCAGTTCTGGATACTGAACCAACCTAGTATATCGCCTTGTTGGTAAGATAGGGAATGTTGCAATCATAGTCGTTGCATCATAGTGCATTGTCATGCATTTCCATTGTAGCTTGCATGCATTCATTGCATTTTCCCCAGTAGATCGCATCATACTGCATTGTCATGCACTTTGTAAATATCCATTCCATTGCATATTTGTAAGTATTGCATTGTAGTTTGCATGCATGCATTGCATCACGCCTTCCATCTATGGCTTGCGCCTTTCCATGTTGAGCTTGGTCTGGTATGTGCCCTTACTTTTCACGTTAAAACACAATTCTGCATGTGTGCGCGCCTATTCCACGCTGGTATGTTGGTTTGAGGGTTGCGGCACCTTTTCTGTGTTAGACATGGCTCATATGTGTACATGCCTTTCCTAGGCAAGATTTGGTTTGGCCCGCGTGCCATATCCGTTGCATCGTACATCGCATGCATTCATTGCATCACCTTCCATCTATGGCTTGCGCCTTTCCATGTTGAGCTTGGTCTGGTATGTGCCCATACTTCTCGTGTCGAAGCATAGTTCAGTAGACCGTTCTATGTTTGACGTGGCTTGTATGCGTACATGCCCTACCTAGGCAAGATTTGGTTTGGCCCGCGTGCCATATTCATTTCCATTACATTGTAGTATAATTTTTGCATCCGGCATTAGGATCATTGTCCTTTCTCCAGCGGGTCGTTTCCCCACTTATGTCATTCCACCCAATACTTGTTCTTGTGTCTGTCTACAATGCTCACAGTTCAGTTGACCGTTCTGTGGTAGACAGACTTGTTACCTTCATCAATCTATTTGACATAGGTGTGGTTTCGAACCACTCGTGATTGGATCGTGATTCAATTGCTTTGCATTTTAGTTTGCATTGTTTCAATTACATTGCATCTTCATTTGCATTGTTTATACATTGTTTTGTATATATTGCATATCATTTTGCATCCATTGTTGCATTGTCATGCATGTTGTTAACAATATTGTACCTGTTAAGTTTGTTTTCTTTTCAGGCACGACATTGTATGTACGGTTCATTTGAAGCTGGTGCAACCAGGCGAGCCGCACAGGTATTGTATCCTCCGAGTGAGACGTATAGAGAATTGCATAATTCTCTTACATCCTTTCTGCATTGTAGTGTAGTTCGGTGTATGCTAGCTTAAAACTGTCGCATGTGTGCTTCGTTACAGCTTTCTTTACATGATCATAAGTTATGCTCGGCTCTGTGCATTGTCTTGCATTTTGCCCCTGCCTTCGGGCGCATATCTTGTTTGTCTCGCATGTTTGTCTAAGTCTTCGGCCTTGTCAAAAATGGGTCGTCTCTGGGCTTTGACATTCACTCCCGTCATTGTTATGACTTTCGAGTTCTGTCAAAGAGAGGCAACTATAGACGCCCCATTTTTGACCGTCCTCAAGACTTGGACGTCACCGTTTGAACACTCGGTGATTATCCATGTTTGTGTTCGTTCGGAGTTCTCGGAGGTCTCGGCTCACGCGCCTTGCCTCAGGATCTCTGAACTCGACTGTTTAGTGTCTGGTTTTGCACCAAACACTTGTGTTTTGCCTTGGAGGGACAGGGAATGCCTTGTGAGACATCCCCACACACCACCGGCAGTGGCTAGAGGTCACCGGCTGGTTTTTGTTGCCATCGGCACATTTTGTTGCCGGTCGGTACTCTTTATTGCCGGTCGGCACTTTTTTTTTTCCAAAATGGCATTTTTGGCCGGCCGACAACTGTGCATCTGCTTTTGCAGATATTTTATCACAGCTGTCTTGCTGTTGGCTCCCCTCCATACACGTGTATGGAGGGATCTCCCTCTTGAGAAACTTGTCTTGTAAGCTTTACAAGACAAGAAACTCTATAAGAGAGAGCCTTCTCTCTTGGCTTTAAGGTTAGACACTTGAGACACTTGAGAGAGCTTAGATAGCCATTGTTAGGGTTTGAGTTCTAGGGTTAGGGTTTGATACACCTTATCTCTCTCTTTTTCCCTCTTGTGTGTGTTTTAGTGTGTTTAGTCCATACTATTGCACACAAACACCTAGTGTTTCACCTTCACTTAGCTATTGAGATTCTAAGGGACTGATTTTGAAGTTTTGGTGTTGGATTCAAGCCAAGGAGAGCCATTGGAGCATCATTTGTAAAGGGGTCTTCAAGGGTGAGAATCTAGTCCCATTATTTCCCATTTTTGCATTGATTTTCTACCTGTCTTAGAGCTATTTTCATGCTTATTGTATAACACAAAAAAGTTCTGTTTTTCGGCCCTCTTGATTGTTTATTAAGAGTGTTTTGTGGTTTGAGGGTGTTTGACCCCTCTTAGGCCTTGAAAGGCCTCATTTTGTGCTATTTTGTGCTAGTTTCGGGACTTTGGTGTTTGGGCCTCTTCACCACTGAAATCTTGAGGGATTTCAGTGGTGGAGATGGTGCCTTGAAGTCTCTAGAAGGAGAGGGCCACCCCCTCTCCTTGTTGTCCTTGAAAAGGGTATGTTTTGGCCTCTAAAGGGAGCCTATGTTTGAGTGTGTGTTGAGCATGTATAGACTGTTTTTCATGCTTATTTTTCCATAATATAACATGATTTTAAATTGGTTTTGGTACTCCATGCATGCTTAGCATAGTTGCCATGTAATGCCTTGTGATTCCTTAACATGTCTTAGGTCGTGTGCCTTTGTTTCTAGCATGTTTTAGGCTTAAATTTGTGAAGATTTTGTGCTTATCTTGACATGTTTTAGGTCTGTCCATAAGTGTTTGGGTTGATCTTGGCATGCTTAGCATAGTTCCTTTGTATTCCGGCTTGTTGGCCTTAAGTATGTGCATGTATAGCATGACATCTTTACATTGATTTGGTGATTTGGGGTCACCCTACATGTTATTTCAGTCCCATTTTCATGCCTATGTGTTTGCCTTGAATGCATCTTTAATGCCTCATAAGCTTGTGTAGCAATGCTCCTTGTTTTGGCACTTGTGCATACCTTTGAATTTTGAGCCACTTAGATGCCATCTAAGTGATCCTTAGGCCTTGTCTTAATGTGCTAAAACTCTGTTTTTGGTCAATAAGTTCATGCCATGTTTGGTCTTGCTAAGTGTAGTTCAATACTCCATTGGTTTGCTTTGAGCACTTAGGCCATTAGTTGCATGTTTGGCTTGATTTATTGCTTGGTTTGGCATTATGTTTTAACATGATTTTAATGCTCATGTTGCATGCTATATGTCCATGATTACCTTCTTTCAAATGTGTTTGAGAGTTGCCCCATTTATGCCTAAGTGTTGGCCCTTAATCATATGTATGTGTGCATGTGTTTTGGTCCTCTCTTTTTGGGCATTTTGGCTACTGTTTTGGGCCTTATTAGAGCTGCCCAAGTCTTGTATAAGTCCATCTTTACATCCATTTGCATGGTCCCATGTTTGCTTGTATGCTTGCATAAGCTTGTTGCCATGTCATGTTGCATCCTTAGCTTGCATGCTTAGGTTGCATTGCATCTTGCATGCATACCTTGTTCCTTGACTTGATGATAGGAATTGGGCCTTGGTTTGTTTGATTGGTTTGCATTTCATTTGACATGAAAGTTGCATACTCGATTCTTTGGGCCATCATGTATGGAAATGCGTGATTGGTGGTCCGAGAATCGAGACACATGCCCCTTTGAGTCATTACCATGATAAGGGACATGGTTGGTGCGTATATGCCTTGAATTGTGCTGCCATGCTTTGCCTTGCCCTCTGTTGCTGTCATTTGCAGATTCTGCAGGAACACTCTGCCGACCGGCAATGTAAAGTGCCGACCGGCAATCATTTCTCTGCCGACAGCTTCGTTTTGTGCCGGTGGCCATACCACACTACCGGTGGCAATTCCATTCAGCCGGCGGCACTCCTCATTGTCTAGAAAAGTAGTCCTGAGGTTTTGGCAATCTACAGACGAGTGAAGGAAGGAAAACAGAGGCAGTTCACGCATGGCGGCGCATTTCCCGAGGCGATTTACTGTTTTCTTAGTTTAATTAAATTTTCTTAGTTGATTAGGCAATTTGTAATATTAATTAGCTTGCGTAGTTAATTAATTTGTAATATTTATTTGGTCCCTCTGAGTGAGGGCAAATCTGTAATAAGTGTGTGTGAGTGGTGTGTATGTTTTCCAAACCCCACTTCTTTCTTCCCTTTTACTTATCTGCTTTGATGGTTAGTGTTAGGGCACGTTTAATTTAGCATACCTTATGCTATGCATGCGTGCATCCATGCATTTGTATTACATGCATTAGGCTCGGTACATCACGCTAACTGCATCTGTACTTCAATTCACAAATTGAATATGTGGTAGTTGATCGCATTTCACATGCCATGTTTAGGGTTAGCCGAGCCTGCCTAGATCGCATTTCTGTATGTGTTGCATTAGACAATTTAACATGAGCTAGGATCACGTATGTTTGCTAACTAGTTTATTGTTTTGGCATGGAGTACGATGTAAGTGTTTACGCTTTAGCATCCCGCATGCGTGTGAATGTTGCCATGACAGTATGCTTGCCATGCGGCTAAATGCTTATATGATAAACTGTTTGAAATGCCTGTGGGTGAAGGTTGGATTGTTTGGGTTGGAAAAACTCGTTGAAATCCGTGTTTTAGCCTACTTACGAGTAGCAAATTTCAAAACATTTTTCAAAACAAAACGGATATGCAATGCTTGTTTCCAAATTAGGCAACCTAGTCTATACTTGTGTGCTGTGCGCATAACATAGTAATTCTAGACTAATAACTGGAATAAGAACACATAACGTTTTCAAAAACGGATATCATGGTTAGTAGAGGCCGGTCTTCGGACCGGGCGAAAGGGGGTGCTCATAGCTGACCTTCCCCGATCGTACCCAAGCTCCCGAGCCGAGACAACTCCGGTGATGACGGACATGTGGCCTTCGGCACCGAGTCAGGGTTTCCTAAATTTTCCCATTAAAAAATATTTAGGTGGCGACTTTGTATCTGGCAAAGCAGTCCATGTTTGGCACTACTTTTTCAAAAATCTGTTTCTCAAAACGATTTGCCAGATTTGGACTCTTTGGTTCAGATTAAGAACCGCGACAACAAAATCGCGAGTCCGAACTGTAGTAGCATAAGGCCCCCCTCCGCGGGCGCGTCTACAGATGGATGGACGTGTTGGGGAATTGAAGAGACTTCTTGGAACTGAGAAAATTGTGGGACCGAGCAACTCTTCTAGTTCGGATGATTTGAGCATTCTTAGCTTGGCTGGAGGAAAGCAGTCCCAATTATGCTTTGCAGATGGAATCAAGGGACAATTGATAGGGTAATTTGTGTATATAAATTAGGCCGAGCTAGGTGGGATCCACTTTGGGGATTGGGCAGCACAATGGGTTGAGATAAGAGCTTAGATAGCATGGTCTTGGGTTGAACCTTTAAACGGTTGGTCAATGATAGGCTGTTAAGGCTTGGAACTAGCTTTCCACGAACAATCCATAGAGACATTGAGGTAGTAGATTGATTGTCTAGGAGGAGAATGCCGAGCAATCTGTAGCTCGGCGGTGCACTATTAGGCAAATAAGGTCTGCACGGTTCAACTAGAGATCGAACGGAGTAAAGGTAGCTTAGTTAGTTATTGATAGCTGAGCAGAGTGTTGCCATCTCACTTGGCTGGCAGTGAGAAAGGGTGTTCTAAGGATAAGCATTATCCTTTAGGACTGTGATTCCTAAGAGAACTCTTCTAAGGAGAGATAAAGTCCTACTAAGATTGTGCCATGTGAAATCTAAAAAAGCTCCTGACAAACTTATTCCCAGATATTGGAATTCTTACTCTCTAATACACAGAGCTTTAGTGTGTTTTGTCAACTTGCTAATTTAGGCATCGGATGGGTTTCTGGCACATACCTGCCGGCTAGCTCACGTTTGTGTTTTCAGGTGATAAGATGACGTTAGGAGGAGTGCAAACTTGATGAACAAGATTATACGAGAGGGATTGTTTTGTGCTCGTACAGTTTACATGATGTATTAATTTGGTCTCTATATTTTAATTTGTTCGATTTTGTTCCTTAATTTAATGGATTGTATCATATTGGTCCAATATAGGTTTGGTGGACGGAAATTTAAACGATGTTTCAATTTGGTCTTTGTAGTTTATATGATATGTCAATTTAGTTCCTATTATTTTAATTTTCTTGATTTTGACAGGGATCAAATTAATGCATCGTGTAAATTACATGGACCAAATTGACACATCGTTTGAATTTCCATCCACTAAACTTAACAGTAGTTATTTATTGGACCAATATGACACCATTCGTTAAATTAGGGGGCAAAATCAATAGGGACCAAATTGTTACATCGTGTAAACTATAGAAACTATTTACATAATTTACCTTTTTCTTAATCCCCAATTTGCCCATCGAGTCAACTTGTTATCTCTACTTGGTTGGTAGTTGTTGGATAGTTCTAAATGTAACTCAATAATTTGATTGGGCAACCCAATTCTTTAAACATTTCAACCATAAATTTGAGTTTTATTCTTTTTATTAAACACGTCAATTTATTGTCATTTTACCCCTTGCTACCTGGAATGAGTTCCCCTTCCTGTCATCCTCCTATGTAATCCTGCCATCCTCTCTCCAAATCTACAACTCCTCCGCGCTTTCTTCTTCTTCTTCTCCTCCTCTACAACCCTTTCCCCCATTAGTGACCCATGTCTGCCATCCCTTTTATTATCTTATTCTCCTCATCATTCTCCTTCATTCTCCTTGTTGGTATTTTTCATAATAATTGAAAAATAAATTAGATAAAATAAAATAGATAAGATAAAACAATCTTGTTCTTAATTCTAAAAAGAAATACAAGACTTGAAATTTAATTGCAACATTAAAATATATTACTTGTATTCCAAATAAAACAAATTACAAGAACAAATTAGCAACAATGATAAATAAGATTTGAACATGAAATAAATTGATTCTGAAAAACAAAGAACGAATGATAAGGGATGCAAATTGATACTCATGTTTCACATAGTGTCCTTAAAACAAATTCGCCGCCTCACTAGTAGTGCTGGAAGTCTGTCGGCGTTTGTCTTCTAAGATATAATTGTTGAACGTTTGTTGTAATAGCACTCATTGGAGTAGCTTTGACGAACTTGAACATTAGAAGTACATTCTCTTACAAGAAATGAGGTAGGAGACTAGCAAAAGAGGAGGGAAAAAATTATGATTTTTTTGGTGTGAAACATCATCATTTTTCATCTCTCAAAAAACACCTATTAAAATCCATTTATTAAATCTGGAGGGGGAAAGACCCTTTTATACTTTTAGGGGGAAAGCCTTTAGCCTTGAAAGCTACCATCACGGGGGCCATCAAATGTCATAAACTCTAGCCATTAGGGTTAGAGTTAGAAGGGTCCAAAACTCCCATATGCATTATATATAAATAAATTTGTATAGATGTAGTTTGAATATTTAAACAAATGGGTCACAAAACAGATACGGGTGTTGGGTCAAAGCCTAATCCAAGCCCAAGCCTAAGCCTAAGCGCAACCGAACCCATGTCCAAGTCCAAGATCGACAGACTCAGTCCAGTCCGAGCGGATGGCGACGACATGCGCGTGTGTCAATTTTTGCATAACCGACTTGGTCCATAGTGTAGGCTCAAGCCTCATCTTTGAGACATCTATGACTCCTTTCCTTCAAAAAGTTTGGATGTCCAAGGGACCCAAATTATTAGCCAAATCCTAGGATTTATATAGTCATTAATGTTTTCAACATTAACCAATATGGGATAGGTGGCTTCTCACCTTTCCAAAACCTCTTTTATTGATGCCCACTTTATAAGATAATATCTCATTTACCACTCAATGGTTTTAGATTTTATTTATTTTTTAATTTTTATTTATTTATTTATTTTTGCACTGTAACATTTTCATTTAAAAGAATACCAACCCACTTAGACCCACCTCAACCAGCAATTGAGTCTTACTTTAATTTTGCATTAAAGTTGTCGCTTATTCTCCTTGCCCTTTTGCTATACACAACAATTTTAACAGCGAGAGAGGAGTCACAAAAGTAAATGGTTTAGGGGTGAAGAATTAAGTAGCCAGTATATAGTGACTCAATAGAAATCGCTTCTGAATCTATCTGTGTTTTGTGTTGGTAATAATGGAGAATTTTTTTATTACAATCTAAGGATTAGAATGCGAGTTTGTTCAAAATTTATTTCCTTTCTTGTTACTTTTGACCTAAATTGAAACCTTATAAATGGTCGATTTTGATGCAGTTTGGTGTGTTCAGTTCATTTATGGTGTAATAATTGGATTGAAACACGTAATGTTGTATTGCGTTGCTTTTATGTGATTTAATTGCATTAATTTCAAAAGTGCCTTTACATATTTTCTATAAATTGACTTTTGAACCCAAAATGTAGAGTCTTTTTTGCACTGAATTTCATTTTTCATTACGGTTTTACGCATAAATTTAGTGTAGGTGATTTATTATTGAGAAATGACTATTTTTGCTAGTATTTTAACTATTTTGTTGAAAGAATTTTCCTTTAAATTGGTTAGCTATTTTTAGGGGTGTACAAAAAAAAAAAAAAATCGGTGAAATTAGTAAACTGATCTAATCCGGTCTAAACTGTTGGTTTGGTTTGATTTTTATCAACTTCGGTTTTGGTTCTAGTTCTGAAAATGTGGAACTGTTCAAATTAGTCTGGTTCTTGGCTCAAAGGCTTTGGTTACGGTTTCGAACTAAATCGAACTCTAGCATATTTATTTATTTATATTTTTATACGTAAAAATTAAAACATAAAAAGTCTCTTATAAGATTTGAAGGCTAGTATTCATTATTAACTTGATAAATTCTAACCAAGCTAACCCAATTAATTATCATCAATTTGTTTACTAACATAAAATTTATATCATATTCATTTTATATAAAAATTTTAGAACCGTAAAATCGAACCGAACCGAACCAAACTAATTTTATGGTTTGGTTTTGATCCGGTTCCATAGTTTAACAGTTCGGTTAAGGTTCTAATTTTTTCAGTTATTTTTGTTGGCACCATTAATAAATATTTTTTATTAGTTATTATTTATATAATTGCAGGACATCTGGCACTCTCCTATTCATTTGGAGGTTATGAGAAGTTATAAAGTATTAAACATATGTAGAAAGATGATGAATGACAAAGTGGAGAAAATGGAACATGAATTGGAGGTTAAAGGAAGTTATGGAGACATGGAGATGAAGTGGGAGATCATGGAGTGTGAAGTGTGGGAGATGGAAGAATATGGTAGTTATTAAGTAGGTTTTTCTTACAAATGTTTGCCTATAAATAGCCATTCACGGATATCTTGTAAAGGATTCAGAACTCAAATCAAAGACAATTGATTTCTATTTTTCTTGTCATTTATATTTCATGCACTTTATTTTCTGCACTTCATTTCGAAGCATTGGAGTAGAGGTAAATTTTTCACTCTTTATTTTATGCACTTCCTTTTCGAAGCGTAAGAGTAGAGGTAAATTAATGGTTAGTTTGATTGTTTACCCAATCACTCCGATTATTCACTCAGTCATCTTTCTCCGTTTCCCTCATTCTTCTTTTAATTTTTTCTTTTCTCTACACTTGGAAATTTTGAAGTCCACTTCATTGAGGCAAAAGAATCGTCCAAATAATCACTTGACAATTGGCTTGAATTTAATTGTAAGAATTTTTCAATCCTTGTTGGCACGCTCACATTTATGATATTTTCCTTCGTAGGAAAAATAAGACAACAATTTTTGGCATGCCCAATGGGACGTCAAGTGTAAGAAATGAAAAATGAATTGGATTTGTCCATTCGAAATAACCTAGATGAAATCTTTTGGCGTAAACAAAAAAATTTATATCTTCAAGAAGAGATCCATTTTCTTGATAAAACAAACTTCCATCCATTATAATATTATTTGGTGGAAGAAAAAATACATGATTTAATTGGGAAAATTCATGAACTTGATATGGAAGTTCACCAATAGAATGATGAGTTGTCAACTCTCACTACCAAGTCTTTAACCGAGGCTTTAATGGCTGGAATTGGTGATTTTTTTCAAAATTCTTCCAGTGTTGAAAATAGCAAACGAAAAGAATTGATTTCATCAATGGCTTAGGGGGTCAAAAAACTTATTTTTAAAGAGTCAATTTATGAAAATAACATGGCTAAAAAGCATGTTGTTGGCCAAACATGGTTAAAAATGATGTTCCACATACAGCTTGAAGGGTTGAAAAACCTATTTTTGGAGAGTCAAACCATGGAAATAACATGCCTATGAAAGCTTTTCATAAGCCATTAATGGCCAAAATGGAACAGCCCATTAAGCCAAAAACTAATGAAACTCACGTGGACGATTTTCATGAACTATTAATGGCTAATATAGAACTATCCATTAGACCAAGAAATAATGAAACTCATATGGAGGATTTTCATAATCCATTAATGGATAAAATAGAAAAACCACTACAACAAAAACATACTTTAGTGGCACTACACTAGTGGCATATTTTTGGAAAATGCCACAAAAAATGATATTTAGTGGCACGTTTTTGAAAAATGCCACAAAACGACAAACATAAAAGGCTCTAGTGACATTTCAATGAACAAGTGTCACAAAACTACAACGAAAACATACTTTTGTGGCACAACACTAGTGGCATATTTTTAGAAAATGCCACAAAAATGATATTTAGCGGCATGTTTTTGAAAAATGTCACAAAACGACAAACATAAAAGGCTCTAGTGACATTTCAATGAACAAGTGTCACAATACTACAACAAAAACATATTTTAGTGACACCATACTAGTGGCATGTTCTTAAAAAATGTCACAAAAAGAATATTTGGTGGCATTTTTTAGAAAAATGTCATAGACCCACAAACATACAAGGCTCTAGTTGCATTTCAATTAAAAAAAGTGTCACTTCACTACAACAAAAATGTCACTACAACAAATTTACACTTTAGTGACACTACACTAGTAGCATGTTTTTAGAAAATGCCACAAAAATAAAAATTGGCATTAAATGTTTTAGAAAAATGCCACAAAACCACAAAACATATAAGACTCTAGTGGCATTTCAATAAAGAAATGTCACATCAATTTTATGAAATTTTATAAAATAATGACACAAAAAATTATGTTCGTGACATTTACCAATAGATGTCACTAAACTTTAGTTGCAATGGCATTTTTTAAAAAATGTCAGGACACTAGGTAGGTGCAAATTACTTTTTATGGCACTTAGGTGAAAAGTGTCATAAACAAATATTTTATAGCATTTTGAGAAATGCCACTAAGGCAAAAACTTTGCAAGCTTATAATGATATTTTTGAAAAAATAAAAAATGTCAATATATTTTTAAAATTTTTAAAATGCAGTAAATGATTAAAAATAAATGAATTAAACTCAATATACACTACAGGAAAAAGCATATTCAGCGACTAAATTTCCTGACCAAAAAAATTTGGTCACTGAAAGTATAGCTTTCAGCGACCAAAGCAGCATTAGTTGCCAAAAGTAAAGCTTTTTGGCGACTAAACAATTTTAGTAGCCAAAAGTCTACAATTGGCGACTAAAACTAAGTTTGGTCGCTGATTATATGGGTTTTAGTGATTAAAAAATTTTTAGTAGCCCAAAGTAAAGCTTTTTGGCGACTAAAAAAATTTAGTAGCCAAAAGTCTACAATTGGCGACTAAAAATAAGTTTGGTCGCTGATTATATGGGTTTTACCAACTAAAAATATTTTAGTAGCCAAAAGTAAAGCTTTTTGGTGTCAAAAAAATTTTAGTAGCCAAAGTCTATAATTGGCGACTAAAAAATAAGTTTAGTCGCCAAAAGTGGTCATTTTTAGCGCGGGAGAACTAAAATCCTAGGGCGGGAATAAAATTTTTTGGTGACCAAAATTTTGGTAGCTGAAAGTGCATCTTTGGCGACCAAATCCGATTTTGGTTGACAAAAGTTAGGTTTTTTAGCAACTAAAAAATAATTAGTAGCCAAAAGTATAGAATTGGCGACTAAAAAATATTTTTAGTCGCCAAAAGTGGTCTTTTTTTATTTTGGTAATAAATAGTTTATTTTACATAAATTATGTTCAATAAAATAATTATGTTTATACATATACTTTTATATTAATATGGATATATGTACTATATAAATAATATAAGTTGCATATATAATCATGTGTTGTTATAGAGGTGTAGTGGGAAGAGTGTGGTGTATAAGGTTTATGGTGCGGGAGGTTGGCGGTTCGAGTCTCCGCAAGAGCGGATCAAATTGTTCTACAACGAATTATCGTCATGAATGGCACTTGATAGCGTCACGAATAGTGCCTACTGTGACATTAAAGTGTCATTGAAAGGTTTTAGTCTTGATGGTGTAATGACACTTATAAGTGTCATTAACTCTTTTTTTAATGGCGCTTGATAGTGCCACAAATAATATCTACCATGATATTAAAATGTCATTGAAAGTTTTTAGCCATGATGGTGCAGTGGCACTTGCAAGTATCTACCGTGACACTCATATCTACCGTGGCACCGATAGAAGTGGCACTTGTTCAAAATGCCACAAGACCAAAAAATGTCATTAGAAGAATAGTTTTGTGGCACTTTCAAATGTCACTAAACTAAGAAAATGTTGTAGTGAACAACCCCGTTTGTCAATAAATGATGAAAGTTATTTGGCTGAAGAACATGTTCTCAAGCCAAACATGGCTAAGAATGATGAACAATTTAATATTCATGAATTTGAATTTTTTGAAATTATTCAAAATGTTAAGTTGTTTGAATTTTAAAGGCCATCTTGCACTATGGTTCTTGGTGTTCAAAATCGTTTTTGGATTTGTGGTTCACATCAAAATTTAATTTTAACGAAATGGTTGATAAAATAATAATTTTTAAGCATTGTTTTGATGAGTTTGATGCACTAAAGAACTACTTAGCCGTATGAAATATTGAACTTGGCTAAGAATGGCCAATTTATTTGAAGTAGTGGCAATTTAACTTCATTTTATTTTATTTTATTTCAATTTCTGAAATTTTCAAGCTTTATGGACAATCACATAACGCCATAATTTACTTTGTGGAGTGGTTTAATTTTGGATTTCATCTATGAATCCATTCTTAAATTTGTTTTGACTTTGGGAGACGTTGGTTAATTTCCTTTAAGGTAAGACCAAAGTTTGGTCTTTGCATGTATTGGAGATGGCACCACGATGTCTTCAAAGTAGTTCTATGAATTATTATTATTATTTTTTGATATGAATCAAAACATGTGCTTCGAAAGTCTTTTTTGTTGAGACTTCGAAAGCTTCAAAGGACTATTTATTAGATCAACAACAGTTTTGGGTTTCAAACAATCGATGGTTGGATGTGATTGTATGCCTTCGAAGCTTAGGGAATTGTTTTTAAAGTTTGCTACTCGCATTTGAAGCTTCGAGAATTATTTCAAAGGTTGGTTACTCACCTTCGAAGCTTTGAGAATTGTTTTGAAAGTTGACTACTCGCTTTTGAAGCTTCAAGAATTGTCTCGAAGGTTGGTTACTCGACTTTGAAGCTTTTAGGAATTAATTTGAAGGTTGGCTACTTGCCTTTAAAACTTCGATAATTGTCTTGAAGGTTGGTTACTCGCCTTTGAAGCCTTGAGAAGTGTTTCGAGGGTTGGCTATTTGTCGATTTTAAAGTATACCACGAAATAAGAGAAGTTTCGAATATGCTATAATCTTGAAGTTGGACATAATATTGGAAGAAGGTCCATAAATTTGATTCGAAGGTAATTCGAAACTCAAAGACACTTCAAAGTTCCATATATTTAGTTCGAAGGTGGCTCGAAGCTCCCTCAAAAGCACTTCGAAGGTCTATATATTTAGTTAGAAGGTAATGCAAAACTTTGTAAAACACTTTAAAGTGGTGTAATTTGAAGAGTGTGTATGTTGTTTGTTACTTCGAAGTAATTTGAAGTAGTGCAATCGGAAGTGAAAATATATTGTTAAGGTTTGAAGAATCATGCTTCGAAGGGATTGAAATTTCCATAGTCTCATGATGCATCGAAGGTCTCGAATTAAAGCATAGAAGGACCAACTATTACTAATGGCTTAAAGAAAAAATAACATTTGGCATGCATTGTGACTAAATCAAATTGGTGATATTTTGCTAAGAATTCACCATTTCAAACACATGCAAAGTAATCCAATTTCGAAACGCACATTAAAATTCAAAGCATGTGAAATTGTTTTAATTATGTTTGAAGCTTTATAAACTCTTCAAGCAGGTAGCTATTATGCTTTCGAAGCTTTTAAAGCTTCTAAAATATGCTGTGAGCACCTTCGGAGCAAGGTTTTGGTTATTTTTTAACAAAAATTGAATCATGTTGTATGATAAAAGAACCTTCGAATGCTTGTCTCCTTTCGAATACATTAATTAATTGCCAAATGTGGTCTAAATTGATGTACAACTCTTCATGAATTCGAGGTTTCTCATTCTGAAAGAGTTGCAGGGGGTAATGTTGGCACCATAAATAAATATTTTTTATTAGTTATTATTTATATAATTGCAGGGCATATGACACCCTCTTACTCATTTGGAGGTTATGAGAAGTTATAAAGTATTGAACACATGTAGAAAGGTGATAAAGGACAAAGTGGAGAACATAAAACTTGAATTGGAGGTTAAAGAAAGTTACAGAGACATGGAGATGAAATGAAAGATCATGGAGTGTGAAGTGTGGGAGATGGAATAATATGGTAGTTATTAAGTAGTTTTTCCTACAAATGTTTATCTATAATTAGCTATTCATGGCCATATTGTAAAGGATCCCGAATTCAAATTAAAGGCAATTGATTTCTATTTTTCTTGTCATTTATATTTCCTGCACTTAATTTTTTGTATTTTATTTTATGCACTTCATTTTTGACGCATAGGAGTAGAGGTAAATTTTCTGCACTTTATTTTATGCACTTCCTTTTCGAAGCATAGGAGTAGAGGTAAATTAATGGTTAGTTTGATTGTTCACCCAATCATCTCTATTGTTCACTCAATCATCTTTCTCCATCTCTCTCCTTCTTCTTTTAATTTTTCTTTTCTCTATACTTGACAATTTTGAAGTCCTCTTCATTGAGGCAAAAGAACTATCAACACAATCGCTTGATAATTAACTTAACTTTAATCTGTAAGAATTTTTCAATTCTTACTGGCACGCTCGCATTTATGATACTTTTTTCATAGGAGAAATAAGCCAACTTTAAAACTGGACCAATTCAATTTGTGCACGCCCTTAATTATTTTAGATAAATTGATAATATAATTTGAGTAGTTTGATGTAAATGCCATAAACAATACAATTGGCACGTGGACTTGGAATTCCAACCAAGTGGAGGTGGCAAGTTAGGCATAGATCAGGTTTCTACTGTCTATTGCATACTCTATTTTATATTTTTCTAGTCATACGTTTTGGTGATGTGATAATATGAGTATAAGACACAAGATGAAAGAGGGATAATCTATGCTGCACAAGTTGACCCTAATTGGTTTTATCTATAATTTGAGTGATCTTAATTGTGATCTAAATTGAATGTGCATTCTCCACGAAATAGACAATGAAGCCTAATCAACAAGTTGATTAATTATTTAATAATGTAGTGTTTTAAAATTTAAAAGTGAGTTGACCTATTAAAATAAAAATTACATTAATTTAGAACTTAATTGGATTAACCAATGTGAAAAGGGCCTTGCACTCAATGTTAAAACCAATGCCATTAACATTTGTTTACTCCGACCCAAATCGCGCAACTTCGGGTATACCTTCAACTTCTAACTTTAAGGGTCAATTACACTAACAGTCTTTATAATTTGAGTCTCGTATCACTTTGATTCTTGACTTTTTAATTGTGACATATTTGACCCCGAATTTTAAATTTTATTCGAAATAAGGGTAATTGAATATATCATTACTCAATTTTAAGGGTAAAGTCGTCAATTCAGTATAACATATAAGAGTTTTAGAGACCAAAGTCAAAATTTTGTTGCAAAAGACATTTAGGGATCAATTTCTATCGTCGTGAGGATAGTCACTAAAAGATCGTCCTGAAAAGTCAAAAACTAGGCTTTTAACGACAAAATATTGAAAATGTCACTAATAAATAGACTTTTAGGGATAAAATATTTTGGTCTCAAAATAGTTTATTTTTTGAGACAAAAAATTCGGTTCGAAAATGATAATAATTTATCACTAATGTCTAATTTTTGTTGCTAAAAATATGATGACGACATTTTTTGCAACAAAAATATTTGGTCCCTAAAAAATAATTTTGTTCCAAAATTTTGGTTTTTAAAACCTTAATTTTTTTGTAGTGATTTGATAAAATAAAAACTAATTTGATAAAAATAAATGTCAGAAAAATATTTTTGAATTTTTAAAAATTATTTCTGTGAAGAAGTGGTTTGGAAATACTCTAAGATCCTGAAGGACATCCTTAATCCTCTGATTGCCACCTAAAAAAGGGATTAACACTCTGGTCGGGGGTGCCGGAATTTGCACTCCAACGGACAAGTTAGTATACTCTCGTTTGCTTGAGGCTTAAGTTTCTTTAATCTATTCACACATACCTTACTTTGGTTGATGCTCCTCTCATTTATACTCATCCATGATCTCGGGGGTCGGGCCCACTTTTAATCCAGTGCATAATTGCTCACTTGGCCATTCAGTCGTGTGCCTATTCTCACTCGGCCTCTTGTACGACTGATTTTATGGCCGATTTAGTTATTCGGCTTCAGGATCCCCCAAGACGGAGCCGAATAGTATATATCCTGATTTTCTTGAAATTCATTTGGCTTTCCTACATGTAATATTATTCGGCTCCCACAATTTCTGCCTACCAAAGATAAAATTATGTAAAATTGATATATTTTTTACACATGTATTTATTCTTTTTTTACTACATTAATTTTTATTATGTGTTTGGATGATGATAATGTAATATGTGATTGTTAAACTTTTAATATGTAATATATATATTTAATATATGACATGTTTTTAGTTTTGGATTTTTGATTTTATGGATTGGTTTAATAATGATATCAAAGTTGTCGTCATATTTGACTTTTGAAAAAATACAAACTAATTTAATGAAAACAAAAAATAACAATCCATTACATGATCATCATCGAAACACATAATAAAAATTAATTTGGTAAAATAAATGTGTAAAATATTTATTAATTTTACATAGATTTATCTTTGGTGAGAATAAATAATTTTAAAAAATTTAAAAATATTTTTTTGACATTTATTTTTGTCAAATTAGTTTATATTTGATGAAATTGACGATTTTGCCATTGAAATTGAGCAATGGTATATTTAATTGTCCTTATTTGGAATAAGATTCAAAATTTAAGGTCAAATGTGTCATAATTGAAAAATCAAGAACCAAAGTGACACAAGTTTAAAACTATACGGACCTTTAGTGAAATTCGCTCCAACTTTAATTTAAATACTTGACCTAAAAAAAACTTTAATTTAAATAGATTTTAGTTTTTAATGTCAGTCTCAAATTTTTTAACAGTATATTTAAAATAAGTCTGTAGCCCAGCCTTAACCATTAAGATTTTTTTAGGTGGGTGGTTGTGTGCTAAAAATCAAATTTATATAGTGTAGGTTCCATATATAAAATAAATTTGAACCACAAGATAATAATTATGAGTAATTTTTGAGTACTTAAGTTTGGGTTCCTAGTATTATTGTTATATTTAAGCTCCCATCAATTTTTTATTTTTTTAATTTAAGCCTTCTAACAATATAACCCTTGAATTATTTTTTTATTTTTTATTTTATATAAGCCCTCTAATTTTAATAATTCATGTAGTCTAATCTACTAGAAAAATTGTACTTTCTAATTTTTATATTTAAATTAAGAAAATAATAGTTTAAATGTGATAACAAAAAATAGGCAAAATTATTTAATCTCTCTATCATTGTGCCTTTTATTTTTGTCAGTTGGTTCACCATTTTTACAATAAACGTTTTATTTATTTTTTTTAGAAAACATAATTTTAAAAAAAATCTATTCCATATTAGGGCTAAGCAAGTAAATCAAAAAAATTGCAAGTCGAACTGGTCTGAACCAATCTAGTAGGTTTGGTTTGGTTTGGTTTTTTAATTCATGGTTCGGTCATAGTTTGAAAAATTGGGTAACCAGTCTCTACGAATTGATTCTGGATTTAGGTCTAAGATTTTGGATTTGAACCGAACTGGACAGTATAACTTAAATCATATATGTTTATTTGCTAGATATTATGTTTGTTTAAGTTAATGGTAGAACAATGTATATGTTCTTGTTTGAAAAAATCATAATAGAATAATGTGGAACAATATTTGCTTAGTGTGATGCGATACAAACAAAAAAAAACTCATACATAATGATGTCGTTCATTGTGAACCTTTTACTTCGAAATAAAACACTATTAAAGATATTTTACTTACAATAATAACATTGTCACATCATTCCTATCAAGTTTTTTATATGAATTTTATATAGGTTTAGAATTTTCCTTTGCTTAATGTTATATTTTTGCTTAACTGGTGAAATGTTATGAAAGTAGTTTGTTTGATAGGCACACTATTATTATTTTTATAATTTATGGCACATTGAATTTATTTCTTTTTTTTAAATGTTGTATTTTATTTATTTATTTATTTTTTTGGTGAACAAATTATGTGGAAATGTAGTTTTAAAGCGAACCCAGTCTTGTATAAATGGTTTAGTTCGGATTGATTCTGTGATTTTAGTAGTTTGATTTAATTTCAATTTTTATAGAAACGTAGATAATGAATTGATTGTGTTTCATCTCAAACAGATCCAAATTAGACCAAACACACCCCTACTCACTATAGCAAGTTTTTTTTTTAAAAAAAATAAAAAATAAAAAAATCATGTCTGCATCATAAAATATAAACAAAAATTGTACCCAACAAAGTTAATAGTAATGAACTACCGATTTAATTATAAGAATCCAGTGAAGAAAGAAGAATTTATGACAAAATAAAGATGAACAAAACACCAAACTAGTTGAAGGTTTAAAATCAAAGATCAAGTGAGATTTGAGCAATAACAATAATCATGAAAAACACAAACCATACATAGAATTAGCTAGCATTTAATTGATCAAATAGAAGATAAAGGTAAAAACCCATATTGAAGATGACTAGAAATTTACAGAGGTGGGGGAGGAAGAGTCTGGTGATGATGAGATACGGGGTCGTAAACCGGTGCAGGAACTTTTCTTCCTCGACATTCCTCTAAGGAGGAGTCATCTTCTCCTCTAAACCCCATAAGTGTTCGCTGTGATTCGCATATACGACGCTGCGTCACAACAATGTCCCTTCCATTACATGTCTGAGAAGCTAACACCACTACTCCCACAAGAAGCAACACCAACACCACAAGTTTTTGTGTTTGCAAACCATGAGACTCCATATATTGTTTGTTTGCAATTCAAACAGATGAGTTTAGAATGCACTGCTCAAAATGGGTAATGCGTAGTGCCATTTATGGGAAGGACTACTATGTACACACTTCTCAAGAAGGTGTACACTATATGCATTTTGGATTTCAGTTATTGGATGACAAAATAAAAAATAAATATGAATTGATTTGATTTGTAATTTGAGTCATAATCAAAGCTGATTTAATTTATATTTAAAGGGTATGGCTTCTGTCCAGTCCAGGATCCAGACTGGACCGTGCTGTTGGGCCCGTGAGGGCCCACCACGGGTCCCGTTTTGATAATCTGAACCGTTCAATGTGTAAAAATCGTCGAGTACTATATGCCTGTAAAAAATCACGTTGATCGGATATTGATAGCTATGTGATCAAAATAGTTTTTTGTCAACCGTTAATTTGTTCACCGTCTAATTTTTTTAATACGAAACTGATTTGATCATATAGCTATCGATATCCAATCAACATGATTTTTAATAAGCATATAATACTCGACGAGTTCTACACATTCAACGGTTCAGATTATTAAAACGGGACCCGTGACGGGTCCCCACGGACCCAACAGCACGGTCTAGTCCAATCCCGGACTGGACAGAAGCCATACCCATATTTAAAAACAATAACTACAATTAAGTTCATAAATTATTTTGATTTAATATTTTGGTGGCCCACAACCATTTCAAGTCACATTTTAATTTAGAAATATGTGGGTGACTTATAATTTAGATTCTAAACTCACTTACAATGATGAGGTAAGAGAGTTGTGATTTATAGAGCTAAATTGTGAAAAATTAAAAATTGAACCCTAAAATGTTATGTCAATGTGAGTTAAATTTGGAAAGCTTTTTTTAGTGATTTTAAACTTTTAGTTTAACTAAATTCATAATTAAAGTCCACTAATATCATAATATATTTTAGGGATGCTTGTTGTGACCCCTCATAGGGGTTGGTACTGGGTCTATTTTGATAATTTAAATTGTTCATATTGTAAGATTGATTGAGTAAATTTTTCATGACAACAAATTAAATAATCGAACATTCGTAACCACATAACAATATCATATTAGTTAAAAAAAAAAAAAAAGGCAAAGCATAATTTTGATAAAGGATTAAATTCTTATAATATGAGCAGTTTAAATTATCAAAATAGGGCTAATATCAAATCTCATGAGAGATCACAGCATTCTCTAGTGATGGCTCGATGTTATTTTCCTACAATGGGATTTGATTTTTTTTTAGGATAGTAACACCTTGTTTGATTCTAATTTTCTAAAACTGAATTTTTATTTTATTTTATTTTATTTTATTTTCTGTTTTTTTTTTACTTACTGCACCTCACCTAGATGTTCCTAAAAGGTAAAAATAGTTGTAAAAAAAATAAATTTAAAATATCAATAAATACACAATAATTCAAAAATTGTACTGAATTTTCGATTTTTTTATAGTGTTTATTGATTTTTTTTTTACAGATTTCTTTTTTCACAAATATTATACTTTTTAATTGTATTTATATTAAGTGTATCTAAAAGTAAAAGAATTGCTTAAAGTATGGAAAAAAATCACCAAAAAAAAAATTAAAATAAAAAAAAAAACTTAATTTTCAAAAACTTAAATTAAAAAAATAGAACCAAATAAAGTGATCACCTTGAATTGTAACTCCAAATTATGATTTGTCAAAGTCATTGGAATTGCCAAAAAATATGATTATATTGTAAATTTAAACACACCGAATCATACTTGAAGGTATGTTCATACCTAGGGTTGCAAATGAGTTGAGTTGAGCTTTGCAAAGCTCGAATTCGGATCGTTTGCTTATCGAGCTCATTTATTGAGTTCAAGTTTGGTTCGATAAGTAATTAGGTTCGAGCTTGGCTCGACTCGTTAATATTAGGGGTGTAAATTTGGCTAGGCTCGGTCGGCCCATGTCGGGCCATATAAGCACCTACCAAAATTTAGGCAGGGCTAAGCAAACTTATAGGCCAGAAAAATTAGGCCTAGGCTCAGAGGGTATTCGAGCCTCAGATGGGCCGACTAGTTGGGCCTCGGGTGAGCCGGCTAGCTGGGCCTCGAACCTAGGCCTAGGCGGGCTTGAACAAATTTTTATTTTATTTTATTTTATGTTTTCCTATTTTTTTCACTAAAATTTTATTTTATTTTTCCCAAAAAATTGCATTGGGCCTCGGGTGGCATGGGCTTTGAATAGGCTTTGAGCAAGCCGATGGGCTAGACCAGGTTGGTTGGGCTACAAAACACATGGCCCAGGCCATGGCCTAGGGTCTTGGGCTGGGCTCGGACCTAGATGGGCTTAGTCGGGCAGGGCTTGCTCGGGCCGCCGGCGTGCTTTGGGCTACTCACGGGCCATTTTTACACCCGTAGTTAATATTAATGAAACTCGAGTTCGGTTCAAGTTGGCTCGAATTTTTTTTAAGATTATTTAAATTATTTAATAAATAAATAATATATTTATTATATAATTTAAATAAAGATAAATGAGCCGAACTTGACAAGCCGAGCTTATTCGAGCTCGAGCTTGGCTCGTTTATTAAACAAGCCTAATATACGAGCCCTTAGCATGTAATGCCCCAACTTTTATTACCTGAATCCATTGCCAAATCCTTTATATTTTTACCAATTTCAATGATATCATATATGTGCCACACAGACAAATATAAATAATGACATTCTCTCTCCGAAGTAATGATGATATATAAACAAAATCTTAAGCAATGTTGTAGCTGGTTTCTTGTGCTCCTCGAAGGGGTTTAGTCTTCTCCGATACAATAGCTCTACAGTTCGGACTCCCGTGGTTCTGAATTTGGTTTCACAAGTGCAATGTGAAATAGATACATACAAATGAGAGTCCAAATCCGGAAAATCATTGGAAAATCTATTTACAATTAGAAATTCCAAAAATGGATTGTATTGTTAGATTTCAGATTCCTCACCTAAATATTTTTGAAAAACTTAGGAAACCCGTGACTCATGCCGAAGGACACTTGTCCGTCATAACCAAAGTGTCTTGGCTCGGGAACTTAGGTATGATAGAGAAAGGTCATGAATTGAGCACCCCACTCACCTGATCAAAGATTGACCTTTACTAATCATGATGTGATTTTTTATGGATAGTATATGCTCATGTTCTGATTATTTTGCCAACATTACTATGGGAGGCACACAAGTGTCAACTAAATCACCCCCTTTGGAATGCTTTGATTTTATGTTTGTTTGAAAAGAGTTTTGAATATGTGCTACTTGAAAAAGCAAGCTCATATGTACATTACTCAAAATCATCCCAACTTCATCCACAGGCATTCCAAGAGATCTTTCAAATAAGCATTTAGCCTCATGGTAGTACGCTTGATATGGCAACACAAACACATATGTGATATGCTAAAGTGAAAGTGCTCACCTAGTACTCAGCCAAGGGCAAGCCAAAGAGAAGAAGATAATTAGAAAAAGCATGCTCTAATATGCAAGTGACTAATGTAACACATACAAAATGCAACTACTAGGTTCAGTTTATTTAACATGTCATATGGATTAACTCAAAGCATGCGATAATGCACGTATTCAAGTAAGTAGGAAATTACAACAATGTTAGAATGATGAACCGAACCTAATGCATGCAAACATGGATACGAAGCATGGTAATGATACGGAAAGAAAACATGATGCTATCACGATAAACACGTAAATAAAAGGGAGAAAGAAATGGGGGTTGAAAGACATAAAAATATTACAAGTGTTACAAATCTTCCCTTGCACAAGAGGGTCCGAATGAATATCATAACTAAACTAATTATTACAAACTCAAATGAATTAACTAAATTAACTAGCTATTACAAATTCGGATGAAGCTAACTAATTAATTACACATACTAATATTAAAGCACTAATTTAATGGACTTGAATGGGAGGCGAGGAGCTACATGCACACAATCGAGAATATCCTCTGGAAACCTCTTTGTTTGCTGCTAGAATCTGCTTTATTTGTCGTAAAAAAATAATTCTGTTTTGGCCTTAGGTTCTGCTTTGTTCTGCTGTAAAAATGCCACTGCATGTACAAAATAGGTGGCGGGCCGGCTGGCCTTGAAAAGTTGTCGACCGTACAGAATGATGGCTGGCCGGCCACTGCTTCTAGAGGATACCCTCCTGCCCCATAGCTGAAATAGAGCAAAAACACAGTGTTTTCAGGAGATGTTTATCCTCTCTATCCTTCCCTATCATGAAGGTGATCAAGGGAGGAGTAGATTCGTTTCTCAAATCATCAATTGTTGCAAATTCGTTGCATGATGATCCTAGAAACGATGGGACATTAGCTCAATAAATTAAACAAAAGATGGACAATACTTCCTCCCTATCATGGAGTTAACTCAAGGGAAGGGGTAGACATTGCTTCATGAATCATTAAACATCACTAAAAAGTATGCAATGATTCAAGACGCAATGGCTTCAATATAACGTCCGATTGAACCTAACCCAATTTTATTACCCTTTTTTTTACGTCTTTTACTCCAATTTTATTAGCCATTTTTTCATTACCTTTTCAATTTTTTTTTTTTTTAATCTTTTCGTCCTTTTTTGTCCAAACATGATGATTACGTTCACCAAGTCCAAAAGTAATAAAGAATAGCAAGCATTGACCTAACTTGAGAAATGAGCTTCTCAAGCCTTTTTCCTACGAGGGAAACTACAAAGGAAGAATCAAATCCATTTGCGAGATAATGAATTTGGAGTCAAAACCAAAAAGAGCGATAATGACTAGTCAAACCCGAAAAGGGCGATAATGACTAGTCAAACTCGAAAAGGGCTATAATGACTCCAAATCCAAACCCGATAGTGAACTATAATGACTCTTTTCTTTATGATTTCCAAGTGTTTAACTAGAAAGTTAGTCCCTTAGAAGTAATGCACCGGCGATAAAGGGAAGTGTCAAATGAGAGATCATGCTTAACATAAGAAAGATGTAATGCCTCGGTAATGAACCTCCGAAGAGATTAAACCATTTAGCGTGAGAGGTCTCTTTCTTATGCTTTGAGCAATAATCTTTTGTTGATATAACTCTTAATCAAAGAAACAAAGAAAGAAGGAAGATTGCAGAGTGCTAATGGAAATGTGGGTGATTACAATGGTATGAACATATATGAAAGCTATAAAAAAAGGAAGAAAATGATATAAACTCAAATGGATTGGAAGCTATAGCCTATACACCAATCCATGAGGACTCACAACAACATATCTATAGTAGTCAAAGCATAATTTAACATATTAAAAAGCTTTGAAATAACACAAAAATAGTGCTGAAAATCAAGTTTTTGAGGTAAAAAAAGTGAGCAAAAATGGACTAAAGCCAAGGGGTTTTAACTAAGCAACAATCTTAAGAAAGGGTGGCTGACCCCTCCTCTTTTTTGTGACTTAAAATCACATATTTTAGGCCTCAAAATACTTTGAAAATAGTATGAAAAAAAGCAAAGAAATGAGATAGAAAAGATGATACAAAAGGTCAAAGATTACCCCTTAAAGAGAGGATGTTCTTCTAGTTCACAAACCACAAGTTGAACACTCTCAAGAGGATAAAATTATCTTCACAAATCTCAGCAAAAGGCCTCAAGTTCCAGCTTGTAAGGTGCATGTATGGTGTATGTATATTACAAGAGAAGAAGGAAGCGTGTTAGACAAGTTATAGCTTATGGCCAAAATTTTCTAACCCCAAACCATGAGGGGAGGTCATGCATTTATAGAAAAACACCTCTCATGTCGAAAATATCTATATTGAGACAGTTGATGCAAGGCATGCACATGGGGATAGCAGGTAGTTGTCAAAATATCTACTGCGCTAAACATGGTCAGCTGGCTATGAAGAGGGACATCCAGCCAATCAAAAATGGCCTGCCGGCCACTTGTTCGCCAGCTTTTCTCTGAGTGGTTAGGTTGGAAAAAATTAGGTTTTGGTCCAAAGAGGGTGCAAGGTTTAGGTTCTGAAGCTCAAAATTGAAGTCTTTTGCTGAAGAAATTGAACGTTTGTACATCGTATTATTTCATCATTGAGTGTTCAAAGTGAGGCGCCCAAGTCTTAAGGGCGGTCAAAATGGGATGTCTACAAATGGCCTCAGGCTTACATTGAATAACAATAAACGAAAGGGATCTACCCTTATACAATACATGGCATTCAGTCAACAAATAAAAGGCTCCATCAACAAATAAATAAAAGACTTCAAGTCCGAACAATCCTTCTAGCCATGTACCTGAAAAGTTTGTCAACACGTGGGATGGGCACAAAGCCTAGTAGAGATCCCAATATGATCCTGGACAATAACGGCATACAGATATCTATAATCATAAATGCATCAAGGCATAAGATATAGATAATGTGACAGTTTAATAATCAAAATATACTTATTAAGTACAGTTTTTCCCAAAAACATCCATTTAACACCACAAAAGTGTAAAACCACTTTTTCCTTTCCAATTATTCCGTTTAGTTCCAAAAACCTTTTCCACAGCACCATCTTTACCCATTAAACGTCCACGTTGATGTAAAAGAATTTCATCTTGAGACTTGTTTTGGAAACACACTCTCATATATATACCACAACCGAAACTCATAACACAACCCACTACACTCACATATACAATAACACATCCAATACTTCCCTTGGCCATAGGCCCAAGGGAAAGAAACACCCATAATAGGATACTGATAAACAAATGTTTCTAAACACAAACAACTGAACATAATACGTACTTCCATTTCCATTTCTACCGGCATACAACACGGATGTCAAATGAAACAAATCCACAAAACACGTGATGCTTTACTGGTCTCACCTGGAGGGGAACAACCTCAAAATCACACTTTACCAGGTGCAAACCGGAAGGAAGAGGAACCTATCACAAGGCGCCATGCTTTACCAACCCTACCTGGAGAGAAACGGACCTCTATTCACCCTTTACTAGGAGAAAATCGGAAGGGAGTAGAACCTCTGTCAAGGTGCCACATTTTACCGGCTTAACTAGAGAGAATTAGACCTCCCAAACAACATCACAATAATAGCACAACATGCTAAACTACATAAATATTGTACAAGTATAATACATACACATAACTTGTTAACAATGCCATTCTCCACCGATGACCAAGGAGAAAACTTCTAAACAGTTAAATAGATGCACGACTCTTACTATATAAATCCATAACTAATTTTACCTTTTCAACTGAACCATTTCTCATTTCATTTCACAAAAGAGTTACACCCATCATTTTATTTCCAAAATCAAATCCGTAATACCAAACTCTCAACACCTCTAACCCTTAGCCAAAACCCCTTTTTCCTTAAACAAATCTGATTAAGAAAACACAACTACAACCCAACTCAACACAAAATTAATCAAAACAACTACTAAGCCTAGGTAATTCTTATTTTAACAACTAAACCACTAATCCAATTCTTTAACACATAACTTGGTTATTTCACATCTTTAACCCTTTATGATTAACTAAGTCCATAATGATAAATTAGGGTTTCTCCCCACTCTCGACATAAAAGTGTTTAGCTATCTCGCAATTTCCCAAAACAACCACAAAACACTAATTTGACTCCCTAACCCAAACCCTGAATCTGGAATCATGCTTTAGAAAATTACTCAACAAATATGCTTTTAATGCAATAAAATCTACCACATGTCGTAGCTCGACTTTTTCGCGCCCCTTTTCGGAGAGCTCGAATTGGTTCTACAGTTTGGACTCTTGTCACGGTTTTGAATCTAGTCTCACAAGTGTAATGTGAAACTGATAATCGCCAAAGAGTCCAATTCAGCAAATCATTTTGGAAAATTGATTTTGAATCAAATAATGCCAAAACTGGACTGGTTTGCCAGATTATAGAGTCGCCACCTAAATATTTTGTTTTGGGGAAATTTAGGAAACCCTGACTCGTGCCAAAGGCCACGTATCGGTCATCACCAAAGTTGCCTCGGCTCGGGAACTTGGGTACGAAGGGGGAAGGTCATGAAATGAGCACCTCCACTTGCCCAATCAAAAGATCGACCTCTACTAATCATGATATGTTCTTTTATAAACCTCATGTGTTCTTATTCGGGTTATTAACTAACTTTACTATGTGGCGCACACAAGCAAGTATAGACTAAAATCGCAAGAATTGGAACGAATTCAAGTCAGGTTTGCTTTCGAAAATGATTTGAATTTGCCACTCTCAAATGGGCTAAAACGCAGATTTGCCATCAAACATGATGGGCTTAAAACATGATTTGCCACTCTGCAAAGTGGGCTTAAAACTCACAATCATTGAATTGCTCCAATTCAAACAACAAAGCCTTCATCCACAAGCATTCATGTAGTTTAGCAAGTAAGCACATAGCCTCATGGCAAGCATGCGAATCATGGTAATATGGCAAACACACTCATGCATGTATGCTAAAGCATAAAACTCACCGAGCACTCCAAGCCAAAACAAAAGCTAGTTAGAAAGATGCATGATCCTAACTATATAAGATGCCTAGTGCAACACATGCAAATAATGCAATTAATAGGCTCGGCTACTAATATGGCATATGATACAATTTGATAACATGCTTTGAAACACGTATTCAAATAAGTATTGAAATGGCAATGCAGTTTGAATGATGCGCCGAGCCTTGGTGCATGCAAGACAAATGAATGATGCAACATGCAAGCATAAGGTATGCTAGTCGAAACATGATCCCTAATCTAATCATCGAAAGCAGATAAATAAAAGGGAGAACGACATGGGGTTGGAAGACATGCACATATGCACGCACACTTATTACATCATTGGGCCGTCTCGAAGGAGGGTCCAAATGAATAAGCTAAGCTACACTAAGCTAAGCTAATTATTACAAAATGAAACTAATTAACTATTCTAGTTAACTAATTATTACAACGTAATTGAATAACTAGCTAGGTTAAGCTAATTAAAATATTACAAAATGAATTAAGCTAATTAATTACAACACATGTATGAAGGAATTACCTAACTTCTTCTAAGCTGACAAAAGCGATTAAATGGCCTCGGGGCGAGGGATGCATGCATGCTCGGTTGCTCCATCCGAAAATGCCATTGCATTGCCATCGGATGCCTCTGTTTGCACTCATTTGATCACCGAAAATTGTACCAACTTCCGGATTGCCTTTGCTCCAACACAGGAACACATTTGTGCAAAAATTCACTGGTGGCCGGTCGGCTTCAAAAAGTGGCTGTCGGCTACCTTAACTGGCCGGTCGACTATCTCAAGTGGCCAGTCGGCCACCTCATTTTCTGGACTTCTTCTTTTGCTGCAACAGAGAGCAAACAGAGGCAAAGCAAGGCATTTTCAATACTGCTACCCTCCTTATCATCTCTCAAGCTCAAATGAGTGTAGCTCTTGACTCTCAAGCCATCGACCAAGCATTTTCAATGCATGATAGCTAGGGAACCAAGCTTGTACAAGGTTAATGAATGCACAAACAAGACCAATACAACCACCACCCTATCATGCATGATCAAGGGTGACAGTGACTAAGAAAAGTGGCACGTTTCATCACTTTGAGTATGAAATGTCCCATTTCTCTCATGTTCGGATTAACGTCTGATCCAAACACATGCAATGCAACACAAAGATGCTTATCTTGCCTCTTTTACTTTGTTCATTTTGTTTACACATTTTACATTACCGATTAGTCCTTTAATCGATTAAGTTCAAGGTGATTGTCCTCTACCGGAAAGAAGGCTTGAACCACAAGTGCCTTGAGCATGAAAAAGGCTTCATGCTGTTGGTAATGAACTCCCGAAGGAATTAAACCATTAGGCATGAGGGTCTCAATTCCACACTCAAGCCAACAAGGGGTTCGAAGTCACTTTCAAAACAAATGAAAGAGTGAAGAATAGAGGGAGATTGTAGAGATTTTAGTGCTGAAATGAAGTGCAAAAAGATACTAAAACATGCAAGCAACTCATGTAATACATGCTAAAAAGTCTAATTCACTAAGCTAGTGAAAGAGATTGCACTACAACCACACAATACAAGCCTCAAAGGACCAAACCGACTCAAGACAGAGTGAAAACCAGTCAAAACAGTGACTAAATCATGCTGAGATTGAGGTACAAAATGCTAGAAAAACATGGTCACATGTTAGCTTGCAAACAAGACTCGAAAACAACTCTAAAAGGAAATGAAAGAGTGAAACAAGTGAGCATGTACAGAGCTATATGCATTGAAATTACATGTTAAAAGACACTACAACATGCAATCATTCCAAGAAAAACATGTTTAGAGGCCTAAAATGCCAAGCTAAAGAAGCCATTTGCACTACAACTATGCAAAACAAGGCCCACATGACCAAAGAAACCCAAAACTGAGCTACATCATGCCAAATCAGAGGCAAACACATGCTGGAAATAAGCTAAGTTAAGCCACAAAAACATGTTACCAAGTGATATTAACTAGGCATGGAAGTGAGACACAAGCAGGGGAGGCTAACCCCTCCATTTTCGGACTTCAAAACATACCTTCTAACACTGAAATAACTTTGAATTTTAGTGGTTTAAAGGCCCAAAAATTTTGACTTTAATATGCTAAAAGATGGTGTAAAGGCTCACACAAATAAGCAACAAGAAGGGTAGACAACCCCCTAGCACAAAATGGCTTCAAACCAACATGTTAAGGCCCAAAAATTAGAGCTTTTTGTAGTTGGAAACTAGGCCCAAAACAGTATAAAAAGATGACCAAGCAAGTGATTAAAACTAAGCTTACAAAGTAAGTAATATACCTCTTGAAGCACAGCACAAAACAGGCCCTCTTTAGGCTCAAACAACCTTTCAACAGCTCAAATTAGGCTCCAAGGGACCTCAGCTCCAAGGTGGTCCAATTTGGTTAATGGCTAGTATGCAAAGGTGTAGAGAAAATTAACTATCAAGCACAAAACAAGAAAATAGAGAGAGAATTCTAGAGAGTGAGAGAAAATTTTGCTCTAAATTGTCTAACCTTTCAAAATGGGGGAGGGGGATATATAGAAAATCAAGCTTAGAGCTTGTATTCATCCCTCCATACACGTGTATGGAGATGAGTTTCAGTGAACAACAACTGGCACAACTGGAAAATAAATATCTAAAAAAGGAGAAAAATGGCTGCCGACCATCATCAGTGGTTGACTGGCTATCTATGTAGCCGACCGGCCATCAACATAGCTGACCGGCCACCATTGGTGGCCGACAGGCACAAGTCATGGCCGGCAGGCTAAGGGGATGGCCGACAGGCCATCCTCTTCTCCAGAATTGAAGCAACAAGCTCTTGGTCCACAACTAAGCACAAAATAGACAATATTAGAGGCTCTAAGGCAAGTTTCTCAGCCGAGACCTTCAGGGACTCAAAACAAACACGAGCAAGAACAATCATCGGGTGTTCAAATGATGACGTCTAAATCTTGAGGACGGTAGAAAATGGGGTGTCTACATTTGTCTTTTTATAGATGAGGTTTTGAAGAGGAGCAAAAGAACCCCTACCTCTTAAAGCGAAGAGGAGAAAATCTAAATATTACTAGCGATGAAACGACGATCCACTCAGATTAAATGAAAGCCCTCACCGAGCTCTACATTTTGGTCTATGGAACTAGGGGTAGAAAATGGGTACAAATAGATGAAAACCAAGGTTGAAAGTTTGAAAAGGCCAAAAATGAAAGAAATTAGAGAGAGAGAGAGAGAGAGAGAGAGAGAGAGAGAGAAGAAGAAGAAGAAGAAGAAGAAGAAGACGAAGAAGAAGATACAACTCAAAAATGAGATATTTTCACCTTTTGGTGCCTCATATAGAAAAACAGACCCTAACAACCCCAACCTGTGATTAACTGTTAAACCATGATTGAGAATGCCTAATAAGTAATTAAGAGAAAATTTTACATTAATTACATATGTATTGTGTTATATGTGCTTATATTTTTTTAATGTAGAAATATCTGTCTGTATTTCTAATTTGATATGTGAATTAAAGGTCTTATTGGCCACTGAAAGCAAAATTGACTAGGCCAACGAGTAATTTTGAACTTTTAGAAATTTATGGTAGGTTTAATTGAAATTCGATTCAGAACCAAATAATAACAAAATAATGCCCATTTGATTAGTGGTAAGCCTAGTTTAATTAAGCCCACTAACCAAGCCTATATAAGGCTTATACACACATTAGAACTCTCTTTGTTCATAATCTTTTTGAGGAAAGAAAAAACGTGAAAGAGAGAGAGAGAAGCCTAGAAAGAGTTGAATTCAAGGAAAGAAAGAAGAATTGTAGAGAATTGAAGGTTTTGGACATATAGACTCAATGATTAAGCCTTTAGAGCTCAATTTGGAAAGCCTAGGTAAGAATTCAACCCTTAGATTATATAATTATGATATCAAGGACATGAATTCTAGAGAATTAAGTTGAGTAATGCAAGAATTGAGCTTATGAAATAGAAAGGAAGATCATATCATGCGTGCATGCATTTTTACCATATTTTGAGTTTGAATTTAAAACAAATCTCACATGCATGTGTCTATCTTGGCTTTGTTTTAAGGATTTGTAGAGTTTCTCATCATCTTACCTCATTTGATCATGTTTTGGAAGGTTGTAATTCGTGACATTACTTGTAAGTTATGTTCTTTAAGCTTCAAGTTTTGTTTTGTCAATTGGCAAATCTTTTGGGCTTGATTTTGCAAAATGATTTGTAATTCATCATTTACTATGAGTTTCTCAATGTTTTACTAAGTTTTGACCAGAAAGGATGTGTTTTGTAGGTTGAAAATTGAGTTTTGAACTTGGGAAGCAAATCTGGAAATTCCAAAATTTGCACTCTCCACTCAAGCGGGAGTTTGCGCTCAAGTGAAGAATTCGAGCTCCCAGTACCTTTGCAGAGTTTGAGGGTTAGCTCGAGGGGCAGAACCTGTGCTCGAGTGACCACCCTTATTTTTTAGCCTTCACTCGAGCATAAGAAGTTGCGATCGAGCGGAAAATGAGAGCTCCCATAAATTTTGGAAAGTTTTACAGACCGCTCGGGCAACATAAGTTGAGCTCGAGTGGAGACCATGTTTACTTAGTGTTTGGCTTAAGCAACTGTAGAGCGTTCGTTGAGCGTAAAAATCATGCAACCAGTACTTTTGCAGACTTTACAGACTGTTCGAGCTATCGAAGTTCCGCTCGAGCGGACTGCCCTGTTTTTGAAAATTTGACTAAGTGTTTCAACCTACATTTTGGCATCCTCATTGCATCCTAGGCATTCCTAAACCTTAATTAAGACATAATAATGAGGATAAGGATTAGAAACACACCAAGATCGAAAAGAAACAAGTCCAATGTTTTCTGAATGTGTGTTTCAATGTGTATCCGCTATGTGTTTATGTAGGTCACGCGCTTTAGCCCATTTGGTTTGATTGATTCATCTGATCTACTACCGGAGCTATCTGTGAGTAATAACTCTGTAAAGTTATGTTTAACTTTAATTATTTTCTGTTGATATGAAATGATCAGTTTTCTGAAATGCCATCTTTTGTATAAACAAATGATTGTCCAAATTTTTGAAATATATTCGCGGCATCCTTAGCATCATATGACATGCATTCCATTATGGGTCATTGGAATGCCTTTTTGGTCATCCTTGAATGGGTCATCGGAATGCCTTTAAGGCCATCCCAAATATGGGTCATCAGAAATGTCTCTGTGCAGATGAGTCATCGAAATGCCTTTATGGCCGTCCCAAATATGGGTGATCGGATTTGTTAGCACTAATGGATGTACCATGAATGATCATATAGAAGTGTGAGCTCTGAACACGAATATGAATATGAATCTATTTCTGATCTAAATTATGATTTCTGAATTTGTTATGGACATCATTCATTAAAACCTTTACTTAGTTATTATTCACTGGGCTCCAGCTCACTCTTTTATTTATGTATGTAGGTAAGGAGGCGCTTGACTAGGCCTAAGCTACTGCCTAGAGACTTGTTTTGGTTAGCCAACCATAGTGCCTCCCAAGGAGGTTCCCATTTTGCAGTGGTAAAGTTTTTGTGAACCATGTTAAAGATCTTTTTGTATTTCTTTTGTTAAGTTTGAACATGACCTTTGTTTGTCTCTATATATAGATGGTGACGTGGATATGACGTCTTTAACTATGTAAATTAAGTTTTAAATTTTTCATCTCATGTATGTCTACAAAGCTCTATGGACATTATTTCTTGTATTTGCTTCCGCTAGCCCCTTTACTTTTGTTTAATCTGTTTAGAGGCTTTTGGTAATCCCAGGATTACTAGCTAGTTACGATGCTAAACCTATAGGGATGGGTTTGGGTTGTGACAGAGTGGTATCAGACACGTGTTACATCGCACACATAAGTCCATATAAGCTCTAGGGTGTCCTAGAAAAGAGTTAGGGACATTATCTGCATGTGTGAGTGTGTGAAATACATGAACATATTTGAACTAATAGTGAAATAACATGAGTATATCTGAACTGAAAGGAACTGAGAATTGAACACCGTGAAAATAATTATTTGCCTATGTTTATTAGTGCTCTGTTTACCTGTAGCAAATGGAAAATACAAGAAGTGATGGTACAGCTGAATCTTCTGAGACCTGGATAAACTGAATGGAATGAATGCTTGAAGCTTTGACAGAAGTAATGGTGCAACAAGAAAGACAACAAGCCCTGCCTCCTCCTTCCTCTCCAGTCCAAGTAGAACCGATAAATAGTGACATCATTAGCTTGACTTAGAAATTCAATAAGGTGAAGCCACCGACTTTCTTGGGTGGAATTGAACCTTTAAAGGTTGAAATGCGGACGCTAGAAACTGAAAAATTATTTGAAGTCTTTCAATATACCAAGACTCAAAAAGTTTTGTTGGCCATCTACACTCTGAAGGACGAAGCCCGACGTTGGTGGATACTTATCCAAGATAATAGTGGGACTTTAACTTGGGATCAATTCAGAGAGATCTTTTATGAGAAATACTTCCTTCAATGCTTCCAAGATAGAAAAGTATCCGAATTCTAAGAACTCAAGCAAGGCAAAATGTCAATAGCAGAGTATGAAGCCAAGTTTACCAAATTGGCCCAGTTTACTCCACACATGGTGGATACTGATTACAAAAAGGCTCAAAAATTTGAGGGAGACTTAAACTTTGATGTGTTTCATTGGGTTGGTGTGTTGAAACTACCCAAATATGTGGATGTTCTGGATAGAGCCCTAATGGCTGAAGCCAGACTAGCTGCTATGAAACATGCCAAAGCTCCAACAACTGAATGGAGAGGTAAAAGATTGAGATTTAACTTCAAAAAGGGTCGGTCATTCTCAAAGAAGCAAAATACGGATCCTACAGTAGCTCAAGCCTAAGTAGTGGATCTACACCAACTTACCCAGAATGTGGTACGAAACACAAGGGTGTTTGTTATGGAGCAACGGGTGCCTGTTTCAGGTGTGGTAAAACTGGCCACATAATGAAAGATTGTCCTGTTGGGTCAGAAAATGCCAACCATCCAGTAGCAAGTTTAACTGGATCTGTTTCTGCATCAAGAATGAATACGAGAGCTAACATTGGGAGAGAAACCTTAAGACAGGGTCGAGTATTTGCACTTGTGCCTAGTGATGTGTAGAACACTGAATCAGTGGTGTTAGGTATACTCCCTATTTGTGCTCAAAATGCATATGTGTTGATAGATTTAGGATCCACTTATTCATTTGTATCACATGCTTTTTCTCGAAAGTTGACTAGACCTTTAGAATCTCTGAATTATTTATTGTCTGTATCTACACCATCTGGAGGTTCTATGTTTTTTTTATGTGTACCCTGCGTGTGACATCATGATTGGAGACATATTATTATATGTTGATTTGCTGCCCTTGGACATTACTCACTTTGATTGTATTTTGGGTATGGATTGGTTGACCAAGTATTGTGCTACCATTGATTGTGTGAATAAGTATGTTGTCTTCTGACCACCTGGCTTGTCTGAATTTGTGTTTGTTGGGAATGGGATAGTTCCACCTCCGTATATGATTTCTGCTATGAAGGCCATTAAACTACTTAGAAAGGGATGTAGTGGTTATTTGTGTTGTGTCTTGAATGTGACTTCTGATAGTCCTAATGTAGAAACTATTCCTATAATCAATGAATTTCCAAATGTGTTTCCAAATGAACTACCCAGGGAGTTGATTGATAGGGAAATTGAGTTTACCATTAATGTAGTACCTGGGATACAACCTATTTCCAAAACCCTATACAAAACGTCAACCTCTGAATTAAAAAAATTGAAAGTCCAACTTCAAGAACTATTAGACAAGAAGTTTATCTAATCTAGCACTTCACCTTGGGGTGCTCCTGTTCTATTTGTCAAGAAGAAAGACGGGTCATTGAGGCTATGTTTTGACTACCGTGAGTTGAACAAAGTAGCTGTCAAGAACAAATATCCACTGCCCCAAATAGATGATTTGGTTGACCAACTACAAGGAGCCCAAGTATTTTGCAAAACTAATCTTAGATCTGGATACCACCAATTGCAAGTTAAGGCAGAAGACATAGAGAAAATCGCTTTCTAGAGTAGGTATGGGCACTATGAGTTTTTAGTAATACTGTTTGGGGTAACCAATGCACCTGCTGCCTTCATGGACCTCATGAACAGGATTTTCAAATCATATTTGGATGAATTTGTTGTTGTGTTTATTGATGATATTTTGATTTATTCTAGAAGTAGGGAAGAACATGAAAGTCATTTGAGAATTGTGCTACAGATGCTGAGGGAAAAGAAATTGTATGCAAAATTCTCCAAATATGAATTATGGCTTGATATTGTGATGTTTCTGGGGCATGTGATCAACAGAGATGGCCTATCCGTTGATTTACAAAAAACTAAAACTATTCTGAACTGGTCGAAAACTGACAAATGTGTCAGAAGTTAGGAGTTTTCTAGGACTCGCTGGCTATTACTATAGATTTGTGAAAGATTTTTCCAAACTTTCCATGCCATTAACACAGTTGACACAGAAACATGTACCGTTTCATTGGAATGAGCAAAGAGAGTACACTTTTCAAGAATTAAAGACTAGATTGGTTATCGCACCAGTTTTGACTCAACCTAATAGTACAGATGGGTTTCAGATTTACAGTGATACATCATACAAAGGCTTGGGATGTGTGTTAATGTAGAATGGTAAAGTAATCATATATGTCTCATGACAACTCCGACCACATGAAAAGGATTATCCAACACAACCTTGAACTCACAGTTGTGGTTTTTTCTTTGAAAATCTGGCGCCATTATCTATATGGAGTGACTTGTGAGGTGTACACATATTACAAAAGTCTGAAATATTTCTTCACTCAAAAAGAACTGAACATGAGATGGGCAAGATGGCTTGACTTTATAAAAGGTTATGATTTATAGATTTTGTACCGTTCGGGAAAAGAAAATACAGTTGTAGATGCTTTGAGCCAAAAGTCTATTGGGAATTTGTCATGTTTGTTCACTGGTCAAAAAGAGTTGTTGTATGATCTAGAAAGAAATGGGTTTGAAGTTCTTTTGAGTGAACATGGTGGAGTTCTAACCGCCATTTATGCACAACCAGCTATCATTGAGGAAGTTAAAGAAAAGCAATTAGAAGATGAATTTTTGAAGAAGATTGTTGAGGAAATTGACTCTAAACCAAGGCCGAGATTTGTGAATGAGAATAATGTGTTGAAATTTCAGGGTAGGCTTTGTGTACCCGATTGTTTAGAATTAAGAAAGCGCATTATGACTAAAGCTCATAATTCTAGATTTGCTATGCATCTGGGAAATACGAAAATGTACAAGGATTGAAACAGAATTTCTAGTGGCCTGGCATAAAAAAGTGTATTTGCTGACTTTGTAGCTAGATTTTTGCATTGCCAACAAGTGAAAGTCGAACATCAATGACCAGCTGGATTGCTTCAACCACTTCCAATACCGAAATAGAAATGGGAGCATATTATAATGGACGTCATTGTTGGCCTACGTCGTTCCTCTAGAGGCATCGATTCTATCTGGGTTATTGTTGATGGTTTAACTAAGTCTACTCACTTTTTTCTTGTGAAGACTTTTTATAATGTGGACAAATTAGCTAACATTTTATGTGAATGAGATTGTGAAATTACACAGTGTGTCAGTGTCTATTGTATCTGACAAAGACCCTAAGTTTTCTTCAAGATTTTGGCAAAGCTTACAACAAGGCCTGGGAACTAAGTTGAGACTGAGTAGTGCTTATCACCCACAAACAGGTGGCCAATCTAAATGGACCATTCAAATTTTGGAAGATATGTTGAGAATGTGTGTGTTGAATTTCCAAGGGAATTGGCAGACTTATTTGCCTCTGGTCGAGTGTGTGTAAAATAACAGTTATCACTCGAGTATTGGAATGGCTCTTTATGAAGCTTTGTATAGTAGGAAGTGTTGATCTCCGATTTGTTAAGCCGAAGTAGGCGATAGATCGTTGTTGGGACCAGAACTTGTGTAAGAAACAATTGAGAAAGTGAAACTGATTCTACAACGTTTGAAAACCACCCAAAGTAGCCAAAAGAATTATGCGGATGTCCGAAGGAGAGATAGAGAATATGAAGTAGGAGACCATGTATTCATCAAAGTAACTCCTATGAAGGGTCAAACACGATTTGGGGTTAAAGGCAAATTGGCACCGCGATACATTGGCCCATATGAAATTATTGAGATAATTAATCGTGTGACTTATCATGTGGCCTTACCTCTAGTTATGCAGAATATGCACAATGTTTTTCATGTTTCATGTGATTGAGCCAACTCATGTGCTTCTGAAAGATTACTATACTTGCAAGGAACGTCCAATCCAAATTATCAATTGAAGGATCCAAAGATTGAGAAGCAAAAGAAATGCAATCGGTGAAAGTCGATTGGCAAAATCAGGTAGGAACATATGCAACATGGGAAACCGAAGAGGACATGATGAAGAGATACCCTGATTTATTTCCCCTCAACCCGGCATTCTTCCAAAATGAAGGTAATTCGAGTTTGGAGGACCAAACTCTTTAAGAGGAGAAGACTACAACAATCCCAACCTATGATTAACTATTAAACCATGATTAAGAATGCCTAATAAGTAATTAAGAGAAAATTTCACATTAATTGCATGTGTATTGCGTTATATATACTTATATTTGTTTGACGTAGAAATATCTATTTGTATTTCTGATTTGATATGCAAATTGAAGGTCTTATCGGCTACCGAAAGTGAAATTGACTAGGTCAACAGGTAATTTGGAATTTTTAGAAATTTATGGTAGGTTTAATTGAACTTCGATTTGGAACCAATTAATTAGAACAAAATAATGCCCATTTGAGTAGTGGTAAGCCTAGTTTAATTAAGCCTACTAACCAAGCCTATATAAGGCTTATACACACATTAGAACTCTCTTTGTTCATCATCTTTTTAAAGGAAAAAAAATGTGAAAGAGAGAGAAAGAAGCCTAGAAAGAGTTGAATTCAAAAAAAGAAAGAAAAATTGTAGAGAATTGAAGGTTTTGGACATAGAGACTCAATGATTAAGCCTTTAGAGCTCAATTTGGAAAGCCTAGGTAAGAATTCAATCCTTAGATTATATAATTATGATATGAAGGACATGAATTCAAGAGAATTAAGTTGAGTAATGCAAGAATTGAGCTTAGGAAATAGAAAGGAAGATCATATCATGCATGCATGCATTTTTACCATATTTTGAGTTTGAATTTCAAACAAATCTCATATGCATGTGTCTATCTTGGCTTTGTTTTAAGGATTTATCAAGTTTCTCATCATCTTATCTCATTTGATCATGTTCTGGAAGGTTAGAATTCATGATATTACATGTAAGTTATGTTCTTTAAGTTTCAAGTTTTGTTTTGTATAATTGGCAAAGCTTTTGGGCTTAATTTTGCGAAATGGTTTGTAATTCATCATGTACTATGAGTTTCTCAATGTTTTACTAAGTTTTGGTCCAAACGGATGTGTTTTGAAGGTTTAAAATTGAGTTTTGAACTTTGGAAGCAAATTTGGAAATTTTAGAATTTGCACTCTCTGCTCGAGCGGTGGAGTCTACCCTTGAGCAAAGAATTCAAGCTCCCAGCACTTTTACAAAGTTTGGGGGTTGGCTCAAGTAGAAGAACTTGCGCTCGAGCGACCACCCTTATTTTTTATCCTTCGGTCGAGCATAGGAAGTTGCGCTCGAGCAAAAAATGAGAGCTCCCAGAAGTTTTGCAAAGTTTTACAAACTGCTCGAGCGACATAAGTTATGCTCGAGCAGAGCATGTTTACTTAGTCTTTGGCTTGAGCAACTGTTGAACGTTTATCGAGCATAAAAATCATGCAACCAGCACTTTTGCAGACTTTCTAGACCACTCGAGCGACCGAAGTTATGCTCGAGTGAGCTACCTTATTTTTGAAAATTTGACTAAGTGTTTTAAGCTATATTTTGGCATCCTCATTGCATCCTAGGCATTCCAAAGCCTTAATTAAGACATAATAATGAGGATAAGGATTTGAAACACACTAAGATTGAAAGGAAACAAGTCAAATGTTTCCCAAATGTGTTTTCCAATGTGAATCCGCTATGTGTTTGTGTAGGTCACGCGCCTTCGCTTGTTTGTGTTTGATCTGCTACCGGAGTTCTCTGTGAGTAATAACTCTGTAAAGTTATGTTTAACTTTAATTATTTTCTGATGTTATGAAATGATCAGTTTTTTGAAATGATATGTTTGGTATGAACAGATGATTGTCTGAATTTCTGAAATGTATTCATGGCATCCTTAGCAACATATGACATGCGTTCCTTTATGGGTCATCAGAAGGCCTTTATGACTGTCCCAAATATGGGTCACCAAAAATGTCTCTGTGCACATGAGTCATCGGAATGCCTTTATGGTAGTCCCACATATGGGCCATTGGATTTGTTAGCGCTAATGGATGTACCATGTATGATTATATGGATGTGTGAACTCTGAACACGAATATGAATATGTTTCTGATCTAAATTCTGATTTCTGAATTTGTTATGGACATCATTCATTAAAACCTTTACTCAGTTGTTATTCACTGTGCTCCAGCTCACTCTTTTATTTATGTATGTAGGTGAGCAGGCGTATGACTAGGCCTAAGCTGCTGCCTAGAGAATTGTTTTGGTCAGCCAACCATTGTGCCGCCTGAGGAGGTTTCCGTTTTGCAATGGTCAAGTTTTTGTGAACCATGTTAAAGATCTTTTTGTATTTCTTTTGTTAAGTTTTAACATGACGTTTGTTTGTTTATGTATATAGATGGTGACATGGGTATGACGTCTTAAATTATGTAAATTAAGTTCTAAAAATTTTCGTCTCATGTATGTCTACATAACTCTATGGACAATATTTGTTGTATTTGCTTCCGCTAGCCCATTTACTTTTCTTTAATCTATTCAGAGGCCTTTGGTAGCCCAGGGTTACTGGCTGGTTATGATACTAAACCTATAAGGGCAGGTTTGGGTTATGACGCAGACTGTAGGTGCAAAGGCTATATCGCGACCGTGATGTAGAAGACAAGACAGGTCACAGGTGCAACCATAGACATTGTGGGCGTGACTTTAAAGGTCACATGGCACCATGGTCACGCAATCCATCACAGGCCATGCACCCTCCTCCTAGCCAACAGACCTGAAACTCGATTTAGTCATGGCCTGGTTGTAGCCCCTCATGGGTGTGACCTACTCGCGGGCTCGAACAAACTGGTCACGGGTGTGACTAATTAACATAGGAAATACTGGGCTGCTGCCTAGCAGCCAACTAAGTACACCAAGGCCCTAAACTACCCAAACAAGGCCAAAGTCACCTGGACAACCACGTGTCCCAACTGGAAAGAATAAAATGGGTGGTCTCCCGACCCGGGCCATTACAATAACGAGTTAAGCCTGTTTGTGAACAATTTAGTTCATTTACAGCCCTTATGCCTAAAGTTGTGCGATTTGGCTTGGAATAAACAAATGTTAATGACATTGGTTTTAACATTGAATGCAAGGTCCTTTTCACATTGGTTATTCCAATTAGTTTCTAAATTAATTTTTTTTTAATAAGTCAACTCATTTTAAACATTGAAAATACTGTAATATTAAATAATTAATCAACTTGTTGATTAGACTTTATTATCTATTTGTTGGAGAATGTGCATTCAATTTAGATCACAACAAATATTCAACTTAAAGATAAAACCTATTAGGGCCAACTTGTGCTGCATAGATTATCCTTTAATTTAGATCACAACAAATATTCAAGTTAAATATAAAACCAATTCAGTTCATTTACGCATTCATATTATCACATCACCAAAATGTAAGAATAGAAAAATAAAATAGAGAACGATATAGAAAGTAGAAACATGATTTATGCCTAACTTGCCGCCTCCACTCAGCTAGAATTCCAAGTTCATGAGCCAATTGCATTGCTTAGGACTCTACATCAAACTAGTGAAATTAAATTATCAACTTAGCTAAAATTGGTAGCCAAATTAAAGGAAAATTCTTCCAGCAAAATTGTTAAAATAGTAGCTAAAATAGTTGCACATAGTAACTAGCTAGTTCTATTGAATCATTATATACTAGCTACTTAATTCTTTATTTTTAAAACATTAACTTTTGTGACCCCCACCCCCGCTACTATAATAGTTGTGTATTGTAAAAGGGGAAGAAGAAGAAGAAGAATGAGGATAAGGAAAGGAGATGAGAAAAGATGATAGACATGAGTCGTCGATAGGGGAAGGGTTGCAGAGGAGAAGAAGAGGAAGAAGAAAGAAATGGTCGGAGGTTATAGATTTTGGGAGATGATGGTGGGGTTGCATAGGGAGTGACGAGAAGGGGAAGTTATTACAAGGGGTGAAGGTATTCCCAAAAGCAAGTGGGTGGGGAGGGGTAAAATAAAAATTAATTAAGGTGTTCAATAAAAATAAATAAAACTCAACCAACTAGGCTTAGCCTAGTTGGCCACCATGACTCTCCTAAGGGCTTTGTCCCAAAGGAGAGGTCATGAGTTCAACTCTTATAGCAGCCTGGGTTATGATCTGCGCTATTTATACTCCATGGTTCTGAGTTTTGTACATATTGATGTTGTTTATATCTATTCTAGTTTTTATTGTCGATTGGGAGTTAAAAATTAGATTGTTGGTTGCGTCTGAGCAGGTTGGAACTTAGTAGTTTTGGGAAAATTCTATCTGTTGCTCATGGGTTCACTCGAGCGGTCTTTTTTTCTCGCTCAAGACTGCAGAAGTGATCATTTCTTTGCTCGAGACCGCTTGAACGGTCTTTGGTTTCTCCCAGATTCAGTGTTTGTAGTCTGAACTTTTGGGAAGGTGCTGTTCTTTGCTTGAGTGGTATGTCTGTTGCATGAGCAGTCTATTTACAGCATGAAATACTGAGAGTTTCTATTCTTTGCTCCAGCGGTGTTTTGGTCGCTCGAGCGATTTATTCAACAGTCCTCTGGGAGTTTGGTTTCCTTGCTCGAGCCAAGTTTTGGTCACTCAAGCGATGTTTTGTGGATAACGGTAGAGCGGTGTTTTGGTCGCGCGAATGGTCAGTCTGTATAAAGTTGTGGGAAAAAAAGATCTTTTCTTACTTTTCTGCTTCTCTCTCTCTCTCTCTCTCTCTCTCTCTCTCTCTACTTTCTAAACCAAATCCTCTTATCTCTCTCTTTAAATTCTTGTATAAACCTCCCTATACACTCAAATTCGCAAATCTCGCCACCTTGGTGCTTTGGAATAAAAGATAGAGCTCAGGGAGGTGATCGTTCTAATATGAAAAAGTTCATTTTTCGCCCTCGTCAAATTTAGTTCATTTCTCTCTTTTTTTACTATTGAGGTAGGGATTTGTTTAATGTTTTTGCATGCTACTTAGCTTCGTTATGTGCTCTTGAATAAAGTAGTATTTTGAGAGTTTTGGGTTTGATTTTGAGTTTGATTTGGGGTTTTGAGTTGGGTTATAAAATAGGGATTTTTTTGTGTTGGGTTTAAATGAAATGGATTGATGGATGAAAAGTATTGGAAATTGTTGAATCTCTCTTAAATGAGGCTTTTGAAATGAACAAATGTTGCTTGACATGTTGGAAATCCATGGGATTTATTGGTTTGAAACAATAGATGGACAATGATGGGATTGTGGAATAATGCTTTAATTCATGTTTGATTGGGAAAAGGAGTTGAACATATATTGTTACTCTTATATTGAAATTTTGTAAATTTATGTCTGGTTTTTGAAATTTATCTTTTGTATAGAAATATTTGTTTTAGTTATCCGTGGAAGATAGCATTGATTGTTGTAGAAGTTGCACGAGAACTAAGTTAATTGAAACCATTCAATCATGCATTGTATTTGAAAACTTGTTTCATATTAATACATTGAAATTGTATCATTTTGAGGAAGAAAAGGTAAATACCTTGGTGAATCTTGTTAGGGGATGTGGTTATGATTATTATTATGTTGGTCTATGTGTCATTGGTGAAAGGCCAGAAATCTGCACAGTTAGGTGTCGATCCTTTCGTTTAGTACCAACAAAATGATTTTGATAGTTGATGTTGTTGTTTGCACACGAAAATAAAATGAATAAAACTAGTAGCAAATACTATTATGAAGTATAGTAGTTGAGAATGAACATTGAACTACAGAGACTAGGGCAAGTTATTTTAGTTCAAAATTTTGGTTTTGGAAATGAAAATTGAGAACAAAAAAACCTTAGGGTTTAGAATCCACTACTAACCTTGTAATTGGGGTTATTGTATTTAGGTTATAGAAAATCATTGAAATGGGTACTACAATGTGCCTTGGTCGGGAGATATCACTTAAAAAAAATTGTGTTTTAAAATCAGAAAGCCACAAATCATCTTCGCTTAGTACGGACTGTTACCACTAAACTAAATAAACTAAGGTTGAAACACGACCCGTTTTACTAGGTATGATTCGTCTAACAATTTTAATACACAAACAGTGAAAACATTTGTATAACAGGTATTCATGATTAATGAACAAATAATTTGATACAACATTATTTGCACAAAAATCTAAGTTATACAACAGTACCCAAATCAATTAAAAATCTACAAAATTACTTCAATCACTTGATTAGAGTTTCACCTTAACCCTAAGATATGAAAATTAGTTCTATATAATAATATTATAACCACTATAAAATATATACACTCTCTACCTTCCCACTCTCCCTTTCTTCATTTCTTTCTTTCTTTTCTTTCTTTTCTTTTTCTCTCTCGTAGAGCTTTACCTGTCCCTTTACTGAGCTCCCCCTTGCCTTCTTTTATAGACCCAAACATGCACAACCAAATAGAAACTATAATATTAATACAATAATATATATATATATATACTAAATGTTAAATGAGTGGAAGCGCATGGGTGGTGTGGGTGCATAGTTAAATACTATGCACCTTTTTAATATAATAATATTTAAAATGTATTATTTAAATTAATTTTCGCACAAACATTCAAAATATATAAAAACACACAAAAATATATAAAATTATAAAATAGTAAAAACAAATGGACTAATAAAATGTATTTTAGGGGGCTAAAAATGTAACATTTAGGCTCCAATCACACCCCTGAACTTACATTTTGCTAGTCCCCGAGCAAAATAATTTTTTTTTAAAAAAATCTATCTATGTCGTTTTTGTAGGGAGCATGATTGCATTTAGCATATGCAACTAGCCTTTGAACCCCTAGGTTACCCCTAGTGGACGAGTTGTAGTGTCGTGAGGGTTTACAGTGAATATCCCCACAAAATTCAAAATATTTTTTTCTTTTTAATTTTTTTTTTCAAACATTTAGAAAAAAATTCAAATATATATATTTTTTCTTTTAAATTCAGGCTTAGAAAATCTCTTTTAGGCCAAATGCGAGAAGTGTAGAAGACTGTAAATTCCCTACATTAGAAAAACAATTAGTCAGAGTACAAAGTACTAGCAATCATTACGAATACGACATTTATTTCTAAAACTCCACCAAGGATCCTCTAGAGTGAAATTTCTCTAAAGTTTCCTAGAGTGCTACATTGTGTGGTTGAGATTTACTGGCAAGTCACATCAGAAAAATTGATGTGACTTGCCAGTAAATCTCAACTACACACTGTAGCACTTTAGGAAACTTTAGGAAAAAATCACTCTAGAGGATCCTTGCTCCTAAAACTCGGTGTGTGATTTCATTTAATTTTTTTTTTTAAAATTTACACAGATATATCATCAACTTCAAAATGAAACACAGTCCCAAAATTTTTATCTGAAGCATGCTTTGACTCAAATCTCTCTAGTTTACTCTCAACAAATAAAACACTCTAAAATAACACTGCTCACCAGTGTATGTATGCGAGAAAAGAAAATTATGTTTAACAAAACAAAAATTTCTTCCATTTAACAATGAAAAACGTTCTATAGAAAATGTAAGTACAATCTCATGATAGGAAAGCCGAAAATAATGAAATTAAGCCACTTGGTTATATGAAAAATCATGCCAATCCCAAGATCAATTAGGGCTTTATTTTTGGTTGTAATGTTGGGTTAAAGGTAATTATTTACAAAATTGGGTGAAGGGTAGAAAAACAAGTGTCCAAGAAATAAATTAAACTAAATTAGCATATATAAAATACTGCTTTACTAACCTGCCCTTTTAACTCCCTTTTTTAACATGTGATTCACAACCATCTTAAATACTCTTCATGTTATTAAATTATTTATTTATTTTTATTTTTTAAATAACATTGGAGTAAATACAAACATTTTTTTTTTCTTTTTCTTACATATTTTTCTTTTTTTCTTTTTCGTTTTTTTGTTGTGAAAATCTCCTTGTTTCGTTCACAAGATAGCTTATAGGCTCAACGGGCTAACAAGGGATAATTGAAATAAGAAACTTTTATTTATTTATTTATTTTTAAAATATGGCTCATACAAAGAAAGATGGCCTAAAATCATTTATCAAAATATAGCATATCCATATGTTACAAGGACAAAATGACATAAAAATGATGATTCCAATATTTTTCAACTAATAAGAATGATAGGCTCAAAATTTCACACAGGTTATAGTCTCTATATTAGACATCAAGATTTTCAAAGGTCGTGCTCCAAAATCAGTCAAGTAATATCTGTATAACGACGTGCACGTGATTAGACCAAGTATGAAATAAATGAGTATTGTAATGAGAAATAGTGCAATGAACTAGGACAAAATTATAATCCAAAGATAACAAAATCACATCTAAACTTAATCACCTCACGCACATAAGTAAGAAGAAACAATACAATCATTGCTCAAAATTGGTTTATTTAATTTTTTTTTTAAAATAGAAAAATATTATACATAACAAGAAAAAAAAAATTTAAAAAAATAAAAACACATGAAGAAAATAAAAGTAAAAGTAAAAATAAAACATAAATTTCAAGTGAAATGGTCTTTTAGAGTCAGATTCCAAAGCTTACTATGATAAAATTCCTTAGTGAAAATTTTTAATTGTATTATTACCGTAACACGTCTCAAACAAAATTACTTTTGTTTTACTTAGCTAATCCCGAAGTAAGGTTTGTTGATCTTTCACCGTGTAGAAACTTTACCTACAAAAGGATTAGAAACTAAACACAAATTTACACAAAATTTTATTTTTCTTCTTCTTCTTATTATTTATTTATTTATTTTCCCACTCTGTGGAAGCATGCCCGCCGTCGTCTTCTTCTCCTTCTCCTGGCTTTCTCTTTGCTGAAGCATCGAGCATTGCGTCTGAATTCACAAATTGAACGACAGTAGCGCCGATACTTCTGACCTTGTTCATCTCTCGCTACTCTCCATTTGTCCTCTTCTCCTTATTCTTTCTCCCGTTCCTCTTCTTAAAGCCGGCCTCTGCAAAGGAAATGGCAGAGTGAGTATCTGCCAAAATCTTTCAAAATCTCGCTACTCTCCATTTGTCCTCTTCTCCTTATTCTTTCTCCCGTTCCTCTTCTTAAAGCCGGCCTCTGCAAAGGAAATGGCAGAGTGAGTATCTGCCAAAATCTATCCATCGTAGCCTAAATTTTTTCTTTTCTTTTCTGACATGGCCTATACTCGACCTCTCACCTTCTTTCCCGATCCAAATGAAATTCCAGAGGAAGTACGTAATACTGCAACCTGAGACCCTCATCGAAAATCCCCAGCCCCTACTTTTAACCCCGTAGTGCCACTAGACCAATTATTGGCAGCCCAATTTGACATGGATGCTAATTCGCACACCCTATATCTGTGTGTAGAGGCCATGACTTCAGTGTCAAACGTGTCTCGTCGATTACAAAGTCGAACGAATGAAGTGCAGGCTGACTGCTCAACTTGCCCTTTTTCAGCGTATGTATCAAGATGTTCGAAGGAGAACAGTCAGCTGAAGAAAAAGAATACGGAACTAAAGAGAAGAACAACAATTACGGCCAACTACCTGGCGCCCTGGTATTCCTCATTCGACAGCTAATGGGGTGTAATCTTCTTTGCAAACCCTGCAAATGAGGAGGCAGGGCCTTCAAGGGCAACATCAGAACCAATTTCGTGGCGAGGTGAATGGTAGTAGAGTCGAGTGGTGAAACTACCGGCAAACGAGATCGGCTTTTGACCTTCTCCACCGAGACGTCACCGGAATCAATTTCTTTTTTTTTTTTTTTTTTTTTTCCTTTTTCCTTTTTTTTATATGTATTATTTATTTATTTTTTGTGTTTGCGTTGCATTTGGGGTTTGCTTTAATGTAAAATAAAATTTTGTTGAATGAAAAATAAAATTGTGTGAAAAGTAAAATTGTGTTAAATGTAAAATAAAACAAGAAATAAAAAATACACCAAGAAAACAAAACATCAATTATTATTTTTTTTCAAAATACTTCTGAAAATAAAAAAATAAAAAAATAAAATTTTTTTTTTTGAAAACCTTTGTTTTTTTTTATTTTTAAAACACACTCAGAAATAAAAATAAAAAGACAAATAAACACACAAAAATAAATAAATAAATAAACACAAACCAAACCCTCCGCCCAACTTAATTGACATTATCCTCAATGGCACATACCACAAAGGAACAACCAAATTAATTATACGGAAGAAATCTTAAAAAAAAAAAAAAAAAAAAAAAACAATATTAGTAAAATAATCTACCCTTATCCTACTTGGTTATAGGGAGGTATGCACTCCAAAAGTTTTCATTAGGTTGAAAAGTACCCTAGTGATGTTCTCTAGGTGTATGAACTAGGCTAGGTTGGTCTTACAGTACTAGACGTTTTGTCTCTCAAATATACTGGTTCTGCAATGCCGCTAACAAGCCCTATAACACCAAACCGCATTAAGCCGAGGGAGACAATTCCCCAATAGAACAAGAACCAAGCTTATTTGAGGTAGGAGCTCGAGTATTTTCTTTTAATCCAAAATATCTACACGGTTGGACATGTGTTAGTGTGTTTGAACACAAGATCGCACCATTAGTTGCCTCTAATGCAACACTAAGTTTAATGTCTTTAACTAGACGGAACTGAATTAATTGGTTTGTTAATCAGGGTCCACCAAGGCATAGGGCACAATTGACTCCCTATTAGGAATACCCTCTACGTATGGATTCAAATTCAGATTATGGAATTTCTGACCACTCTAGGATTTAATCAATAAAAGGCAATGGAAAATGATCCTTCCTAGTCATAGAGTTAAGTTCCTTATCGTGCTTGTGGACGTGCCACCCAGTAGTGGTACGTGTAGGAATTAGCTCACTACTCTCATTTTCAACCACTATAATTCCTGACTTCTTGGGTTCAACATGTGTGGGACTCACCCCCCTTGCTATCCGAGATAGGGTAAGTGATACTCGCATCTGGCATTTTTACCAATTCATTTTTCATTACTTCTTTCATGGTGACACTCTTATACTCCTTAAGTATACACAAAAGGTGACATTTGTGCTCACTAGACAGGTTAGATGGAATAATCAGAGGAAGAGTGTCATTAGGCCCTAAGAAAGATTATTTAAGTGAAGTTGGAAGAGGTTTCAACTCAAGTTTCGGTGGGGTCACAATGGAAAGTACTGCAGGCTCAATAGAGAGGGTAGGTAGGAGCTCAATTCGGGATTTCCATAGCTGAAGGTTCATGTGAGGAACAGAGTCAAGCAAAGTGTTGACCTCCTCAATAGATCCATCAATATCAAAATTGTCAAATTTGAAATGAGTGAGACATGCCTTTAAAGGATATGTTGAGAGAGTAGATGCAAGAATGTCCTCCATCAATTCATTAAGCACATCAACTATTCAACATTCACTATCATTGGAAGGGTATTGGGAGGCGTACAACACATTCATTTTGACTTCCATATTTATAAATGATACTTCCATCAATTAATGCATGCATTGGCAGCGGCTAAGAAAGGTCACTCTAAAATGATTGGAATCCGTTTTCTATCAGTTAATGCATGTTCCATGTCAAGGACAAGGAAATCAACAAGAAAGTAGAACTTATAGACCTTAACTAGGACATCCTCAACTATGCCACGAGGGGTTTTGAGGGAATGCTCAACTAACTAAAGAGTCACTAATGTAGGTTTCAACTCACCAAACCCAAGCTCGTCATACACTGAATAGAGAAGAAGATGGGCACTAGCACCTAAGTCAATGAGTACCTTTTCAATTGAATGTTCATCTATAACACAAGAAATGGTAGGTGCACTTGGATCTTTAAGCTTAGGGGCAGTGTTGTTGGTCAAAATGGAACTGACATGTTCAGTGAGTAGGATCTTTTTGGTCACGTAGGTCTTGGATTTATGTTTTTGAGGGCACAATTCATTGAGAAACTTGGCATAAGAAGGTACTTGTTTAATCGCTTCCAACAAGGGGAGATTGATTTTTACATGATTGAACACCTCCATCATTGCATTTGCAGATACCTGCTTCTTCTTACTGAAAGGAGAATGATCATTCAAACAATGGGGATATGGTGCCTTTGGCACATAGGGTGCCGTAAGCTCACCTGGAAGACTCAGGGGAGGGCTATTAGGCTCATTACTTTCCTTTGGTGAATTTTGGATTTGACTGCCTTACTCAACCCCTCTTTCATTGGACCCATTTGCTCAGTTTGGTATTTCTCGACCACTTCTAAGAGTCATGACAGACTGAATTTGCTTTATGTTCTTGCCATTAGATGATTCCACCACATGTTGCCCCTTCGGATTTTTGACTGGTTGACTAGGCAATTGTCCTTTCTCTCTCTTACTCAAGGTGTTGGCCAGTTGGCCAATTTGAATCTCAAGTTTTGAAGTGGATTGGCCTGAGAATGAACAAGTTGGTTTGCAGCATCCATCCTATGCAAGAATTCTAACACTGTTTCCTCAAGTGGTGAATTTTTCCGCGAAGGATATTGGTATGGCTGTTGAGACACAGGACAATAAAGAGGCGGATAGGTAGAATTTCACCTTAGTGGGGATGGAACATAGGAATTTATTTGTGGCTGCGAGCTCCAAGAAAAATTTGGATGGTTTCTACATCCCGGGTTATAGGTGTTGGAGAATGGATCATTACCCGATTTAGAGAAACCTTCGATCACATTGACATGCTCTGGAACTAACTCGGGCGACTGAGGTGCTGATGGACACTTGGCTGCACAGTGGGTAGAACTTAAACTGATTGTGCAAGCCTCTTGGTATGACGGTTGTGTTGGTTGTGAAGAAATGTGTCCTACTGCTAACAGTTGGTCCATTTTTCGAACAATATTTCGACTTTCTTAGCAGTATCTGCATTATGACTTACCTCATATAAGCCGCCTCGCTTCATACCACTAAGGTTTGGTTGTTGTTTCTCAAGTCAAGAGGTAGACGCCTGGTGTAGGGAATTTTCACGCAGATTTTCAAACAACTCCCATGCTTGTACATCACTCTTAGTCATAAACGTCCCACCACAGGCCAAGTCGACCATTTGTTTGAATGAGTCGTTCAAATCAAAATAGAAAATGTAAACAAGTTAGGACTAGGGTACCTGATGATGGGGACATTTATGATGTAAATCTTGAAACCTTTCCCAAGTCTCATGGAAATGCACACTATCAATTTGAGAAAATTTGGTGATGGCACACCGTATCTGATTGGTTTTACCTATGGAAAAATGTTTGTCCAAAATTTTTTCCCTCAATTGGTCCCAGGTTGTGACAGAGTTAGCGGGCAAGTAATTTAGCTAGTGTTTGGCCTTATCCTTAAGTGAAAAGGGAAATAGTCTCAACCTAAGGGCCACATCAGTAATTGGCAATTGAATGCAAGATGACGAAACATTAGTGGTTGGGGTAAAATGTGCCTTCAGTGACCTAGGTTGGTTGATTACTGCTTTACCCATTGCTAAAGTCAGTTTAGATTTTCAAAGATTTCTAAGGGTTCACTCTAGTTCAGGGTCGTACAATAATTTTGGATGACAAGAACGACGACCATGCATACAACGCACTCACTTTTTTTCCTTTTTATTTTTTATTTATTTATTTTAAACAACATAAAGAAAGGAAACACCTGCAAAATTAGTACAACAAAAATAAATAACACTTTACAAGATAATAAAATAAATGTACAATATGTCGGGAGTCATAAACTACCCTTTAAGGAAAAATAAAGTGCTATAAATAAAAATGTGATGAAAATAAAAGGGGTATAAGACCTCCTAAAGAAAGAAAAAAAATGCAATAAAGTAAATTGCAGTAAAATAGCAGTTAGTAGTTAGTAGTTAGTAGTCAGAAGTTTCTTTTTTGTATCTTCAATGTTATATATCCAGCAAAGGTCATCCACTAGTGTCCAACAAAGGTAAATACCCCACAAATTATATGTCCAGCATAGGCTTTTCCTTAATGGAACGGTATGAATTTTTTTATTATTTTTTTTTCTTTTTGATTTTTTTTTTTTGAGTCTTTGTTTTTGATTTTTTAGTTCACTTGCACAAGATAATCTACACAAAAAGACAAATTAGTAAAAGCGAAAACTAATTGAAATTTTTGGAAAAAAAAAAAAAAAACCTTACCAGAAGTCCTTGCCAATGGTGCCAAAATTTTGATGCTATCATTTGCACACCAAAATAAAATGAATAAAACCGATAGCAACTACTATGACGAAGTATAACAGCTGAGAACAAGTGTCAAACCACAGAGACTAGGGCAAGTTATTTTAGTTCAAAATTTCAGTTTTGAAAATAAAAATTGAGAAAAAGAAACCTTAAGGTCTAGAATCCACAACTGACCTTGTAATTGGGGTTATTGTATTTAGGTTGTAGAAAATCATTGAAATGGGTACTACGATATTGTAGACGTCCCCGAACGTCCCGGGAGGGAATCCCGTTTTGTTCATTTGGGCTCACTACAGTTCAGGACTCAATGTCACAGTCCTGTATCTAATCTCGCAGAGTGCAATGCAAGACCAATGAATCATCAAAGAGTCCAAATCCGACAAATCGTTTTGAAAAACTGATTTTTAGATAGAAGTGTCAAACATGGACTACTTTGCCAGATACAGAGTCGCCACCTAAATATTTTATTTTGGGGGGATTTAGGAAACCCTGACTTGTTGCCTAAGGCCACATGTCCATCATCACCAAAGTTGCCTCGGCTCGAGAACTTGGATACGATTGGGGAAGGTCACTTCGTGAGCACCCTCGCCCGCCCGATCAAAGATCGGCCTCTACTAACCATGATATCGAGTTTTTGAAAACACATGTGCTCTTATTCCCATTATTTACCCTAGAATTGCTATGTGATGCGCACAGTAAAACAAGTATAGACTAGATTGCCTAAGTTGGAACAAAGCATCGCATATCCGTTTGTTTTTGAAAATGGATTGAAATTTGCTACTCGCAAGTAGGCTAAAACACGGGTTTCGATAAATTATTCCAACTCAAGCAACCCGACCTTCACCCACAGGCATTCAGGCAGTTATATCACGTAAGCACATAGCCTCATGGTAAGCATGCTATCATGGCTGTCACTCACACGCATGCAAGAATGCTAAAGCATAAACACTTACCGAGTACTCCGAGCCAAAGAAAGAAGCTAATTCGAAAACATACATGAATCCTAACTATGCTGAGATGGCTAATGCAACGCATGCAAAATGCAATTACAATAGGCTCGGCCAGGCTAAGAATGGCATGTGGAATGCGACAACTCGATACACGTATTGAAGTTAGAATTGAAATACTTATGCAGTTAGTATGATGCGCCGAGCCTGGTGCATGCGATACAGATGAATGATGCAAACATGCGAGCATAAGTATGCTAATTAAAACATTCCCTAAACTAACCATCAAAAGCTAGTAAATAAAAGGGAGAAAGACGTGGGGTTGGAAGACATTCCCACACGCATGCACACTTATTACAACATCGCCCTCACGACGGAGGGTCCGAAAGAATAATACAAACCAAATAAATAATTAACTACTCTAGCTAATTGATTATTACAGACCCTTAATTAATTAACAAACTAATTATAAAATAAACTAAGTATGAAATTCAAAAGGCCGCCGCAGCTCTGCCTCAAAATGATTGGATAATGCATGCTCGATTCGTCTTGCTCGGAAACCCGTTGCCATGCCTCTGTCGCCTTTGTTTGCACTGTTCTGCACCTCTGATAATTGTGAAAATCCTAAGGTTGCTTTTGAACCACTCCCTGGACACTTTGGGATGCCACCGGCTGAGAAAAAACACCACCGGCCATGGAGATATGGTCATCGACCAAAAATGGGACCACCGGCTGGGTATTGATAGTCGGCCGGCATTGAAAGTTGTCGACCGGCCATTTCTTCCTGCAGAACACTGGTTTTTCTGCAATAGAGAACAGACAGTGCATGGCATGGAATTTTCAAGCCAAATGTATGTACGACCATCCTCCCTATCATGCTATGAACTCAAGGGAGTATGGTTCTCGACCCTCAGGCCACCAATCACGCATTTCGATGCATGATGGCCAAAGAGGTCAAGTGTGCAAATCAATATGAATGAATGCAACAAAACTAATGAATGCTACACACTCTATCATGTTGGATCAAGAGTGTCGGCGACCGAGGATTGAGGTACGTTTCGTCACTCGAAGTACGAACGTCCCTCATTTCTCATGTTTGGTCTGACACCCCAAACCAAACATAATACAATGTATGTATGCCATATACAATGCAAAGCATGTAATCAATGCAATGCAACATGGGAATGTAAGGCAATGTAATATGAGTATGTCAAATACAATGTGATGCAACTTAACATGCAATCATCATGGCAATGCAACAAGTATGCAATACTACAATGCAACCTAGGCATGGGAATACACAAAGTCATAGGCATGCAACAATGATACCAACCATAGGGATGCGACAGCATGCAATGCGGTAAGCCTACAACAATACATAAATGCATGATCCATGGACTTACACTAAGGATGGATAGGCCTCAGCCATGCCCAAAGCAGTGGCCAAAGTGCCAAATAATGATGGGCAAAACACACCCAAACATGCACAAGTGAAGGTCCAATACTTAAGCATGAAAAGAGTCGACTCTCAAGCACATTAAGAAGAGACAAATATGGACAAATCACAAGCATGACAAGCTCTGAAAATGTGTAAAGGATGATGCCAAATCAACCGAGCCATGCAAGTAAGGCATGCAACAAAGCCCAAAACTCAAGACTAACAAAGGGGTTCAAACCATGGCCATATCAACCAAGCCCCAAAGAGCCAAGATGACTTAAAATAGTCCCAGGGCAGACCAAAATAAGGCTAAAACATGCAAGGGATGAGGCCAAAACATGCTAGGAAATGGGTGCAAAAATGAGGGACATTCAAAGCCACAAAGAGGGCACTCCACTTCAACTACCTTAACCACACAGGGCATGGATTATTCAAAGAAAAACAGAGCTATAATATGCCAAAAGGAGTCCCAAAACCCACTGATGTTGCAGTCCAAGGACTTAAACAAAGAGGCATGCACAATGACCTATTTTAAGGCATAAATGAACAACTCTTCAAAGCTTTGAAAGGATGGTGAATGCAAGCATACAAGCATGGAACATGGACTGAAATAGCATGATAAATGATTCCAAATCACTAAAATGACCCAAGTAAAGCATGCTCATGGTTCGTACACTCAAAGCTAACAAGATGGGATACATGGTGGCTATACAAAACATGGCAAACATGACTAAATAAACACCAAACAAAGCTTAAACATGTCACAACATGGCTAAAAGCTTCATGAAGTCAAGCCAAAACATGCAAACATGATGGTCCAAATGCATGGTACATGTTGTGATAATAGACGGGATTACAAAGCAAGTGCATGATGTCTACAATAGGCCATCGAACCAACATGAAACAGAGGTGTAACATGATAAATTAACACCAAATACCCTCTGAAATGGAACCAAATAAGGCTATGCAAACATGGTACCTTTATGAGCCCTAAATGCAAGCAAATGAGTCACAAGGGGAGAGGGGTGTCCCTCCCCTATACAAGACCTCAAAACCACTTCTCCACCACTGAAAATCCTCTGGATTTTAGTGATGAGAAGGCCAAAGCAAAAGGGTTACAAAGCCCAAAGAGGAAGGCATGAAAAGAGACCAAACAAGGCCTAAGAGGGGGGTGGACGACCCCCAACACAAAAGTGACCTTAATGAAACATCTTAAGCATGAAAATACAGAACTTTTATCAGTTATACACTAAGCTTGAAACAATATGCAAATAGGTCTAAAACCTTAAGAAAAAATGTGGAATAAAAAGGTAAGTTCTCACCCTTGAAGAACACTTCAAGAACACTAACCTCAACACTTCCTTTTGATCAAAAACCAACTCAAAACTCTGAAATCAACCCCTTAAAACCTCAGCAACCAAGTTATAGTGTAACACTAGGTGTCTTAGTGCAAAACTAAGAACAAAAAACCCCTTTAGAACCCTAATACACACACAACTATATAGAGAGGGAGATATAGAGAGATATAGATATATAAGTTATACATCAGAGTTGTTCAACCCTTGGAAAGGGAGGGGGGACCCTCCTTTTACAGGAATCCAATTCCTAAGCTTCTTGGAGAAGCTAACACAAGGGAGCAAATCCCTCCATACACGTGTATGGATGGGGTGTATCGTGGATGCCAGCTGTGACAGCTAGTATAAAATATCTGCCAAAAGCAGATGGAAAGGGGTTGGCCGGAAAATATGGCCAATTGACCAACAAAAATGGTCGGCCGACTAAACACATTGCCGACCGACCAAAATATTTTGCCGGTAGCAAGAAAACAGGGCCGGTGGCCTCAAGCCAAGGCCGGTGAGGTGTGGGGAAGGCCAACAAGCCATTCCTTGCCCTCAGAAGCAAAACACAAGTGTTTGGTGTACAACCAAGCACAAAACAGGCAAGTTGAGAGATCCTGAGGCAAGGCGTGCGGCCGAGACCTCCGGGAATTCAAAATGAACACGAACATGGATGATCATTGAGTGTTCAAACGATGACGTCCAAGTCTTGAGGACGGTCAAAAATGGGGTGTCTACAGTTGCCCTTCTTTGACAGAACTCGAAAGTCATAACAATGACAGGAGTGAGTGTCAAAATCCAGAGACGGCCCATTTTTGACAAGGCCGAAGACTTAGACACACATGCAAGATAGCAAGATAGCAAGATATGTGCCCGTAGGCAGGGGCAAGATGCAAAGAACATGCATGATGCCAAACATAACTTATGATCATGCAAAGAGGGCTGTAACGAAGCAAATAGATATAATAAATGCAATAGTTTTAAGCAAGCCAAAAACCAAACTACATTACAATGCATAAAGGATGTAAGAGAATTATGTAACTCTCGCTACGTTTGACGCGAAGAATACAATACCTGTGCGGTTCGTCTGGTCATGCCAGCTTAAAATGAACCGTACATACAATATCGTGCCTGAAAAAGAAAGAAAACTTAACATGTACAATATTGTTAGAAACATGCATAGCAACACAAGTGAAAAGTGCGTGACAACGCGAGTGAGAGGGTGCATGACAATGCGGGTGGAAGGGGTGCATAACAACGCAACCCGAGTGTGTGCATAACAATGCGATTTGAAACAAGCATAACAATACTATGAAAGCACAAACACATATGAGTAAAGCATACGCGACAACATATACAATGTGTGAAGGTGAGGAAACATATACACATATAAGTAAAGCATGCGCGGAAACGCATGCAACGTGTAAAGCAAAGAATAAAATGTACACATGTAAGTATAGCACATGCGACAACACGTACAATGTGTAAAGCAATGTGAAGATAAGTATGAACACATGTAAGTAAAGCGTGCACGACAATGCGAGCAATGTGTAAAGCAGGAAAGAACACATGTAAGTAAAGCATACGCGGAAGCGCATGCAATATGTGTAACAATGCGAGAACCGAGAAAGGTACATATTCAACTGAAGCATGGTAAAGGCATGTTATTCATGATGTTGAGATGCAACTTCAAAACAAGACAAGGCATCGTTCAACGTAAGACGCATAACGAGGGCGCTTTATTAAAAATGAAGCCACGTAATACAACATGATTAAAGCGATTTGTGAAATTCGCAAGATACCAGAAGGATACTCGAAAGGATACTCCCCCCACGCACCGAGCATCGCTCATGGAAGACACGGCTCGAGGTCAACACGAAGGTCTATTAAGGTTCAAAAAGTGCGCTTTCTTGCACTGTCTTGAGTAATGAAGGTGCCAAACCACATGATTGACCCGAACAAGGGCGTGGGAGGTGCATCGACCACAAGGAGAGGCCACTGGTATTAATCCAGACACTCTACTGCCCTATCCCCCTTTCGCTTTACTTTTTCCTTTTTTACTAGTAGTTTAAGCACATTGTACTACCTCAGGTAGGTTTTACTTTCTCAAAACTATGTACTTTTTACAAAAGACATGACGGAAATGAAACAGCTATTTTGTTCAAAAAGTGTTACGTTTTATGCATCGCATCGTATCGTATTACATAACACTGTAAATGAGATTTGAACCGTTGTTTCGTAATAATCAGGTAGTGAACCGAGTAAGGACAAAAATAACTTGATAATCAAAACAAAGAGCTCGATAAGCTAACCAACTGTAAATACAACTCGATAAGCAAAGCAAAGACTTAAAGAATGTGAAGTACAACTCGATAAGCAGATGTACAACAACTCAATAAACAAATCGAAGTGACAGGTGCTAGCTCGCGAAAACAACATTAGAAGGCATTGGAAGTGGTGTCAGTCGTTAGTTTTCAGCACGCTTTAACATTTATTCAACCTAGAGCCAAAGTAGAGGCCATCGGCCAAAGGGAGGTATCACCGGCCACAACAAATTGGCATCGGCCAACATTTTAGCCGATCGGCCAAAATGGATGGTCGGTCGGCACTATTTTTGGTCGGTCGGCCAAAAATGGTAAGGACCTCCAGAATGTTGACACCTGTCTTCCACTCAACACCTTATCCCCTACAAAAGCCTTAGCCTCGTAGTTTTCCTTATTTCAACACTGATTTACACCAAATTGAGGAGTTTCTTACCCAAAATCTCACAACTTGGATTGCCAACTTGGATGGCTTGGAAAAGCTGAATTTCCGGGGCTTTGGCGTAAATGCACTATTTACGCTGAGTCGCACTCCGCTTCACTTTCTGTTTCTCCATGCCGCAGCAAGGTTTTGGAATCCGGTAACACATGTCTTTAGCTTTGGCGGGCAAGAGGTGTGTCCTACCTTTGAAGATTTCCAAGTTTTGATGAAATCCGAGTGCAACGAAGAAATCTTGCCCCAACTTCGCTTCAGCCACGCCCAAGCCTTAGGGCAAATATGTGGGCTCACTATGCACGACGCTCGATCTTTGATTTGTGACGGAATACTGGATATTCCGAGTTTGATTTGTCGATTTTCCGATGCCTGTGACTGCGGTGACCATCATTGGCAAGGCTTTCGGCGACATGCCCTTTGTTTGTGCATGCTATCTCATTTCTTGGTCGCCTCAGGCTCCGGAGGATCTAGTGTCCGGTTGATCGAGGTTGCCCAAGGCTTAAGGGAAGGCAAAAGCTGCATTGCCATGTCATTGGCCGAGACATTGATGGGCTTGGATGCTCTCCATCGCCGGGAGACGACCAGATTTGCGGGGAGTCCACTGCTGCTGCAGGTAATGTTCCCTCCCTTCTTTACATATATATTGCACACATCACTCGGCCCTCAAGCTCAGTTTTTCTCACAAAGCCATTTCCTCACTTTTTTCTCATCGTACATCTCTCTATTATTTAATCTCTCATTTTTCATCCCTCCCCAGGTGTGGTTGATGGATAAGTTGCAGGTTGTGGACTCCTGCCCAGCATACTCAACTCGCGGCTACTTCTTTCGATGACGTCTAGTCGATGCCCTTGATGAGGGGTGGTGGTTCGATTGGATGTGCAATTTGTCCGCAGACCGCATTGCTTGGCGCTGTCTTTGGCTCAATCTACCGGCAATGAGCTACAGCATGTCCCGGCAGATTGGGATTCAGTTGATTGGCCTGACACACTGCGTGTTCTACTTTCCTTTCTGATTCCAGCGTCAGTTCGGCCATGATCAAATTTGCCCGGCGGAGGGGGATAAAGTACCCTGCTGCATTTCTGGTCCGAGGCGCGCAGCTTGCTCGGTATGCCATAAGATGGAGGACTAGAGAGTTCCTGGCCCCCGCTCCCACTTTCAGTTGCAGTTTGTCTGATGACTGCATAGATTGGCTTAATGAAGAGGCGCAGATTGGGCCCAGCTTGGCATCAGAAGCTTCGACCAGCTCTGGGAGGGGATGCAGGAACACCTGACTATGCCCCTAATTTATTTGCTATAATTAGAACTTTCAAGTTTTCTTTATGAATGTAATGAAAAGCAACTTCAATTTGTATGCAAGATCATGAGAACTCTGTATTGAAATCAATAAAATTGAAGGTTGTGGGTACTGAAAATTTTCCGTTTGGTCTAAAAATGGTCTAAGTTGTAAAAGATTAATTTGAACAAAATCAACTTTTATTAAAACTTTTCAAAACCATTTTTGATATGGATCAGAACTTGACACGCCTGAGATCTGTCACTGAGATGCACAACCCCGGATCCCAGCAACTGGAAAGTTGTCCCTAGTCTAAATAGCATTGCACCAGAGATTACAACCGAGCTTTTGAATGCTGAATAGACAAAGATGACCGAGATGATCAAATGGACAAATTTGATCGGGGAAAAGTTTATGGCTGGACTTCAGGATGAAGTTGCCTACGTATTCCAAAGATGGGAATCAAGCCTTACGTAGTTCGGCTTAGGTTCACTCATGTATTAATACTCACCTTTTACACTCTAACTTTTGCCAAGGCCGCCCTTTGCGGGTTTTCAACCTTGCGAGCTCAATTTTTATAATTTCAAATTTTTCTATGCTCTAACTTTTGCTTAGGTCGCCCTTTCGGGTTTTCGGCCTAGCGAGCCTCTCAGGGGTAATATTTCTACAACTTGTCCATGTTGATCGGTTGTGAGAACTCTAGGCCATCTAGGCCCATCAGAACGACAGCTCCACCTGACCAAATAGACTTAATGATGTAGGGACCAGTCTAATTGGGTTTGAACTTGCCCCTAGGGTCATGAATTGGGGCTCGGTTGTCCTTGAGCACCAAATCTCCTTCCTTCAAATTCCTAGACTTAACTTTCTTGTTGAAAGCCTAGGCAATTCGTCATTGATAACCTTGAACATGGTACAGCGCTTTCAGCCTTCTTTTATCAAAGAGCATGAGTTCCTCAAATCTGCTCTACTGCCAATCTGCCTCAGCTATCTGACACTCAGCCAGCACTCGCAAAGACGGAACTTCAATCTCGATAGGTAGAATGGCCTCCATCCCATAAACCAATGAATACGAAGTTGCTCCAGTAGAAGTCCTAATTGAAGTCCGGTAGCCCCACAGAGCAAATGGCAGCTTATCTAGCCAGTCCCGATAAGTTTCTACCATCTTCTGTAAAATACACCTGATGTTCTTGTTGGCGGCCTCGACTGCTCCTTTGGTCTGCGGCCGATAGGTGGATGACATATGAAAAGCCACATTGCATTTTTCCAACAAATCAATCACTTCCTTCTTGAAGTGGGAACCATTATCTGAGATCATTTCGTTCGGGACCCCATAGCGACAGATGATGTTGTTCCTGATAAACTTCGCGACATGTGAAGCCTTCAACACTACATCAGATTGGGCCTCAACCCACTCTGTGAAATAGTCTATCGTGACCAGAATGAACTTATGCCCATTAGACCCCTTCGGAGTGACAGCCCGGATCATATCGATTCCCCAAACTGAAAATGGCCATGGCGAAGTCATATTGTACAGCTTCGACGGCGGGATGTTCATGCGGTTTGCATGGATCTGACATTTGTGGCATCGCCGAACAAAGCCGATACAATCCTCCTCCATGGTGGACCAGTAGTAACCCTGTCTAAGGATTTTCCGGGCTAGCATCACCCCGTTCACATGGGCTCCGCACTCTCCTCCATGGATGGCCTCCATTAAGCGCTTCGATTCTTCGGCATCAACACACAACTTATGCATTCCCAGATGAACTCCCTTGTACAATTTACCCCCGCAGATGATGAACTGAATGGCTATTCTTCTGATTGCCCTTTTATCCTTGGCATTTGCCCTGGTGGATACGCCTCTTTTTCCAAGAAGTTCCAGACAACGTAGTACCAGTGGTTCTCATCTTGAACCTCATCTATAGCAGCAATCGACTCGTAGGCCGGCACAAATTTCTGGTCAATGATGATCGGACGCTCCGGACTCCAAAAGGGGTGTCTATCATGGAAGATAGAGTTGCGAGTGAATCAGCGAACCTATTATTTTCTCTTAATAGATGAGCGAAGTTTAGTTTCTCAAGCCGAGGAATTAACAAGTCCAAGGTCTGGTGATACATTATCATCTTTTCTTCTTTGACTTTCCAATCTCCCTTAGCTTGGGATATAACAAGGTTCGAGTCCCCAATGACATCCAACTGTTTTGCCCCTAGTTCCAGGGCTGCTTCTAAACCAGCAATGCATGCTTCATATTCTGCTTCGTTGTTCGAGACTTTGAACCGGAGTTTGAAGGCAAGAGGGATATGGGAATTGTTGGGTGCTATCAACAACACCCCTATCCCATACCCGTATTGGTTTGACGCTCCGTCAAAGCACATCGTCCAAGTTTCATCTTCGATATGCAAAATGGCCTCATCTGGGAATAAGTACTCAACTGCTTCACCTCCTTCCACTGGATGATTGGCTAAGAACTCTGCTATCGCTCTTCCCTTGACTGACTTGCGCGTCACATATTTCAGATCGAATTCGGAAAGCAAAAGCAACCAACGAGCTAGCCTACCCATAAGTGCCGGTTTCTCGATAAGATATTTGATGGGATCTAATCTTGAAACCAACATTACAGAGTGAGCTAACAGGTAGTGCCGCAGCTTCCTGGTAGCCCATACCAAGGCTAAGCAAGCCTTTTCCAACAGTGTGTAGCGGGTTTCATACTCCATCATCTTCTTGCTCAAATAGTAGATAGCCCTCTCTACCTTGTCCTCAGATTCTTGTGCGAGCATGCAGCCCATTGTAGTCTCAGTTACTGAAAAATACAAAATCAAAGGTTTCCTCGGCTTGGGCGGTGACAACACGGGTGGTTTCTATAAGTATTCCTTGATCTGTTCAAAAGCAGTTTGGCATCGGCCGTCCCATTGGAACTTCTTTCCTTTCTTCAGGAGACCAAAAAGTGGTTTACAAGTCAAGGTTAATTTTGAGATAAACCGTCTTATGAATTGCACGTTACCCAGAAAGCCTCGCACCTCCTTTTTAGTCCTTGGTGGTGGCATTTCTAAGATGGCCTTGATTTTGGAAGGGTCGACTTCGATACTTCTCTGTGTAATCAGAAACCCTAATATTTTCCCTGCTGTAACACCGAACGTACACTTCTGAGGATTCAGCCGCAACTGAAATTATCTGATCCTTTGGAAGAACTTTTGCAAGGCGATGTAGTGGCCCTCTCTTTCTTTGGACTTGACAATCATGTCGTCTACATACACCTCAACCTCTTTGTGGATCATGTCGTGCAATATTGTGGTCGCGGCCCGTTGATATGGAGCTCCAGCATTCTTCAACCCAAATGGCATCACCCTGTAACAGTAAGTCCCCCACAGGGTGGTGAAAGCAGTCTTCTCCCGGTCTTCGAGTGCCATCACTATCTGATTATAGCCCGAGAATCCATCCATGAACGAAAGCAAAGCATGCCCCACTGTGAAGTCCACTAACTCATCAATATGCAGCAAGGGAAAGTCATCCTTCGGACTGGCTCTGTTCAAATCCGTGAAATCCACGCATACCCGGATCCTGCCATCCTTCTTCGGCACCGGAACGATGTTGGCCAACCAAGTTGGGTATTCAGATACCAGCAGGAACCCTGCGTCAATTTGCTTGGTGACCTCTTCTTTAATCTTGAGAGCCCAGTCCGGGCGGATCCTTCTGAGTTTCTGTTTAACAGGTCGGGCCTCTGGATCAAGAGGGATCCGGTGCTGTACAATCTCAGGATCGATTCTAGGCATGTCTTCGTAGGACCACGCAAAAATATCTTTGAAATCTTTTAATAAAGCGACTAAGCGCTCGCGTTCCTCCGAAGACAACGTAGACCCGATCTGGACCAGCCACGGGTCCTCCTCAGTACCCACATTAACTGTAGTGATTTCGTTAACCGAGGGTTTAACAAATCTCTCCTGCTCTTGATCAATTAGACGTTGTAAAACCGGAGGAATTTCTTCCTCGTCGTTTTCATCAAAATTTTGAAAGTCCTGATTAATACAATAAATCAAAGGCATAGAAAAGTACTCAGAAACCACAGCTATTCCATTCTCATTAAGCACATCCAATTCATCTGATTCCTCTGTTACAACAGACTCAAAAGAGAAAGAAAAAGACGACCTGGATAGGACTGTGGTATCCGGGTTATCACCCCCAGGATTACCGGACTCAGACTCAGACGAGCTGGAACCTGATTCCGACTCCAAAGATTCGGTGGAATCAGATTCCGGCTCACTACCTGACCCGGTGCTGCTTGATAATAATCCCTCATCGTACTGCCAGATGAGAGAGGGTGCGATGAATGCATCCAAAATGTTTGTAGGCAGGCTCGCAGCCGTTCCATTCTCGATCATGGACACCGAGAAGTTATCCCCCAAGCACTTCTGTATGATCAAAGGATCTGAAAGTAGACAAGCCAGTGCTATCCCCATTTCAAATTCGGTGCTCTCAGAATCCACTTTCTCATTCTGCTCAACCTTAGCTGATGGGTCTGTTTGCTCCTCGGCAACATCATCCCCTAATAACTACAAGTCGAAGAAGATCTCAAATCCCTGCAGGCGCCTCTTTTCGGCATTCAGCCATCGCTCTGGGAAGCCACAAAATGGAAAATCCTCCCTCTCCCGGACGAAGCGTCCGTTTAGGGTACCCTGGATGGGTCGGTGTATTAACTCAAAAGGCTTCCCTGCCTCCTTCGCTCTGGCTCTCCCAGCCATCTGCTTGCCTTTTCTTACCCAGTCCTCCTTGGTGGGCAGATAACCCAAACCAAAGGTATGTGGGTTGTGCGGCACTTCGGCCGATGCTGCGATGCCCTTTCGGCCACTTCTTCCTAGTCCCATCCCAGGGATGTGCTGGAGTTTGTTCATGAGATACACTGATTGAACGCTGACATACACCCCCTCCTCAGCAGCTAAGATGTTCTGTACAACTCGAGCCTCGGCTAGGGTAAAACCCAATAGGAACACATCCTCCGTGCCATGCTCGATTTCCAAAACTGGTGTAGACACTTCCGGTGGCGGATGGATTGATGAATTCCCGAAAACAATAGCCACCCCCTTCCCATGGGGGTATTTCAACATCTGGTGCAAGGTGGAAGAGACTGCCTTTACTTGGTGCAGCCACGACCGCCCCAAAAGTAGGTTAAAGGTTGCGGGAACGTCCAAGACATGAAAGTCAATCTCGTGCTGTCTTGGACCAACCTGGGTCTGAATTTTCGCAGTCCCCATCACCTCTCTGCTTGTGTTATCATACGCCCTTATCACCTGAGCTGTTGGCATAAAGTCCGCGGGCTTCAACCCGATTGTATATGCCGTCCTTGACGGACACACGTTAATAGCGGATCCTGTGTCAACAAAAACCATCGGTATCCATTTGCTTCTACATTCCACAGAGATACGGAGCGGTTTGCTGTGATTCGCGCACTCAGGCGGCAGTTCCTTGTCGAAAAAGGTCAACATCGGGAAAGGCCCTCCTCAAAAAACCAATCTTACTAGCTGTTCAGGCGTGGTGTCTATTGAGAGTTTGGCCTTGTCCATTGCCGATAAGACAGCTTGTCTATGCACACGTAAAGCCATAAGCAGTCCCCAGATAGAGATGTCTGCTTGTATCTTTTTCAACTGTTTCAGCATGGCCTCGTCTTCAAGTAGCTTCTCTTTCTGCTTCTCCGCCTCCATGTCCTTTCCGGACGACTCTGGTTGATCTAGGTGCGGGGGCTTGAAATACCGCCCACTCCTAGTCGTATGGTCAACTTCACCAATGTACCAGGTATCATCCGGCTGGTTACTCCCCCAATCCTCATCTGTGTGGGCAAGACATGGATCATCGTCCTCCCACCACATTCTATCGGTAGCTGACAAACACCTGTCTGGCTCCGTTGTAACTATCCCTGTACTCGCAGTATTTTCTGTCCAGGTGCTCGCAGCACATTCTATCTTTGCGTACACAGCAGGTCCAGACCTCACAGGGGCCTTGGCTTTTCTGGCTCTCTCAGAGTCCTCGATTCCTTTCGATTCTAACTGCGTCAATGCAGCCTGCTATTCAAAACTTCCTGTATTCAAAATGCCCAAATCCTAAGCGAAATTCTTGGCACCGGCGCTCTTCGGCGATGTATTCTGATCCCCGGCCTTTCCGGCCACAATTGATGCCCTTGCCCCTGGAGGGCCCTTTTCCAGCTGAGATTCTTTAACAATATCGGGTTGGTCATCAAGCCACCCTGTGACCTCTACTGACTCCTCAAAATCGAACCAGTTGACTGTCATGTCCTTCGGATCTTGTTTGTTGAAAATCTGGAGGTCAGTAATGTCCCCTTCCAGAACTGCTAAGTCTCTTATCCTCTAGTCAAGTCCATCCCCCTGTAGTACACAAATTTCTGCCCGTACTGGCAATTCCACATTTGGCATAATCTGACCTGCTGACGCGATGTAGCCACTCGAGTTGTACACCTCCTTAGCAAAACTCCCCAATTCCTCAGTCCCTGAATCCACTGTACCACCTTCCTCCAAAATCATCTCTATTCTATCTTCGACAGCCACCACCATTGGCTCGAGTTGGGTTCGGGAGATGTCCAACATGCACAAGTCAGTGCTGTCAAGAAGGAACACCTCCAACTTGGGTAGGTGAGATGGGGTGATATATATGCTGGGGTCTTAAGACATGTCCCTAGTTTGGATAAAGTTGATACGTTTGGGAGGTGGAGCTTGATTATGTGGCGGGAGAGGGTTAGTTGTGACATTGGGTTTCTCTGGAGGCACAATTACCCTGCTATCGATGCGATCCTGGATCTCGTGACGCAATCTATAGCATTGGTCGATGTCATGACCATGCTGTTGGTGAAACGTGCAATACTTCGCTGGGTTATGGGAGGGGGGAAGTTTTTTCTGGCAATGGCCGCGGCTCTCGTGGCTTCAAGTGCCCTTTTCTGATTAAAACCCCCAAAGCTTTGGATAGGGGCATATATAGTGGGGTGAAGGCTCTTTGGCTCTTGGGTGCGTATTTGGCTGCTTACGAGCTACTACCGGACGCGCCAGAGAATGGTGCAACCGCAAGGGTTCTTAGGGGAGTGGTGTTGACCATGCTTACTTCTGAAGCTCTGGTAGTTGCGGCATTACTTGTGCCTATATTGGTGTTGCGGTTGAAGGTTCTCCTAGGTTGCTCTCTGTCTTGGTCAATCAGACCCTGTTTCATAGCATCCTCAATTTGTACCCCCATCTCATGTAAATCTGAAAAGGTGGGGAAGGGGAGCACAATCATTTTCTGCATAAGCTTGGGCTGGAGATTGCGCACAATCATCCGAATCTGATCTTTGTCAGTGGGCCTAGTGGTCATCATTGAGGCCTTGGCCCTCCATCGGGTTACGAAGTCAGAAAAACTCTCCTTAGGCTCTTGCCTAGTCGTCTCGAGATCAGGGGTTGTGATCTCGATCTGTGTATTATAGGAGTACTGAGCGACAAAAGCCTCGGCCATCTCATCCCAATTCCTCTGAACATTGTCTTCCAATTTTGCGTACCAGATGGCCGCCACACCCGACAGGGTCCGGCCAAATAAAGAAAGCTTCTGTAGTTTGGTGAGGCCAATCGGCCTTAATATGTTTGAAAACAGCCATAAGTGCACCATGGGATCCCCGAACCCATCAAAGCGGTCAATATGTGGCATCTTAAATCTGTTTGGCAGCGTCACGGCCGCGTCGGTGTACCCATCTTCGATATCTGGAATGGTCTTGACACCCTGAGATTTCTTGAATAGCTTTTCAAGTTTTCTCACTTTTAATACCGCGGGGTCCACCTCGAATTCGAAGGGGGAATCCGGTTGATTGATAGGAGTGGGTGCCTTGGATAGTTGAGGTAGAATCAGGGGCGAAGCCGGCCCCGTTGGGATGTTTGTATCCTCTTGGCCATTCTGGACATTCGCCGTCTCCTCAGGTATTGGGACTCTTGGCGGGGGAGGAGCCTGGTGTGAAACGGATGCTCCGGTTTACTGTTGCAGTCGGGTAATTAGCTTTGCCTGTTGGGCCATGACAACGGCCTGCTGTTTGGCAAATTCTGCTTGACGAAAAGCGTCCTCCTGCATGGCTTTCATGCTCTCCTAGAGCTGACGCACCATTTCTTCCATTCCTGCCATACTACCCTATTCTGACTGAACTACCAGTATATCTGCCTCTGTAGTGGACTGGGAAATCTCAACCCGACTGTTCAAAGACAACTGATTTGGCAATCTCGGTACCGACACACTACGTTTTCTCGATCTCCGCTTGACAACCGAGGGTAAGGAACAGAACACTGGTTGTCCGTCTACCAGATCCTCAGATTAATGGAGTCGACGACCTCTAGTCCAGAGTGCTTGGGGAATATTTGCTTGGTCGGAAGCAATTGTGCTAAACTACCTAGCAAAAAGTTAAATAAAGCAATAATAAGGAAATAAACAACTAGAAAACGGACAACATAACGGCTTAAATAAACACAACACACAGTTGGGTATAACAACACGCAGTTGATAAGCTGAATACATTATTCTCAAACACTGATCAGTGTTCCCAAATTACTGCCGCCAAATCTGAATCTGATACCCGCAGATAACTGATTCCCAAAATACCCATACTCGTGCCCTCAGGCCTGATACCCAAACTTGTATACTGATACGTGCATTCTTGTAGAGACACACTCTAAAAGTACATAGAAAACAAGTGAGAGCCAAAACACCCCTATGTTGGGATAGGGTTTTCCCTGTCCTATTTTGTCAGGAGCTAGGGTTTCACTACGCACACAGCGGTTTCAAACAACCTATAATCGGGTAAGCAACCTGTCCTAGTTTGGGATGGCCACTATGGATTCCGAACATTCACTAGGTCGAATGGTTAAAAAAGGGTGCCTCGGTAAAAATCGGGGTTTGTGTTCCCATCGTGGCAGAGCCCGTAATCGATCAGCCTTATGGCACACTTCTCAAAGCAAGTCTCCGGCAAACCGTTCAGGAATAGCAGATGGAAAAAACGGTATCCTGGGTGCACCAATGCAAATGCAATGCAAAGAAACACATAAATGTAATCAAAACAAGATATCATGAGTTCGAGTTAAGTTCTCTAACTCCCCAGCAGAGTCGCCAGAAATTGTAGAGGTCCCCGAATGTCCCGGGAGGGAATCCCGTTTTGTTCATTTGGGCTCTCTACAGTTCAGGACTCAATGTCATGGTCCTGTATCTAATCTCGTAGAGTGCAATGCAAGACCGATGAATCATCAAAGAGTCCAAATCCAGCAAATTGTTTTGAAAAACTGATTTTTAGAAAGAAATGCCAAACATGGACTGCTTTTCCAGATACAAAGTCGCCACCTAAATATTTTATTTTGGGGTGATTTAGGAAACCCTGACTCGTTGCCTAAGGCCACGTGTCCGTCATCACCAAAGTTGCCTCGGCTTGGGAACTTGGGTACGATTGGGGAAGGTCACTTTGTGAGCACCCCCGCTCGCCCGATCAAAGATCGACCTCTACTAACCATGATATCGAGTTTTTGAAAACACATGTGCTCTTATTCCGATTATTTACCCAAGAATTACTATGTGATGCGCACAATGAAACAAATATAGACTAGATTGCCTAAGTTGGAACAAAGCATCACATATCTGTTTGTTTTTGAAAATGGATTGAAGTTTGCTACTCGCAAGTAGGCTAAAACACGGGTTTCGACGAATTATTCCAACTCAAGCAACCCGACCTTCACCCACAGGCATTCAGACAGTTATATCACGTAAGCACATAGCCTCATGGTAAGCATGGTATCATGGCAGTCACTCACGCATGCAAGGATGCTAAAGCATAAACACTTACCAAGTACCCCGAGCCAAAGAAAGAAGCTAATTAGAAAACATGCATGAATCCTAACTATGCTGAGATAGCTAAGGCAACGCATGCAAAATGAAACTAGAATAGGCTCAGCCAAGCTGAGAATGGCATGTGGAATGCGATAACTCGATACACGTATTGAAGTTGGAATTGAAATACTAATGCAGTTAGTATGATGCGTTGAGCCCGGTGCATGCGATACAGATGAATGATGCAAACATGCGAGCATAAGTATGCTAATTGAAACATGCCTTAACTAACCATCAAAAGCTAGTAAATAAAAGGGAGAAAGACGTGGGGTTGGAAGACATTCACGCACGCACGCACACTTATTACAACATCGCCCTCTCGACGGAGGGTCCGAAAGAATAATACAAACCAAATAAATAATTAACTACTCTAGCTAATTAATTATTACAGACCCTTAATTAATTCACAAACTAATTACAAAATAAACTAAGTATGAAATTCAAAAGGCCGCCACAACTCTGCCTCAAAATGATTGGATGATGCATGCTCGATTCGTCTTGCTCGGAAACCCGTTGCCATGCATCTGTTGCCTCTGTTTGCACTGTTCTGCACCTCTGATAATTGTGAAAATCCAAAGGTTGCTTTCGAACCACTCCCTGGACACTTTGGGATGCCACCGGCTGAGAGAAAACACCACCGGCCACGGAAATATTGTCATCGACCAAAAATGGGACCACCGGCTGGGTATTGATAGTCGGCCGGCACTGAAAGTTGCCGACCGGCCATTTCTTCCTGCAGAACATTGGTTTTGCTGCAACAGAGGACAGACAGTGCATGGCATGGAATTTTCAAGCCAAATGTATGTACGACCATCCTCCCTATCATGCTATGAACTCAAGGGAGTATGGTTCTCGACCCTCAGGCCACCAATCACGCATTTCGATGCATGATGGCCAAAGAGGTCAAGTGTGCAAATCAATATGAATGAATGCAACAAAACTAATGAATGCTACACACTCTATCATGTTGGATCAAGAGTGTCGGCGACCGAGGATTGAGGTACGTTTTGTCACTCCAAGTACAAACGTCCCTCATTCCTCATGTTTGGTTTGACACCCCAAACCAAACATAATGCAATGTATGTATGCCATATACAATGCAAAGCATGTAATCAATGCAATGCAACATGGGAATGTAAGGCAATGTAACATGAGTATGTCAAATACAATGTGATGCAACTTAACATGCAATCATCATGGCAATGCAACAAGTATGCAATACTACAATGCAACCTAGGCATGGGAATACACAAAGTCATAGGCATGCAACAATGATACCAACCATAGGGATGCAACAGCATGCAATGCGGTAATCCTACAACAATACATAAATGCATGATCCATGGACTTACACTAAGGATGGATAGGCCTTAGCCATGTCCAAAACAGTGGCCAAAGTGCCAAAGAATGATGGGCAAAACACACCCAAACATGCACAAACGAAGGTCCAATACTTAGGCATGAAAAGAGTCGACTCTCAAGCACATTAAGAAGTGACAAATATTGACAAATCACAAGCATGACAAGCTCTGAAAATGCGTAAAGGATGATGCCAAATCAACCGAGCCATGCAAGTAAGGCATGCAACAAAGCCCAAAACTCAAGACTAACAAAGGGGTTCAAACCATGGCCATATCAACCAAGCCCCAAAGAGCCAAGATGACTTAAAACAGTCCCAGGGCAGACCAAAATAAGGCTAAAACATGCAAGGGATGAGGCCAAAACATGCTAGGAAATGGGTGCAAAAATGAGGGACATTCAAAGCCACAATGAGGGCACTCCACTGCAACTACCTTAACCACACATGGCATGGATTATTAAAAGAAAAACAGAGCTATAATATGCCAAAAGGAGTCCCAAAACCCACTGATATGGCAGTCCAAGGACTTAAACAAACAGGCATGCACAATGACTTATTTTAAGGCATAAAAGAACAACTCTTCAAAGCTTTGAAAGGATGGTGAATGCAAGCATACAAGCATGGAACATGGACTGAAATAGTATGATAAATGATTCCAAATCACTGAAATGACCCAAGTAAAGCATGCTCATGATTCATACACTCAAAGCTAACAAGCTAGGATACATGGTGGCTATACAAAACATGGAAAACATGACTAAATAAACACCAAAGAAATCTTAAACATGTCACAACATGGCTAAAAGCTTCATGAAGTCAAGCCAAAACATGCAAGCATGATGGTCTAAATGCATGGTACATGTTGTGACAATAGAGGGGATTGCAAAGCAAGTGCATGATGCATACAATAGGCCATCAAACCAACATGAAACAGAGGTCTAACATGATAAACTAACACCAAATACCCTCTAAAATGGAACCAAATAAGGCTATGCAAACATGCTACCTTTATGAGCCCTAAATGCAAGCAAATGAGTCACAAGGGGAGAGGGGTGTCCCTCCCCTATACAAGACCTCAAAACCACTTCTCTACCACTAAAAATCCTTTGGGTTTCAGTGATGAGAAGGCTAAAGCAAAAGGGTTACAAAGCCCAAAGAGGAATGCACAAAAAGAGACCAAACAAGGCCTAAGAGGGGGTGGACAACCCCCAACACAAAAGTGACCTTAATGAAACATCTTAAGCATGAAAATATAGAATTTTTATTAGTTATACACTAAGCTCGAAACAATATGCAAATAGGTCTAAAACCTTAAGTAAAAATGGGGAATAAAAAGGTAAGTTCTCACCCTTGAAGAGCACTTCAAGAAAACCAACCTCAGCACTTCCTTTTGATCAAAAACCAACTCAAAACTCTGAAATCAACCCCTTAAAATCTCAGCAACCAAGTTATAGTGTAACACTAGGTGTCTTAGTGCAAAACTAAGAACAAAAAACCCCTTTAGAACCCTAATACACACACAACTATATAGAGAGGGAGATATAGAGAGATATAGATATATAAGTTATATATCAGAGTTGTTCGACCCTTGGAAAGGGAGGGGAGGCCCTCCTTTTATAGGAATCCAATTCCTAAGCTTCTTGGAGAAGCTAACGCTAGGGAGCAAATCCCTCCATACACGTGTATAAAGGGGGTGTATCGTGGATGTCAGCTATAAAATATCTGCCAAAAGCAGATGGAAAGGGGTCGGCTGAAAAATATGGCCGATTGACCAACAAAAATGGCCGGCCGACCAAAAACATTGCCGACCGACCAAAATGTTTGGCCGGTAGCAAGAAAACAGGGCCGGTGGCCTCAAGCCAAGGCCGGTGAGGTGTGGGGATGGCCAACAAGCCATTCCTTGCCCTCAGAAGTGTTTGGTGTACAACCAAGCACAAAATAGGCAAGTTGAGAGATCCTGAGGCATGGCGTGCGGCCGAGACCTCCGGGAATTCAAAATGAACACGAACATGGATGATCATCGAGTGTTCAAACGAGGATGTCCAAGTCTTGAGGACGGTCAAAAATGGGGTGTCTACAGATATGTCTTCATCGAGAGACGTCACTCAAACAGATTTGTGTTTTAAAATCAAAAAGCCACGAATCATCTTCGCTTAGCACATACCGTAATCATTAAACTAAACTAAACTAAACTAAGGTTGATGCACGACCTATCTTATTAGGTATGACTCGTCTAACAATTTTAATACATAAGTAGTGAAAACATTTGTATAACATGTATTCATGACCAACGAACACATAATTTGATAAAATATTATTTGCACAAAAATTTAAGTTATACAACAGTACTCAAATCAATAAAAAAATCTACGAAACTAAATACAACTACCCCAATCACTTGATTAGAGTTTCATCTTAACCCTAAGATATGTAAATTAGTTCTACATACTAACATTACAACCACTATAAAATATATACACTCTCAACCTTCCCACTCTCCCTCTTTCTTTCTTTCTTTTCGTAATTTTTTTTCCTTTCTTTTTCTCTCTTGTAAAGCTTCAACTGCCCCTCTGCCGAGCTCCCCCTTGCCTCCTTTTATAGACCCAAACCTGCATAACCAAACAAAAATTATTATATTATTATATTAATATAATAATATAGTATATATAAATATATATTAAATGTTAGTTGAGTAGAAGTGCATGGGTGGCGTGGGTGCACAATTAAATACTATGTACCTGTTTAATATAATAATACTTAAAATGTATTATGTAAATTAATTTTTGTACAAACATTCAAAATATATAAAAACACACAAAAATATGTAAAATTATAAAATAGTAAAAATAAATGGACTAATAAAATGTATTTATGGGGGCTAAAAATGTAACATTTAGGCTCCAATCAGTAGTGCTTGTATAACCTACTGGTAGACACATACCTGCAGATTTCTAGTGTGTGTATCTACTACCCTATTTTTTGTTTTGGAAGTAATGGTTTATGAATTAAATTATAAACATAGCATTTCATTGTGGAAAGAGAAAATGTAATTGTTTTGATATATGACATTCATGTGTAGTCACCAAATGGCTTTGTTAAGCATCATATAGGGCATTAAATTTATCTCTACTGGCATTAGCTCACCCTATGTGGAAATTAAGTTTCAGGTGTTGATGAAATGCCTCTGATTTAGCTTGGGAGGATCATGGAGCTGAAGGCTCATTTATTTTGCTTTGTAAATACCTTTTGTATAAGCCTAGCATTTTTATTTGTATTCGGGTATCGACCTGCTTTGGTTGCAACCAAGCTAAGTCTTGGATATGTGTAGCCTTTAAGGCATAAACTTGTAATTAGTTAAGTATATCAGTCACATGCTATAGATTCATAGCTTAGGGTTGATGAATGTTTCAATGCATGCGATATCTTCTTTTGTAATATTTTAAGGAAAGTAATGAATGAATATTAGTTCAGGAAATGATCTTGGTATCGTATGATTGAGACTATAAGTTTCTGCATATTTGTTGGGGACTTTGAGGGTATCTGTTGTTAATATTTTCACGGTGTTATAACATAATATCAGAGTTATCGGGTTTGAATACTTTGGGCTCGTGGGACGTGGTTATTACTTGTAGTTGGTTTTTCGTTGCTCCTCGGAGGGGTTTAGTCTCCTCGGATACGATAGCCCGGCAGTTCAGAATGCCGTGGTTCTAAATCTGATTGCACAAGTGCAATGTGAAATAGATAAACACAAATGAGTCCAAATTTGGCAATGCTTTTGAAAAATTGATTTTGAATAAAAAATGCCAAAAATGGACTGCATTGCCAGATTTCAGAGTCGCCATCTAAATATTTTTGGAAAATTTAGGAAATCCATGACTCGTGCCAAAGGTCAGTTATCCGTCATTACTAAAGTGTCTCGGCTTGGGAATTTAGGTATGAAAGGGGAAGGCCATGAATTGAGCACCCCACTCACCTGATCAAAGATCGGCCTCTATTAGATAAGCACTTAGCCTCATGGTAATATGCAATATGCTATAACAAAAATGTTCACCTAGTACTCAACTGAGGCAAGCCAAAATAAAAGAAAAATAGTTAGAAAAATACATGATTCTAATGATGCAAATGACTACTATAACACATATAAAATGCAATTAATAGGCTCGACTACTAGTAGAGCATGTGAGTCAATTCAAGACATGTGACAAAGTATTTATTCGAGTAAGGAATTTGAAATTGACATTAATTAGTATGATGAGCCGAACCCTTATTAATACGAAACGAATGGATGCAAGTCATGGAAAATGCTAAGAAAAATATGATGCCATACAACCATGGTAAGCGTGTAAATAAAAGGGAGAAAGAAATGGGGATTGGAAGACATAAACAATATTACAATTTTGCCCTTACACAGGAGGGTCCGAATGAATGTCCTAATTAGCTAATTATTACAACACCAAATTAACAAATTAATCAACTAGCTACTATCAAAGGAATTGAACTAATTAATGAACTAGCTATTACAAGTTTCAATGAATCTACTAATTTACGCACAACATATTATTATTAGCATTAATTTCACGAGCCACGGGAAGCGAAGAATCGCATATGCATGAACAGGAATATCTGTCATGCCCCAAATTTTAATTACTTGGAAACATTACCAAAAGCCTTTAATTTAACTCCAATTTTTTCTTTTTCTTTTAATATATATCTATTACTCTTGAGTAAAAGAAACATAACAACACATGTTCCCTCTCGCAATGAATGTAACAACAACAATAATACATCCCAACTTCCACTGTGGAGCTACAAATAATAAAATACAAACATCAACGTACAATGAGATTACACATAAGAGATATATGAACTTCTTAACCCACCAACCAATCAATTTGAATTCTCTTCCTGTAAGAAAATGAAACAACAAGGGGTGAGCATAATTGCCCAGTAGGAATCTCATAGTTCTAAAACAATAATCATCCTATAGATAGAATTGATCATGCATGCAGGGTAATACTATATAGTAAGGTGATGTTTTGTAATTTCAAAATATCATACATAGAGTACCTTTTTTTGAAAATTTATTTGAACATTTAAGGGAAAAATTCATCCATAAACATTTTCCCTTGTCATCAGGAAACCATAAATCCTTTTTGAAAACAAATGTGTTGAAGGAACAACATCATTTTAAATTTATTAACCCGATTCCAAAGTATTCCTCGTTTCATTTCCATTTTAATATTCCTCTTTTTACTAATTGCATTCCTTATAACACCATAACCTCAAGTTCAAGTTTCCTTAATACTCAAAACAGCCCTTATACACTCCATTCCCCCTTGCAGATCCATTATTGCTATAACTCCTTAACGTAGAATTCCAAATCTCCTTTATATCCAATAACAGTTTTCCTACACTCAACTGTTACTTGTCTAACAACTACATCACATCCACATTTGCATTATCAATTATAATTCAATATATCACAAGGATAATAAACCCTTTTAACTCAATTTCTCATTTAATTACAAAAACAAAACTTACAACCCAGTGAATTCGTTATCATCGAACCCTTATCCAGTTACTATTTCCTTATCCATTCTTTTCAAATAATTGCTATATGCATTCCCCTTCCATACCAAATACACATTAAATTATAATTTCATAAGTTCATCACTAGTCACATATATCATTACCGATTCAATGCATTTCACAACACATCCAACCTTTTGCCGACTTGATACGGCGGGATAGTGGGCACCCAATTCATAACACCCTCCACCTTTTGCTAGCTATTATACTACTGGAAGTGAACTCTCAAAAATCCTTTTCTCGAGAACTATATTTTTCCAAAAACCATGTTTTTCCACATTTACTAACTATCATACGGCAGCACGTGGACCCTCAAAAACATTTTGAACTTTAAAATCATCCTCACATTTGTCGACTATTATACGGTAGGAAGTGGGCACCCAAAAACATTTTCAAAACCATCCGTTTTTCCACTTTTGCCGGCTATTATACAGCTGGACTAAGTGGACACCCAAAAATATTTTTCCCACATTCGTCTAGTAATATGCCTAGACAGGGCATTTGGGCACCTTTAATTCAAATCCACCCCCACATTTGCCAACTATTATACGGCGGGACGTGGACCCCCAAAAACATTTTCGACTCCCTGTGCGGTTACCAACCACAACCACAACACAACCCAACACAACTAAACTAAACTCAACCCAACACAACTTAACTCCACACAACACAACTCAACTAAACTCAACACAACTCAACACAACATAACCCAACTCAACTCAACATAACATAACAAAATTCAACACAACCATTTCAACACCATTCAATACAATTCGGCATAATTCAATACAACTCTTAAACCTCCACATCATCATTTCATCACAATAGTCATATCATCCATACCATTAGTAATTTCTTTCCCCCAAGTTTAGTTTCATGTGATAACATAATTTAAAATATCAACATTAAGAGTTCAATCGTAACTTTTACATAAATTTTCAAACTCTTTAAAATTTCAATTAAACTTGTACATGTATAATTTAACACCGCAACTTCATGATACTACTTTCAATTTAACCAAAACCATCATCTATCTTCATGGACCAAACTAGGATTCTTAAGAGAAATTAAAGTTTTTCACAAAACACATTTTATCCCAACCATTTTATTACTTTTACACCCAAACTCATGACCCACAATCATAACCCAACAAGTAAACCCTAACTCTTCAAACCCTAACCCCCAATCTCATGATTAATCACAATATGCATAAAAATATAAACTTTGTATTTATATAAAGAAAATACCACAATTCTATCCATAAATGAGAGTATTGAAGGAGAACTAGAAACCCCTACCTCTTGAAGCAAATAGATGACAACCCAAAAATCACCAGTGACGAAACCTTGAAACTCTCGGATCAAAAGGAAGCTCTTGACGAGATCTACAATCTTTCTTAAAGGACCAAGGTGAAAAGATCACTCTAGGTGAGTAGATCTAGGGATCTAGGGGAAAAAGTTCGAGTTTAGAGAGAGAGAAGAGAACTCACGGTGTAGAGAGAGAGAGAGAGAGAGAGAAAAGAGGAGGAAAAGTGAAATGAATTGGTGTTTGGAGCCTATTTATAGTAGTAAGGTAATAATTGTAATGCCCCGATATTTATACCACGATATACTATCAACCTAATATATTAACAATAAGAATATGCAATTCAATAACTGGAATCTATCACATTTTCAAAAATTTTCTTCTGATGCTCAAAGTAATAAAATTTCAATACACGATGATATAAAAATATCCATCTTAATTGCCAGAAGGGCTTACATCTTTCAAGACTAAGAGCCTTGATTCAACAAATAAAATTCCTAACTCGAAAAACAACTCAAAGGCTGTAGACGAACAACATCAAAGAAGCTTCGGTGCTCCACATTGAATTCGATTCGCTTTTCGACACTATCATGGTACACCTTCAACACCTGGAATTTTAGGATATCCAGCCCATAAAAAGGGAGTGAGCTTTGACGCTCAGTAGGAAATAAAGTTAACAACAAATAAATATGCTCAAAGTGATTATGTTCATGCAATGTCATGCCATGCATACAACTTGACTTTATTAGAAAACCAATTTGTAAGATGCTAGATTCAAATTCCAAGTTTGACCCAATTTGTGAACCATTGATTTAATCATGAACCTTCATTTTGTAACAAACTCCCCATTACATGTCACAAACACTCCCCACATTTACTGGCCACCAAGCACAGTAGGGCAAGTGGGCACCTCTTACTTTTAGAAAACCTCCACATTTACCTACCACCAAGCATAGAGGGGCAATTGGACACCTATTTCATTCTTAAAATATCTCCACATTTTTCGGGCACCATGCACAGAGGGGCAATTGGACACCTATCAATCATTATAACTTTTCCCCCACATTTACTGGCCTACAAGCACGGAAGGGCAATTGGGTACCTTTACCAACATACTGATAACATCCCCATATTTTCTGGCCTACAAGCATGGAAGGGCAATTGGATACCTCAACACACACACAACACGTTTCAAAATAACCCATTTTAATTAACTCTACACACATGATCCCAAAGCTATGAAGATACGATGCAATGCAATGGAATTGGTTTGCTAATATCAACGTTTGCCTAAGGTTCAAATCATTACTACAAAAATAATTAACATAAAACGTAGGCAAGGCAATCTCAACAATTTCCATAATCATCTAATATAGCAACATCAATCCCAAATTCTCCATCTTTCCAACATCATGTGAATATCAACTCAAAATGACTCCAATTCCACTTATAACGTTACTTAGGTAAGTTATCTCATTTCCATTAATCTCCCAAGCTAAGGTTCCAAAATGATTTAATCCACAACTTCTATCCCCACACTAGTTTCATCAAATTATTAAGATTTACCCATTTCATAATCTCCATGTATTCCAATACCATATTAATGTCAATTTTAACATAAAACTATCAATTAGTTTCAAAATCCCCTTTTTACTCAACATTTCAAACCTAGGGTTTTAAAGAAAATTAGGGGTTTTCCTCTTTTCTTAGTTAAATCCTCAAATCATCAATTATTATTTATCAATGTGCCAAACATTCAACAACCTTTAAATTTTGAGTGAAAACCCCATTTGTACATAAACAACTAGCCATTAGTGTTTCTAACCCATAATCAACTCAAAATCCCAAAATGTCACCACAATCACTTTGAATCATAGGTATATGGCTAAGAGAACTCCTTACCTCAAGATTGGAAGCCAAAGATGAAGACCCAACTTGAAACTCTGATGAAATCGGAAAACAATCGGTAGAAGTCTTGATCTATGCTTGTTCTTCGATTTTCTTGAAAGATTTGGGGTGAATCTTGGGTAAAAAGAAGAGAAATCAAGAGTTTGGAAGGTTAGGGTTTCGGGCTTGGAGGATGGGAGGAGAAGAGAGGGAGAAAAATAAAGTTTTGGGGCCAAAAAGTCACTTTATAATGTCTGTTAGTGACCTGGTCGCTCAAGCAAAGAAAGCTTGGCTCGAGCATAGAAAATAAGCTTCCAAAATCTCTGAAAATCGCGTAGTTCGCTCGAGCAAAGAAAAGCTCACTCGAGGGAGCATGCTTCCATCACAGAAACTCAAAATTCAAAGAGGTATAACTCTCTCGTTCAGACTTCGTTTTAGGTCGTTCTTCTGTCCAATCGAAGCCCTGGAAACAAACTTTCCAATGGTTCTAGTCTCACATCCAAATTCAAAGTGTGGAAAGAGAAAAGGGAAAAATAGTAAAGGTTGGTCAAAAATAAAAACTCAAATTTAGGGCTTTTGATCTAATCTTGCCTAAATACCTTGTTAAGGCTTCAATCAAGGTTCTAAACATCACCCAAGGGTCCTCAATTATAATATTTAAGGTTCACTTTGCCAACCATCAATACCAATAGTTCGACAACCATACAACTTTTAAGGTGACGAGCACCACTTTATACCAATCCGATACGTATTAGAATCCGAGTCATTACAATAATAGAATAATACCCCCAAAGTCAAATAAAAAGAACAAGTCAAAAACCCCCAAAAAGTAGGGCCCAAACCGATCAAAAAATCTGAAAATTACATGCAGGCGTCAACCCTTCCAATAGAGGTGTCAACCCTTAGGAAGAAAATGTGAGACACTAATGTGTGCAGAGGACAAGGTGTCGACACCTCCCAGACTGCTGTCGACACTAAATTCTAGCAAGCAAACCCCAGATTCTACAATAGACAAGGGTCGACCCTTCCCAAACTGCTGTCGACCCATGAGACCAACAACAAAAGACAAGTGTTGACACCACAAGATTGGTGTGTCCCTAGAATAAGATTTCTAAGTTTCCAAATAACTTTTCAACGTAAACAAGCGTGAATGAACAATCCCAATAAATTTAAATCGATTTATACTCTTCCAAAACCAAGATACAACAACACCAAAGATTCCCAAAATAAAATAAAGGATTCAAATACACTTTCCAAAAGCTTTAAAGGGTACAAGTGCTACAACCTCCCCACCTTAGGAAATTTTGCCCTTGAAATTGAAGAAGGCCAAACAAAAGGTAGCATGAACACAATAGGAAACACAACCTGTAACCTACAACTAGATCCACACTTGGGATAGATTCCCAGATTTTGATTCAATATCGCAGCGCTCTGAGAACACCTGAACAAGAAGAATTGCAAGGAAGAGATAATGATCACTTTTTCGACCAACATACTCATCGGAGTCCAAGAGACAAGGAACAACGTCTATTGCTGGTGCGTCCAAGGAAAATCAACAACTCCTCAACCGACAACAATGCGCACACTACCACCGAATAACCAATACCCAATTGGAAGAGAAAGAAAGCCACCATTAAACCAAAAACTCAACTAACACTAGGAGAAGCCAATGGCACACTACAGTGTATGGTCTATTACGATAATTTCAAATCGCATCAAGCTTAGCAACATTTTCAATTATTTATACAACCCGGCATTCAAAGATAAGACAATAAAAATCGTTCATGTATTTGTATATATATATATATATATAATTTTCTGTCTCAAATGGTGTTCCAACTTACATCGTTTACCATCAAAGTACATTTGCAAATCTAAAATTTTCATAGCAATTACATTTACCATCGAAAGTGTTTTTCAGAACATTAAACCAATTACGTTGTCATGACTTGTCCATATTTAGTTTCCACTCAATCAACAAGCTATTCATTAATTCAACTTTGATTAAATCCTTAGCATTTAGTTTGACCGTGCCATCCCAGGTCACAACACAAAGAAACGAAACGTTCATTTTTTACATTATTCTTAACATTTACTCGGTGAATTTCAACCATCACCCAATAATTTCCATCACCCATCCAGTGACATCACAACACCTTTTCCATACACATATGTAATAACAACGAACTGAAATAATCCAGTACATCCAAGGAATAATAAAACATATACGACTTCCTGAAAATTGGGAGTTTTTACTCATTACAAACATTAGCACAAATAATCATTAATACACATTAACACAAGGGTGTTCATAATGTTTTACATTCAAAGACTTTAGTTCTATTAAGGTAATTTCCCAAATTCACATCAACAACATACATGCACAAACAAACTCCATGTCTTGTAATACCACTTAAAGTACTGTTCGATCGTACCACTATTTATCCAAACCATAGCAATTCCCAAATTGACTACGTGTCAATTCACTTGAAATAGCATTCAATTAAAACTAGTCGCAAATCGAACCAAAACAGACCAAACTACCCAAATCAGTCCTTAAGGCCCATCAAAGGGAGTAGCTACAAGGGTTCACCTCCTCTACGTGACTTAATCCAATTCACTAATTTCTTACTCTCACCATCCAAACATTGACATACTAACCAACACCAATTGTCCTTATTTGGGGTTCAGCGCACACCCCTTTACATCTTACAATTCATACTCATTGTTACCACTTTCCATTCACTTGCGGACTAGACCAAGAAATTTTCGATGTTTCACCCTCAACCCAAGGAATTTCCATCAACTTGAGACAAGCCTCATCCAAGCCTCGCCATTACATATGGGATACTCCACACTCATAAAACCCTTCCAAGACACTTCTTAAACTTGTTACTCTAATTATACCTAAGCATTCCAAAGTGACAATTTGTCACCAAACTCCAATATCAACCAATTCGGTTAACCATTCAATAAAACTTAAATTTTGACACTCAAACATCCACAGATTGCCCTAAATCAAATACTCTGAGATGGAGCTCACACACAATTCCCCAAACTTCTAGAATTTCACCATACTCCTCAAATACACGTTGCACTAGTGTTATTCCCAACAATCCCATCACTCTTGTGCCGATATGGCAACACCAATTCCAAATCACACTAAACAATCATTACTCGTACAACACCCATTACAAAGATTACAACCCACATTCCTTCTCACGAACCACTTCTAGCATTTAACTATCAAGTTTCCTAACACTCATGAACTCTATACAAGCCTTAATCATATCACTCAATACTTAAATACCGCAAACCCCCCTTTTTCACCCTGATCATTATGAAACGCAATTCTCACACTCCTTTTCCAAACCTTTCACCATATTCTACATAACTCAAACTAACCTCACACCATCCTAAGATTTCACCTCATCTCAACTATACTCCTTTACAACCCTTCCCTAAGACACATAATCTTCCTGGAAAAACAAGAAACCAACCTAACATATAATCATACAGCACATAAACAAATTTTAAGCAACAAGCCACATAATCGAGTCAAGTCTACAAGGGTAACCACTTCCCCCGGAACTTCCAAGGAACTTCCACTAGAAACCACATTGATCAGACACGTTTCAAATAAGATCTCAAAGAAAGTTAGCCGGCCACAAGCACTATCCATGAAGCTCAATCCATACTCACACAATGCAACACATAATGTCCCACACCTTTTACTTCTATATGCAAACATCCTCACCAAGCGAAGCCAACCCATTGTGGTAAAACCCACTTCCTACAAGCTCCAGGTTTTCAAACCTGGTTAGCTCTGATATCAAGTTGTCACGCCTCAAATTTTAATTACTCAGAAACATTACCAAAAGCCTTTAATTTAGGTCCATTTTTATATATTTTTATTTTATTTTATATATATCTATTACCCTTGAATAATAGAAACATAATAACACATGTTCTCCCTCGCAAGGAATACAACAATAATAATAATACATCCCAACTTCCACTGTGGAGCTACAAATAATTAAATACAAACATCAATGTACAATGAGATTACACATAAGAGATGCACGAACTTCTTAACCCTACATGAACTTCTTAATCCTCCAACCAATCAATTCGAATTATTAGTTGTCACACCCCAAATTTTAATTACTTAGAAACATTACCAAAGGCCTTTAACTTAGGACCATTTTTTTTTTATTTTTTGTTATATATCTATTACCCTTGAGTAATAGAAACATAATAACACATGTTCTCTCTCACAATAAATACAACAATAATAATAATACATCCCAATTTCCACTGTGGAGCTACAAATAATTATATATCTATTGCCCTTGAGTAATAGAAACATAATAACACATGTTCTCTCTTGTAATAAATACAACAATAATAATAATACATCCCAACTTCTACTGTGGAGCTACAAATAATTAAATACAAACATCAATGTACAATGAGATTACACATAAGAGATACATGAACTTCTTAACCCTCCAACCAATCAATCCGAATTATTAGTTGTCACACCCCAAATTTTAATTACTCAGAAACATTACCAAAGGCCTTTAATTTAGGACCATTTATTTTTTATTTTTTATTATATATCTATTACCCTTGAGTAATAGAAACATAATAACACATGTTCTCTCACAATGAATACAAGAATAATAATAATACATCCCAACTTCCACTGTGGAGTTACAAATAATTAAATACAAACATCAATGTACAATGAGATTACACATAAGAGATACATCAACTTCTTAACTCTCTAACCAATCAATCTAAATTCTCTTCCTGTAAGAAAATAACACAAAAAGGGGTGAGCACAATTACCCAGTAAGAATCTCATAGTTCTAAAACAATAACCATCCTATAGATAGAAATGATCATGTATGCAGGGTGATACCATATAGTAAGGTGATGTTTTGTAATTTAAAAATGTCATACGTAGAGTACCTTTTTCTCAAAATTTATTTGAACAATTAAGGGAAACCTTCAGCCATAAACATTTTCGCTTATCATCAGGAAACCATAAATCTTTTTTTTGAAAACAAATGTGTTTAAGGAACAACATCATTTTAAATTTATTAACCTGATTCTAAAGTATTCCTCGTTTCATTTCCATTTTAATATTCTTATTTTTACTAATTACATTCCTTATAATACCATATAACCTCAAGTTCAAGTTCCCTTAATACTCAAAATAGCCATTATACACTCCATTCCCCCTTGCAGATCCACTATTGCTATAATTTCCTAACGTAGAAATTCAAATCTCCTTTATATTCAGTAACAGTTCTCTTGCACTCAACTGCTACTTGTCTAATAACTACATCACATCCACATTTGCATTATCAATTATAATTCAACATATCACAAGGATAATAAATCCTTTTAATGCAATTTCTCCATTAATTACATAACAAAACTCATAACCTGGTGAATTCGTTATCACCAACCCTTTATCTAGTTGGTATTTCCTTATCCATTCTTTTTAAATAATTGCTATATGCATTCCCCTTCCATACCAAATTACACATCAAATTGTAATTTCACAAGTTCATCACAAGTCACACATATCATTATTCATTCAATGCATTTCACAATACATCCCACCTTTTGCCGACTTGATACGGCGGGGATAGTGGGCACCCAATTCATAACACCCTCCATTTTTTTGTCGGCTATTATACGGCGGGAAGTGAACTCCCAAAAACCCTTTTCTTGAAAACCATATTTTTCTAAAAATCATATTTTTTTCCATATTTACTGACTGTCATATGGTAGGACGTGGACCCCCCAAAACATTTTCAACTTTAAAACCATCCCCACATTTGCCGGCTATTATATAGCAAGAGAAACATTTTCAAAACCAACCGTCTTTCCACATTTGCCGGCTATTATACAGCAGGACTATTTAGACACCCAAAATTTTTTTTTTCCACTTTTGCCAGCTATTATACAGCAGGACTGCGTAGACACCCAAAAATATATTTCCCACATTCATCCAGCTATACGCCTAGACAAGGCATTTGGGCACCTTTACTTCAAAACCACCCCCACATTTGCCTTCTATTATACGGTGGGACGTGGGCCTCGCAAAACATTTTTGACTCCCTGCGCGGGTACCAACCACAACACAACTCGACTAAACTCAACACTACTCAACTCAACTCAACACAACATAACATAACATAACCTAACTCAACTCAACATAATTTAACATAACTCAAGACAGTTCAACATAACACAACAAAATTCAACACAACCATTTCAACACCATTCAATACAATTCGGTATAATTCAATACAACTCTTAAACCTCCACAACATCATTTCATCACAAAGCTCATATCATCCATACCATTAGTAATTTCTTTTCCCCGAGTTTAATTTCATGTTATAACATAATTTAAAATATCAACATTAAGAGTTCAATCGTAACTTTTACATAAATTTTCAAATTCTTTAAAATTTCAATTAAACTTTTACAAGTGTAATTTAACACCCCAACTTCATGATACTACTTTCAATTTAACAAAAACCACCACCTATCTTCATGGACCAAACTAGGGTTTTTAAGAGAAATTAAAGTTTTTCACAAAACACGTTTTATCCCAACCCTTCTATTGCTTTTACACCCAAACGCATGACCCAAGATCATAACCCAACAAGTAAACCCCAACTCTTCAAACCCTAACCCCCAATCTCATGGTTAATCACAATATGCATAAAAATAGAAACTTTGCATTTATATAAAGAAACTACCATAAATCTATTTATAAATGAGAGTATTGAAGGAGAACTAGAAACCCCTACCTCTTAAAGCAAAGAGATGACAACCCAAAAATCACTGGCGAGGAAACCATGAAACTCTTGGATCAAAAGGAAGCTCTTGATGAGATATACAATCATTCTCAAAGGACCAAGGTGAAAAGATCACTATTGGTGAGTAGATCTAGAGATCTACGTGAAAATTTTGAGTTTAGAGAGAGAGAAGAGAACTCATGGTGTAGAGAGAGAGAGAGAGAAAAGCGGAGGAAAAGTGAAATGAATAGGTGTTTGGAGCCTACTTATAGTAGCAAGGTAATAATAGAACAATAGCCCCAAAGTCAAATGAAAAGAACAAGTCATAAACCCTCAAAAAGTAGGGCCCAAACTGACCCAAAAATCTAAAAATTACACACAGATGTCGACCCTTCCGATGTTGACCCTTAGGAAGAAAAGCTAAGACACTAATGTGTGTAGAGGATAAGGTGTCAACACCTCCTAGACTGGTGTCGACACTAAATTCTAGCAAGAAAATCCCAAATTCTACAATAGACAAGGGTCGACCCTTCCCAAACTGGTGTCGACCCTTGAGGCCAATAACAAAAGACAAGTGTCACCAAGATTGGTGCCGACCCTTGAACAAGATTCCTAAGTTCCCAAACAACTTTTCAACGTAAACAAGCATGAACGAACAATCCCAACAAGTTTAAATCGATTTATACTCCTCCAAAACCAAGATACAACAACACCAAAGATTCCCAAAATAAAATAAAGGATTCAAATACACTTCCCAAAAGCTTTAAAGGGTACAAGTGCTACAACATCCACCCGAAAACTCCTCTGTTTTGTTGCCAAAAATTGTTCTATTCGCAGTTAGAAAATAATTCTATTTTTGCCCTAGCATCTACTATGTTCTGCCAGAAAAGTGGCACTGCCTGCAAAAAGTTGAGTGGCCAGCTGGCCTTGAAAAGTGGTCGGCCAGATGCAAAGGTGGTCAGCCGGCCACTATTTTGAGGGTCTAGCTTGCTGCTACAGAAATGAAACAGAGCAAAAAAAAGACTGTTTCCAAGGGTTGTTTATCCTCTCTGCCTCTCCCTATCATGGAATTGATCAAGGAAGGGGTAGAATCGGTCCACAAATCATCAATGGTCATAAGGTTGTTGCATGATGATCTATGAATCGATTGGACAAAGACTCATTAAATGAAAATAAAAGACCAACAAAACCACCTCCCTATCATGGAGTTACCTCAAGAGAAGTGGTAGACATTGATTCTTGCCTCATTATCATCGCTAGAGAGTATGAAATGACTCAAGACTCAATGGACGTCTGATTGAACCTGACTCAATTTTATTATCTTGTGCCTCTTTTAGTCCAGTTTTGTTAACCCTTTCCTTTTCATTCTTTAATCATTTTAGTCCAAAAATGAGAGCTATGTCCACTAACGAAGAGAAGTGTCAAACAAGAAGTTGTTCTTGGCATGAGAGAGATGTAATGTTTTGGTAATGAACTTTCGAAGAGATTAAACCATTAAGCATGGAAGGTCTCTTTCTCATGCCTTAAACAACCATCAATCATTTGAAACAACTCTCAAACAAATAAAACCAAGAAAGGAGGGAGGGAGCAGAGATGGTTAAGTGTGAGTACATGTATGAAAAGTATGAAATATCAACTATCAACTCAAATAGGTTAGTGTTAAAAGCCTAAACCACCAAACCTATGAGGACTTACAACAACATAAGCCTAATATGCAAAGCCAAAACTAAATAAACACACTAAAACAGTCCAAAAACTTACAAAACAGTGCTGAAAATTATTCTGAAAAGCTAAAAAAATGTGAGCAAAAATGAGAGAGATTGAAAGCTTGTAAAGAAGCCAAAAGAGGGGTGTCTAACCCCTCCATTTTTTGGACCTCAAAACCACATATTTTAGTCTCTTAAAACTCAGAAAATCAGTGGCTAAAAGTTGGGAAACAAGTGGGAAACACAAGGAGAAAACTTATGGAATAAGGTTCAAAGAAGGGTGGTTAACCGCTCCACCTTTGGTAGGTTTAAATCACAAGTTTCAACCCACGAAAAATAGTTCAAAGCAGTATGAAAACAACAAGAAATGAGAAGGAATAAGCAGTGTAAGGATGGCCAAAGTTGTACCTCTTGAAGAGATGTTACTCTTTTGTTCATAAACCACAAGAAATCCACCCTCAAAGGTTGATATTTTAGCTCAAGAACCTTAGCAAGAACATTCAATTTTTTGGTTTAGGAAGTGTATGTATAGTGTATGTATATTTCAAGAAAGAGAGGGAGAGTGTTTAGCAAGTTTTGGAGTCTTAGCAAATTTTTCTAACCTAAAATCAGGAGGGATGGTCAAGTATATATAGAAAAACAAGTTCCTATCTCAGAAATATCAATATAGAGACAGCTAGTGCAAGGCGTGCACACTGTGGGGGGGGGGGGAGGGGGGAACAGCTGGCTGTAAATATTTTCCTACCGAGAAACATGGCCGGTCGGCCAATGACTTGTACGGTTGACCACAAAAAATGGCCTGCTAGTCCAAAACAACTGCTTTCACGACCGACATCAAACAAACATATCTCCTCATCCGAACTCGGCTTTAGGAGATTCTCGAGTCTAAATTGAAGCCCCAGAGGTCTACTTTCCAATGATGGTGGCCTCACATCGAAATTCCAAGTGAAGGATGCTCATTTATTTCTTAACGGTTTGATGTTCAACCTTTTTCTAAACTAGTTTTCCTGCATCCCCTCCTATTTCCACTACAAGAAAATACACAATTGGCGACCACTTTCGCCGACTAAAAATATTTTGGTTGCCAAAAGTTGTGGAATTGGCGACCAAAAATTATGTTAGTCGGTAAAAGTACAATATTTAGCTACTAAATTTTTTTAGTCGAGGTATATTAATTTTTGGCGACTACAAAAAAATTTTGTCGCTAAAAATCTTACAATTGGCGACTAAAAAAAATTTAGTCACTAAATTTGCCACAATTGGCAACCAAAAAAATTTTTTCTTGCTGTATATATAGTTTTGGCAACTAAAATAATTTAGTTGCTGAAAGAAAAATAAACATTTGCTTTTTATCTTTGGCGACCAAAAGTTTGGTCCGCAAAAATTTTATTTCAGCGACTAAAAAAAATTTTAGTCGCGGTATAGATAGTTTTGGCAACTAAAATAATTTAGTCACTGAAAGAAAAATAAAAAATTAGTTTTTATCTTTCGCGACCAACAGTTTGGTCGGCAAAAATTTAATTTTAGCGACTAAAAAATATTTTGGTCGCTGTATATATAGTTTTGGCAACTAAAATAATTTAGTCGCTGAAAGAAAAATGAAAATTTACTTTTTATCTTATGCAACCAAAAGTTTGGTCGGCAAAAATTGAATTTCAATGACTAAAAATATTTTAGTCGCGGTATAAATAGTTTTGGCAACTAAAATAATTTAGTCGCTGAAAGAAAAATAAAAATTCACTTTTTATCTTTGGCGACCAAAAGTTTGGTCGGCAAAAATTGAATTTCCGCGACTAAAAAATATTTTGGTCACTGAAAGAAAAATAAAAATTTACTTTTATATTTGGCGACCAAAAGTTTGGTCAGCAACAATTGAATTTCAGCGACTAAAAAATATTTTAGTTGTTGTATGGATAGTTTTGGCAACTAAAATAAGTTAGTCGCTAAATGGAAAAAAAAATTTACTTTTATTTTTGGCGACTAAAAAATATTTTAGTCGCTGTATAGGTAGTTTTGGCAACTAAAATAATTTAGTCGCTGAATGAAAAATAAAAATTTACTTTTTATCTTTCGCGACCAAAAGTTTGGTTGGCAAAAATTGAATTTCCGCAACTAAAAAATATTTTGGTCGCTGTATATATAGTTTTGGCAACTAAAATAATTTAGTCGTTGAAAGAAAAATAAAAATTTACTTTTTATATTTGGCGACCAAAAGTTTGGTCAGCAAAAATTGAATTTCAGCGATTAAAAAATATTTTAGTCGTTGTATGGATAGTTTTGGCAACTAAAATAAGTTAGTCGCTAAATGGAAAACAAAAATTTACTTTTATTTTTGGCGACTAAAAAATATTTTAGTCGCTGTATAGATAGTTTGGGCAACCAAAATAATTTAGTCGCTGAATGAAAAATAAAAATTTACTTTTTATCTTTGGCGACCAAAATTTTGGTCGGCAAAACTTTAATTTCAACGACTAAAATATATTTTAGTCGCTGTATAGATAGTGTGGGCAACTAAAATAATTTAGTCGCTGAACGAAAAATAAAATTTTACATTTTATCTTTAGCGGCCAAAGTTTTAGTCGGCAAAACTTTAATTTCAGCGACTAAAAAATATTTTAGTCGCTGTATAGATAGTTTTGGCCACTAAAATAATTTAGTCGGTGAATGAAAAATAAAAATGCACTTTTTATCTTTGGTGACCAAAAGTTTGGTCGGCAAAAATTTTATTTTAGCGACTAAAAAATATTTTAGTCGCTGTATAGATAGTTTTGGCAACTAAAATAATTTAGTCGCTGAATGAAAAAGAAAAATTTACTTTTTATCTTTGACGACCAAAAGTTTGGTCTGCAAAACTTTAATTTCAACGAGTAAAAAATATTTTAGTCGCTGTATTGATAGTTTTGGCAGCTAAAATAATTTAGTCGCTGAATGAAAAATAAAAATTTACTTTTTGTCTTTGGCGACCAAAATATTTTAGTCGCTGTATAGATAGTTTTGGCAACTAAAATAATTTAGTCGCTGAATGAAAAATAAAAATTTACTTTTTATCTTTGGCGACCAAAGTTTTAGTCAGCAAAGCTTTAATTTCAGCGACTGAAAAATATTTTAGTCGTTGTATAGATAGTTTTGGCAACTAAAATAATTTAGTCGCTGAATGAAAAATAAAAATTTACTTTTTATCTTTGTTGACCAAAAGTTTGGTTGCAAAATTATTATTTTTAGCGACTAAAACATAATGTATAAAAATTGAATTTGCTTATCTGAAGGGGCTCTCTCTTCCCTATTTGTGGGTCATCGATCCAATCCCTCAAGTCGCTCTGTATGTCTTTGCCACCGTCGCCGACACCACCGGCAGTCTTGGCCTAACAGCTAGGCTAGTATGAAGGAAAGAGGCATTTATCTGTCACTTGAGAATCGATTAAGGCATGAAGATCTTCCTCCACTGATAAAAATCGCATCGATCTTGATTGAGAAATCAACCTCGGAGTTGAAAGGGTTGGTGTGGCGAGAAGTGAGAACTCCTTCAAGCCATTTATCCATCACCCTGCATTGTCGAAGCCATGCTTCTATATCTCCTACAGATCCAACCCATTGAAGAAAATAGGGCTACTTACGTGTAGATCCTAATAGGTGGACTTATTGTCTAATAAGTCTTATGAGAAAATTTTGTCATAAAAAAAGTCACTAATTGTAAGTTTTGGTGACAATTTATAAAAATCATGACAAAAAAAAGTCACTAATTGTCTATTTTTAGCGACATATATTAAAAATTGTCACGAAAAAATTATCACTGGCAACAATTTTACCAAGACTTATTTTCAATAGGACTTGATGGGAATTAAGTCCAACTATTAGGACCTATTGGTAGTTTACCCAAAAAAATATTCATACCTAGATCTCGATTAGCACATATGACTGTAAGCCTTGTGGTGGTGATACCACAAAGTAACTCATCAATAGCCATAGGCTAGGGCTAGGGCTCCACATCGATTAAACTGCCATCAGTTTGACTAATTTGATGGTGGGTCCACTGTCGTTCTATGGAAACAAGCCGACCACGCTTGATCTTATTCTTAGGCTGGGGATTAGAGCTGGTGGAGCCTCCACTGCTGGCTTTTCGGCTTTGTTTACTTCCATTGGAGATGGGCTTCATGTTGCGGTGGCCAGTGGCGGAGCCAGGAAATTAAGTTAGAGGGGACAGTTATTAATTATAATTTGTTATTTTTTAAAAAATCATGATCAATATAAAGATAAGAATAATTTTATAATAGTGTGTAATACATCGGTGCGGGATGGTAATATTAGTTTCTAATTTTGGCACAAAAATTTACCAGGTTTCAAAATTCCTAATTTTAGAAAATAAAAACACATCATTTATAGCACAAAATATTATAAAATCTATTTAATTTTTATTTGACAAAAAATATTAAACAGATCTTATTGGTTATAAATAATGTGTTTTGAACGTAAATTATAACATAGTCTTCGAGTACCATATGGTGTTGCCTATGTGATGCTCCAAATATGAGAAATCACAAATTACACTAAATAGTTTGTCAACTACTTTAAAATAATGACTTAATTATATTCAATCCATAAGATGTCGTACTACACTATTGGTTTAAACTACTACGTAAATACATTTTGTATATACCCACACAACAAAAACAAAAAAATTTCAAAATTGGAAACATTTGAAAAAAAAAATTAGTTGATAATACTGGAAACATCTGTAAAATTGTAATTGGAAACATCTGTAAAATTTTTAGCGACCAAGATTTGGTCGCAGATCTTGAAATGACCCCGTATTGAATGTTATTTAAGTAAATGTTGATTCAATACCGACCAAACAGTTTTGTAGGGAAAAAATTGCCCTATCACCCGAGTGAATTTTTCAAACTCTTTATATAGGCACTCCCGCGCACCGCTCCTCATACGCACCTCATCGTCGATTCTCCTGCTCGATTGTGTTCAACAAAGTCGCTCCTCCTCCATCATCGCAGTCGCCTGTGTCGATTTTTCGACCAAGCATCAGCGGCGCTTCGAGAAGTACTTGGGCCTCTATTGTTAGGTATGTATTTTTATCTCTGTTTCTCTCTCTCTCTCTCTCTCTCTCTCTCTCTCTCAATCTTTGTAGTTGTGTTCCATTACTCCTCTTACTCACATGGTTGCTCTCTCTTTTCGCACCTAACAGCACCACCATCACCATTTTTCTGCTACAACCAATTCACCTATCTTTAAACAACCCCAACATCAGGTATGGGTCCTCTCTCTCTCTGTCGCTCAATTTCTCTATTTTCCTTTATTTTCCCTAATTGTCAAAACCAATTTTTTTGAAAATCCCTAATTTTAAAACCCTATTGAGTGAATGTTTGAAGGGATGGACTAAAATCATACTCACCAAATAATGCAAAAAATGAAAACTGATATATATATATATATATATATGTATATATATATGTATATTCTTGTTTGTTCTGTAAAAAAAATAGTTGCCATTGTGTCTAGGGTTCAAGTAATTTGTGGATTCTGTTGTTATTGTGTTTTTTTGGCTCCAACTGGGAATGCTTTGTTGAAGTGTTGATCACCATTATTTTGAGGTTTCATTCAACAGTGTAACAAGACTTGTATGTGCAAGTTCTAGAACTCAATTCTTCCTGTGAGGTTTCACTCATCTCTTAAAGACTTCTCAAAAACAATGTTTCCCTTATGTGTTCTTGATTGGTATTCAAAGGGTCGATCTATCTCAGCAATTTGATAAACATGGCTAGACCTCTCGCTTTCGAAGTGACTAGTGTCATTGCAACACCATCTTGCGATCTTATAGGTGAGAGATAAGAATGGCAAAAGCTCCTTACTTCCCCCTTTTCAGTTCATAAGCACCATGAAAGTATCAGGGGGGACTCCAGTTTCAGCTTGAATCGCCAGAGTTTCTAGCAAACCAACCAAAATAAACACGTTATACATGGTGGGATGCATGAGGAGGTTACTGCATAAGCAGTTCTGTTCATGGCTTAACACTAAGCCAGCTTCAAGAGCCAAAAACAACTTGGTGAAATACTTAATCAATGGCATAATACATTTCCAAACTCAGGTTTATAGGTATGAACATATCTATAGCCAAAAGTACTTCTACACAACTTAGAGCAATTTCAAGCTTGCTCAGAACCATGTTCAGTCATTAAAATGAAGAGGAATAGTTCTCAATTATGTAAGAGTGGAAAGATCAACAACATAAACGGTACAGCAGCACAAACATTTAATGTTATGTTGTTCAGTGCACACAGATGACCAAAGCTATAGCTATTTTTTGTGGTAGGTTCTTAGGTCCTACACTACTTACTGGCCTTGTAGGCCAAATGGTATTTGGTTGGTCTCTCAACTTTGATGTGAGGGGCTCAATTCTTGTTGTCTTACCTAGTCAACAAAAGAAAAAATTCCTACATATTACCTTACTTTTGTGACCTAATTATACATCTGAAAATAAGAGGAATTATTTAAATCTGACTAGGTCATGAAATAATCAACAGTTTGCAATGAGGCTATATGGCATAGGTGGTCATTTGGTTTGAAATGTTCAGTTCTTCCAGAGAAAACCTTTCGAATCATAGTGGTCATTTGGTTTGAATGCTTTGTTGAAGTGTTGATCACCATTTCGAATCATAGTGATCAACCTTTCGAATTGTTATGTCTTCAACATGTGTCATTTTCTTCAGATCAAGCAGCATAGACCAAAGCATTCAATGAAATGAAGCAGACAGTCCCCTAAAATGAGTTCCCAAAAACTTGAATTATCACTATTTCTAGTACTAGAAAACTTGACTTATCAACTCTTGTTTTAATTCCAAGTTAATCCAAACATATGTCCACATACGCCGAAAAGAAATTTTTTCATACTTAAATGCACGCATGCGTATGTTGTTCACTTATTCTTCTTACTTATGTATTGATGTTTATGAATGATGTTTATGAATGAAGTTTCTTGTGGGTGTTATTTTTGGAGTCATAAGGTGCATTGATGTTTATGAATGAAGTTCCTTCATTTGTTTAGAACCATACACATTCATATGTCACTAAAATCATAGATTTCACCTAAACTACTTTATGAATTACAGCGTTGACAAAAACAATTAATTGTGAAAGTCAATACTTTATTATAGTTTTTGTTATCTATGTCGTCAATATCACTGGCAAATTTACATAGATGGATATATGAAATTAAGATGCTTCATGGATGTTCATTTCTTACGTAAATGTTTGTTAATTATCAATCTTGATGTATATGTGTATACGCATTTTAAAATTTGTGCTTATCCATGTGCTCATTGTGCTCTTTGCCTTTGATTATGTTAAAATGTAACAGAATGGCTCCTGTGAAAAAGATGCGCCGTATTCCTTTACCAATGAGGGCATTGATTGAACCATACTCATCCCCGACCGATACACCTACACCTGCTCTTGAAGGTGTTGCAGCAGATGGATCTCAGACTATTGCGCCATCTCCGTCTGAAAGTAATGCATTGTCAAGATCTAAGACTGTTGCACCATCTCCATCTGAAACTAATGCATGAGCTGATCCATATATGCAATATCGATGGACTGTTGCTGATCCAGCGACAAAAGGGGCTGTTGTACAAGCTGTCCAGGTATGATTCAATTGCTTTCATAGTGTGGATGATGGAAACAGGCCTGTTTTAATTTCCATATAGGAGCTCATTTGTTTTCTTTGTTTACTTTGTTGGTTATGAAAGCTTGAAAAAGTCTAATTAGCTTTATTGTTGGATTAACTCTCCCATGTAATAAGATTTATTGTTGAGATACAAAAATATACATAAAACTAATTAGGATACAAGTATGTAAAATGTATTCACTATTAAATTGCCTTTAAAATCCAAATAACAGAGCTTACTGCTAATATGTTGGAGAAGCTGTTCTTTAACTCCCATGAAGAAGGTTTTGATTGGATGAATGTTTTCCAATAAAATAAGACAAACTCATCTCTTTGTTGTCTTTTTTCTTTTTCCCTTTTGTAGCTTGAAGGCAAACTCATAGTCAGTAGCACACTTGGCTGAAATTGCATAACAGTTTGGTGCATTGTTAAAGAACATTCTAGGGTTAATTTCCCTTTTAACAGTCATATTAACTGTTCCTCAATATGTGTTTTTTTTTTTTCATTATGGATTAGTTAATTTAATTTTTGTTTTTAATAGTCATATTAACTGTTCCTCTGTTTTTTTTTTTCATTATGGTTCTAGCTGATGAGTTGATTAAGGTTATGGTACTCCTTAAATGATAATGGCAGCAAGGCTGGGGTTCATTTTTGAATTGCCAATTTATTTGATCAGTTATACACGGTCGGATTGCAAAAGCTGTTCAATTTTTTTCATATTGCCATTTAGAAACTAAAACAATGAAGTTTTCACTCTTTAAGGAAATTACAAATCCATCACAAGTTCGCTTCCTCTTTTCAGGTTTTAATTATGTGTGCGCAGATTTTTTAATTTTTTTTCCTGAATTGTTTGTTTTGTATATTTATGGGGGAAAATGTCCATCTATAGAGATCACTACTGATTTATTTGAAAATATTATTAGTTAATAATAAGTCATTATGTGAATATTGCAAACTCCATTATGCAGATATGATATTTTGGTATATTCGGCTAGTTTAATTTTCTTTACATGCCTTCTTACTTTCCCCATTGCCTACCAAATCTATTCAATTCTTTTATTTTTTTTTCCCGTTTTTGTTCTCTTTTTTTATTGTTTAGACTGGAAAAAAAAAAACTAAGATTTGTTATTGTTTCCTAGTAACAATACTACTAAGAAGTATTCTTCTCGTAGATATCTGTTTGGGAAGTTACAAACTATCATCTGCCTCTCATCTAGCCAGTTGACAGAACCAAGTAATTGTCATGCCCAGCTCTGTCCACACCAGTCTGGCAGAAAAAAATTAGCATCTTTAACAGTTACAACTTTCAGTCATATCAACAAAATATGCACAGCGGCCTTCTCTTCAAACAGCAGATGATACTCAGAGGCTATTTTCTTCCTTCTAATCTATCAATCAAGCAACGTCTCACTTCCCGTTTAAAATTGGCTCTAATGTGCTATGCAGTTTCCTAAGACCCAAATTTTAACTTATCTCATAAAAGGCAGTTCATCCACGAATTTCACAACTCTTTCTCTCTCTGTCTCTCTCACACACACACATAGGCACACACAAAATAAAGGTCTTTCCATGCATCAATAACTTCTTGTAACCTGTTATTCTGCAAAGTGGTGACAGGGAAAATCATTGCCATTTTACTATGTGATTCTATGAAGAGATATTATTAGAAAAAATGACTCAACATCTTACCTATTATGGATTATTTTCAATTGCATCAGAAAATTCACTATTAGAAAAACTGTGAAACAAAACCACGGCATAAAATGGCATGCAAATGAACATATTTAACTGAAGGGACAGACCTGAAGTTCATGCCCAATGCTGAACATATCGAGTAAAAAAACAGAGATAGAAAATAGTATCAAAAGAAACCAAGTAATGGGAAAACAACCACAAATCTTTTCCATATGTAATGGGTAAAAAAGAGTATACATCTTGTTCAAGTGCAAAGCGACGCTCATGAAAAGCTTGCTTCCTTCTCTCCAAGGTAGCCTGTAAAATAGCATTTCCTCTAGCCTAACACAGATGGTAGCCAAATTTTGTTTTTGCAATCTTGTGTCACAAGTCATTCTTTGTAATTTCAAGCCTTTGGATAGCCAGTCTACAAACAAGTCATCAAATCTATTTGTCAATAGATAGGTTTCTATATCTATATATATATATATATACACACACACACACACAAAAGGTATTGCACCATATAGCAAAGCCATGACAATTAACTTGCGTTTAACATTAAAATGATATGGTCAGCAAATTCTTTCTTCACATATTGAACTATGAAAGTGGTGGATCATATATCATGGCAAGACTATAGGGAGTCTTCTACCTCATTTAAACTAGTATAATGACACCATTTTAAGGTTTTCTCACTCTTGACAAATTTTCAGCTTTTGACATTACATCAGTTAAGTTACTTATTTGGTTTGTATTGATTGTAGGATAAATTTGAGATTGGGGAGAATTATGAGGAGAATTCACTATCCTATCAAGTTGTGGAAAGGAAGTGTTATGTGTTACATAAAGATTGTAAGGTATGTTATGATTTAGTTATTAGTTAGTACTGTTATCATTGTTTAACTATATATGTAACAAACCCTTACAATATGGAGTATGTAGCGTCGCTACGACACCGGGAAACTTAATAGGAGCAAGCTACCCTACAATCACAGTAGTGGGTCGCGATCTTTTCTGGCGGCGATGAGCATTGAGTTGAGATGTGTGTCATTGATTTTATTTTATCCACACTTATTTCATATGTTATCATATTAATGAAGGAGTGTTGATCTCGGTGTTTGGCATATCACAGGTGAAGGAAAATGGTGGCTTCTTGCCAGATATTTGCGATTTGTACAAGGACACTCATCAGCACAAGAAGACAAAAGAATGGATTGATACTATATGCGGTGCTCTACATGCAAGTATTCCAATCATTTGGACACTTATACTAACTACTGTGTTTGATTTATATTAACAATATTCCAGTGTCACAATTACAGGAGCAAATGACGATGGTGCGGGATGAGTCTATCGAGTCTGGAACGCTCATGACACAAGAGGATATATCAAGAGTGGTTCTTGGGAAGAAGAAGGGATACTTAAGAGGTTTTGGGGTCAGACCAAAGCCTTCGTCCTGTGATTCTGGGTTGAATGCGGTATCACCAGCACGTGAGGAGCACTTGAAAAGGCTTACATCCGAGTTGAAGATACTACGTGCGAAGCAGCAGAGTGACCGTGAGAAGCATCAAAAAAGGAAGAGGACCAACAAATAAAAGATGCAGAGAATGCAAGACAACATCAAGAGATGCAGGGGCAGATTTTTGGACTTCAAGGCATGGTGGCGCAAGTTTTGGAAATGCTCAATCCATCAAAGTCCCCACCATAGCTACTCATGGTAATGGGTAAGTGTGTTAACCAAATTGCATTATATTTATGTTCAAAGTCAAGGCAAATAAACGTGTTATGAGAATATTAGAGAACCAATTGTGAGGCAAAAAAGGGGAAAACAGCCCATTTGGGCCCAAACATTGGAAATAGCACCGAAACAGCCTCAATATCATAATAGGCACCTCGGCCTACATTAAAAAAATGTGTGAGAGGAAGCGACGCATTGATCGGACGCATGCTTAAAGAGTTAGACAAAAAAATGTAAGGAAAAAGGCAAAAAGGGGCCTTTTGGGGGCAATATAAACTGAAAAACCCCAAACATCCCAGAGATCATCACGGTCACCTCCGACTAGATTAAAGAAACTTGTGGGACCAAGCGATGTGTCGATAGGACTAGGGTTGAAGCAGGCGAGAGAGGTGAAGAGTCTGTTGATGCAAGTGAAGAGTCTTTGTTAGATAAAAAGGGATATTTATGTTGGTTTGCCTTAGATTTTTTTAGCCCTGTCAAGTTTTTCCCTTGTTGGGTGTTCCTGGTTTCCTAGTGGTATGGCGTTTATGAAACCTTCTATTTGTGGCTTTGATGAATGGAACATTAAGTTGACTCATATAATTTTAGGATGATGTTATGGAAAGAAACAAACCCACAATCTACTGAATTACTAGTAAAGACTAGTATCCCTAATTTTCCTGATTATATTTTTAGAGCTGCTTATAATTTAGCTAGTTAATTGAAATCTTTTAGCTTTAGAAATTACATGGACCGAATTTCATCAGATTTGCATCAGATCTTAAAAATATTGAAGGCAAACTAGTCGGTGTCTATAGCGTTAGGTTCTTGGGACTTCTGTTACAACTAGAAGCTTGTTTGCTGTAAAGCTTTATTCAATATTTTTGCTGCAGTAGCTAAACATTGAAATGGCTTCTCATTCCCTACCACTTTGTAAAATTCTATCGAACTTTCTTTTGTAGGAGACCCTTACAGGCACCTCATCCAAGGTTGCATTTAATAATATATTTTCAATAGATTTGAGATGTGGTAAGGGTTTGTTTTTATTTTTATGTCATAGATAAACAAGCTTCTTCTCTACTATCTTATAGAAATGTAGACTATAGCACTTGGTAAATCAGCTATCAAACATGATTTTAATTTAAGGGAAAATCCTCTTTATCCCTTAAGGGTTTGGCCTTGGAGCACTTGACTACCTATCAATTAAAAATGCCATAGACTCCTCATGTGCTTTTAGACTAAATTGCAACACTAACTCCGTAATCTTAATACCTATCTACTTTCTTCTCATTCTCTCTCTTCTGCTATATATAATATGTATTTTTTATTCTAATTACATGTTAACCAAATAAATTATTAGCCTATACACCCTAACATTATAATTTATTTTGTAAGTTATATCTTAATTTATAATTTAATCATATTATACACATATAACATTGTATATATAAATGAACAAGTTTTACAATACACTGGAGTTATTCAAATTGGAAGACGTATTTTCGGTACTGGAATTGATTTTCAGGACTAGAATGTGTGATGGCAGTGGGTGCTATTGGGTTTGTATAGAATGGTGGGTGAGGGGTGAGGGAATGGCAAGGCTAGTGGGTGAGGGGAGACGGGGCTAAGTTGGGGAGAGAGGTTGATAGGAGATGGTTGTGGAAGTGAAAAAGGATTACAGGGGTGGTGGGTGAGCAAAGTGAGTATTGTAACGGGTCTAAGTGAGATGAAAGGAGATGGCAGGATAAAGGGGAGCAAGGTTTTAAAAATGGGCTGAAACTGTTATGTAACACCATTACATAATATTGCTACCCATTACAGCTGTTTTGGCAATGTGATTCAATTGCACAATTGTAACGGCCGTCATTGTTATGAACACCTGTAACAGGTTAGAAGATGATGTTAATGATGTTTAACTATTGTAAAGTTGAACAATAGTTAGAATTGATATATACATATCAATGATGTTTTATTTACAAAATGGTATTGCTAGTCATTTAATTTGTTAATGTTTCATTTACTTTCCACTGAAATTTTTTCATTTTTTGTCCAACTTTACAATGAAGTGATGTGCAAATATTTTCAACAAAAATTTGCCTGACATTATTTCTCATTTGCTTTGGTACAGATGGATGATCTCATGCACGAAGCTAAATTGTACAGGACTAATTGACAGTATAAGCATTTTTGGAAGGAATATATATTTTTGGATAGATGTATGTATGGAAAAAATTTGGGTGGACTAGTAGTTATATTTTTGGATGGATGTGTATGGAAAATATTTGGGTAGATTACTAGTGTGTATATTTTTTGATAGATGCGCATGTATAACAATTTAAAACATAATAACAAGTAATTGCTATGTTTTAAATTGTTATGTTAGATAGATGTGACTTGGATGATTATATAGATTACAAGTGGATTTTTAATTGGAGGAATATGTAGTTTGAAATTACTTGTGGATGAAAACTTATAATAGTTGATGACTTTCATTAAACAGGTTCAAGATTGGATGATTTATGTATTTTGTCGAATGTTTATAATTCAGTTGATTTGAATGATTCTTGCAAATTAAATATTATATTGAATGGATTGGATGAATTATTATGAATTACAGGTTTACTTTGTTGGATGTCGGCGACCAAATTTTGAATTTGTTTTTTTGGTTTTGGCGACCAATTGATTAGTCGGGAAAGATAACTAATATTTTTGCCAACTAAATAAGGTAGGCGAGAGGGTACATTTGGCGACTAAATAATTAGTTGTTAAAATCATTAATTTTGGCAACCAAAGGATTTCGTCGTTAATAGGTCAATTGTTGACTAAAGTTTTAGTTGCGTAAACATTCTTTTTCGCGACTAACATGTTTGGTGGTGGAGGAATGTGACAATTGGCGACCAAACTTTTTGGTCGCAGAATGTGACAATTGGCAACCAAAATTTTTGGTCGCCAAAACGGGCCACAATTGCCAACCAAACTTTTTGGTCGTGGAATGTGTTATTTGCCGACTAAATTTGTTGGTCGCGGAATGTATTGCCGACCAAAGTTTTTGGTCGTGGAATGTGACAATTGGCGACCCCATTTTTTGGTCGCCAAAATGGGTCACAATTGTCGACCAAAGTTTTTTGTCGTGGAAAATGAATTACAATTGCCGACCAAACTTTTTGGTCGTTGAATATGCGAATTGGCGACTAACATGTTTGGTTGGGAAAATATAATTTTTTGCGACTAAAGTGTTTTAACTACTAAATGGATTAGTCGCAGTAATTATATATTTAGCAACCAAAAACTTAGTCGGCAAATATAACTTTTTCGCGACTAAAAATTTTTTTAGTCGCTAAATACTTTCCGCGACCCTCAATTGGCGACCAAAGTGGCGACTAAAAAAATTAGTCGCGGATAACTTTTGCCGACTAAAAATGGACTTTTGCCGACCAAAAATTTAGTCAGCAAAAGTGTGAATTCTTGTAGTGTTCCTTCAACTATAAACCCATAAATAAGATGTTTTTTTTTTTAAGATTTTTCAAAATGGAGTGTAAGGTTGGGAATAGAATCTCAAAAATCGAAGCCTTCTGCTGAAGAATTTGAATGATTGTACAACGTAACTTTTCATCATCGAGTGTTCAAAGTGTAGCGCCCAAGTCTTAAGGTTGGTCAAAAATGGGGTGTCTACAGTTGCCCCTCTTTGACTGAGCTAGAAGTCATGAAATGGCGTTAGTGAATGTCAAAGCCTGAAGACGGCCCATTTTGACAAGGTCATAAGACTTGGGCAAACAAACAAAATGCGGATGCAGTTGGTTGAACTCGAAAGTTGCCTACGTATCCCTTTGCAAGGAATCAAACCAGTGTAGTTCTGGGATAGGATGCAAATGATACACAATGTAACGAAATAATCAAACCACAAGCAGTGCAAAAACACGAATACCATAAAGGAATGGAGATGTAAATCAAACTACGCTTAACATAGAAAAAGTGGCAGAACCCTCAAACCACAATTCTTGCAGAATAGGTGCATATACATGCAGAACCATGCATTTCGTAAAAAGAGTACAAGTAATTTGGATGGTATGATATAAGTAAGGAATGATCTGTTGGGAAAAGATAATGATCCTAAATATTGAATGTAACAAGACCAAGTACAATGCAATGGATGGACACAAACCAAACCACGTCTAACACAAAAAGGTGTCGGAACCCTCAGACCATAACTCTTGCGGAATAGGCCCGTACACATGCAGAACAATGTTTTAACATGGGAAATGTATGAGCATATGCCAAACTAAGCTTAATAGGGAAATGATGCAAGCAATGAAATGGTATGATGTAATGGATGTAATGGATAGTATAGTAGATGCATGTGATAGATGCCATATGCAATGTGATAGAGGTACTAGATAATAAAATGTAGCAGTTGGGAAGTGAAAGTACCTTACAGGGGTAATTGGCGATGACTTACCTCTTGTGCTTCCAAACCACAGGTACTACTTTTCTCCATGGCCATGTTTGTAACTTTTCTTATTCTCTAACAGGGTGATAGACTAGGTTCAGTATCCAGAATTAAGGCACATACAAGCTACCTCAACCTATGGGGCTGCCATATAGATTTGAAGCCCAGAATACACCCTTAGGTATTTAAACTAGACTTTAGTCTCAGAAATTCCAAACATTTGTATTCTAGGCCTCGGCCATTCAAACTCTAGTTTCCACCATCTCAGTTGATCCCCTAAGAACTCACTACAAACACAGTCAGGTGACTATACCAGACCGCCTGAAGTTGTTCGAGCACGACAAACACCAAAGGAATTCCACCTTTAGAGGATTTAAGGTCTCCTAGACCCAATGAGTGCACAAGACAGTGTGGGTCAGGTACACAAACAATGCAGGGTGAATGAATGCACAAAACAATGCTATGTAGGTAAATGCACAAAACAATGTTGTGTAGGTGCACAAGACAATGCGGTATAGGTGAATGCACAAAACAGTGTGATCCAAGGTGCACAAAACCGTGCGATACAAGGTGAATGTACAAAACAGTGCTATGCAAGGTGCACAAAACCATGCGATACATGGTGAATGCGCAAAATAGTGCGATACAAGGTGAATGCACGAAACAGTACGATGCAAGGTGCACAAAATAGTGCGATACAAGGTGCACAAAATAGTGCGATGTAAGGTGCACAAGATAGTGCAATGCAGGTGCACAAGACAGTGTGATTGAGGTGCATAAAATAGTGCGATGCAAGATGAATACACAAAACAGTGCGATATAAGATGAATGCATAAAACAATGCTATGTAGGATGCAATATAAGATGACTGCACAAAACAGTGCTATGGAAGATGCACAGTGCTATATGGGTACACAAAACAATGCTACGCAAGGGTAATGAGCACTATGTAAAGTAGCGCATCATATACCTTATGAAATATAGGGCAAATTGCCACAATGTATTGAAAATATAACTGAAAAACAATTCGGAAGGTAACTCAACGAAACTCTGTTAAGTACAGAACAAAGTCAAGAGCAAGAGCAACCAATCACGCAAAATAACCAGAGTGTATGAGCATGCATCCATAATCCAAAGCAAATGTATTAATCAAAAGAAAGATAGCAATCCCAAGAGAGTTTTGAAAAGGTCGAAGACAACTTTTGAAAGCTGAATCATAGCAGAATCATCATGGGAGTGAGCTACCCTAATCTAGGAGAAAGTGCCCAACAAACGGCTCTAAGCGGACTGACAGAAAGGTTAGGTTCATGCCCCTTGTTCAATTGATGGTAGGATCAAATGTATTGAAAATTTCCCTTAGTGTCCAATCACTGGCCACCTATTGGGTTCATGCCTCTTGTTCAATGGATGGCCCAATCAGATGTACTAAAAATTGCCCCTAGTGTCCAATCACTGGTCACATTTTTCAACATTATGCAGGTACGCGTGATGGGGATCATTAGATCCTGGAACAATTGCTAACCAGATGTACTAAAAATTGCCCCTAGTGTCCAATCACTGGTCACATTTTTCAACATTATGCAGGTACGTGTGATGGGGATCATTAGATCCTGGAACAATTGCTAACCAATCAGACTCATGCTTCTTTTCTGCCCCGACATGTTGAGAACTTACTCTTGTCTCCTCCAAAGTAGTGATGGATTCCTTACATATACTTTGCAATGATCATGAACCCGATGCCCCTTGTATGGGCACTCGCAGTTTGTTTATGAATTCCACCCATGGACTTGTTTTTGAGTTCGAAGCGAACATTGTGTATAGATTTTGACCATGCCACTTTGTTCAACTTTGAGCGACAGACACGCTATGGTGACTCGATAAAGAGCGACAAACACGTTATGGTGACTCGATGAAGAGCGCGAACTGAGACAAATGCTAGACACGACACAACATAATTCACAACTGACCCAAAAGAAGAAAAAGACTTAAGGTAACTGATCATTCATAGTGCCCCTAGTATTACTTATGTTTCCTTTAGAAATCAAATTCGCAAAACCTAAGTTTCAATTCCTTTTTGTTGCTCAAGTTAGAGATTCTATTGATAAGTTCAAGTATTGAAAATTTCTCCACTTGTTGATTCAAGCTAGTTCTTTCTTACCCAACGCAAGTATGATATGCACAGCAGTCGGTGTAGCTCATGGATTGATGCAAAGCTGATGAGGTGAATTAGGCAAGGTGATTGGGTTGAGATGAATAACATGGATATAGTTGAGACCGCACTTTAGGATGAAGTTGCCTACGTATCCCAAGATGGGAATCAGGTCAACGTAGTTCATGGCTAAGGTTCATTCAGGTATTAACTCTCTCCTTTTGCACTCTAACTTTTGTCAAAGTTGCCCCTTCGAGATTTTCAACCTTACGAGTTCTATTTATTTGATTTCTCATTTTTCATGCTCTAACTTTTTCCTAGGTTGCTCTTTTGAGTTTTCGGCTCAGCGAGCCTCTCAAGAATAGCGTCACAACATTTGCGATGAATTTGATCAATAGTCATCCTTACCCTAACACTAGAACTGGCTTCACCTTGATTTGAGCTTGGTTCTCCATTCTTTTATGCATGCCTTCTTCCTTTCTTTTGCCCTATTTGCAAAGTTGATTCTTCTCATAAGGTGATATTTCCTCGTGTCGGCTTCCCCGAATTCAGACAAAAATTCATTTCCTCATAGTTGATTGGATTTCATTCCAATGGATACCCCTGGCTTGATGGTTGACTTCTTTTCCATTTTCTTCTTTTTTTCTTTTTCTTTTCTTTTTCCTTTTTTTTTCTTCTTCTTTTGGTTTCTTTTATCCATTTCTTTTTGAAGTAATGAAAACATCAGGGGGAGAAATTCTATGATTGTGAGGTCTGAAAGTCGCCTTGTACTTACAGGTCTGAAAGTCGTCTTGTGCTTGCCAAAATGATCGCCTAACAGCGAAGAGAATCCCAGGACAATGTGGAATACCATGCACAATTCTAAACCTATCTTCACAAGTTTTACAAAAGAAACAACTTAAAATTTTGAAATCATAAAGGACTCTGTGACGACAATCCATAATTCACTCAAACCATTTAGGGGATCCTTCTCAACACTCGCGATTATTAACGAAATCTCATTAAAATAAAATAAAAAATTGGAGCTTTTCTATTTTCAAAAAGGTCACACATGAATTACTACAGCCACTATAAAATAATCAGAAACTCGAATCCCACTTTCTTATTATTAAAATAACAAAATGAAGGCTCGAGGGTACACAAGAGTTACTAAAAGGCAAAGACAACACAAGAAAAGACAATGAAAATAAAACTCACACCTTAACTATTTACAAAACATAACTCGACACAAAATCAACATCGTTAAGACATAAAGGGCTTTTCACCCTCCAAGTCCATTTGTAGATTTCAGAAATAGCTTTAAGTATCCCACGAGAGGGTCTAAACCTGCCTTCAAGTAAGCAATAACATCCACACCCAGCAGGATTGATTTCAGGCTTTCAAATTGGGTCTCAAAGATTGAGCCTCACAATTACCCCGGCTGTCTCCATGCATCTCTTAGACCAAAACAATTTCTTTTTCACGCTATGCCCCTAGTTCACGCCATGCCCCTAGTTCAGAAGGTCCTTTCCAAGTGCTTTTGACAATTTCCCTAGTTGAGACTGATTCCAACCATCAGTGCTGGCATCTGTAGATAGCCCATTGTTTCATCAAGCTTGAACTCACCAAGATCGAGTAAACTTTCCATCTCTTCAAAGATTATGTTCCTTTTGCTCAGATTAGAATCGAAAGATTCAAGAATGAACACAACGGGTTTGGGCTCATTGGCAGGTATGATATGTTGGCTAGGATAATGGTTAGTTGTTGGCAAGTCGTGGATGGGGTTTATGTTATGGGGTGGCAATCTATTGGGGTCAGGGAGAGGTTTATTGACAACTTTGGGATTTTCAGGTGGGGTGATGACCTTATTGTCAATTAGGTCTTGAATTTCATGGTGAAGGAAAAAGCAACAGTCAGTATGATGACCGTACTACTGATGGAATGTGCAATATTGGGTAAGGTCATGTCTAGGTGGGAGAGGGTTAGGGAGATGTTAAGGATTGAGTGGTTTGAGATACCCTTTCTCCATCAATACCTTCAATGTGAGGGTTGGGCTCATATGGAGATGGGCAAAGGTTCTTTTTTTTCATTGTTTGCCCTTGATTCAAATCTCAGCCTGAGCGATAAAAATGTCATCCACAATCTTTGCAACAACTACAAGCACTTGCTGCTTGTTCAACCTTTTGACCTTCAAAGTCTCAATAGCCCACTGAAGATGTGCATAATCAATACTTGCCCTAGCCTTGTTCTTGCCACTTGCTTTAGCTTAGCCAAGGGATTGGGTGGCTATATCGAAGTGAGACCCATTTGTTGTTAATATGTCATCACCCCGACTTGAGATAACTTTGGGTTGGCGCTTTCCAATTGCATCTTGCCCCAAGATTGGGGAGTTTTTCGATGTGGACCTTTTGGCATATGATGTGGTAGATGATGGAGCCAAGAGCCCAAAGGCTAAATCTGCCATCGTTCTTTGAAGATCTTCAATCATGCTCAACAACTCAGGAGTAGCGGCTTCAGCCATTGGTGATCGCAATGTATTTGACCTAACTTGGTCTTGATGAATAGGTTAGGTTGGACTCTTTGGCATAGGTTGGACTGGAATTGGGCTATTATGGAGTTTGAGTTTAAGTTTTTGGGGTTCAAGTGCATCCATCATGCACAAGTCCGTGCTTTCTGGAATGCACATCTCAGGCTTGGGTAAATGAGCCGGGGTGATATATATAATGGGGTCAAAGGTAGGAGGTAGTGTATGGATGAGGTTAAGGTGAGGAGGAGGTACTTGGTCATGGATGGGAAGTGGGTTCATGGTAACATTGGGTTCTTGAGGTGGAGCTATTGTCTAGTTGTCGATGAGATTTGAAACCTCATGACGAAGGCGGTAGCAGCGATCGGTGCCATGACTGCGCTGCTGATGGTATGCACAGTATTTGGTGGGGTTATGTCTAGCAGAGAGTGGGTCAAGAAGAGGTTGGGGATCAAGGGGTTTGAGATACCCTCTTTCCATCAGGACTTTTAGTGTGCTAGTTAGGCTCATATGGAGAGGGTGAAACTTCTGCGTTGAGCTCGGGTTGGGCCGACTATTTATGGGTTGGTATTGGCAAAATGGTTAGCAATTTGTGGGTTGGTATTGGCAAAAGGGTTAGCAATTTATGGGTTGGTATTGGCAAAAGGGTTGACAATTTGGGATCAGTGGTGATGGTATTGATTTCAGTGGGTTTGGGAATAGTGCTACTGCTAGCATTGGTACTCATGGAAAACACCCTTCTTGTTGGTTCGTTTGTTCTAGGAATAATCCATTTGTTAAATGTGCTCTCATCTGAACCCCTAATTCGTGCAAATTTTTGAAAGTGAACTGTGGAGCGACTATTAACCTTTGTAACATATCCGGCTCAAGGTTCTGCACCACTATCCGCACTTGGTCCCTCTTAGAAGGTCGATCTATCATTCGTGCTACCATTGCTCTCCATCTTGGAACAAATTGCACAAAAGGTTCTTTAGGGTTCTAGTGGGTTGTTTTAAGCTCTTGGGTGGTCATTTCAATTTGGGTATTGTAAGAATACTGATTGACAAATGCCACAGCCAACTCTTCCAAGTTTTGCTTCACTTTATCCTCCAATTTGGCATACCAAGTAGCTGCTATACCCCAACAGGGTTCTTCCATACAAAGAGAGTTTATGAGGCTTAGTCAGACCCATTTGTTTCAGGACGTCCAGGAAAAGCTGGATATGTACCATAAGATCTCCAGACTCGTCGAAACGGTCAATGTGTGGCATTTTGAACCTGTCTGGGAGCCTTATAGCAGCCTCAGTGTACCCATCCTCAATGTCGGGAATGGAGTTAATTCCCTGTGCCTTTTCGAATTGCTTCTCATGGTTAGCAATTTTTAACAAGGCAGGGTCGAGATCATTAATATTAAAGGGAAAAAGCCCCTCATTAGGCTAAACTGGATTAGTCTAGACAGGTTTGACTGGATTGGGCTTTTTAGAATTGGTCTTTTGGCATTGGATGGATCTTTTCTGATTTGGCCTTTGGGGATCAAATGGACTAGACATCTGCTGAGTGGTTTTTTTCTAGGATTTCATGGACTGGGCCTTTGCTGAGTTGGGTACAGCTCCTTCTTTGTCTTAGACAAACCTAGCATTAAAAACAAATGCCCCATCAGATCGGGATACCGGGCATGCTAGTCAAAACAAAGTAGGATACAAATTTTGGCCCTGGTTTTGGTTCTGATATTTTTCCACCATATCCAACAGAAACCCCTAAATTTTGACCCAAATTCTGATTCTGATATGACCCTCAAGTCTGAAAGGAATCGCCTCAAGATTAAGACTCTCTAAGGATTGTATCACACATTGCGAAAGATTTCACATTTTGCACAAAAGCATTCCAAACACCCCTACGAAGGTAGGGTTTCCCTATCCTAGCTTTGACATGATCTAGGGTTTCACTACTTTAAGCAAGTAGTTTCACAAAATCTTGCATAAGGGTGAGCATCCTATCCTGTGTTGGAACTGTCACTATGGCTTTACTATATATAGCTAAGTCGAATGGTCAAAAGGGGCACCTCGGTAAGATTAGTGTCATGACCCGAACCCACCCTTATGAGTTAAAGTCATAACCGGCCAGTAATCATGAGATTACCTACGGCCTCAAGCCTGATTAAACATGTTTCAATAAAAGTAAAGGGGGCTAAAATGGAAGCAGACTTAAAAATTTTGTCCAATGAACTGTGCTTATGTGGCATAGCAAAATTATTCCAAAGCATTTCTATAATAACTCACATATATAGGCAAAATTAACATCTTGTACATCTAGGAGCTTCAAACATATAGTCAACCAACAAAATCTTATACACATAGGTGATCCAACATATTCACCAAAGTAGCAAAAGGGGCAAACAAAAGAACAAAAATAAAGTCTCATGGGTGAGATGTTCGGGCTGACTCCACAAAACTTGACTTCCTCTCACATTCTTTACTGAGGCTAGGTTGGGACATCTCTTGGCTCACCTACATACATATAAATGAGAGTGAGCGAAAGCCCAGTGAATAATATCAAAATAAAGAAGCTACATGAATGAAATTCATAACAGACATATCAAACGGCAATAGGCCCATTCATATTTATATCTGGTTTTATCAAACGGCCTCAGGCCCAAACATATCAGATGGCCTTTGGCCCAAAATTCATTCATGTCAGACGGCGTCGGGCCTAACTTATTCATGTCAAACAGCGTTTGGCCCAATTCTTTCATGTCAAATGGCTTTTGGCCCAATTCATTCATATCAAACAGCCTTTGGCCCAATCATTCGTGTCAAATTGCTTTTGGCCCAATCATTTATGTCAAATGGCTTTTGGCCCAATTCATTCATGTCAAATGGCCTTTGGCCCAATTCATTTATGTCAAACGGCCTTGGCCTAATCATATGGCATAACGAATATTCATCCATAATTCAAATTAACAAATCCATGAGACTTATACAGAAGTATTTGGAAAGTAACATACTTCAAAAATATCTTTACTAAGATATTACTCACAGTGTTCTGCCGATGGATTTGCTCTTTTGGCTGACCCTACACATTTCATAACACATTGGGTTATAAGCGATTCAATCCATTCTTAATTTATTTATTTCTCTTAAGCCTCTTTATTATCCTTTTTGTTCATTTACAATGTTAAATGCATGTCTAAGAGTGCTTAGAAATGTAAGAGAATGGAAAACGAAACACAAAATAACTTTTCAAAATTTCTGAAACAGGGTTCTCTGCTCGAGCGTAGCTTTGGTCGCTCGAGTGGACCGCAAAACTATGAAAAAGTACTGGTTGCTTGAATTTCATACTCAAGTGAGATTTTTGATGCTCGGGCGGAGAGTGTTGCAAAATAGGGTATGCTAGAGCCACTGTGCAATTCCCTGCAAAAATTCTGGGAGTTAAATTTTCACGCTTGAGCTAGACTTTTCTCGCTCGAGCGGACTAGTCAAATTCTAGGTTTTCCAGCAAGCTGTTTAAGCTTCAAAACATAACCCCAAAGGCTCTAAAGTTTGCAAATCAATGCCAAATCATAGAAAACATTGTGTACCATAAGAACTTGGATAATTTGAGGCCAATTGTTCAAAATCATGGTCCATTTCCAAAATCATTCAAAATTCTCCTTATCAATTTCAAAACTCATGCATTCAAACTTTATACAAACTTTATATCTTCATGAATCATGCATGCATGTTAATTTTTTACTCCGATTCCATTTCAAATGGTACAAATGATGTTTATAATCATGAAGCTCATGAAAATTATGCATGCATGTATGATTTCATGCCGTATTTTTCATGTTCCAACAATCATCTTCTAAATACAAACATGAGTCCTTAGAATTGAGTTTCATACCATGATAATTCTTATATGCATGTGTATATTGACTTCAAATTCATCATATATAACTTAAACCTTGTTCTTGATTACCAATTCTCTTTAAATTCATATAATTACAAACTCCAACTCGTGAATTAAGGGTTGGTTACCCACCTAGAAGCTCTAATCCTTCCAAATTTAGCTTATTTCTTGAGTCTAGCTGCCAAATTCCCAAGCTTTTAGCCAAAATCCACAATTTGAGCCCTTTTCTCTCTCTAGAACCGTCTCTCTCTCTCTCTCTCTCTCTCTCGAGTATATTTCAGATTTTGAGCTCAAATCGGGAGCTTAAGTATAAATAGGCCTATATATATAAATATATGTGCTTGCCTAATCAACCTTGATTAAGACTAATTAATTGTGCCTATTTCAATCAATAAAATCTAATTAATTTGGTCTGAATCAGTTCTTGATTAAATTTCACCGTAGGCTCTAAAAATCATGCAAAGCATAAAAATACAGTCAATTTCAGTTTCTGTTGCCTCTAGGGCTTTTAATTAAATTTTATAGCGGGAAATCAAACAGATTTTCCTACAGTGAACAGATAGAAATTAAAAAGCACATATAATCATATAAATGGCACCCAAAATCATATTAAGCACATAATCACGATCATAAGTAAGATTAATTAACATAACACAGGATAGGGTTATCACAATCTTTCCCCCTTAGGAAGTTTGGTCCTCTAAACTTATTTTACCTCCATCCGGAAACAAATGTGGGTAGTGTAGTCGCATCTCATCATCTTTTTCCCATGTAGCGTCCTTTCCATAGTGTTGTTTCCATTCTACCTTCACCATTGGGATGGACTTATCTCTCAATTGTTTTATCTGCCGGTTAATGATTTGCTCTGGCCATTCTTCGTATTCCATATTCTCATCAAGAGCTATCTGGTGGTAATCAATCACATGAAATGGATCTCGAAGATAGCCCCTCAACATCAATATGTGGAACACGTTGTGCATTTGTTCAAATCCCGATGGCAAAGCAACTGGACCAAGCCTTTCCAGAATTTGAAACGGCCCAATATATCGGGGTGACAATTTACCTTTCTTGCCAAATCTCAACTGACCCTTCATTAGAATCACACGAATGAATACATGGTCACCAACCTCATACTCAAGAGGTATTTTTTGAACATCCGCATAATTCTTCTGTTGACTCTGTGCTATCTTGAGTCTTTGTTGGATGATTTTAATTTTCTCAGAAGTGTCTTGCACAATTCCAGGTCCAAGTAGAGCCCTATCCCTGACCTCTGTCCAATAATTTAGCAATATGCACTTTCTGCTATACAACGCTTCGTATGGTGCCATACCGATGCTGGAATGGAAACTGTTATTGTATGAGAATTCAACTAGTGGCAAATAATCTTTCCAGCTCCCTTGAAAGTCCAAAGCACACATTCTGAGCATGTCTTCCAAAGTCTATATGGTTCGTTCTGATTGCCCGTCTGTTTGTGGATGGAGCAAGGTACTGAACCTCAGTTCTGTTCCCATTGCTCTTTGTAGGCTTTTCCATAATCTAGACACAAATTTTTAATCTATCCGATACTATAGATATCGAAACTTCGTGCAAATGAACAATCTCATCAACATATATAGTGGCTAATCTATAAGCATCAAATGTAGTTCTAATAAGCAGAAAATGTGCAAATTTGGTCAGTCTATCAACTATAACCCAAATTTAATCCATACCTCTAGGAGTTCCATGGTCACATGCTCCCATTTCCATTCTGGAATAGGGAGAGGTTGAAGTAGATCGCCCGACTTCTGATGTTCAGCTTTAACCCGTTGACATTGAAGGCACTTGGATACATACTCTACGATTTCCTTCGTCATTTTGGGCCACCAATAGCTTTACTTCAAGTCTCGATACATTTTGTTGTTACGCGGATGCATAGCAAACATCGGCTTGTGAGCTTTATTTAGGATTCTCTTCTTCAGTTCAGGAATGTTTGGGACACACATTCGGTTTTGAAATCTCAACACTTTACCATCAATGTTGAATTTTGATTTCGGATTTGCCTCAAACTCATCAATCATTTTCTTAAGGAACTCATCCTCTTTGTGCCTTTGTTTAACTTTATTAACTATTGTTGGCTTAGCTGAAATGTTGGCTATCAATCCGGCTTGTTCGTGCAACACAACTTCAATCTCGGCTCTCTCAAAATCTACCAAGATTTCCTTCTGTCCAGTAAGTAAACAAGCTAAATGCCCTATCGATTTTCTGCTCAAGGCATCAGTAACTGTATTGGCTTTCCCGGGGTGATACTGAATTTGGAGATCATAATCTTTTATTAATCCAAGCCATCTTCTTTGCCGCATATTCAACTCATTCTGAATAAAGAAGTACTTTAAACTTTTATAATTTATGTAGACTTCACATTTTGCCCCATACAAGTAATGCCGCCAGATTTTCAAAGAAAATACAATTGCAGCCAATTCCAGGTCATGTGTTGGGTAGTTCTTCTCATGTGGCCTCAATTGTTGAAAGGCGTAGGCAATCACCCTTCCATTTTGCATTAATACACAACCCAAACCTTTATAAGAAGCATCACTATATATCTCAATGTTTTTCATACCTGAGGGCAATGTTAAAACCGGTGCAGTGGTTAGTCTTGCTTTCAGTTCTTGAAAGGCAGATTCTTTTTCATCATCCCATTCAAATGGTTGTCCTTTGCGTGTCAGTTTGGTAAGAGGTACGACAATTTTTGAAAAGTCCTTCACAAACCTTCTATAGTACCCAGCTAAACCCATGAAACTGCAGACCTCAGTTACATTTGTTGGTGTAGCCAACTCACAATTGCCTCTATTTTCTATAGGTCTACCCCATCTCTGTTGATGACATGCCTTAAGAAAATAACTTCATCCAGCCAAAACTCACAATTCTTTAGTTTAGCAAATAATTTATTCTCTCTAAGTGTTTGTAAGACGGTTATCAAATGTTGTTCATGTTCAAGTCTACTCTTTGAATATATCAGAATATCATCAATAAAAACTACAACAAATTCATTGAGGTAAGGTTTAAAAATTCAGTTCATAAGATCCATAAATGCTGTCGGGGCACTAGTCACTCCAAACGGCATAACAAGGAATTCATAATGACCATACCTCATTCTGAATACGGTTTTCTCAACATCATATGCCTTTACCTTCAATTGGTGGTACCCGAATCTCAAATCAATTTTAGAAAATACTTGTGAGCCCTGTAATTGATCAAACAAGTTGTCAATACGGGGTAAAGGATATTTATTCTTTATCGTTACCTTGTTCAATTCACGATAATCAATACACAGGCGCAAGGTTCCATCTTTCTTTTTCTCAAATAATATCGATGCACCCCATGGTGAAGTTCTTGGTCGAATTAACCCTTTGTAAGGGGTTTTTGAGATAGGCTGAATGTCTGGCATAATATCAATAGTAAACTCTATCTCTCTATCAACCAATTCACTTGGCAATTCATCTGGGAATACATCTGGAAACTTGGTAATAATAGGGATAATGTTCAATTTAACATTCACAGATTGTTTAGACAATACACAACATAAGTTGTCATGCCCCCAAACTCGCCCCTAAAAGTTCGGGCATGACCCATTCAAAAACAGACCGATAACCTGGTGTATATATATAGCGTATGGGGCCTTGACGGAAGCACAAAATATTAGAAGAATACAAAACCAAAAACTCCATTGAGCTATTGCTAACATGCCAGGATCTCATACATTGCATGCATCATAAAAGGGGTGATAGAATCCAAAAATATTCCTTAGCAGTACATATACCCAAACACATATACAAACCCAGCCCTATAGTCGGGCATGTAACAAAAAAAACTGTTGAAGTTATATACATTCAACCTTGGAAGGATAGCCAAGAAGTAAGCTAATTATCTTAATAAGCTTCACAAAATAAGTGGCCTCGTGAGTGCTTGGATGCATGAAGGTTGACAAAAGAAATCGGGCGTCATGGGTTAGGATTGACCACCTGGTTGGTTGCCTATAGAAACAGACATAACAGAGAGTGAGCCGGGCTCAGTGAATAGTAATATGTAAATGAGACAATGCTTAACTTGAAACATGACATATATCAATACATATGAAAGTGTAGGGATCACATGGTTAGCCTGAATCTGTGTTCATTTCATAACGGCCTTAGGCCCAAACTTGAACATAAAATCTTGAAACATCACATCTTAAATCATAGTGGCTTGAAGCCCTTGAACATGGTGGCATAGTGCCCTTGAACTTGATGGCATAAAGCCCTTAAGCATGATGGCATAAAGCCCTTAAACATACTTGTATGAATTCAAGAGGTGTCTCACACGGATTCTAGAGGTGGCTCACGTCGTAGCACTTAGTTCCGTGTAGCACTTTGTTTCATATCATTATAACTTATATTGAATGGCCATAGGCCCAGAGTCTTATAGGAGGAAGATATTTTTGCTTCTTAAAACATTCTTGAAACATTAACATGGAACATTCACATACATACTTGAAATATTAATCATTAGCTATATGTAAAGCGGATAATGATACTACTACTCACAGGGTTGTGACGACGTGCTTGTCCCTCCCGGAGTGTGCCCTGCACACATTCAAACCTTACACTTTAGTTCCCCTTTTCATATCAAATTACTTTCTATTTCGTTTTACTTCGAAGGAATTTATTCATATTAAAAAGGCATCAAATACATATTCCGACAACATTAGAAGGTTCTACACGCAAAACGGAGCGACCCACATTTTTCAGCATGGGCCGCACGTGCGGCTGTGAGCCCCGCACGTGCGGCAAAATGCCCCGCACGTGCCTTTTAGACAGTGGCCCAGCCCCTGTTTTCTCACCATTTCCCGCACGTGCGGCCATGACTCCCGCACGTGCGGCAGCACCTCCCGCACGTGCGGCCATGACCCCCGCACGTGCGGCGATTCTGCCCAAAAATGTCCGAAAATTCTTGCAAAATCTCACCTTTTAGAAAACATGAACAAGGCTCTAAAATGGACCTTTTCATTACTAAATCATGGTTCAAAAAGCATGAAATTCAAGGTACAATATACAACACTCTAGCTTGAATTAAGTATATGCACATAACTCAATTCAATGGACCAAAAATTGAAACTCATAAATACACTTCCATGTCTTGAGGTTCTTAGCTTCTCATGCACACAACATAGATACACAAAATCATGCTCATAAGAATGAATACCAACTTGATAGTGAAAGAAACCCTTGATGATAGGATTAACATACCAAATTTCAACATACACACACACACACACACACACAAGACCTCCATCACAATTTAGATCATTCTATATCAAAACTTTCTATTTCACTTTGGGGGAGAGGATTGGACTAGGGAAAATTGAACTTACCTTAGCTTCAATCCCTCTCAAGGCCTCCTTCTTCTTCCTCTCAACATTTTGCTCCCAAAGAGCATTTCTTGAGGTAGGGCTTAAGTCTTATGTTCTAGGAGAAGCTTATAGACATATATATATAGATATATTGATTGAATAAAGACAAAAAGTAATCGTTTAAACAGCCGAAACTGAAATTTCCTAAAAATGCTCAATATTACCTAAAAATTATACTGATTACATATATAAAATCAATTTCAGATAATTAAGCCTCTAAGGCTTCCAATTTCTGATCTAAGCATTCTTATGTAACAAATACTTCTCTTGTTGAACAGATAGACATCCCTAATCACATGGTTCACTTACTTAATTTAAATTGTCCATAGAATTCCGCAGTAAGTATTCAAAATCACAAAATAGGATCCGAAAATATAACAAAGAACATGTACGAGGGTCGGGTTATTACATAAGTAGCCTTGGTACCCTTTCCTGATTAATTTATATGCTTTCATTGCAGATATCAGATAAGGTGGAGGCACTACCCCGTTACCCACAAACACAATTTCTTCATGCCCTGGTGGTCTAAATACAACTCGTTTCATTACACAATCAATGGTGGCACAGTATTTAGATAACCAGTCCATGCCCAAAATTGCATCAAAGTGTCTAAAGTCCAAGGGTAACAAATCTACATACAAAGTAGCATTCCCAATATGCATATTGCAAAATCGACACACAGATGTACACAACACAGATTCCCCGGATGGAGCAGATACACATAGCAAATATGGCAACGATTCTAAAGGTCTACTCAATCTATATGCAAATGCATTCAATTAACACAAATGCATCCTGATTACATATAGAGATAGTACCTGAAATAACGGTTGCAGTATTCCGTGTATCGCCTGAAACGAGCGCGAAGACTCTCCCTTGCCTCGTGGTGTCTCCAGTGGTAGTAGGCCTTGTAGTGTTTCCTAGTTTTGGGATCGATGCAGTTGAGCTAGTAGCTAACTTCCCACTGTTTTGATTACAATCCCTGGCTATGTGCCCTGTTTTACCATACTTAAAGCAGGCCCTTGAAACACGGTAGCAAACACTACGATGTCTTTTACCACATTGGTTGCACATTGGAGACGTATCTCTGGAAGAATTTGAAGTGCTTGAGGAGCTTGTGTTCTGTTTCTTTGAAAGTCTTTTCTTTGTAAAGAAGCCCTGCCTCTTACTTTTCCAATCAGTTGATGATTTGATTTTCCTAGCTATGGTCTAACACTTCAGTATAGGTTTCCATCTTTAGTACATTTACCTTCTCTAAAAAATCATCTCGAAGCCCTCCTTCAAAGTGTCGTTCTTTCTTAAAGTTGGTATCGACCATGTGTGGTGCAAATCTGGCCAATTCAGTAAACTTAGCCTCGTACGCGGCTACTGTCATGCTGTTTTGCTTAAGTTCCATGATCTCTAACACCTTCTTGTCATGAACACATTGTGGCAAGTACTTGTCGTAGAAAATTTCCAAGAATCATGCCCAGCCAATATCTTTATTGCTTTCACGCATCAACATCCACCACATTCTTGTTTCATCTTTAAGTGTAAAAGTGGCTAGCAATACTTTCTGTGTTTCTAGACAAGGAAACACTTCAAATAACTTTTCGATGCCAAGGACCCACGCTTTATCCTTCAGTAGATCCAATCCTCTGTGAAACTATGGCGGTTTCATTTTCTTAAACTCTTTGGTGAGAGCTATTGTTCGGTCATCATTCTGTAGATCTTGTACAAGCGATGCTGGAGGCGGAGGCGGAGGCGAAGGGTGTAGTTGTTGCCACTATTGTTGTTGCCTCAATGTTTCTGCCATATCCTGTATTAACCCTTCCATCCTATCCATTCTGGCAGTAGAGGCCTTCTCTAATTCATCACCTCTTGTTCTCACCATTATCTGATTAAACTTGCATTATTCTTTATACAAAAATGTTCACAATGCAAGCAAATCACAAAATGTATAGCACATAGTCATTCATTTTGAAAGATTTAAGCATATTATCAGTGTCTTTAAGTTCATACTTATCACATGAATGCATTCTAGATCTTTTATAAATGCTTATTGTTCATTTAGACAAGTGTGTGAGTTATTACTCGAGCTCTAATACCACTCTGTCATGACTTGAACTAACCCCTATGGGTTAAGGTCATAACCGGCCAGCAATCATGAGATTTCCTATGGCCTCAAGCCTGATTAAACATGTTTCAATAAAAGCAAAGGGGGACAAAACAGAAGCAGACTTAAAAATTTTGTACAATGAACTGTGCTTATGTGGTATAGCAAAATCATTCCAAAACATTTCTATAAAAACTCACACTGATAGGCAGAATTAACATCTTGTACATCTAGGAACTTCAAACATATAGTCAGCTAACAAAAGCTCATATACATGGGTGATCCAACGTATTCACCAAAGTAGCAAAAGGGGTAATCAAAAGAACAAAAACAAAGTGTCATGCGTGAGACGTTCGGGCTGACTCCACAAAAATTGACTTCCTCTCACATTCTTCACTGAGGCTGGGTTGGGACATCACTAGGCTCACCTACATACATATAAATGAGAGTGAGCGAATGCCCAGTTAATAATGTCAAAATAAAGAAGTTACATGAATGAAATTCATAACAGATATATCAAACGGCCTTAGGCCCATTCATATTTCTATCTGGTGCATCAAATGGCCTCAGGCCCAAACATATCAGACGGCCTCTAGCCTAAAATTCATTCATGTTAGATGGCCTCGAGCCTAACTTATTTATGTCAAACGGCCTTTGTCCCAATTCGTTCATGTCAAATGGCCTTTGGCCCAATTCATTCATATCAAACGGTTTTTGGCCTAATCATTCGTGTCAAATGGCCTTCGGCCCAATTCATTCATGTCAAACGGATTTTGGCCCAATTCATTCATGTCAAATGGCCTTGGGCCCAATCATTCATGCCAAATGGCCTTTGCCCTAATCATTCACGTCAAACGACCTTTGGCCCAATCATATGACATAACGAATATTTGTCCACAATTCAAATTAACAAATCCATGAAACTTATACAGAAGTAAGTATTTGGAAAGTAACATACTTCAAAAATATCTTTACTAAGATATTATCATAGTGTTCTGCCAAAGGATTTGCTCTTGTGCTTAACCGCACACATTTCATAACATATTAGGTCCCAAGCGATTCAATCCGTTCTTAATTTATTTATTTCTCTTAGGCCTCTTTCTTATCCTTTTTGTTCATTTACAATGTTAGATGCATGCCTAAGAGTGGTTAGAAATGAAAGAGAATGGAAAACGAAACACAAAACAATTTATCAAAATTTTTGAAACGGGGTTCTGTGCTCGGGCATAGCTTTTGTTGCTCGAGCGGACCGCAAAGCTCTGAAAAAGTACTGGTTACATGAATTTCACGCTCGAGCAAGATTTCTGAAGCTTGAGCGGGGAGTCTTGCAAAACAAGGTTCGCTAGAGCGTAGAGCTTGCTGCTCGAGCCACTGTGCAATTCCCTACAAAACTTCTGGGAGCTAAATTTTCATGCTCGAGCGAGACTTTCCTCGCTCGAGCGGACTAGTCGAAATCTGGGTTTTCCAGCAAGCTGTTCAAGCTTCAAAACACAACCCCAAAGGCTCCAAAGCTTGCAAATCAATGGCAAATCATAGAAAACATTGCGTATCATAAGAACTTGGATAATTTGAGGCCAATTGTTCAAAATCATGGTCCATTTCCAAAATCATTTCAAATTCTCCTTATCAATTTCAAAACTCATGCGTTCAAACTTCATACAAACTTCATATCTTCATGAATCATGCATGCATGTTAATTTTTTACTCCAATTCCATTTCAAATGGTACAAATGATGCATATAATCATGAAGCTCATGAAAATTATGCATGCATGTATAATTTGATGTCATATTCTTCATGTTCCAACAATCATCTTCTAAATACAAACATGAGTCCTTAGAATTGAGTTTCATACCATGATAATTCTTACATGCATGTGTATATTGACTTCAAATTCATTATATATAACTTAAACCTTTTTCTTGATTACCAATTCTCTTTAAATTCATATAATTACAAACTTAAACTCATGAATTAAGGGTTGGCCACCCACCTAGAAGCTCCAATCCTTCCAAATTTAGCCAATTTCTTGAGTCTAGCTTCCAAATTCCTAAGCTTTGAGCCAACATCCACAATTTGAGCCCTCTTCTCTCTCTAGAACCGTCCCTTTCTCTCCCTCTCTAGAGTATATTTCAAATTTTGAGCTCAAATTGGGAGCTTAAGTATTAATAGGCTTATATATATATATATATATATATGCTTGACTAATCAACCTTGATTAAGGCTAATTAATTGTGCTTATTTCAATCAATTAAACCTAATTGATTTGGTCTGAATCAATTCTTGATTAAATTTCACCGTAGGCTCTAAAAATCATGCAAAGCACAAAAATACAGTCAATTTCAGTTTCTGTTGCCTCTACGGCCTTTAATTAAATTTTATAGCGGGAAATCAAATAGATTTTCCTATGGTAAACAAATAGAAATTCAAAAACACATATAAACATATAAATGGCACCCAAAATCATATTAAGCAAATAATCACAATCATAAGTAAGATTAATTAACATAACATATGATAGGATTATCACAATTACCTAATATACCTCTTACACCTAACATCGAGAAGTGAAAGGAGGATCAAACCGTACGATGGTAATCCAGATCCAAGGATTGTGTTTCCAACATGGCAGAGTCCACGATCGACCAACCTTGTGGCAAGCTTTTTAGGCAAGTCATCCAAGAATAGCAGATAGAAAATACAGTGACTTAAAGTAACAAATGCAAATGCAGTGGAAAGAACATATATATGTAAATAAAACCTCACATCATGAAATTCAAATCAAGTTCTCTAAGTCCCCAGTACAGTCGCCAAAAACTGTAGCTACTTTTTGTTGCTCCTCGGAGGGGTTTAGTCTCCTCGGATACAATAGCCCTATAGTTCGAACTCCCGTGGTTCTGAATTTAATTTCACAAGTAAAATTTTAAATAGATAAACACAAATGAGTCCCAATCCAACAATGGACTGCATTGCCAAATTTCATAGTCACCACCTAAATATTTTTGGAAAATTTAGAAAACCCATGACTTGTGCCAAAGGCCACTTATCTGTCATTACCAAAGTGTCTCGGCTCGGGAACTTAGGTATGAGAGGGGAAGGTCATGAATTGAGCACCCCACTCACCCGATCAAAGATCGGTCTTTACTAATCATGATGTGATTCTTATAGACAGTAGATGCTCTTGTTCTGATTATTATGCTATCTTTACTATGTGATGCACACAAGTATAGACCAATTCACCCGTTTTGGAATGCTTTGATTTCATGTCTATTTTGAAAAGTGTTTTGAATATGTACCACTTGAAAAAGTGATCTCATATGTACATTTAATCAAATTATCCCAACTTAAGTGAAAAGCCTTCATCCATAAGCATTCAAGAGATATATCAAATAAGCACTCAGTCTTATGGTAATATGCTCAATATAGCAACACTAACACACATGCAATATGCTAAAGAAAAAATTCTCACATAGTACTCAACCGAGGCAAGCCAAAATAGAAGAAAAATAGTTAGAAAAATGCATGATCCTAACGATGCAAATGACTAAGTATGGCGTGTGAGTCAATTCAAGACATGAGAGAAAGCACGTATTCGAGTAAGGAATTTGAAATTGACATTAATTAGTATGATTAGCCGAACCCTTATTGATACAAAATGAATGGATGCGAGTCATGGAAAAATCTAAGGAAAATATGATGCTATACCACCATGGTAAGCATGTAAATAAAATGGAGAAAGAAATAGGGGTTAGAAGACATATAGAATATTATAATTTTACCCTAGTGCAGGAGGGTCCGAATGAATGTCCTAATTAGCTAATTATTATAACACCAAATTAACTAATTAATCAACTAGATACTATCAAAGGAATTTAACTAATTAATGAACTAGCTATTACAAGTTTCAAATGAATCTACTAATTTAAGTATAACATATTACTATTAACATTAATTTCACGAGCCACAGGGAAGCTAAGAATCACATATGCATGAAAGGGAATATCCACCTGAAAACTCCTCTGTTTTGCTACCAGAAATTGTTTTGCTGCTAGAAGTGGTAGACATTGATTCTTGCCTCATTATCATTACTAGAGAGTGTGAAATGACTCAAGACTCAATAGGTTCGATATAACATCCGATTGAACCCAACTCAGTTTTATTATCTTGTGCCTCTTTTAGTCCAGTTTTGTTAGCCCTTTTATTACCTTTCCATTCTTTAATCATTTTAGTCCAAAACTGAGAGCTATGTCCACTAATGAAGAGAAGTGTCAAACAAGAAGTTGTTCTTGGTATGAGAGAGATGTAATGCCTTGGTAATGAACCTCCGAAGAGATTAAACCATTAAGAATAGAATGTCTTTTTCTCATGCCTTAAACAACCATCAATCGTTTGAAACAACTCTCAAACAAATAAAACCAAGGAAGAAGGGAGGGTTTAGAGATGGTTAAGTGTGAGTACATGTATGAAAAGTATGAAATAAAACTATTAACTCAAATCGGTTAGTGTCTAAGGCCTAAACCACGAAACCTATGAGGACTTACAATAACATAAGCGTAATATGCAAAGCATAAACTAAATAAACACACTAAAACAATCCTAAAACTCACAAAACAGTGATGAAATTAGTTTGAAAAGCTAAAAAAAGTGAGCAAAAATGAGAGAAAATTAAAGCTAGTAAGCAAGCCTAAGGAGGGATGGCTAACCCCTCCATTTTTTGGACCTCAAAACCACATATTTTATCCTCTTAAAACTCTAAAAATCAGTGGCTAAAAGTTGGAAAACAAGTGGGAAACACAAGGAGAAAAGCTTATGGAATAAGGTTCAAAGAAGGGTGGTTAACCCTTCCACCTTTGGTAGCTTTAAATCACAAGTTTCAAGCCACCAAAAATAGTTCAAAGCAGCATCAAAACAACAAGAAAAGAGAAGGAAGAAGTAGTGTGAGGATGGCCAAAGTTATACCTCTTGAAGAGAAGTTACTCTTTTGTTCACAAATCACAAGAAATCCACCATCAAAGGCTGATATTTTAGCTCAAGAACCTCAGCAAGGAGCCTCAAATTTTTTGTTTAGCAAGTGTATGTATAGTGTATATATATTGCAAGATAGAGAAAGAGAGTGCTTAGAAAGTTTTGGACTCTTAGCAAATTTTTCTAACCTAAAATCAAGAGGGATGGTCAAGTATATATAGAAAAACAGGTTCTTATCTCAAAAATATCTGTATAAAAACAACTAGTGCAAAGCATGCACATGAGAGGGGGGGGATAGCTGGCTGTAAATATCTTCCTGCCGGGATATATGGCCGGCCGGCCAATGACTTGTACGGCCGGCCACAAAAGTGGCCTGCCAGTCCAAAAAAACTACTCTCAAGGCCGACTACAAACGGACATATTTCAACCTTTTCCTAAAGTAGTTTTCTTGCATCCCTTTCTATTTCCTTCAAATCCAAACCTATAACTAAGATGTTTCTAAATATTTTTCTAAGAGTTTACCTCCCTTCTATTTATTTCCCCTTTGTCCTTACTCAATTTACCAAAAAATATAATATTTTAATCGAAATATGAACCTCGAAACATCGTAGAAACATTTGGAAAAATATTTTGAAAAAAGGGGTTTTAAGGTCTAAGATAGTTTTGGTCAAAATGGGGTGTAAGGTTGGGATTAGAAGCTCAAAAACTGAAGCCTTCTGTTGAAGATTTTAAATGATTGTACAGCGTAACTTTTCATCATCGAGTGTTCAAAGTGCGGTGCCCAAGTCTTAAGGGCAGTAAAAAATGGGGTGTCTACATTACCACAAGGGTTTGTCTCACTGAATATTGATAGATATATGCCTGGTATGGTATTTGATAACATGCTTATGTGATTAAGTTAGTATGAGATTTAGTTTCTAAGATATTAATTGTGTCTACGGGTTTCTGAAAGTCCCGTTAGAAGAGTACTTGACCACTGCTAATTCAAACAGGAACATTGACAACTTCACATAATAGTTATTATCTGGGGAAGAAATTCATTTGTGAATATGTGATTCAGTGCTTACATGGAGTGAATTATTGTGTTGCCCACTGTATTAGGACATGTGCAAATTAGTTATGGCACAGTTGTGAATGTGCTAGATAATTTGTGTTACCTTTATTAGGATGTCAGGATGTGGATGTGGGGGTGGTAGCGCTGTAGGCCTAGACGTCAGGAAATGCCAATTGAAGATGAAATTCCAACATAAGAAGAAGAAGTTAGCTAGGCGAATGTGGCCAAGCTTGCGAACCAACAAGCCATGGGTGCTCTGGTATGGGAAATGGCAAGAACTTTGAGGGAATTCATGGATATTCTCCAGGTTGAGAATCAAGTACAGGCCTATATTGTGGAGATAGGGCATCCTTTTTGAAGAGAGAGTTCTTCCGGTCAAATCTGGAAGAGTTTGTTAGTGATCCAAAAGAGCCACTGAATGTTGATGACTACCTTAAGTAGATGGTGAAGATGTTTGAGATGCTTGGCATCGACGATGATGGTTTGAGGGTGACCTAGGCAGGTTTTTCAACTTAAAGACGACGTGAGTCAATGGTGAAAGTTTGTTAAGGGCCGTATCGGGGTGACTAGGGAGGTATTTATTACCGCCTTCCAGGATAAGTTCTTACCACCTATGGCAAGGGAGAAGTTGAGGGAGCAATTCCTGAAGCTCAAGCAATTGAGTGCACTAGTGACCAAGTTTGAGGCGACCTTTACTAGCATTTTGAGGTTCGTGCCAGAAGGCGTGGCAATGGAGGAACGCCGTTGCATCTAGTTTGAGAAGAGGTTGAGGATCGGGCTCTTTTTCAAGGTTGTCGATTCTATTATTCTGGACTATGGACGTCTTGTTGAATCAACAGCCTATTTGGAGGTGGTGATTCATGAGGAGGAGGAGCGTATAAGAGGCTCCAAGCATAGAGGGCATGAGTGTTAGAGCGATGCGAGGGATATCAAGGGGCAGACGAGTTCTACCTCACAACAATCTCGAACTCATCAGTCGAGATCCACCTTTCTCGTGCCAAGTTGGGTTCGGGAAGAGGTAATCAAGGGGGATTCATGTGCTTTAAGTATTGTTAGTTGGGCCATAAGTCTCCAGCTTGCCTATAGACAGGAGGAAGGCAACAACTAGCACAGGCTTCGACTCATTCTCAAAGTCAGAGCTAAGGGAGATGGCAACTACCTACCTATTATCAGTGTGGACAGATCGGGCAAAACCTTATCAAGTGGCACATCTAGTGCGTTTAGCTCGAGACAGACACAAAGTCACCTGCCAGCTTAGTCAATTCAGTTGGAGTTTCCTCTATTTGTCAAGACACCTATTGAGAATAAGGTGGCATTGGATCGAGTATGCCGCTTTTATGAGGTTAAGGTCGCAGATTGTCGACTCTCCCTTGATTTTATTGTTCTTGATAAGAATGCATTTGATGTAATTTTGGGTATAGACTGGTCAACCTACTTTTGGGCTTTGATAGATTGTCACTGTAAGAGGGTGTCAGTGTATACACCATTTGGGGATTGCTTCTACTTTTTATGTGATCGGGGTGATAGTTTTATTCCTCCGTTGTATGACCTTAAGGATCGAGGAGAGTTCAGTTTTCTCTTTGCCATCATGGTAGCTGATAAGGGTAGTGTGGTCCAGAGTGACTTATCGAGAGTGGTTTGAGAGTATCCGGATGTTTTTCCAAAGGATCTTACCTTAGCATCCTCATCTCAGCAACACACATCTACATATTATTTCTTAATTTCCCAACATTCCATCCAATATAACATCACTGGTTTAATAGTTGTTCTATATAACTTTCCTTTTAGTCTAGTGGGTACTTGTTTATCTCATAGTACCCCAGGCGTACTCTTCTACTTAAGCCACACCACCTTAATTCTATGGACCACATCCGCTCTAATCTCCACAGTCGTTGTGATAATTGATCCTAAATAACAAAAATATTCAATTGTAGATAGGTTTTGGTTCGCAATCTTCAGTTCTCCTCTGCTACCATTGTTACTGTTACTAAAACTACACTATGTACTATGTGTTTATCGTAAATCCTTTATATTCAAGTGTTTCTTTCCAAGTCTCCAACTTAGTATTAACTCCTTCTCTAGTCTTATCCACTAACACGTTATCATCTACAAAAAATATGCATCATGGCATATCATCCTGAATATTTCTCGTCAACTCATCCATAACTGAAGCAAAAAGATAAGGATTTAAGGTTGATCCTTGATGTAACCCCACAATAATTAAAAATTCACTTGTCTCTCTAACAATCGATCTAATAGTGGTCACCACACATTCATATATGTCTCTAATCACATCAATGTAACTTTTCGTCACCTCTTTCTTCTCTAACACGTACCAGATTATATCCTGAGACACTGTATTATATGCTTTCTCAAAATTAATAAAAATCATATGAATGTCTTTTTTCTATTCTCTATACTTTTCTATTACTCTTCTTGAACGATATATCTCTTCCATTGTTCACATTAGTTATTCCAATTAATTTCTAAATTAATGTTTTATTTTAATAAGTCAACTCATTTTAAACATTCAAAATACTGCATTATTAAATGATTAATCAACTTGTTGATTAGGCTTTAGTGCTAATTTCATGGAGAATGCACGTTCAATTTAGATCACAACTAAGATTCAAGTTAAAGATAAAACCTATTAGGGCCAACTTATGGGGCATAGATTATCCTTCCCACTCCCTCTTTTATCTTGTATTTTATACTTGTCTCATATTATCGCACCACCAAAATGTAAGAATATAAAAATAAAATAGAGAATGGTATAGAAAGTAAAAACATGATTTATGCCCAACTTGCCACCTCCACTCGGCTGGAATTCCAAGTTCATGAGCCAATTGCATTGCATAGGACTCTACATCAAACTAGTTAAATTAAATTATCAATTTAGCTAAAATATGTAGCCAAATTAACGGAAAATTCTTCCAGCAAAATACTTAAAATAGTAGCTAGAATAGTTGTGCATAGTACCTTGCTAGTTCTATTGAATCACTATCTACTAGCTGCTTAATTCTTTGTTTTTAAACCATTTACTTTTGTGACCATCCTCGCCACTATAATATATATTTGTGTATAGTAAAAAGAGAAGGAAGGAGGAGGATGAGGAAAAGATAAGAGAAGGGATGACAGGTGGGAGTCGTTGGTGCGGGAAGGATTGTTGAGGAGAAATAAAAAAAAAAGAAGATAGGGGGTTGTAGATTTTGGGAGATGATAGCAGAGTTGCAGAGGGGGTGGCAAGGGAAAGTAATTGCAAGTGGTGAAGGTAGTCCTAACAACAAGTGGGTGCAGACGGGTAAAATAAAATTTAATTATGGTGTTCAATAAAAATAAATAAAACTCAACTAATTAGGCTTAGTCTAGTTGGTCACTATAACTCTCCTAAGAGTTTGTGGCAATGAAAAAGTCATGAGTTTAACTCTCTTTAAGGAGGAAGTTGAATTAGGAGACAAGCATGCAAGGGTAAAGATGATAACTCTTACTGGTGCTAATCTAATAATTAATAATTGACTTTCACCGACAAAAAAATTAAATTAAAATTTATGATTGAAATGTTTAAGAAGTGAGTTGCCTAATCAAATTATTGAGATACGTTTAAAACTACCCAACAACTACCAACCAAGTGGAGGTGACAAGTTGACTCAATGGATAATTGAGGATTAAAAATATGTGGCATCTCATATTGAATCTTGTTTGTTTACACGTGATCCAATTTGGATGTGCATTTTCCACGAAATATACAGTAAAGGCTAATCAACAAGTTGCTAGCTAGCCAGTCCTTGAATAATGTAGTGTTATAAAATGCCTTATATTCTAATTTATGAATGGTTCTGGTTTGTCTTTAGTCGGAGAGAAGTCCAATCTAGTATAATTGAATTTGTGAGGTTCATTATAAATTTTATTTTGATAATTTACATTATTTATTTTTTAAAATTTTGTATATTTATTAAAAAATTCAGTTCAATTTGATAATTGTAACTACTTAATTTTATCGGCTTTATCTATTTAAAAAAAAAAAAAAGAAGACAATTTATTTTGAAACTATGCTTATTGTTTTTTTTTTTTGAGTTAATTATTTAAAAGTTCTATTTACAAATATGTTATGGTAGTTCAAGTTCTATCTAAAATTTTTTGAACCAATAAGTTCTATTGAGTAAAACTGATAATATTATCAATTTTTTACAATTTTTCAAAACTAAGAACATTATTAATTTTGCATAATAATGTTGCAGATAATTGTTTCACTAACTGATAAAAAAAAAAGAGCATGCAATTAAACGTTATTTCCCTTCTACTTATTAGTTTGATTCAACTATCCAATAAAACTATTAACATTATCAGTTTTTTCATTTTTAAAGTGTTTTTTTGTTTTTTGTTTTTTCTTTGTTTTTGTTTTTTGCACATCAATGTTCTATCATCATACTTCTTTATAGACACAAAATTTTCAGTTTTGCACAAAAAAATAATTCAATTTTTTCAATTTTTAGTCTTTTTTTTTTTTTGTGCACATATTTTTTTTTTTTTTAGTTTTTTTAATTTGAAAGTTGATGTTTTAAAGTTTTGAAAATCAAAATAAATATCAAATCATCATATTCCTTTATAGATAATCATAAATGATGAATAATCATTGTTTGAAGGGTGATTCCGACTATTAAAAATTTAATGGAACTTGAAGTTTCAAAAAATTTTAATTAGGACTTAATAGTATATAAGTTCATAAATTAGGATTTGTGTGTAAATGTCCTTTATTTTTTTAAACACAAATTTAATGAACACAAAAATAGAGAGCTTAATTATTATTATTTATTATTATTATTATTATTATTATTGTCTTAGCTTCCGTTTATTTCAACCTAATATTTTACTCACTTTTCATTGTTTGGTTAATCATAAAGTAAGCAAAATATTTTTGTTAAAAGCCCAAAAATAACTTTCCTTTTATAATTCTTTATTGAACACACTTTCCTTTTATAATGGGCCTGGCTTCCCTTCCGTTCTAGATTGCACTAGACGGTGCTGTTGGGCCCGTAAAGGCCCATCATGAGACCCGTTTCGATAATTCAAACTGTTCAATGTGTAGAACTCGTCAAGTACAATATATCTATAAAAAAGTCACTTTAATCGGATATCGATAGTTACATAATCAAATTAATTTTGTATTAAAAAAATGAACGGTGAAAAAACAAATGGTTGACATAAAACTAATCTGATGAGATATCTATTGATATCGAATCAACGTGATTTTTTTCAGGTATATAGTATTTGACGAGTTATAAATATTGAATGATTCGGATTATCTAAACGAGACTCGTGGTAAGCCTCCACAAACTTAACAGCACTCTCTAATTCGATCTAGGATTGGAGGAAATAATTCGGTAAGTCGTTTTTGGCTTGCTTGACTCACAGCCACCGACATGGACCATCCTTTTGGATACTGAAACTAGAACTTTGCATGTGATCCTTTGGAAGATGCAGGTACTCTGGGTATTAAATGCCAACCACCAAATAATTGAAAGAGAAATTATATTTTGTATAAAATTATTTTACGTGTAATATATTTTTGGGCAAATTACAAAACAAACCTTAGGGTTTCGTATATTTTTCAATTTCAATTCCAAAACTTTAATTTTGACAAATTAAACCCTAGCGTTTCTTCTGTGTTTCAATGTGAACCCTCTGTCCATATCCGTTTGATTGAATTAACGAAATCTGGGCAAAATTTTTAAATTCAAACACATATGTTCAAATACTTGTATTTCCCTTATCGTAACTCTATTTTGCCTCATTTTTATGTCGTTGGATTCACCTCATTGCATAGTTTTCATTCCATGCCTCACACACCTTATTCCACCTTTTTTTTTATGTGCTGTAAGAACTCCGAAAGTTGGCCAAAAATAAAAATTTTCTCTCTTTGGGCAAAATTTTCATATTCAAACACACATGTTCAACCACTTGTATCTCCTTCATTGCAACTCCATTTCGCCTCATTTTTATGTCGTTTGATTCATCTCATGACCTAATTTTCATTCCACTCCTTATACGGCTTGTTCCACCTTTTTTTGCTTGTTGTCGGAGCTCCGAAAATTGGCCAGAAATAAGATTTTCTCTCTTTGGGCAAATTATTTTATTTTATTTTTTTCTTTTTTCCTTTCTATCTTTCTTCGTCTATCTTATATCTCCATATTTCTTCCTTCCATCTTCATTTCCACAATTATGCTCTCTTTTACTCTTCATTCATGGCCCTTCCCCCACTCTTATGTTTCTTTTCGTTCTTGTAAGTTATATACATTCATACTCGACGACACCACCACCGTCAAAGGTTCGGTGGCCACCACGAGCTGGGTAGAAAGGCCATGAAGGAAAAGAAAAAAAGAAAATAATTGTGGAAAGAAAGTAAGAAGGAAGAAGCATGGAGATAGAAGATAAAGGAGGGGAAAAAACAGAGGAAAATTTTATTTTTGGCCAAGTTTTGAAGCTTTGATGGCATGCAAAAAGAGATGGAATAAGGTGCATGAGGGGTGAAATGAAAATTAGGCCACGAGGTGAATCCCATAACGCAAAAATGAGTACGATGAGGAAGATATAAATGCTTGAAAATGTGGGTTTGAATATGAAAATTTTACCCAAATAGAGAAAAATCTTATTTTTAGCCAATTTTTAGACCTCCGACAGTATGCAAAAAGAGGTGGAACAAGACGTATGAGGGATGAAACAAAAACTAGGCCATGAGGTGAATCAAACGATGCAAAAATGAGGCAAAACGGAGTTTCAACGAAGGAGATACAAGTGCTTGAACATTTGTGTTTGAATTTGAAAATTTTGCCTAAAGAGAGAAAAATCTTATTTTTGGCCAACTTTCGGAGTTCTAATGGCACACAAAAACACGTGAAACAAGGCGTATGAGTTATGAAATAAAAACTAGGCAATAAGGTGAATATAACGACGCAAAAATGAGGTGAAATGGAGTTATGACAAAGGAGATACAAGTACTTGAATATGTGTGTTTGAATCTAAAATTTTTTTCCAATGAGAGAAAAATCTTATTTTTCGCCACATTTCAGAGTTACAACGGCATACAAAAAGAGGTAGAACAGGGGGTATGAGGGATGTAATGAAAACTAGTCAATAAGGTGAATCCAATGACGCAAAAATGAGGCGAAACGGAGTTCCGATGAGACAAATACAAGTGTTTGAATATATGCGTTTGAATCTGAGAATTTTATCCAGATTTCGTTAGTTCAATCAAACGGATATGGACGGAGGGTTCACATTGAAACACGGAAGAAACTCAAAGGTTTAATTTGTCAAAATTGAAACTCTGAGGTTTAAATTGAAAAACACGCAAAACACTGGGGTTCTTTTTGTAATTTGCCAATATTTTTTTGGTAAAAAATGTTTTACTTCAAAACAAGTAGAGTCATATGCCATTAAAACTCCACCGTCGAGGATATTAGGATCCTCTGCTCCAATGTACTCTTTACCACATGACATGGCACGAATTTTGGGTTGCACGAATCTCAAGACATAATTGTTCAACTAAATTCGTTTGGGAACTTAACTACTTTAGTGTTTTTGTTTTTAAACTATTTTATGAGACGAAAAAAGATACTGGTTTGGAAAGATTTGTGATTATTTTCATAGTTGAATAGATGATCGTGAGAAAAAGAAAATGATTGATTAATTTGTAGGATGTGACATTTTGTTTTATTAATTATTTTAAATTTTTTTTTCTTTTTCGTTATCTTAGCCAAAACCAAACATCTCAAACAAAGTCGAATACATGAGGTTAGTCAAACGGAAAGATTTAGACAAACAAAATTGTGCACTCTTGAAAATATGGTGTCATTTATTCATATTGGTAATACTACATATTTATAATTTTATTAAAAAATATCAATATATAGTTTAGATTTATTTTACACACATCAACACATTCTTTATAACAAAATTCTCATCTTTTCCTCTTTGTATGTAAATGGCACTATACACAGTTGGGCTATTCATATTCTAAACCTCTCTTTAATCACTTGTCGCTCTAACAGTCTATCTAATAGTGATCACCACACCTTTATACATGTCCCTAATTACATCAATATAACTTTTTGTCACTCCTTTTTTATCAAACACCTACCAGATTATATCTTGAGGCATTGTATCATATGTTTTCTCAAGACTGAAAAAAATATATGAATGTCTTTTTTTTTTCTTTTTTTTTTGTCTCTGTACTTTTTAATTACTCTCCTCAAACGATAGATCGCTTTTGATGATACAGTCCGTCCCGGGTGGATGGGTCAGGCTAGCCCAGGTTCTTCAGGTTCCGGTTTCGGGTGGTGATTCCGTCAAATGACCTGCAAGCAAATCCAAAGGGGAACGGGGCAGTCCCCCAGTGAACCCTCCGGCGAGAGAATTAGTAGAGGAAAACATGAAAATGTAGGGAAGAAGATGGAGAGATAAAAAGCTTAACCTTTTTCTTGTGCTTCTCTTGTTGCTTATATTCTTTGGTAATCATTTCACTGTCCCTTGTGACGTGCCCCCTTTCCGCCGAAAGCCTGTGCCGTAGCCTACCTTGTTCAGGGTGAGGGGGCTCTGTTCCGACAGGGAGGTGTTGTCGTAATAAATGCTGTGATGGGCTGCATTAATGGTGATGTGTTGTGGCAATAACTCTGCAGATCTTTGTCTGCTGATGTGGCTTGTGTCTCATCTGTCATGTGTCCGAATGCCCTTGGCCCTCCACGTCCAGGTGGCCTCCAGCTGTCCTGGGCTTTGCCAACCAAGTTATGCTATGGGTCCAAAGCGATGGGTTCGGGGTGGTTTGCCGTGGGCTGTATGCCTCGTGGGCCTGTCCATGTCAGTAGTCCCCCATTTCCGAGTGCAGCTTTAGTCCAACGAAGGGAATAGTAATAAGGAAGAGAAGTTCGAACCGAGTGGAGAGGTCTACGGGAAGCCGTGCCGATCACCAGGGTGATTGAATCGGGAGAAGCTGACCGTGAGGGCGGCCGAGCGGGAGGCGTCGGCCGAGAGGCGTGCCGACCGCAAGGGTGGCCGAGTAAGAGGGATCGACCGAGAGGCGTGCCGACCGCGAGGGTGGCCGCGTGAGAGGGGTCGGCCGTGGGGCTTGCCGACCGCGAGGGTGGCCGAGTGAGAGGGGTCGACCGAGAGCCGTGCCAACCGCGAGGGTGGCCGAGTGAGAGGGGTCGACCGAGAGGCGTGCCGGCCGCGAGGGTGGCCGAGTGAGAGGGGTCGGCCGTGGGGCTTGCCGACCAGGACGGCGCGGGGCTCGAAAAGAGAGGGGGTAGGGTGGGGCCATGTGATGATTTGAAATGGAAAGGACAGGGGAAGGGGAGGGGACAGTGCATCGTGGCCATACACGTGGTAATATCGTGGGGGAAGTGAAGCGTTGGAGCAGAAATGAAACGATAGGGCACGAGTGGGGTTTTGAAAAGGAGGCTTTGGCGGTTGATTTGAAAGGTTTTGAAACGGGCGAAAATTAATGCGGATCCATGGAATACGGGTAAACCGTGGGTTGTTGGTATAATGCGTTTCAATTACCTGTGTACAAAAATCGAAAATATCCAAGTGTTAATTCCTTCACTGCATACGACATACCTGTGTAGCATTTTCTGAACTTCCTCGTTCCTGCGTCAGAAGTGAGTTGCAAGCAAACCTTAGAAATGGCACAAGAAGAAGGAGTTAATGTGAGGGTGGACCCGTTGGGGGATGATGATAGGGAGGAGTTAGCAGCGCAATACAGGACGGAGGCACGGATGGTGGGGGCGGGGGTGGGTGAGATGGTGGGAGAATCGTAGGCGTCAGCCCTGATATTGGCCCCAAAGCCACTAAGCCAGGTGGAGCCAGAGCAGTGGCACACTAAGGCGGACAAATCCACACTCACGGTGGCGGATTTGGAGGTGATTAGGGAGCGGTACCAGATTCCGGCGGAGGTGGAGTTACTGCTGCCAACATTAGGGGAAAGGCCGTCTACTGCGAGGCCAGGGGAGTTTTCCCTGTACGAGGAGGCGCTAAAAGGGGGGCTGAGGTTGCCACTGCCTCAAGTGGTGGTTGACGTGCTGAATCGCCTGGAGGTAGCGCCGGGGCAATTGATGCCCAATGCTTGGAAGATTCTGCTGGCCTGTGCGAGTGCGTGGCCTAAGGTGAATGGGGGGGAGGCCATGACGGTAGACGAGTTCTTTTCGTGTTACAAGGCATCGGGGCAGCAAGAAACTTGGGTCACCTTACAGGCGGTGATGGGGAGGGGATTGGTGGCGGGGCTGCCCACGTCGATCAAGGGGTGGCGGCCACGGTGGTTCTACGTGACTGTTAATGGGGGGATGGGGGTGCGCACCATCTGGAAGGTGCCAACGAGGTCGATGGAGTCGAGACTGGGGGCGATGGCGGAAGAGAAGGTGAAACGGGTGAAGGAGTGGAGAGAGAGATAGAAGGCTAGATGGGACGAGCTTGTCCAACCGTCTGCACTGTTTGAGGCGGGGCTGGGACCGCTGCCGAAAGGCGGAGACCTCGGCCGGGCGGAATTGGAGGCGAGGAGAAAAACTCAGGAGATAGAGGATCGGGCCATTCTGGTAAAGGCCGCGAAGTTCAAGGAGGCGCAGAGGGACCGTCCACCTCAACCGATCACGCGGGAGAGAATCCGACCGCGCCCAAGGCCGTTGGGTGAAAAAGACTTAAGCAGTTTTGAGCCACGGCCGCCGCCTGTAGACCCTATAAAGGAAAAGGCTGGAAAGGCGGTGGAGGCTCTAAAAAAGAAGAAGAAGAAGAGGAGTGCCCCAGAGGAAGCAGCAGATCCGTCTGGGGCCAAGAGGGCTAGGGCGGGCCCAACTGAGGTGGAGGTCCCCATGGCCAAGGACGCCCCAGAGGTGGTGGAGATCATCCCAACGGTGGAGGTTGTGGAGATTGCTCCATCAGTGCAAGTAGAGGCTGGGTCAACTGAGGCAGTGCCGAGCGGAATGGAACAGGTCCAGAAGAGGCCTGACCCCCAGGAAGGAGGGGTTCGTCTGGCTACGGCGATCTATCATGCGCGCGCGGTAGCTGGAAGGTTGGAGGGAGAAGAAGGCCCAGCCAGGGCGGGGGCAGACCGGCTGGTGAAGATCGTGGAGGAAACGGCTCTGCGCGCGGCATCAGGATATAATGAGGCTGACCTGCTGAGGGGGTTAAGCTCCGCCCAAATGGAGGTGACTACCTTGGCAGGGGCCCTCCTTAGGAAGGCAGGGGCTGCCAAGTTGAAGGCTGAGGAGGCCAGGGTCCAGTTGGCTAAATTGAAAAAGGACAGTGCCGACTGGAAAACTGCCCATGACGAGCTGCCAGTAGTCAAGTTGGAGCTGGAGGACACACGCCGTAGGGTCGTGTCGCTCGAGTTCCAACTGGCTGGGGAACAGAAAAAGTTGGAAGAGTCTGAGAGGGCCTGCGCCGTGGCAGTCGAGCGGCATGAGGAGGCCATGACCAGCAATGAAGAGTTGGTCAGGCAAAAGGATGAAGCAGATTCCAGAATGGGAGAGCTGTTGAAGGAGTTGGGGGAGAAACGCGCCAGAGCAGAAGAGGAGAAGGGGAGGCTTCTGAGGGAGTGAGAGGTAGAGAAGGCGAAGGTGGTGGCGGAGCTGGAGAGTCTGAAGAAGGGGGTGGAAGAGGAGAGGGCGACGACAACTGCTGAAAGGGGGGCCCTGCGAAGAGAGCTGGACGAGGAGAGGGCGAAGGCGGCGTCTGAAAGGGCGGCCTACCCTGATCTTTGCGTCGCAGCAGTGGAGCAATATAAAGGGTCCCCCGAATTTCAGATGGTGGTAGACGCCGCTATCGCCAGGAGTCTAGCTGGGCAAGAGTCTGGGGGGTGGGCCCATCAAGGAAGACTGCTGGAGGTAAGACAGAGGCGGAGGTGATTGAAAGGTTCCAGCAGTCAGACTTCTACAAGCACGAAATGGCCGAGTTCTGGGACAGCGATTGGAAGATGTTCAAGCGCAGAGTTGAAGAGTTGTTCCCACACTTGGACCTTAGTAGTGTGACGATATGGGAAGATGATGTGGCCCAGACCCCCCTGGACGAAGGCATTGAAGAAAGAGATCTGGCGTCTAGTGAGGAGGAGTAGCCAGGGAGAAGAAGAACTAGGCGTGCTCTGTGTCTGTTTTTTTTTTTTTTGTTTGTTTTTTTTTTGTACTTGTGAACACAATGTAAAGGAATGAGCGCATGGATAAATGTATGAAGAATTTGTTTGTAATGAATTTGTGCACAAAGGTTATTTCGTTTATATTTTCAGTTGAATTTTGTTTATTTTGTTTATGCTACCAGGATAAATGAAGTGTTGTTATAAAAACTGGTCATAGAGATTGGGTTAATAAAGATATCGTGTAAACCTAAAGTTAAAGGTTCCTTTCTGCGAAGTGTGATTGGGGTTATATGAAAATTGAAAGGATGATAGGGTTTGATTGAACAATTGGAGGAGCGAATTGTAGAGCATAATATTAAGCACGGATGAAGACTAAACATTTAATTGCAAATTGTACCTAAACAGTTAAGTGTAAACTGGGTGAGGTGGCAAATAATATGATTATTAAATGAAATACATGAGAGTATGTTTGGAATTTAGGTAGGTAAAAACGTGGTCTTGGAATTATGAAGAAACTTAAAAATGTGACTAAGTGTTAACAATGTGGTTCTGCTTAACCGTGAAGCGCAGTCAGGCTGAGGCTTTTAAAGTGCTCGGTCTGGCCGAGGCTCTTGAAGTGCTCGGTCTGGCCGAGACTCTTGAAGTGCTCGGTCTGGCCGAGACTCTTGAAGTGCTCAGTCTGGCTGAGGCTTTTGAAGTGCTCAGTCTGGCTGAGGCTTGGAAGTGCTCAGACTGGCTGAGGCTTTTAAAGTGCTCGGTCTGGCCAAGGATTTTGAAGTGCTCGGTCTGGCTGAGGCTTCTAAGGTGCTCGGTCTGGCCGAGGCTTTTGAAGTGCTCAGTCTGGCTGAGGCTTGGAAGTGCTCAGTCTGGCTGGGGCTTTTGAAGTGCTCAGTCTGGCTGAGGCTTTTGAGGTGCTCGGTCTGGCCGAGGCTTTTGAAGTGCTCAGTCTGGCTGAGGCTTGGAAGTGCTCAGTCTGGCTGGGGCTTTTGAAGTGCTCAGTCTGGCTGAGGCTTTTGAGGTGCTCGGTCTGGCCGAGGCTTTTGAAGTGCTCGGCCTGGCTGAGGCTTTTGAGGTGCTCGGTCTGGCCGAGGCTTTTGAAGTGCTCGGTCTGGCTGAGGCTTGGAAGTGCCCAGTCTGGCTGAGGCTTTTGAAGTGCTCAGTCTGGCTGAGGCTTTTGAAGTGCTCAGTCTGGCTGAGGCTTTTGAAGTGCTGCAAGTGGAAAAGTTATTGGGGCCACATAGAGACAGTTGAATTACGAAAACCGAGGTCACCAGTCGGAATTTACATTATGTATAGAAAGGGGGATACAACAATGTTGACAATACAAAAGTATGGACTTATTGGTAGTAACGCTTCAAATGTTCTGCATTCCAGGGATGGGGCAGGTCTCGGCCTTCCATGTCTTGAAGTCGGTAAGTGCCTGGTCGTGGTCGGGCTTTCACAACGTAGGGCCCCTCCCATTTGGCTGTCAGTTTTCCCTTGGTTGGATTCTTTGTGGCAAGAGTCACTTCGCGTAAGACAAGGTCCCCTACGGAGAACTCTCGAGGTCGAACTCGGCGGTTGTAGTGTGTTCACATTTTCTGCTGGTACGAAGCCAATCTGACTGCAGCGGTCTCTCTGAGCTCTTCGACGAGGTCCAAGTCTGTTCGGTGGAGTTCTTCGGCTGCGGCCAGATCCGGATATAAAATCCTGGGAGTGGGCAAACCGACTTCTACCGGAATAACCGCCTCAGCGCCATATGTTAAGCGAAAAGGGGTTTCACCAGTGGGAGTGCGAGCAATGGTTCGGTAAGCCCAGAGTACATTTGGTAGTTCTTCAGCCCAAAGGCCTTTAGCAGCTTCGAGCTTGGTTTTGATGATTTTCAGAAGGGAACGGTTGGTGACCTCAACTTGGCCGTTTGCTTGGGGGTGACCGGGGGAGGAGAAGCACGGTTGAATCTGGAGATCTGCACAAAATTTTCTGTACTTCGCTGTAACAAGCCCGCGGGGGACCTCGCTACAGCTCGGACTCGACTTTTGTTGTCACGGTTCTAAATCTGAACCAAAGAGTCCAAATCCGGCAAATCGTTTTAGGAAAACTGATTTTTGAAAGAAGTGCCAAACATGGACTGCTTTGCCAGATACAGAGTCGCCACCTAAATATTTTATTTTGGGAAATTTAGGAAACCCTGACTCGGTGCCAAAAGGCCACGTGTCCGTCATCACCAAAGTTGCCTCGGCTCGGGAACTTGGGTACGATTGGGGAAGGTCACTTCGTGAGCACCCCCGCTCGCCCGGTCATAGACCGGCCTCTACTAACCATGATATCAATTTTTGAAAACATTGTGAGTTCTTATTCCGGTTATTAGCCTAGGTTACTATGTGATGCTCACAGCATATAAGTATAGACCGGGTCGCCCGAATTGGAACAAAACATTTCATGTTTGCTTTTGAAAATGGTTTGCTACCCGTAGGTAGGCTTGAAACATTTTGATGATTCATTCCAATTCAGATAACCCAACCTTCACCCACAGGCATTCAGGCAGATATATCAGATAAGCACATAGCCTCATGGTAAGCATGCTATCATGGCATTCACTCACACACATGCAAGGATGCTAAAGCATAAAGCTCACCGAGTACTCCAAGCCAAAATAGAAACTATATTAGAAATCATGCATGATCCTAAGTGTACAGAAATGCCTAATGCAACACATGCAAAATGCAACTATAGTAGGCTCGGCTATTCTAAGATGGCATATGAAATGCTACAACTAACATGTATTCAACTTGGTATTGAAAGTACAATGCAGTTAGTATGATGCGCCGAGCCCGATGCATGTAATACAGATGAATGATGCAAACATGCTGTCATACTGTATGCTAATTAAAATATGCCCTAATCTAACCATCAAAAGCGGATAAATAAAAGGGAGAAAGACGTAGGGTTGGAAGACATACATCACACTCACCCACACTTATTACAGTTGTGCCCTCGCTCGGAGGGTCCAAATAAATAATACAGTCCAAATATTACAGTCCCCAAATAAAAGAATATTACAGTCCAAAATATTACAGAATTCTAATTAATTAATGAATTAACTAGAAAGCAAATAAACTGGCGTGCAAGCCAGGGGCTGTCTTGCTTCTGATGGATGATGCATGTCCGGACTGTCTTGCGCGGAAATCCACCGGAATGCCCCAATTAGCCTCTGTTTACACCTCTTCTTGAAATCCGTGCCAAGCCCAGGAAGATTGCTGATTCTGCGTTTTGCTGCAACAGAGAGCAGGAAAGGGGCATAGCAATGTATTTGCACAAATGTATGCATGTCTCGATCCTCGTGCCACCAATCACGCATACCGAGGCATGATGGCCGAGGAGTCGAAATGCACAACTCAATATAGGATGAATGCACATGAAACTACAGCTAAAACCTAACTCCATCATGGATAATCCGGAGTGTCGGTGACTGGGGAATTGAAACACATTCCGTCACTCGGAGTACGAAATGTACCTCGTTTCCCGTGCCCGGGCTAACTCCTATTCCGGACATGGTGCAATGTGCATGATATGCATGAAATGCAACTAGGATACAATCCTAACATACTCAAAGCTATGAAAATGAGATGCCTCGAAATGCGTGCACACAGGCACGCAAACCGAGAAAGTGACGGGATGTTGAAAATGAGATGCCTCGAAATGCGTGCACACGGGCACGCAAACCGAGGTAATGGTAAATGCAGTGAAAATGAGATGCCTCGAAATGCGTGCACACGGGCACGCAAACCGAGGCAATAACAGATGCAATGCAAATGAGGTGCCTCGAAGTACGTGCACACGGACACGCAAACCGAGGTGATGACAGATGCAACGAAAATGAGATGCCTCGAAGTGCGTGCACACGGGCACGCAAACCGAGGCGATGACAGATACAATGAAAATGAGATGCCTCGAAGTACGTGCACACGGGCACGCAAACCGAGGCGATGACAGATGCAATGAAGATGAGATGCCTCGAAGTACGTGCACACGGGCACGCAAACCGAGGCGATGACAGATGTAATGAAGATGAGATGCCTCGAAGTACGTGCACACGGGCACGCAAACCGAGGCGGTGCTAAAGTGACATGGAAATGACAAATGGGCTTATACCAACATGAGTGAGCCTCAGCCACACTCACATCGGATGCCAATGGCGGAAAATGAAGTGCCTCGAAATGCGTGCACACGGGCACGCAAACCGAGGCAATGCATACGCAATGCATATGACATACAGAATGCAATATGGACTTATACTAACATGAGTGAGCCTCAGCCACACTCACATAAGATGCCGGCGGATGAAAATGAAGTGCCTCGAAATGCGTGCACACGGGCACGCAAACCGAGGTAGTGATAAAATGCAATGAAATGGCATGGAAATGACAAGTGGGTTTATACCAACATGAGTGAGCCTCAGCCACACTCACATCGGATGCCAGCGGATAAAAACGGAGTGCCTCGAAATGCGTGCACACGGGCACGCAAACCGAGGCAATGATAAAATGCAATGAAACATGGCAAAAATGATATGCAAGCATGCTAATGGAATTTCAGCAACAAAATATGGGGGAAAACAGTCCCGAAATGAAGCGAAATGACATGAAATGCAAGGAAATGACCCGAAATGCAACATTAGGCATCCGAAATGGCCTATAGCCATACTAAACATGCACAACATGGACATGCAATGCAAAGACAGAAGCTAGACAGTCCCAAAATAAGCACTTTTCCAGTTATAAACATGGCCAAAAAGCAAGTATAGGTATGGCGAAAATAGCATGCAAGAATAGGGGCCAAAAGAGGGGTAATGAAGCAAGTGGTATAAGAAAAACTCAAACTGAAAAATTTTCCTTCTACAACACTGAAGATGGACCAAAAATATGAACATTTACAGTATATGGCAGCCTCAAAATCAGTATACAAACATGCTAAAACTATGATGCAAAATAAGGCTCAAAAGGTGCTAAAACATGAAGTGTATAAAATAATCATCAAACAGAAAAAAAGTGTGAATGAAACATGAAGTATAGGCCAAAATAAGACCACTTTCAGTTCGGACCAAGGTCCAAAAACAGAAGCAAAGAGGGCTATTAATTTATGCAAAAATGGGGCTAAATAGGGGATATAACTACAAGTGACATATGCAAACACCAAACAATGTTGAGCCCTTCTCAAATGTTTAAGAGGGGCTCAAAATATGCCTCATATCAGTTTACAACATGCTCGAAAATAAATTGCTCATGGGTCAAAAATAGCATGCAAAATTATGACATACAAGATGGTCAATGAAGCAAGTGTATTATGGAGGGCTCAAACAGGGTTGAGTCCTTAATGAGAAGTGAAGATGAGCTCAAAATATGGCCCTTTTCAGTTAGGGCCGAAGCTTGAAACCAAAAAGAAATGAGGCTTAGAAATAGATCAAAGGAAAGGGTCAAAAGGATCAAAGTGTAACTTACCCTTGAAGATCCAAGCTTTTGTTACTTCTTGGGTTGATTTGCAGCTTCTTTTGCCTTCAAGAATCCCTCCTAGCTGCTGGAAATGAGATGGTGGTGGTGGAGCTTGGTGGTGTAGAAGGAATGAAGATTATAGACTTAGGGTTTTTTGAAGAATTGAAGAAGAAGACAATGGAGTTTAGGGTTTGTCCTTGGAGAAGAATTTTTCTAACCCTCATAAAGAAGACCCTCAGCTGGTTATAAGGTCAAGAAAGGGGTGTAAAAGGGGGGTGAGTTGGAGAGGAATCCTCTCTCCCAAAATATCCCCCGGATACAGAAAATATCTGGGGGATATTGCCCCACAGCTGGAAAGGGTACAGTGAGGAGAGCACGGCCGGCCGCTCACTTTTGCTGGAGGTGGCCGGCCGGCCACACCCCCTAGCCGGCCGGCTAGGGGTCAAAAGGGTCAACCTGCTTTTCTGGCCGGCCAGGTATTGGGGAGGTAGCCCTATGTGTGTACAACACAACCATGTAATTGAAATTCCAAGAAAGTGGGCCCAAGGGGTTCAACAATGGCTCGGAAAGAGGGGGTCAAAAGGGTCAAGTTGACTTACTGGCCGGCCATGAACTTTTAGGGGCCTCTCAGGTGTGTACATCACAGATATGTGGTTCAAAGTTCAAGAAAAGAGGTCCAAGAGGTTCAACATTAGCCCGGAAGAAAGGGTTCAAAAGGGTCAGGTGACCTTAATGGCCGGCCATGAACTTTTAGGGGCCTCTCAGGTGTGTAGATCATAGATACGTGGTTGAAAGTTGGCAACGCTAGCTCTAAGGTATTCAACATTAGCCCGGAAGTGCGAAAAACGGGCGCCGGGAGGCTCGGGAGGAGAGATAACTGGTTGCTGCAACAATTGCTGGCCTCCCACCCTTCAGTGACCTTCCTCGGGATAAAACAGAGGTACCTGCCAAAAATGAGCGAAAACCGTTGCAAAACGAATGTTCCGGAGCCAAAACACGCAGTTCGGGGTCCCGGAAATGGGCTGTTAAGCACCGAAAATTGTATTTGACCTCGAAGTGGGTTTCTCAGCCCCCAGTGTCCCTCAAAATGGATGAAATAAGATGTATGCCAAAAATCAGAGCAATAGGAGATGGTTAAGCGGTCCCGAACCGAGGCACACGGCCTGACGGCTCCGAAAACCGGGAACCGGACTCCGAAATGGGCAAAATGGCCTACGGCCACCAAATGTAGCCTACGGACATTGAGAGATGGTCTACGGGACCTCTCCCTCCCTTCAGGAAAAGAAACAGAGAAAACCGAGTCTGGTTCGCAAACCGAAACAAGGCACAGAAAAGGGTTCGGAAGTCCGGAGGCAGGGCTTACGGCCGCGACTCTGAAACTTCTGAACGAGCACATTATGCAACATCACCAAGCGCTCAATTGGCGACGTCTGAGTCTTAAGGTCGGTCAAAAATGGGGTGTCTACAGTTGCCCCTCTTTGACAGAACTCGGAAGTCACAAGTGACGGGAGTGAATGTCAAAGCCAAGAGACGACCCATTTTTGACAAGGCCGAAGACTTAGACAAACATACAGGATAAACAGAGATGTGCCCGCAGGCATGCTCGCAGGCAGGGGGCAAAATGCAAATGATATACAAGAAACCGAAGGTAACCCAATGATCGTGCAAATGCAGCAAGCTGTAATGAAGCAAGTATTCGCAAATAGATGCAACAGTTTTAAGCAAGAATGCAAAGCAACAACTACATTTCATGCAGTTAAGAATGCGGAGGATTATTCAATCCCCGCCACGTCTCACACGGAGAAGATACGATACCTGCGCGATTCGTCTGGTCGCACCAGCCCCAATTGAACCGTACATACAATATCGTACAATATCGTGCCTGTAAAAGAGAGAAATTGCAACAAGTACAATATGCTAACAACACATATTTGATGTGATTCTGGAAGTTCGACACACGCAGTGTTGGTGAGTGAATGCGTCGCAATGCAAGAATGGAATATGTGTGACAACGCATGCTCAAACACGGAGGTACGCCAATATCAAGAAATGTACATGACAATGTGAGTATGCCCATGAGAATGCAAGATGTGTGCATGAAAGTACAAAAACGAGCATGAGTCAGAGTGTCATTCGTCGTGAAACAACGAGTATGGAAACGTGTGTTTCGGCGAGGGTAACTCGATCACGGCCTCCGATCTGCTTCTTTGAAAGGTTACAGCTCATTCAAAAAGGATACACTTTGATTTCGATGAATGATGATGAGACATATGTCAGAACTTGAAACCGAAGTCCCGACGGAGCAATTGCGCGACCGGAAGTGTACTTTTCTTGAACTTTTTCAGGTCCCGGGAACTCCGATCTTCCTCAAAATTTGCAGAGAGCTAGGTGAGCATGTGGGGATGATGGCCGGCCGTTTATCTTCCCAAGGGGAGGTGGCCAACCGTTTTCCACAAAAGCTAATGGCTGGCCAGCCATTTCTGCAAAAAGCAGATGGCTGGCCAGCCAGAAACAGGGGCCGGCCGGCCATGCCCTTTTTCCGAGGGTATTTCGGTCCTTTTGCCTCCTTTTTGCATGCCTTTCATCCAAGGCTTGAAGCCTATAAATGGCAGCCGAACCCCACTTCATTTCTTGCCTCTTTCAACACTTTTCTCTCCAGTTTTAAGTTTTACGCGCGTTTTCCAACGCCTCGCGCAAATTGTTTTTGTAAAAACACTTAGTTTTAAACACTTTGGAGCGATTAAATTCCGGCTTCGGAGCTTCTTTTTGCATTTTCACCACTTGAGGTAAGTTCATCTTAATATTTAGAATATTTTCTCGGGAGTTGACTTTTGTTGACTTTTTATTTCCCGAGAGTTGACTTTTGTTGACTTTTTCCAATTTTTGCGCATTTTGCTCATTTTTGTTCCTCTTTTGCAGATTCTTGAAAATGGCAGGCAATTCTCCTCACGGCGGGGGTTTCCCAGGTGCCGGAGATGATTTCGATCCCACGACTCTACCTCCGAGGACTCGACCTTTCATGCCCGAGAGGTACCGTCCGGCAGTGCACGTCCTCCCTCGTGCCGTTTTCCGTCATTTTACCAGTTTTGACGAGAGAGCACCCACGGATCTGCTTCTCAGAGAGCCGGAGCAGCATCTCTCTCATGAGGCTCGAGAGGTATTTACCTCATCTTCTGTATTTTACATTTCGCACCCTTGCCATGCTAGCTTGTGACATAGTACTTTCCTTACATCTTGAACATGTAGTTTCAACACTTGAATTTTCGAACACTCGGTTCATTAATTAATTGCGAGCACACAGCCCACATTAAAACACATGGCTCAAACACTGATTTGTCGAACACTCAGCCCGAATTCGAAAGTGAACACACAGCCCACACTTTAAATGGAAGTTGAACACGCAGCCCAAACTTCAAATTTTTCTGAACACACAGCCCAGATAGATGGTGAACACGCAGCCCACAATTTAACTGAAAGTTGAACACGCAGCCCAAAATTCAAATTCTCTGAACACGCAGCCCAGGTAGATAGTGAACACGCAGCCCACAAATTAACTGAAAGTTGAACACGCAGCCCAAAATTCAAAATTCTCTGAACACGCAGCACAGGTAGATGGTGAACACGCAGCCCACAAATTAACTGAAAGTTGAACACGCAGCCCAAAATTCAAATTCTCTGAACACGCAGCCCAGGTAGATGGTGAACACGCAGCCCACAATTAGACTGAAAGTTGAACACGCAGCCCAAAATTCAAAATTCTCTGAACACGCAGCCCAGGTAGATAGTGAACACGCAGCCCAAACTTCAAATTTTTCTGAACACACAGCCCAGATAGATAGTGAACACGCAGCCCACAAATTAACTGAAAGTTGAACACGCAGCCCAAAATTCAAATTCTCTGAACACGCAGCCCAGGTAGATAGTGAACACGCAGCCCACAAATTAACTGAAAGTTGAACACGCAGCCCAAAATTCAAATTCTCTGAACACGCAGCCCAGGTAGATGGTGAACACGCAGCCCACAAATTAACTGAAAGTTGAACACGCAGCCCAAAATTCAAATTCTCTGAACACGCAACCCAGGTAGATAGTGAACACGCAGCCCACAAATTAACTGAAAGTTGAACACGCAGCCCAAAATTCAAATTTTCTGAACACGCAGCCCAGGTAGATAGTGAACACGCAGCCCACAATTAAACTGAAAGTTGAACACGCAGCCCAAATTTCAAATTTTCTGAACACGCAGCCCAGGTAGATAGTGAACACGCAGCCCACAATTAAACTGAAAGTTGAACACGCAGCCCAAAATTCAAATTTTCTGAACACGCAGCCCAGGTAGATAGTGAACACGCAGCCCACAATTAAACTGAAAGTTGAACACGCAGCCCAAAATTCAAATTTTCTGAACACGCAGCCCAGGTAGATAGTGAACACGCAGCCCACAAGTAACTGAAAATTGAACACGCAGCCCAAATTTCAAATTTTCTGAACACACAGCCCAGGTAGATAGAATTTGCATGTAGCTTATTTTACTTCATCGGCACACAGCCCATTTCATCTTATTGGCACACAGCCCATTTATTTCATTATTGACACATATATTCATTCTGAATGCAGGGTGGTTCCCGCAGTGTGCGAGGATATGGTTCCACCATGGCGAGGGATTGGTACGCTGAGCTCCCGGAGGGCGTCAGAGACTTGGTAGATTTGGCGGGGTTCGGCCCCTTCTGTGTCGGGTTGTCACGCTGTCCTGCCAGGAGGACCTTGATGGCAGCTTTGGTAGAGAGATGGTGGGACACCACCAATTCCTTTCATTTCTCTGCCACCGGGGACATGACCATGACCCCTTTTGATTTTGCTGTATTGACCGGCCTTGATGTCGGAGGTTGGGCCATCCCCTATGACGAGGATATGGGCGAGTGGGAGGCCGCCTGGATGTATTTGTTGGGGGCTCGCCCACCTGTTGATAGGGTTTCAGGGAGAGTCAGGTATACTTGGTTCTCCTCCCATTTCCGGCGGGCTGAGATGGTGCCCGAGACTCCTGAGGAGACAGAGCAGTATGCTCGTGGCTTCCTGATGTTCCTCTTCGGGACTACCCTGTTCGCCGACAGAGGGAACACCATTGGGCTATATCTGCTGAGCGCTCTAGTCGACCTATCACAGGTCAGTAGATATGATTGGGGTGGCCCTGGCCTGGCTACCCTCTACTTTTACATGAGCGCGACCTCCCGCGGGCGGGGCGATTTGCTTGGCGGCTACTGGAGAGCTTGGGAGGTATTTTCTGTCCCCTCGATTTACATTTCTGGTCTTCATTACTTGTACATTGCACACACAGCGTACTTTTACAGTCTGCATTTTGCTCTCAGCATTTCGTACTTACATTCTGCACTGCTTTTCTCAGTTATGGGCTTATGTATACTTCCCATCGTTAGCCCCAGTGCTGGAGGTGGTGGGGATTCCCGTGACCCCATATTCATTGATATTTGAGGGCCCGCACCGGGCGAGGCCTCGAGAGACCCTGGTTCGCCTGCGACAGTACTTCGACACTGTGCGACACTCAGAGGTACTTCAGAACTTTCAGTTCTTTTCATTTTCATCTTTGACTTGTTCTGTATATTCTCGTTCTCTGATTGGTTTATACATTTATCATCCGCAGATTACTTGGCAGCCTTGGGCACCTCTGGGTGATGATCTCCTACTTCAGTATACCGGAGCATCAGGCATCTCCCGGTATAGGGTCCTGCTCGAAGGGCCAGTCGGCAGAGTCTGGTTCCTGGGGGAGCGCTTTCTGTGCCAGGTACGGGGGTATCTTTCTCAGGATGTTCCCGCGGTACCTCCAGCTAGTATGCGGACCGCTGACAGGCTCTCTTACTCAGAGGTAGTCGGCGCCATGCTGGGCAGTGATGCTTTGTTATATGTTGCGGAGGGGGACTACGCCACCTATCGTCACATATATTTGATGCCTCCATTGACAGAAGCTCGTATTCCGATGATGAGACCTGCCGGTATGTCATCCTCGGATCAGGCTCAGGCTCGAGCTACAGACATCCCTTCTTCTAGCAGGGCTGACGCATCTAGAGGTGGGAGTAGACCGTTTCCTCCGAACCCGTCGATTCATCCTCATCTGGGATGGCCAGATATGCCTACTGAGTTGATGGCGTGGCAGTATGGGACTAGCTCTCCGATTCCGATTCCACTAGAGCCTCCGATGCCCAGTGATCGATACGCCATTGATCCGGACTCACCGCCGGTATGCTCCACTTTCGTCATTCATCATTTCAGATGTTTAGACACTCATTTGTTCACTGATGATTATGAACTCATTTTTGCAGCCATCGCGAGGGTACATGGAGGAGATGGTTGGGCTGGTGGCCACACTCGAGGGCATGGTCCTACGCAGGGAGGCACAGTTGTCTGTCGCGGGCATTCAGGTACCCTTCAGTTTTTGGCATTTATCATACTTCTGATGACATGCTGATTTCTACTGCATCGATAGACTACTTGTGTAGAGCACATCTGACACACACCTCACTTGTACACTGTATTTACATGCACCCACTTTACGTAGCTTTTGCTTGTATCTGCATCTGATGTATATATTTGGACTGATGTATTTGAATTGAACTCTTTGTTTTCAGATGCCTTCATGGTCCGGTCAGCCACAGACCAGGCCACCTGGGCCTCATTGGGGAGCTGGGCCATCTGGGCCTTATCAGGGAGCTGGGCCATCCGGGCCTTATCAGGGGGAGGGGTCATCTCGGCCTTCCCGAGGAGCCGGGCCATCTCGGCCTTCCCGAGGAGCTCGAGGGGGGCCTGTCCGCAGACGCAGGGCTCATGTTGTGGAGGTGGAGTCTGATGAGGAGGAGGAGGAGGAGGCTACCGACCGTCAGTTCGAGACATCTGTCGAGGAGGGAGGCTCCGGTTTTGGCTCGGGGAACAGAGGCGAGGCTGAGGAGGATCCTGAGGATGACAGCTCCGACTCTGATGATGGTGTGGAGGTTGTTCCACAAAAGAGGACCAGGCGTGCTTCTCGTTCCCGTTCCCGAGGATTTTGATGTTGCTATTTCCTGCTTTATTTTTCTTTTACTAGTAGTTTGTAGCACTTTGCACATTGTTAGGCAGTTTTGTTTTTGTAAAACCTGTACCTTTTGTTTGTTGTAAAGCATGATGAAATGAAATAGCTTTTGAAAAGGTGTTTGTATTTTGAACTTTTAGCATCGTATCGCATCATTTATTTCGCACAAAAATGAATTTGAAAGGAAATGTACGTTGTGTAATCACCAAATCAGGTAGTGAACCGACGCAACAAACTAAACAACTCAACTTACTAAGATATAACAGAATCTTTAGCAAGTTTACAACTCGATAAGCAAAATGCAACAACGCAAATAAACAAGACTTTAACAAAAATTGCTTAAACAGAGAGCAATGACTCAAAACACAAAACACGTCCGCTCGACAAACAACTCGATAAGCAAAATGCAACAACTCGATAAGCAAAACTCAACAACAACAAAGTGTACTTCTGACGATCTGGGCATCGGAACGCATCCGGAATGAAGGCCTTCGACTTTCCCGTTGCATGGAAATGCTTGGAGTTCTCCTTCGAAGAGTAAAACAGGGCCGAGGAGACACACTGCAGCATTGCTAGCCATCCCGGGGAGCTGGCCGGCCATTTTTGCAAAAAGTGAATGGCTGGCCAGCCCGAGATATGCCACGGCATGGAGGACTAGAGAGCTTCTGGCCCCCTGCTTCAACCTTCAGTTGCACTTTGTCAGATGAATGCGTGGATTGGCTCAAAGAGGAGGTACAATTTGGGCCCAGCTTGGCATCAGATGCTCCGTCCAGCTCTGGAAGGGGACACAGAGATACTTGATTCAACTATGCCCCAAATTTATTGCTTATCTAGCATTTTCAAGTTTTCTTTATGACTGTACTAAAATAAGCAACCTCGATTGTAATGCAAGAGCAAGAGAACTCTATTTTGAAATCAATGAAATTGAAAGTTATGGTACTGAAAATTTTCCACTTTTGGTCCAAAAATGGTCTAAGTCGTAAAAAGATTGATTTGAACAAAGTCAACTTTTATTAAAACTTTTCAAAACTATTTTCGATGTGGATCAGAACTGGACATGCCGAAAATCTGTCACTGAGATGCACAACCTCAGATCCCTGCAACTGGAAAGTTGCCCCTAGTCTGAAGAACAATGTGGCACTCCAAAGCAACGGAAAGTTGCCCCTAGTTTGAACAGCACTGTACCGGAGATCACGGTAAATGCTGATAGATAAAGATGACTGAGATGATCGAAATGGACAAAGTTGATCGGGGAAAAGTTTATGACTGAACTTCAAGACGAAGCTGCCTACGTATCCCAAAGATGGGAATCAAGTCTTACGTAGTTCAGGCTTAGGTTCGCTCGAGTATTTTCACTCTCCTTTTGCGCTCTAACTTTTGCCAAGGCCGCCCTTTGCGGGTTTTCAACCTTGCGAGCTCAGTTTTTATATTTTCTAATTTTTTGTGCTCTGAATCTTGCCTAGGTCGCCCTTTCGGGTTTTCGGCCTAGCGAGCCTCTCAAGGATAGTATTTCTTCAACTTGTCCATATTGATTGGTTGTGAAAACTCCAAGCCATCTAGATCCATCAAAACCACAGCCCCACCTGACCAGATAGCTTTGATGATGTAAGGACCAGTCCAATTAGGTTTGAACTTGCCCCTTGGGTCGTGGATGGGAGTTCGGTTGTCCTTGAGCACCAAATCTCCTTCTTTCAGATTCCTGGACTTAACCTTCTTGTTGAAAGCCCGGGCAATTCTGCGTTGATAACCTTGGATGTGGTACAGTGCTTTCAGTCTTCTTTCATCAAAGAGCATGAGTTCTTCGAATCTGCTTTGCTGCCAATCTGCTTCGGCTATCTGGCATTCAGCCAATACTCGTAATGATGGGACCTCAATCTCAATGGGTAGAACAGCCTCCATTCCATAGACCAATGAATATGGAGTTGCTCCAGTAGAAGTTCTGATTGAAGTCCTGTAGCCCCACAGAGCAAATGGCAGCTTGTCTGGCCAATCTCGATAGGTTTCCACCATCTTCTGTAGTATATGCTTGATATTCTTGTTGGCGGCCTCAACTGCTCCGTTGGTCTGTGGCCTGTATGTAGATGACTTATGAAAAGCCACATTGTATTTCTCCAACAAGTCTATCACTTCTTTCTTGAAGTGGGAACCATTGTCTGAAATTATTTCGTTTGGCACCCCGTAGCGACAGATGATGTTGTTCCTGATGAACTTTGCGACATGCGACGCCTTCAACACTGCGTATGATTGGGCCTCGACCCACTTTGTGAAATAATCTATCGCTACTAGGATAAACTCATGCCCGTTGGACCCCTTCGGGGTAACAGCTCCGATCACATCAATTCCCCAGACTGAAAAAGGCCACGGCGAAGTCATGTTGTACAGTTTTGACGGCGGGATGTTCATGCGATTTGCATGAATTTGACATTTGTGGCATCGCCGAACAAAGCTAATACAATCCTCCTCCATGGTTGACCAGTAGTAGCCCTGTCTGAGGATCTTTCTGGCCAGCATTACTCCATTCATGTGTGCACCGCACTCCCCCCCATGGATGGCTTCCATCAGGCGTTTTGACTCTTCAGCTTCTACACAGAGCTTATGCATTCCCAGATGACTCCTTTTGTACAAATTTCCTCCGCAGATAACGAATTGAGCAGCCATTCTTCTGACAGCCCTCTTATCTTTGGCATTTGCCCCTAGTGGATATGTCTCCTTTTCCAAGAAGTTCCAGATGTCGTAATACCAGGGGTTGCCGTCTTGAACCTCATCTATGGCGGAAATCGACTCGTATGCCGGCGCGAACTTCTGATCAATAATGACTGGACGCATCCGGACTCCAGACGGGATGTCTATCATAGAAGATAGAGTTGCTAGTGAATCTGCAAACCTGTTGTTCTCTCTTACGAGGTGGGTAAAATTTAGCTTCTCAAACCGAGGAATTAACAAATCCAAGGTTTGGTGGTAGATTATCATCTTTTCCTCCTTGACCTTCCAATCTCCTTTTGCTTGAGACACAACAAGGTTCGAGTCCCCAATGACGTCCAACCGTCTTGCCCCTAGTTCCAGGGCTGCTTCCAGGCCAGCAATGCATGCCTCGTACTCTGCCTCATTGTTGGAAACTTTGAATCGGAGCTTGAATGCTAAAGGGATACGGGAATCATCAGGCGCTATCAGCAACACCCCTATCCCATACCCATACTGGTTTGATGCTCCGTCAAAGTACATTGTCCAAATTTCATCTTCGACGTGTAGAATGGCTTCATCTGGGAATAGATACTCAACCGCTTCATCCCCCTCAACCGGGTGGTCGGCAAGGAACTCTGCTACCGCTCTGCCTTTTACTGACTTGCGCGTCACATACTTCAAATCAAATTCGGAGAGCAACAGCAGCCAACGAGCTAGCCTACCCGTAAGTGCTGGTTTCTCGAAAAGATATTTGATGGGATCCAAACGCGAAACCAACATTACAGAGTGGGCTAACAGGTAGTGCCGCAGCTTCCTAGTTGCCCATACCAAGGCCAAACAAGCCTTCTCCAGCGGTGTATAGCGGGTCTCGTAATCCAGCATCTTTTTGCTCAGATAGTATATGGCCCTTTCCACTTTGTCTTCTGACTCCTGCGCGAGCATGCAGCCCATGGTAGTCTCAGTTACCGAAAGGTACAGTATCAACGGTCTCCCAGGTTCTGGCGGTGACAACACGGGTGGGTTCTGTAGATATTCTTTGATCTGCTCAAAAGCTACTTGACATCGGCCGTCCCATTGGAATTTCTTTCCTTTCTTCAGGAGACCAAAAAGTGGTTCACAAGTCAAGGTTAATTTAGAAATAAACCGTCTTATGAATTGCACTTTACCCAGAAAGCCTCGCACCTCCTTTTCAGTCTTTGGTGGTGGCATTTCTAAGATGGCCTTGATTTTGGAAGGGTCGACCTCGATGCCCCTTTGTGTGATCAGAAACCCTAACATCTTCCCTGCTGTAACACCAAACGTGCATTTCTGGGGATTCAGTCGCAGCCGAAACTCTTTGATCCGTTGAAAGAATTTTTGTAAGGCGGTGTAGTGGCCCTCTCTATCTTTGGACTTGACAATCATGTCGTCCACGTACACCTCGACCTCCTTATGGATCATATCATGCAATATTGTAGTCGCTTCCCGTTGATACGTAGCTCCAGCATTCTTCAGCCCGAATGGCATCACTCTATAACAATATGTCCCCCACGGGGTAGTGAACGCAGTCTTCTCCCGGTCTTCGGGTGCCATCACTATCTGGTTATAGCCTGAGAAACCATCCATAAACGAAAGCAAGGCGTGTCCTGCCGTGAAATCTACCAATTCGTCGATGTGCGGCAAGGGAAAATCGTCCTTCGGACTGGCCTTGTTCAAATCTCTGAAGTCTACACAGACCCGAATTCTGCCATCCTTCTTTGGCACCGGAACTATGTTGGCCAACCAAGTTGGATATTCAGATACCAGCAGGAACCCTGCGTCAATTTGCTTGGTGACCTCTTCCTTAATCTTGAGGGCCCAGTCCGGGCGAATCCTTCTGAGTTTCTGTTTGACAGGGCGGGCCTCTGGATCAAGAGGGATCCGGTGCTGTACAATCTCAGGATCGATTCCAGGCATGTCTTCATAGGACCACGCGAAAACATCTTTAAAATCTTTTAATAAAGCGACTAAGCGCTCGCGCTCCTCTGAAGACAACGTGGACCCGATCTGGACCAGCCGCGGGTCCTTCTCAGTACCAACATTTACAGTAGTGATTTCATCCATTAAAGGTTTAACAAATCTTTCCTGCTCTTGATCGATTAATCGTTGCAAAACTGGGGGAATTTCTTCCTCGCTGTTTTCATCAAAATTTTGAAAATCCTGATTTAAGCAATAAATCAAAGGCACAGAAAAATACTCGGAAACCACATCCACATCATTCTCATTAAATACTTCCAAGCCGTCAGATTCCTCTGTTACAACAGACTCAAAAGAAAATGAAAAAGACGACCTAGACAGGACTGTGGTATCCGGGTTATCACCCCCAGGAATACCGGACTCAGACTCAGTCGAGCTGGAATCTGATTCTGACGCAGAAGATTCGGTAGAATCAGATTCCGGCTCACTACCTGACCCGGAACTGCTAGATAAAAAGCCTTCTTCATACTGCCAGATGAGAGAAGGTGCGATAGATGCATCCAAGATCGGCGCTGGAAAGCCCGCAGCTATTTCATCTCCAATCACAGAAACCGAAGAGTTATCCCCCAAGCACTCTTGGCCGATCGGAGGATCTGATAGTAGACTCGCCAGTGCTACCCCCATTTCCAGCTCTGTACTCTCAGGATCCACTGTTTCACATTGCTCAACCTCAGTTGGTGGGTCTATCTGCGCTTCGGCAACGTCATCCCCAGATAGTTGTATGTCGAAGAAGATTTCAAAACCAGGCACGCGCTTCCCTTCCGCGTTTTGCCATGGCTCCGGGAAGCCGCAGAATGGAAAATCTTCCCCCTCCCGGACGAAACGTCCGTTTAGGGTACCCCAGATGGGCCTGTGTATTAAGTCAAATGGCTTCCCAGCCCTCTTTGCCTTGGCTCTTCCGGCCATTTCTTTTCCTTTCCTCAACCAGTCCTCTTTGGTGGGTAGATAACCCAGTCCAAAGGTGTGAGGGTTGTGTGGCACTTCGGCCAACACTGAGACGCCTTTCCGGCCACTTCTCCCTAATCCCATCCCAGGGGTATGTTTTAGCTTGTTCATGAGGTAGATGGATTGTGCGCTGACATACATGCCCTCATTCGCAGCCATGATATTCTGCACCACTTGAGCCTCGGCCAAAGTGAACCCCGACAAAAACACATCCTCCGTGCCGTGCTCGATTTCCAAGACAGGTGTAGACACTTCCGGCGGTGGATGGATTGATGAATTCCCAAAAACGATCGCTACCCCTTTCCCGTGAGGGTATTTCAGCATTTGATGTAGGGTGGAAGAGACTGCTTTGACCTGGTGCAACCACGGTCGCCCCAATAGTAAGTTAAAGGTTGCGGGAACGTCCAGGATATGAAATTCGATGCTGTGTTGTCCTGGACCAACCTTAGTTTGAATTTTAACAGTCCCCATCACTTCTCTGCTGGTATTGTCATATGCCCTGATCACTTGGGTGGTTGGGATGAAGTCCGCGGGTTTTAACCCGATTGCATATGCCGTTCTGGTTGGGCAGACATTAATCGCAGACCCGGTATCAACAAGTACCACCGGTATCCACTTATCTCTACATTCCACAGAGATATAGAGAGGTTTGTTATGATTTGCGCCCTCAGGCGGTAGCTCCTTGTCCGAAAAAGTTAATGCCGGGGAACCTCCTCCCGGAAAAACCAGCCCAACCAGCTGTTCAGGCGTGGTGTCTATGGAAAGTTTCGACTTGTCCATGGCAGATAGGACAGCTTCTCTGTGCACTCGTGATGCCATTAGCAGTCCCCAGATGGAGATGTCTGCTTGTATTTTCTTTAACTGTTTCAGCACAGCTTCATCCTCAATCTGCTTCTCCTTCTGTCTCTCCGCTTCTCTGTCTTTCCCAGATGCTTCGGGTTGGTCTAGGTGTGGGGGCTTGAAGTACCGCCCACTTCTTGTCATGTGGTCCACTTCATCAAGATACCAAGTATCATCTGGTTGGCCATTTCCCCAGTCTTCATCGGTGTGGGCAAGACACAAATCGTCATCTTCCCACCACATTCCGCTGGCAGCCAACAGACATCTGTCCGGCTCCAGTCTACTCGCACTTTCAGTGCTCTCTGTCCAAATGCTCGCAGCATTGTCTGTCTTTGTGCACACAGCACTTTCGGTCCCCTCAGGGCCCTTCGCCTTTCTGGCTCTCTCAGCTTCCTCAAACTTTCCTTGTTCCAACTGCGTCAGTACAGTTGTTTGTTCAACAGTTCCCACATCCGTAATGCCCATGTCCTGAGCGGAATTCTTAACACCGGCGCTCTCCGGCGGTACAACTTGATTTTCGGCCGTTCCGGCCACAAGTGATGTTTCTGCCCCTGCCGGGCTCTGTTCTGGTTGGGCTTCCCCCACTGCATCCGGTTGATCTTCAAGCCATCCAGTGGCCTCCTCTGATCCCTCATAATCATTCCAGTTAATGGACGCATCCTCCAACTCCTGATCATCGCGAAATTGCAAGTTAGCAAAGTCCTCCTCTATGGTTGTCGGCTCATCTGCCCATAGCCCAGATCCATCCCCTCGGATCATGCACAGTTCTCCTGTCTCGGGAAATTCTACAATTAGCCCACTTCGGCTCGTTGATAGGATGTGCCTGCTCGGATCATAAGCTCCCTCAGCAAAATTCTGCCCAGTCCCAGATTTAACAGACTCATTCTCCCCTAAAATCTGCCCTGCCTTGTCTTCGATGGTCACCACCACCGGCTCCGGTTGGGTTTTGGAGACGTCCACCATGCACAAAAGGTCAGTGCAAGCGGGGAGGAGCACCTCCGGCTTGGGTAGGTGGGTGGATGTAATATAGATGCTAGGATCGTAAGACACGACCCCAGTCTGGATGAAATTAATTCTGTTGGGAGGGGGGGTTGGTTATGTGGTGGAAGAGGGTTAGTTGTGACATTAGGTTTATCAGGAGGTGCAATTACCTGTTTGTCAATAAGATCTTGGACCTCATGACGTAATCTGTAACAACGGTCGGTATCATGACCGTGTTGTTGGTGGTATGCGCAATATTTTGACGGGTCATATGAGGGGGAAAGTGGATTTGGTAATGGTTTTGGTTCCAGGGGTTTTAAATGATTTTTCCTGATCAGTATTCCCAGAACCTTGGACAGGGGCATGTATAGTTGGGTGAAGGTTCTTTGGCCCCGGGGTTGGAATCGGTTGTTTTGTGAGTTACTTCCGGACGCGCCGGAGAATGGTGTGGCAGTCATGGGCCTTGGAGGGGGAGGGGGAGTGGTGGTGACCATGCCAACTTCCGAGGCTCTTGTATTAGCAGCGCCGCTCGGGCCCGCATTGTTGTTACGGTTAAAGGTCCTCCTCGGTTGTTCTCTGTCCTGGTCAAACAGGCCTTGCCTCATAGCATCTTCTATTTGCACCCCCATATCATGTAAATCTGCGAAAGTAGGGAAGGGGACCACAATCATTCTTTGCATTAACTTGGGGTGGAGATTGCGCACAATCATCCGGATTTGATCTCTGTCAGTGGGCCTTAAAGTCATCGTCGACGCCTTTGCCCTCCATCGGATCACAAAGTCCGAGAAAGATTCCTTAGGCTCTTGCCTTGTTGTTTCAAGATCACGGGTTGTGATCTCGATCTGAGTGTTATACGAATATTGTGTGACAAAGGCCTCAGCCATCTCGTCCCAATTCTTCTTCACCTCATCCGATAATCTTGCGTACCAATGGGAGGCCACACCCGACAGGGTTCGGCCGAATAGTGAGAGCTTCTGTTGTCGTGTTAGGCCCATTGGCCGCAAGACATCCGCAAACAGTCGGATATGGACCATGGGGTCACCAGTCCCGTCAAAACGGTCTATTTGTGGCATTTTGAACCTATCGGGGAGCGTTACGGCCTCCTCGGTATATCCATCTCCGATATCCGGCATAGCCTTAGTCCCTTGGGATTTTTTGAAAAGCTTCTCCAGTTTGCTCAATTTCAGAGCTGTTTGATCAACCTCGACCTCGGATGGAGAGTCCGGGTGATTGGATGTGTGGACCTTGGACAGTTGTGGTGGAATCGGGGGCGGGACAGGCCCTGTTGGAAGACTCGTGTCCTCTTGCAGAATTTGGACAGCCGGTACGGTATTCTGGGCGTTAGGAGGGACGTCCTGAATAACAGGAGCCTTCTCAGGTAATGGGGCTCCTGCTGGAGGAGGAATCTGGTGTGAACCAGATGCTGTACTCTGTTGTTGCAATCTAGTAATCAGTTCAGCCTGCTGAGTCATAATTTCAGCTTGCTGCTTAGCGAGTTCATCTCGGCGGACGGCATCTTGTTGCATAGCCCGCATGGTTTCCTGCATCTGGCGCATCATTTCCTCAACCCCTGTCGGTGCCGTCATATTGTTTCGATTTGTCTGAACTACCGATAGATCTGTCTCAATGGGGACCTCAATCCGATTGTCCACTGATGAAGGATACCACTGTTCAGATGCTCTCTGTTCAGATGTACTGCGTTTTCTCTGCTTCCTTCTTGTAACAGGGGGCAGAGAATGGAACACTGGCTGTCCGTCGATTAGATCCTCAGATCGGTGGAGTCGACGACCTCGTGTCCAAGGTGCTTGGGGAATGCCTGTTGGGTTGGAAGCAATCGTGCTAAAACTGACCTAGCAAAAGATAAATAAAGCGAAAAGGAAATAAATAAACAGATAAACGGACAGCACAACAGCTTAAAATAAAATGCAAGACACACAGTCGGGCACACAGTCAAAAAGCTGAATAACATACTGTCCTCAAACACTGGTTATTATCCCTGTATCACTGTCCCCTAACACAGAATCTGATATCCGCAGATGACTAATCCTCAAATACTGGCTGATGCCCGCAGGCCTAATACCGTCAATATTGAACTGGTGCTCGCAGGCTTGATACTCAAACTTGTATACTGATCTGATGCCCGCAGGCCTGATACTGTCAATACTGAACTGATGCCCGCAGGCTTGATACTCAAACTTGTATACTGATCTGATGCCCGCAGGCCTGATACTGTCAATACTGAACTGATGCCCGCAGGCCTGATACTCAAACTCATATGCTGATACATGCATTCCTGTAGAGACGCACTCTAAAGCACATAACAGATAAGTGAGAGCCAAAACACCCCTATGTTTGGGGTAGGGTTTCCCTGTCCTATTTTGTCAGGAGCTAGGGTTTCACTATGCACACAGCGGTTTCAAACAACCTATAAACGGGTAAGCAACCTGTCCTAATTTAGAATGGTCACTATGGATCCGAATATGCACTAGGTCGAATGGTCAAAAGGGGTGCCCCGGTAAAACCGGGGTTTGTGTTCCCATACTGGCAGAGCCCACAACCGGTCAGCCTTATGGTCATGCCTTGACAAGACAAGCCTCTGGCAAACCGTTCAGGAATAGCAGATGGCAAACACGGTGTCCTAGGCGCACCAATGCAAATGCAATGCAAAGAAACACACAAGTGTAGTCAAAAACAGATATCATGAGTTCGAGTCAAGTTCTCTAAATCCCCAGCGGAGTCGCCAGAAACTGTAACAAGCCCGCGGGGGACCTCGCTACAGCTCAGACTCGACTTTTGTTGTCACGGTTCTAAATCTGAACCAAAGAGTCCAAATCCGGCAAATCGTTTTAGGAAAACTGATTTTTGAAAGAAGTGCCAAACATGGACTGCTTTGCCAGATACAGAGTCGCCACCTAAATATTTTATTTTGGGAAATTTAGGAAACCCTGACTCGGTGCCAAAAGGCCACGTGTCCGTCATCACCAAAGTTGCCTCGGCTCGGGAACTTGGGTACGATTGGGGAAGGTCACTTCGTGAGCACCCCCGCTCGCCCGGTCATAGACCGGCCTCTACTAACCATGATATCAATTTTTGAAAACATTGTGAGTTCTTATTCCGGTTATTAGCCTAGGTTACTATGTGATGCTCACAGCATATAAGTATAGACCGGGTCGCCCGAATTGGAACAAAACATTTCATGTTTGCTTTTGAAAATGGTTTGCTACCCGTAGGTAGGCTTGAAACATTTTGATGATTCATTCCAATTCAGATAACCCAACCTTCACCCACAGGCATTCAGGCAGATATATCAGATAAGCACATAGCCTCATGGTAAGCATGCTATCATGGCATTCACTCACACACATGCAAGGATGCTAAAGCATAAAGCTCACCGAGTACTCCAAGCCAAAATAGAAACTATATTAGAAATCATGCATGATCCTAAGTGTACAGAAATGCCTAATGCAACACATGCAAAATGCAACTATAGTAGGCTCGGCTATTCTAAGATGGCATATGAAATGCTACAACTAACATGTATTCAACTTGGTATTGAAAGTACAATGCAGTTAGTATGATGCGCCGAGCCCGATGCATGTAATACAGATGAATGATGCAAACATGCTGTCATACTGTATGCTAATTAAAATATGCCCTAATCTAACCATCAAAAGCGGATAAATAAAAGGGAGAAAGACGTAGGGTTGGAAGACATACATCACACTCACCCACACTTATTACAGTTGTGCCCTCGCTCGGAGGGTCCAAATAAATAATACAGTCCAAATATTACAGTCCCCAAATAAAAGAATATTACAGTCCAAAATATTACAGAATTCTAATTAATTAATGAATTAACTAGAAAGCAAATAAACTGGCGTGCAAGCCAGGGGCTGTCTTGCTTCTGATGGATGATGCATGTCCGGACTGTCTTGCGCGGAAATCCACCGGAATGCCCCAATTAGCCTCTGTTTACACCTCTTCTTGAAATCCGTGCCAAGCCCAGGAAGATTGCTGATTCTGCGTTTTGCTGCAACAGAGAGCAGGAAAGGGGCATAGCAATGTATTTGCACAAATGTATGCATGTCTCGATCCTCGTGCCACCAATCACGCATACCGAGGCATGATGGCCGAGGAGTCGAAATGCACAACTCAATATAGGATGAATGCACATGAAACTACAGCTAAAACCTAACTCCATCATGGATAATCCGGAGTGTCGGTGACTGGGGAATTGAAACACATTCCGTCACTCGGAGTACGAAATGTACCTCGTTTCCCGTGCCCGGGCTAACTCCTATTCCGGACATGGTGCAATGTGCATGATATGCATGAAATGCAACTAGGATACAATCCTAACATACTCAAAGCTATGAAAATGAGATGCCTCGAAATGCGTGCATACAGGCACGCAAACCGAGAAAGTGACGGGATGTTGAAAATGAGATGCCTCGAAATGCGTGCACACGGGCACGCAAACCGAGGCAATAACAGATGCAATGCAAATAAGGTGCCTCGAAGTACGTGCACACGAACACGCAAACCGAGGCGATGACAGATGCAACGAAAATGAGATGCCTCGAAGTGCGTGCACACGGGCACGCAAACCGAGGCGATGACAGATACAATGAAAATGAGATGCCTCGAAGTACGTGCACACGGGCACGCAAACCGAGGCGATGACAGATGCAATGAAGATGAGATGCCTCGAAGTACGTGCACACGGGCACGCAAACCGAGGCGATGACAGATGTAATGAAGATGAGATGCCTCGAAGTACGTGCACACGGGCACGCAAACCGAGGTGGTGCTAAAGTGACATGGAAATGACAAATGGGCTTATACCAACATGAGTGAGCCTCAGCCACACTCACATCGGATGCCAATGGCGGAAAATGAAGTGCCTCGAAATGCGTGCACACGGGCACGCAAACCGAGGCAATGCATACGCAATGCATATGACATACAGAATGCAATATGGACTTATACTAACATGAGTGAGCCTCAGCCACACTCACATAAGATGCCGGCGGATGAAAATGAAGTGCCTCGAAATGCGTGCACACGGGCACGCAAACCGAGGTAGTGATAAAATGCAATGAAATGGCATGGAAATGACAAGTGGGTTTATACCAACATGAGTGAGCCTCGGCCACACTCACATCGGATGCCAGCGGATAAAAACGGAGTGCCTCGAAATGCGTGCACACGGGCACGCAAACCGAGGCAATGATAAAATGCAATGAAACATGGCAAAAATGATATGCAAGCATGCTAATGGAATTTCAGCAACAAAATATGGGGGAAAACAGTCCCGAAATGAAGCGAAATGACATGAAATGCAAGGAAATGACCCGAAATGCAACATTAGGCATCCGAAATGGCCTATAGCCATACTAAACATGCACAACATGGACATGCAATGCAAAGACAGAAGCTAGACAGTCCCAAAATAAGCACTTTTCCAGTTATAAACATGGCCAAACAGCAAGTATAGGTATGGCGAAAATAGCATGCAAGAATAGGGGCCAAAAGAGGGGTAATGAAGCAAGTGGTATAAGAAAAACTCAAACTGAAAAATTTCCTTCTACAACACTGAAGATGGACCAAAAATATGAACATTTACAGTATATGGCAGCCTCAAAATCAGTATACAAACATGCTAAAAATATGATGCAAAATAAGGCTCAAAAGGTGCTAAAACATGAAGTGTATAAAATAATCACCAAAAAGAAAAAAAGTGTGAATGAAACATGAAGTATAGGCCAAAATAAGACCACTTTCAGTTCGGACCAAGGTCCAAAAACAGAAGCAAAGAGGGCTATTAATTTATGCAAAAATGGGGCTAAATAGGGGATATAACTACAAGTGACATATGGAAACACCAAACAATGTTGAGCCCTTCTCAAATGTTTAAGAGGGGCTCAAAATATGCCTCATATCAGTTTACAACATGCTCGAAAATAAATTTCTCATGGGTCAAAAATAGCATGCAAAATTATGACATACAAGATGGTCAATGAAGCAAGTGTATTATGGAGGGCTCAAACAGGGTTGAGCCCTTAATGAGAAGTGAAGATGAGCTCAAAATATGGCCCTTTTCAGTTAGGGCCGAAGCTTGAAACCAAAAAGAAATGAGGCTTAGAAATAGATCAAAGGAAAGGGTCAAAAGGATCAAAGTGTAACTTACCCTTGAAGATCCAAGCTTTTGTTACTTCTTGGGTTGATTTGCAGCTTCTTTTGCCTTCAAGAATCCCTCCTAGCTGCTGGAAATGAGATGGTGGTGGTGGAGCTTGGTGGTGTAGAAGGAATGAAGATTATAGACTTAGGGTTTTTTGAAGAATTGAAGAAGAAGACAATGGAGTTTAGGGTTTGTCCTTGGAGAAGAATTTTTCTAACCCTCATAAAGAAGACCCTCAGCTGGTTATAAGGTCAAGAAAGGGGTGTAAAAGGGGGGTGAGTTGGAGAGGAATCCTCTCTCCCAAAATATCCCCCGGATACAGAAAATATCTGGGGGATATTGCCCCACAGCTGGAAAGGGTACAGTGAGGAGAGCACGGCCGGCCGCTCACTTTTGCTGGAGGTGGCCGGCCGGCCACACCCCCTAGCCGGCCGGCTAGGGGTCAAAAGGGTCAACCAGCTTTTCTGGCCGGCCAGGTATTGGGGAGGTAGCCCTATGTGTGTACAACACAACCATGTAATTGAAATTCCAAGAAAGTGGGCCCAAGGGGTTCAACAATGGCTCGGAAAGAGGGGGTCAAAAGGGTCAAGTTGACTTACTGGCCGGCCATGAACTTTTAGGGGCCTCTCAGGTGTGTACATCACAGATATGTGGTTCAAAGTTCAAGAAAAGAGGTCCAAGAGGTTCAACATTAGCCCGGAAGAAAGGGTTCAAAAGGGTCAGGTGACCTTAATGGCCGGCCATGAACTTTTAGGGGCCTCTCAGGTGTGTAGATCACAGATACGTGGTTGAAAGTTGGCAACGCTAGCTCTAAGGTATTCAACATTAGCCCGGAAGTGCGAAAAACGGGCGCCGGGAGGCTCGGGAGGAGAGATAACTGGTTGCTGCAACAATTGCTGGCCTCCCACCCTTCAGTGACCTTCCTCGGGATAAAACAGAGGTACCTGCCAAAAATGAGCGAAAACCGTTGCAAAACGAATGTTCCGGAGCCAAAACACGCAGTTCGGGGTCCCGGAAATGGGCTGTTAAGCACCGAAAATTGTATTCGACCTCGAAGTGGGTTTCTCAGCCCCCAGTGTCCCTCAAAATGGATGAAATAAGATGTATGCCAAAAATCAGAGCAATAGGAGATGGTTAAGCGGTCCCGAACCGAGGCACACGGCCTGACGGCTCCGAAAACCGGGAACCGGACTCCGAAATGGGCAAAATGGCCTACGGCCACCAAATGTAGCCTACGGACATTGAGAGATGGTCTACGGGACCTCTCCCTCCCTTCAGGAAAAGAAACAGAGAAAACCGAGTCTGGTTCGCAAACCGAGACAAGGCACAGAAAAGGGTTCGGAAGTCCGGAGGCAGGGCTTACGGCCGCGACTCTGAAACTTCTGAACGAGCACATTATGCAACATCACCAAGCGCTCAATTGGCGACGTCTTAGTCTTAAGGTCGGTCAAAAATGGGGTGTCTACAGTTGCCCCTCTTTGACAGAACTCGGAAGTCACAAGTGACGGGAGTGAATGTCAAAGCCAAGAGACGACCCATTTTTGACAAGGCCGAAGACTTAGACAAACATACAGGATAAACAGAGATGTGCCCGCAGGCATGCTCGCAGGCAGGGGGCAAAATGCAAATGATATACAAGAAACCGAAGGTAACCCAATGATCGTGCAAATGCAGCAAGCTGTAATGAAGCAAGTATTCGCAAATAGATGCAACAGTTTTAAGCAAGAATGCAAAGCAACAACTACATTTCATGCAGTTAAGAATGCGGAGGATTATTCAATCCCCGCCACGTCTCACACGGAGAAGATACGATACCTGCGCGATTCGTCTGGTCGCACCAGCCCCAATTGAACCGTACATACAATATCGTACAATATCGTGCCTGCAAAAGAGAGAAATTGCAACAAGTACAATATGCTAACAACACATATTTGATGTGATTCTGGAAGTTCGACACACGCAGTGTTGGTGAGTGAATGCGTCGCAATGCAAGAATGGAATATGTGTGACAACGCATGCTCAAACACGGAGGTACGCCAATATCAAGAAATGTACATGACAATGTGAGTATGCCCATGAGAATGCAAGATGTGTGCATGAAAGTACAAAAACGAGCATGAGTCAGAGTGTCATTCGTCGTGAAACAACGAGTATGGAAACGTGTGTTTCGACGAGGGTAACTCGATCACGGCCTCCGATCTGCTTCTTTGAAAGGTTACAGCTCATTCAAAAAGGATACACTTTGATTTCGATGAATGATGATGAGACATATGTCAGAACTTGAAACCGAAGTCCCGACGGAGCAATTGCGCGACCGGAAGTGTACTTTTCTTGAACTTTTTCAGGTCCCGGGAACTCCGATCTTCCTCAAAATTTGCAGAGAGCTAGGTGAGCATGTGGGGATGATGGCCGGCCATTTATCTTCCCAAGGGGAGGTGGCCAACCGTTTTCCACAAAAGCTAATGGCTGGCCGGCCATTTCTGCAAAAAGCAGATGGCTGGCCAGCCAGAAACAGGGGCCGGCCGGCCATGCCCTTTTTCCGAGGGTATTTCGGTCCTTTTGCCTCATTTTTGCATGCCTTTCATCCAAGGCTTGAAGCCTATAAATGGCAGCCGAACCCCACTTCATTTCTTGCCTCTTTCAACACTTTTCTCTCCAGTTTTAAGTTTTACGCGCGTTTTCCAACGCCTCGCGCAAATTGTTTTTGTAAAAACACTTAGTTTTAAACACTTTGGAGCGATTAAATTCCGGCTTCGGAGCTTCTTTTTGCATTTTCACCACTTGAGGTAAGTTCATCTTAATATTTAGAATATTTTCTCGGGAGTTGACTTTTGTTGACTTTTTATTTCCCGAGAGTTGACTTTTGTTGACTTTTTCCAATTTTTGCGCATTTTGCTCATTTTTGTTCCTCTTTTGCAGATTCTTGAAAATGGCAGGCAATTCTCCTCACGGCGGGGGTTTCCCAGGTGCCGGAGATGATTTCGATCCCACGACTCTACCTCCGAGGACTCGACCTTTCATGCCCGAGAGGTACCGTCCGGCAGTGCACGTCCTCCCTCGTGCCGTTTTCCGTCATTTTACCAGTTTTGACGAGAGAGCACCCACGGATCTGCTTCTCAGAGAGCCGGAGCAGCATCTCTCTCATGAGGCTCGAGAGGTATTTACCTCATCTTCTGTATTTTACATTTCGCACCCTTGCCATGCTAGCTTGTGACATAGTACTTTCCTTACATCTTGAACATGTAGTTTCAACACTTGAATTTTCGAACACTCGGTTCATTAATTAATTGCGAGCACACAGCCCACATTAAAACACATGGCTCAAACACTGATTTGTCGAACACTCAGCCCGAATTCGAAAGTGAACACACAGCCCACACTTTAAATGGAAGTTGAACACGCAGCCCAAACTTCAAATTTTTCTGAACACACAGCCCAGATAGATGGTGAACACGCAGCCCACAATTTAACTGAAAGTTGAACACGCAGCCCAAAATTCAAATTCTCTGAACACGCAGCCCAGGTAGATAGTGAACACGCAGCCCACAAATTAACTGAAAGTTGAACACGCAGCCCAAAATTCAAAATTCTCTGAACACGCAGCCCAGGTAGATGGTGAACACGCAGCCCACAAATTAACTGAAAGTTGAACACGCAGCCCAAAATTCAAATTCTCTGAACACGCAGCCCAGGTAGATGGTGAACACGCAGCCCACAATTAGACTGAAAGTTGAACACGCAGCCCAAAATTCAAAATTCTCTGAACACGCAGCCCAGGTAGATAGTGAACACGCAGCCCAAACTTCAAATTTTTCTGAACACACAGCCCAGATAGATAGTGAACACGCAGCCCACAAATTAACTGAAAGTTGAACACGCAGCCCAAAATTCAAATTCTCTGAACACGCAGCCCAGGTAGATAGTGAACACGCAGCCCACAAATTAACTGAAAGTTGAACACGCAGCCCAAAATTCAAATTCTCTGAACACGCAGCCCAGGTAGATGGTGAACACGCAGCCCACAAATTAACTGAAAGTTGAACACGCAGCCCAAAATTCAAATTCTCTGAACACGCAGCCCAGGTAGATAGTGAACACGCAGCCCACAAATTAACTGAAAGTTGAACACGCAGCCCAAAATTCAAATTTTCTGAACACGCAGCCCAGGTAGATAGTGAACACGCAGCCCACAATTAAACTGAAAGTTGAACACGCAGCCCAAATTTCAAATTTTCTGAACACGCAGCCCAGGTAGATAGTGAACACGCAGCCCACAATTAAACTGAAAGTTGAACACGCAGCCCAAAATTCAAATTTTCTGAACACGCAGCCCAGGTAGATAGTGAACACGCAGCCCACAAGTAACTGAAAATTGAACACGCAGCCCAAATTTCAAATTTTCTGAACACGCAGCCCAGGTAGATAGAATTTGCATGTAGCTTATTTTACTTCATCGGCACACAGCCCATTTCATCTTATTGGCACACAGCCCATTTATTTCATTATTGACACATATATTCATTCTGAATGCAGGGTGGTTCCCGCAGTGTGCGAGGATATGGTTCCACCATGGCGAGGGATTGGTACGCTGAGCTCCCGGAGGGCGTCAGAGACTTGGTAGATTTGGCGGGGTTCGGCCCCTTCTGTGTCGGGTTGTCACGCTGTCCTGCCAGGAGGACCTTGATGGCAGCTTTGGTAGAGAGATGGTGGGACACCACCAATTCCTTTCATTTCTCTGCCACCGGGGACATGACCATGACCCCTTTTGATTTTGCTGTATTGACCGGCCTTGATGTCGGAGGTTGGGCCATCCCCTATGACGAGGATATGGGCGAGTGGGAGGCCGCCTGGATGTATTTGTTGGGGGCTCGCCCACCTGTTGATAGGGTTTCAGGGAGAGTCAGGTATACTTGGTTCTCCTCCCATTTCCGGCGGGCTGAGATGGTGCCCGAGACTCCTGAGGAGACAGAGCAGTATGCTCGTGGCTTCCTGATGTTCCTCTTCGGGACTACCCTGTTCGCCGACAGAGGGAACACCATTGGGCTATATCTGCTGAGCGCTCTAGTCGACCTATCACAGGTCAGTAGATATGATTGGGGTGGCACTGGCCTGGCTACCCTCTACTTTTACATGAGCGCGACCTCCCGCGGGCGGGGCGATTTGCTTGGCGGCTACTGGAGAGCTTGGGAGGTATTTTCTGTCCCCTCGATTTACATTTCTGCTCTTCATTACTTGTACATTGCACACACAGCGTACTTTTACAGTCTGCATTTTGCTCTCAGCATTTCGTACTTACATTCTGCACTGCTTTTCTCAGTTATGGGCTTATGTATACTTCCCATCGTTAGCCCCAGTGCTGGAGGTGGTGGGGATTCCCGTGACCCCATATTCATTGATATTTGAGGGCCCGCACCGGGCGAGGCCTCGAGAGACCCTGGTTCGCCTGCGACAGTACTTCGACACTGTGCGACACTCAGAGGTACTTCAGAACTTTCAGTTCTTTTCATTTTCATCTTTGACTTGCTCTGTATATTCTCGTTCTCTGATTGGTTTATACATTTATCATCCGCAGATTACTTGGCAGCCTTGGGCACCTCTGGGTGATGATCTCCTACTTCAGTATACCGGAGCATCAGGCATCTCCCGGTATAGGGTCCTGCTCGAAGGGCCAGTCGGCAGAGTCTGGTTCCTGGGGGAGCGCTTTCTGTGCCAGGTACGGGGGTATCTTTCTCAGGATGTTCCCGCGGTACCTCCAGCTAGTATGCGGACCGCTGACAGGCTCTCTTACTCAGAGGTAGTCGGCGCCATGCTGGGCAGTGATGCTTTGTTATATGTTGCGGAGGGGGACTACGCCACCTATCGTCACATATATTTGATGCCTCCATTGACAGAAGCTCGTATTCCGATGATGAGACCTGCCGGTATGTCATCCTCGGATCAGGCTCAGGCTCGAGCTACAGACATCCCTTCTTCTAGCAGGGCTGACGCATCTAGAGGTGGGAGTAGACCGTTTCCTCCGAACCCGTCGATTCATCCTCATCTGGGATGGCCAGATATGCCTACTGAGTTGATGGCGTGGCAGTATGGGACTAGCTCTCCGATTCCGATTCCACTAGAGCCTCCGATGCCCAGTGATCGATACGCCATTGATCCGGACTCACCGCCGGTATGCTCCACTTTCGTCATTCATCATTTCAGATGTTTAGACACTCATTTGTTCACTGATGATTATGAACTCATTTTTGCAGCCATCGCGAGGGTACATGGAGGAGATGGTTGGGCTGGTGGCCACACTCGAGGGCATGGTCCTACGCAGGGAGGCACAGTTGTCTGTCGCGGGCATTCAGGTACCCTTCAGTTTTTGGCATTTATCATACTTCTGATGACATGCTGATTTCTACTGCATCGATAGACTACTTGTGTAGAGCACATCTGACACACACCTCACTTGTACACTGTATTTACATGCACCCACTTTACGTAGCTTTTGCTTGTATCTGCATCTGATGTATATATTTGGACTGATGTATTTGAATTGAACTCTTTGTTTTCAGATGCCTTCATGGTCCGGTCAGCCACAGACCAGGCCACCTGGGCCTCATTGGGGAGCTGGGCCATCTGGGCCTTATCAGGGAGCTGGGCCATCCGGGCCTTATCAGGGGGAGGGGTCATCTCGGCCTTCCCGAGGAGCCGGGCCATCTCAGCCTTCCCGAGGAGCTCGAGGGGGGCCTGTCCGCAGACGCAGGGCTCATGTTGTGGAGGTGGAGTCTGATGAGGAGGAGGAGGAGGAGGCTACCGACCGTCAGTTCGAGACATCTGTCGAGGAGGGAGGCTCCGGTTTTGGCTCGGGGAACAGAGGCGAGGCTGAGGAGGATCCTGAGGACGACAGCTCCGACTCTGATGATGGTGTGGAGGTTGTTCCACAAAAGAGGACCAGGCGTGCTTCTCGTTCCCGTTCCCGAGGATTTTGATGTTGCTATTTCCTGCTTTATTTTTCTTTTACTAGTAGTTTGTAGCACTTTGCACATTGTTAGGCAGTTTTGTTTTTGTAAAACCTGTACCTTTTGTTTGTTGTAAAGCATGATGAAATGAAATAGCTTTTGAAAAGGTGTTTGTATTTTGAACTTTTAGCATCGTATCGCATCATTTATTTCGCACAAAAATGAATTTGAAAGGAAATGTACGTTGTGTAATCACCAAATCAGGTAGTGAACCGACGCAACAAACTAAACAACTCAACTTACTAAGATATAACAGAATCTTTAGCAAGTTTACAACTCGATAAGCAAAATGCAACAACGCAAATAAACAAGACTTTAACAAAAATTGCTTAAACAGAGAGCAATGACTCAAAACACAAAACACGTCCGCTCGACAAACAACTCGATAAGCAAAATGCAACAACTCGATAAGCAAAACTCAACAACAACAAAGTGTACTTCTGACGATCTGGGCATCGGAACGCATCCGGAATGAAGGCCTTCGACTTTCCCGTTGCATGGAAATGCTTGGAGTTCTCCTTCGAAGAGTAAAACAGGGCCGAGGAGACACACTGCAGCATTGCTAGCCATCCCGGGGAGCTGGCCGGCCATTTTTGCAAAAAGTGAATGGCTGGCCAGCCCGAGATATGCCACGGCATGGAGGACTAGAGAGCTTCTGGCCCCCTGCTTCAACCTTCAGTTGCACTTTGTCAGATGAATGCGTGGATTGGCTCAAAGAGGAGGTACAATTTGGGCCCAGCTTGGCATCAGATGCTCCGTCCAGCTCTGGAAGGGGACACAGAGATACTTGATTCAACTATGCCCCAAATTTATTGCTTATCTAGCATTTTCAAGTTTTCTTTATGACTGTACTAAAATAAGCAACCTCGATTGTAATGCAAGAGCAAGAGAACTCTATTTTGAAATCAATGAAATTGAAAGTTATGGTACTGAAAATTTTCCACTTTTGGTCCAAAAATGGTCTAAGTCATAAAAAGATTGATTTGAACAAAGTCAACTTTTATTAAAACTTTTCAAAACTATTTTCGATGTGGATCAGAACTGGACATGCCGAAAATCTGTCACTGAGATGCACAACCTCAGATCCCTGCAACTGGAAAGTTGCCCCTAGTCTGAAGAACAATGTGGCACTCCAAAGCAACGGAAAGTTGCCCCTAGTTTGAACAGCACTGTACCGGAGATCACGGTAAATGCTGATAGATAAAGATGACTGAGATGATCGAAATGGACAAAGTTGATCGGGGAAAAGTTTATGACTGAACTTCAAGACGAAGCTGCCTACGTATCCCAAAGATGGGAATCAAGTCTTACGTAGTTCAGGCTTAGGTTCGCTCGAGTATTTTCACTCTCCTTTTGCGCTCTAACTTTTGCCAAGGCCGCCCTTTGCGGGTTTTCAACCTTGCGAGCTCAGTTTTTATATTTTCTAATTTTTTGTGCTCTGAATCTTGCCTAGGTCGCCCTTTCGGGTTTTCGGCCTAGCGAGCCTCTCAAGGATAGTATTTCTTCAACTTGTCCATATTGATTGGTTGTGAAAACTCCAAGCCATCTAGATCCATCAAAACCACAGCCCCACCTGACCAGATAGCTTTGATGATGTAAGGACCAGTCCAATTAGGTTTGAACTTGCCCCTTGGGTCGTGGATGGGAGTTCGGTTGTCCTTGAGCACCAAATCTCCTTCTTTCAGATTCCTGGACTTAACCTTCTTGTTGAAAGCCCGGGCAATTCTGCGTTGATAACCTTGGATGTGGTACAGTGCTTTCAGTCTTCTTTCATCAAAGAGCATGAGTTCTTCGAATCTGCTTTGCTGCCAATCTGCTTCGGCTATCTGGCATTCAGCCAATACTCGTAATGATGGGACCTCAATCTCAATGGGTAGAACAGCCTCCATTCCATAGACCAATGAATATGGAGTTGCTCCAGTAGAAGTTCTGATTGAAGTCCTGTAGCCCCACAGAGCAAATGGCAGCTTGTCTGGCCAATCTCGATAGGTTTCCACCATCTTCTGTAGTATATGCTTGATATTCTTGTTGGCGGCCTCAACTGCTCCGTTGGTCTGTGGCCTGTATGTAGATGACTTATGAAAAGCCACATTGTATTTCTCCAACAAGTCTATCACTTCTTTCTTGAAGTGGGAACCATTGTCTGAAATTATTTCGTTTGGCACCCCGTAGCGACAGATGATGTTGTTCCTGATGAACTTTGCGACATGCGACGCCTTCAACACTGCGTATGATTGGGCCTCGACCCACTTTGTGAAATAATCTATCGCTACTAGGATAAACTCATGCCCGTTGGACCCCTTCGGGGTAACAGCTCCGATCACATCAATTCCCCAGACTGAAAAAGGCCACGGCGAAGTCATGTTGTACAGTTTTGACGGCGGGATGTTCATGCGATTTGCATGAATTTGACATTTGTGGCATCGCCGAACAAAGCTAATACAATCCTCCTCCATGGTTGACCAGTAGTAGCCCTGTCTGAGGATCTTTCTAGCCAGCATTACTCCATTCATGTGTGCACCGCACTCCCCCCCATGGATGGCTTCCATCAGGCGTTTTGACTCTTCAGCTTCTACACAAAGCTTATGCGTTCCCAGATGACTCCTTTTGTACAAATTTCCTCCGCAGATAACGAATTGAGCAGCCATTCTTCTGACAGCCCTCTTATCTTTGGCATTTGCCCCTAGTGGATATGTCTCCTTTTCCAAGAAGTTCCAGATGTCGTAATACCAGGGGTTGCCGTCTTGAACCTCATCTATGGCGGAAATCGACTCGTATGCCGGCGCGAACTTCTGATCAATAATGACTGGACGCATCCGGACTCCGGACGGGATGTCTATCATAGAAGATAGAGTTGCTAGTGAATCTGCAAACCTGTTGTTCTCTCTTACGAGGTGGGTAAAATTTAGCTTCTCAAACCGAGGAATTAACAAATCCAAGGTTTGGTGGTAGATTATCATCTTTTCCTCCTTGACCTTCCAATCTCCTTTTGCTTGAGACACAACAAGGTTCGAGTCCCCAATGACGTCCAACCGTCTTGCCCCTAGTTCCAGGGCTGCTTCCAGGCCAGCAATGCATGCCTCGTACTCTGCCTCATTGTTGGAAACTTTGAATCGGAGCTTGAATGCTAAAGGGATACGGGAATCATCAGGCGCTATCAGCAACACCCCTATCCCATACCCATACTGGTTTGACGCTCCGTCAAAGTACATTGTCCAAATTTCATCTTCGACGTGCAGAATGGCTTCATCTGGGAATAGATACTCAACCGCTTCATCCCCCTCAACCGGGTGGTCGGCAAGGAACTCTGCTACCGCTCTGCCTTTTACTGACTTGCGCGTCACATACTTCAAATCAAATTCGGAGAGCAACAGCAGCCAACGAGCTAGCCTACCCGTAAGTGCTGGTTTCTCGAAAAGATATTTGATGGGATCCAAACGCGAAACCAACATTACAGAGTGGGCTAACAGGTAGTGCCGCAGCTTCCTGGTTGCCCATACCAAGGCCAAACAAGCCTTCTCCAGCGGTGTATAGCGGGTCTCGTAATCCAGCATCTTTTTGCTCAGATAGTATATGGCCCTTTCCACTTTGTCTTCTGACTCCTGCGCGAGCATGCAGCCCATGGTAGTCTCAGTTACCGAAAGGTACAGTATCAACGGTCTCCCAGGTTCTGGCGGTGACAACACGGGTGGGTTCTGTAGATATTCTTTGATCTGCTCAAAAGCTACTTGACATCGGCCGTCCCATTGGAATTTCTTTCCTTTCTTCAGGAGACCAAAAAGTGGTTCACAAGTCAAGGTTAATTTAGAAATAAACCGTCTTATGAATTGCACTTTACCCAAAAAGCCTCGCACCTCCTTTTCAGTCTTTGGTGGTGGCATTTCTAAGATGGCCTTGATTTTGGAAGGGTCGACCTCGATGCCCCTTTGTGTGATCAGAAACCCTAACATCTTCCCTGCTGTAACACCAAACGTGCATTTCTGGGGATTCAGTCGCAGTCGAAACTCTTTGATCCGTTGAAAGAATTTTTGTAAGGCGGTGTAGTGGCCCTCTCTATCTTTGGACTTGACAATCATGTCGTCCACGTACACCTCGACCTCCTTATGGATCATATCATGCAATATTGTAGTCACTGCCCGTTGATACGTAGCTCCAGCATTCTTCAGCCCGAATGGCATCACTCTATAACAATATGTCCCCCACGGGGTAGTGAACGCAGTCTTCTCCCGGTCTTCGGGTGCCATCACTATCTGGTTATAGCCTGAGAAACCATCCATAAACGAAAGCAAGGCGTGTCCTGCCGTGAAATCTACCAATTCGTCGATGTGCGGCAAGGGAAAATCGTCCTTCGGACTGGCCTTGTTCAAATCTCTGAAGTCTACACAGACCCGAATTCTGCCATCCTTCTTTGGCACCGGAACTATGTTGGCCAACCAAGTTGGATATTCAGATACCAGCAGGAACCCTGCGTCAATTTGCTTGGTGACCTCTTCCTTAATCTTGAGGGCCCAGTCCGGGCGAATCCTTCTGAGTTTCTGTTTGACAGGGCGGGCCTCTGGATCAAGAGGGATCCGGTGCTGTACAATCTCAGGATCGATTCCAGGCATGTCTTCATAGGACCACGCGAAAACATCTTTAAAATCTTTTAATAAAGCGACTAAGCGCTCGCGCTCCTCTGAAGACAACGTGGACCCGATCTGGACCAGCCGCGGGTCCTTCTCAGTACCAACATTTACAGTAGTGATTTCATCCATTAAAGGTTTAACAAATCTTTCCTGCTCTTGATCGATTAATCGTTGCAAAACTGGGGGAATTTCTTCCTCGCTGTTTTCATCAAAATTTTGAAAATCCTGATTTAAGCAATAAATCAAAGGCACAGAAAAATACTCGGAAACCACATCCACATCATTCTCATTAAATACTTCCAAGCCGTCAGATTCCTCTGTTACAACAGACTCAAAAGAAAATGAAAAAGACGACCTAGACAGGACTGTGGTATCCGGGTTATCACCCCCAGGAATACCGGACTCAGACTCAGTCGAGCTGGAATCTGATTCTGACGCAGAAGATTCGGTAGAATCAGATTCCGGCTCACTACCTGACCCGGAACTGCTAGATAAAAAGCCTTCTTCATACTGCCAGATGAGAGAAGGTGCGATAGATGCATCCAAGATCGGCGCTGGAAAGCCCGCAGCTATTTCATCTCCAATCACAGAAACCGAAGAGTTATCCCCCAAGCACTCTTGGCCGATCGGAGGATCTGATAGTAGACTCGCCAGTGCTACCCCCATTTCCAGCTCTGTACTCTCAGGATCCACTGTTTCACATTGCTCAACCTCAGTTGGTGGGTCTATCTGCGCTTCGGCAACGTCATCCCCAGATAGTTGTATGTCGAAGAAGATTTCAAAACCAGGCACGCGCTTCCCTTCCGCGTTTTGCCATGGCTCCGGGAAGCCGCAGAATGGAAAATCTTCCCCCTCCCGGACGAAACGTCCGTTTAGGGTACCCCAGATGGGCCTGTGTATTAAGTCAAATGGCTTCCCAGCCCTCTTTGCCTTGGCTCTTCCGGCCATTTCTTTTCCTTTCCTCAACCAGTCCTCTTTGGTGGGTAGATAACCCAGTCCAAAGGTGTGAGGGTTGTGTGGCACTTCGGCCAACACTGAGACGCCTTTCCGGCCACTTCTCCCTAATCCCATCCCAGGGGTATGTTTTAGCTTGTTCATGAGGTAGATGGATTGTGCGCTGACATACATGCCCTCATTCGCAGCCATGATATTCTGCACCACTTGAGCCTCGGCCAAAGTGAACCCCGACAAAAACACATCCTCCGTGCCGTGCTCGATTTCCAAGACAGGTGTAGACACTTCCGGCGGTGGATGGATTGATGAATTCCCAAAAACGATCGCTACCCCTTTCCCGTGAGGGTATTTCAGCATTTGATGTAGGGTGGAAGAGACTGCTTTGACCTGGTGCAACCACGGTCGCCCCAATAGTAAGTTAAAGGTTGCGGGAACGTCCAGGATATGAAATTCGATGCTGTGTTGTCCTGGACCAACCTTAGTTTGAATTTTAACAGTCCCCATCACTTCTCTGCTGGTATTGTCATATGCCCTGATCACTTGGGTGGTTGGGATGAAGTCCGCGGGTTTTAACCCGATTGCATATGCCGTTCTGGTTGGGCAGACATTAATCGCAGACCCGGTATCAACAAGTACCACCGGTATCCACTTATCTCTACATTCCACAGAGATATAGAGAGGTTTGTTATGATTTGCGCCCTCAGGCGGTAGCTCCTTGTCCGAAAAAGTTAATGCCGGGGAACCTCCTCCCGGAAAAACCAGCCCAACCAGCTGTTCAGGCGTGGTGTCTATGGAAAGTTTCGACTTGTCCATGGCAGATAGGACAGCTTCTCTGTGCACTCGTGATGCCATTAGCAGTCCCCAGATGGAGATGTCTGCTTGTATTTTCTTTAACTGTTTCAGCACAGCTTCATCCTCAATCTGCTTCTCCTTCTGTCTCTCCGCTTCTCTGTCTTTCCCAGATGCTTCGGGTTGGTCTAGGTGTGGGGGCTTGAAGTACCGCCCACTTCTTGTCATGTGGTCCACTTCATCAAGATACCAAGTATCATCTGGTTGGCCATTTCCCCAGTCTTCATCGGTGTGGGCAAGACACAAATCGTCATCTTCCCACCACATTCCGCTGGCAGCCAACAGACATCTGTCCGGCTCCAGTCTACTCGCACTTTCAGTGCTCTCTGTCCAAATGCTCGCAGCATTGTCTGTCTTTGTGCACACAGCACTTTCGGTCCCCTCAGGGCCCTTCGCCTTTCTGGCTCTCTCAGCTTCCTCAAACTTTCCTTGTTCCAACTGCGTCAGTACAGTTGTTTGTTCAACAGTTCCCACATCCGTAATGCCCATGTCCTGAGCGGAATTCTTAACACCGGCGCTCTCCGGCGGTACAACTTGATTTTCGGCCGTTCCGGCCACAAGTGATGTTTCTGCCCCTGCCGGGCTCTGTTCTGGTTGGGCTTCCCCCACTGCATCCGGTTGATCTTCAAGCCATCCAGTGGCCTCCTCTGATCCCTCATAATCATTCCAGTTAATGGACGCATCCTCCAACTCCTGATCATCGCGAAATTGCAAGTTAGCAAAGTCCTCCTCTATGGTTGTCGGCTCATCTGCCCATAGCCCAGATCCATCCCCTCGGATCATGCACAGTTCTCCTGTCTCGGGAAATTCTACAATTAGCCCACTTCGGCTCGTTGATAGGATGTGCCTGCTCGGATCATAAGCTCCCTCAGCAAAATTCTGCCCAGTCCCAGATTTAACAGACTCATTCTCCCCTAAAATCTGCCCTGCCTTGTCTTCGATGGTCACCACCACCGGCTCCGGTTGGGTTTTGGAGACGTCCACCATGCACAAAAGGTCAGTGCAAGCGGGGAGGAGCACCTCCGGCTTGGGTAGGTGGGTGGATGTAATATAGATGCTAGGATCGTAAGACACGACCCCAGTCTGGATGAAATTAATTCTGTTGGGAGGGGGGGTTGGTTATGTGGTGGAAGAGGGTTAGTTGTGACATTAGGTTTATCAGGAGGCGCAATTACCTGTTTGTCAATAAGATCTTGGACCTCATGACGTAATCTGTAACAACGGTCGGTATCATGACCGTGTTGTTGGTGGTATGCGCAATATTTTGACGGGTCATATGAGGGGGGAAGTGGATTTGGTAATGGTTTTGGTTCCAGGGGTTTTAAATGATTTTTCCTGATCAGTATTCCCAGAACCTTGGACAGGGGCATGTATAGTTGGGTGAAGGTTCTTTGGCCCCGGGGTTGGAATCGGTTGTTTTGTGAGTTACTTCCGGACGCGCCGGAGAATGGTGTGGCAGTCATGGGCCTTGGAGGGGGAGGGGGAGTGGTGGTGACCATGCCAACTTCCGAGGCTCTTGTATTAGCAGCGCCGCTCGGGCCCGCATTGTTGTTACGGTTAAAGGTCCTCCTCGGTTGTTCTCTGTCCTGGTCAAACAGGCCTTGCCTCATAGCATCTTCTATTTGCACCCCCATATCATGTAAATCTGCGAAAGTAGGGAAGGGGACCACAATCATTCTTTGCATTAACTTGGGGTGGAGATTGCGCACAATCATCCGGATTTGATCTCTGTCAGTGGGCCTTAAAGTCATCGTCGACGCCTTTGCCCTCCATCGGATCACAAAGTCCGAGAAAGATTCCTTAGGCTCTTGCCTTGTTGTTTCAAGATCACGGGTTGTGATCTCGATCTGAGTGTTATACGAATATTGTGTGACAAAGGCCTCAGCCATCTCGTCCCAATTCTTCTTCACCTCATCCGATAATCTTGCGTACCAATGGGAGGCCACACCCGACAGGGTTCGGCCGAATAGTGAGAGCTTCTGTTGTCGTGTTAGGCCCATTGGCCGCAAGACATCCGCAAACAGTCGGATATGGACCATGGGGTCACCAGTCCCGTCAAAACGGTCTATTTGTGGCATTTTGAACCTATCGGGGAGCGTTACGGCCTCCTCGGTATATCCATCTCCGATATCCGGCATAGCCTTAGTCCCTTGGGATTTTTTGAAAAGCTTCTCCAGTTTGCTCAATTTCAGAGCTGTTTGATCAACCTCGACCTCGGATGGAGAGTCCGGGTGATTGGATGTGTGGACCTTGGACAGTTGTGGTGGAATCGGGGGCGGGACAGGCCCTGTTGGAAGACTCGTGTCCTCTTGCAGAATTTGGACAGCCGGTACGGTATTCTGGGCGTTAGGAGGGACGTCCTGAATAACAGGAGCCTTCTCAGGTAATGGGGCTCCTGCTGGAGGAGGAATCTGGTGTGAAGCAGATGCTGTACTCTGTTGTTGCAATCTAGTAATCAGTTCAGCCTGCTGAGTCATAATTTCAGCTTGCTGCTTAGCGAGTTCATCTCGGCGGACGGCATCTTGTTGCATAGCCCGCATGGTTTCCTGCATCTGGCGCATCATTTCCTCAACCCCTGTCGGTGCCGTCATATTGTTTCGATTTGTCTGAACTACCGATAGATCTGTCTCAATGGGGACCTCAATCCGATTGTCCACTGATGAAGGATACCACTGTTCAGATGCTCTCTGTTCAGATGTACTGCGTTTTCTCTGCTTCCTTCTTGTAACAGGGGGCAGAGAATGGAACACTGGCTGTCCGTCGATTAGATCCTCAGATCGGTGGAGTCGACGACCTCGTGTCCAAGGTGCTTGGGGAATGCCTGTTGGGTTGGAAGCAATCGTGCTAAAACTGACCTAGCAAAAGATAAATAAAGCGAAAAGGAAATAAATAAACAGATAAACGGACAGCACAACAGCTTAAAATAAAATGCAAGACACACAGTCGGGCACACAGTCAAAAAGCTGAATAACATACTGTCCTCAAACACTGGTTATTATCCCTGTATCACTGTCCCCTAACACAGAATCTGATATCCGCAGATGACTAATCCTCAAATACTGGCTGATGCCCGCAGGCCTAATACCGTCAATATTGAACTGGTGCTCGCAGGCTTGATACTCAAACTTGTATACTGATCTGATGCCCGCAGGCCTGATACTGTCAATACTGAACTGATGCCCGCAGGCTTGATACTCAAACTTGTATACTGATCTGATGCCCGCAGGCCTGATACTGTCAATACTGAACTGATGCCCGCAGGCCTTATACTCAAACTCATATGCTGATACATGCATTCCTGTAGAGACGCACTCTAAAGCACATAACAGATAAGTGAGAGCCAAAACACCCCTATGTTTGGGGTAGGGTTTCCCTGTCCTATTTTGTCAGGAGCTAGGGTTTCACTATGCACACAGCGGTTTCAAACAACCTATAAACGGGTAAGCAACCTGTCCTAATTTAGAATGGTCACTATGGATCCGAATATGCACTAGGTCGAATGGTCAAAAGGGGTGCCCCGGTAAAACCGGGGTTTGTGTTCCCATACTGGCAGAGCCCACAACCGGTCAGCCTTATGGTCATGCCTTGACAAGACAAGCCTCTGGCAAACCGTTCAGGAATAGCAGATGGCAAACACGGTGTCCTAGGCGCACCAATGCAAATGCAATGCAAAGAAACACACAAGTGTAGTCAAAAACAGATATCATGAGTTCGAGTCAAGTTCTCTAAATCCCCAGCGGAGTCGCCAGAAACTGTAACAAGCCCGCGGGGGACCTCGCTACAGCTCGGACTCGACTTTTGTTGTCACGGTTCTAAATCTGAACCAAAGAGTCCAAATCCGGCAAATCGTTTTAGGAAAACTGATTTTTGAAAGAAGTGCCAAACATGGACTGCTTTGCCAGATACAGAGTCGCCACCTAAATATTTTATTTTCGGAAATTTAGGAAACCCTGACTCGGTGCCAAAAGGCCACGTGTCCGTCATCACCAAAGTTGCCTCGGCTCGGGAACTTGGGTACGATTGGGGAAGGTCACTTCGTGAGCACCCCCGCTCGCCCGGTCATAGACCGGCCTCTACTAACCATGATATCAATTTTTGAAAACATTGTGAGTTCTTATTCCGGTTATTAGCCTAGGTTACTATGTGATGCTCACAGCATATAAGTATAGACCGGGTCGCCCGAATTGGAACAAAACAATTCATGTTTGCTTTTGAAAATGGTTTGCTACCCGTAGGTAGGCTTGAAACATTTTGATGATTCATTCCAATTCAGATAACCCAACCTTCACCCACAGGCATTCAGGCAGATATATCAGATAAGCACATAGCCTCATGGTAAGCATGCTATCATGGCATTCACTCACACACATGCAAGGATGCTAAAGCATAAAATTCACCGAGTACTCCAAGCCAAAATAGAAACTATATTAGAAATCATGCATGATCCTAAGTGTACAGAAATGCCTAATGCAACACATGCAAAATGCAACTATAGTAGGCTCAGCTATTCTAAGATGGCATATGAAATGCTACAACTAACATGTATTCAACTTGGTATTTAAAGTACAATGCAGTTAGTATGATGCGCCGAGCCCGATGCATGTAATACAGATGAATGATGCAAACATGCTGTCATACTGTATGCTAATTAAAATATGCCCTAATCTAACCATCAAAAGCGGATAAATAAAAGGGAGAAAGACGTAGGGTTGGAAGACATACATCACACTCACCCACACTTATTACAGTTGTGCCCTCGCTCGGAGGGTCCAAATAAATAATACAGTCCAAATATTACAGTCCCCAAATAAAAGAATATTACAGTCCAAAATATTACAGAATTCTAATTAATTAATGAATTAACTAGAAAGCAAATAAACTGGCGTGCAAGCCAGGGGCTGTCTTGCTTCTGATGGATGATGCATGTCCGGACTGTCTTGCGCGGAAATCCACCGGAATGCCCCAATTAGCCTCTGTTTACACCTCTTCTTGAAATCCGTGCCAAGCCCAGGAAGATTGCTGATTCTGCGTTTTGCTGCAACAGAGAGCAAGAAAGGGGCATAGCAATGTATTTGCACAAATGTATGCATGTCTCGATCCTCGTGCCACCAATCACGCATACCGAGGCATGATGGCCGAGGAGTCGAAATGCACAACTCAATATAGGATGAATGCACATGAAACTACAGCTAAAACCTAACTCCATCATGGATAATCCGGAGTGTCGGTGACTGGGGAATTGAAACACATTCCGTCACTCGGAGTACGAAATGTACCTCGTTTCCCGTGCCCGGGCTAACTCCTATTCCAGACATGGTGCAATGTGCATGATATGCATGAAATGCAACTAGGATACAATCCTAACATACTCAAAGCTATGAAAATGAGATGCCTCGAAATGCGTGCACACAGGCACGCAAACCGAGAAAGTGACGGGATGTTGAAAATGAGATGCCTCGAAATGCGTGCACACGGGCACGCAAACCGAGGTAATGGTAAATGCAGTGAAAATGAGATGCCTCGAAATGCGTGCACACGGGCACGCAAACCGAGGCAATAACAGATGCAATGCAAATAAGGTGCCTCGAAGTACGTGCACACGAACACGCAAACCGAGGCGATGACAGATGCAACGAAAATGAGATGCCTCGAAGTGCGTGCACACGGGCACGCAAACTGAGGCGATGACAGATACAATGAAAATGAGATGCCTCGAAGTACGTGCACACGGACACGCAAACCGAGGCGATGACAGATGCAATGAAGATGAGATGCCTCGAAGTACGTGCACACGGGCACGCAAACCGAGGCGATGACAGATGTAATGAAGATGAGATGCCTCGAAGTACGTGCACACGGGCACGCAAACCGAGGCGGTGCTAAAGTGACATGGAAATGACAAATGGGCTTATACCAACATGAGTGAGCCTCAGCCACACTCACATCGGATGCCAATGGCCGAAAATGAAGTGCCTCGAAATGCGTGCACACGGGCACGCAAACCGAGGCAATGCATACGCAATGCATATGACATACAGAATGCAATATGGACTTATACTAACATGAGTGAGCCTCAGCCACACTCACATAAGATGCCGGCGGATGAAAATGAAGTGCCTCGAAATGCGTGCACACGGGCACGCAAACCGAGGTAGTGATAAAATGCAATGAAATGGCATGGAAATGACAAGTGGGTTTATACCAACATGAGTGAGCCTCAGTCACACTCACATCGGATGCCAGCGGATAAAAACGGAGTGCCTCGAAATGCGTGCACACGGGCACGCAAACCGAGGCAATGATAAAATGCAATGAAACATGGCAAAAATGATATGCAAGCATGCTAATGGAATTTCAGCAACAAAATATGGGGGAAAACAGTCCCGAAATGAAGCGAAATGACATGAAATGCAAGGAAATGACCCGAAATGCAACATTAGGCATCCGAAATGGCCTATAGCCATACTAAACATGCACAACATGGACATGCAATGCAAAGACAGAAGCTAGACAGTCGCAAAATAAGCACTTTTCCAGTTATAAACATGGCCAAACAGCAAGTATAGGTATGGCGAAAATAGCATGCAAGAATAGGGGCCAAAAGAGGGGTAATGAAGCAAGTGGTATAAGAAAAACTCAAACTGAAAAATTTCCTTCTACAACACTGAAGATGGACCAAAAATATGAACATTTACAGTATATGGCAGCCTCAAAATCAGTGTACAAACATGCTAAAAATATGATGCAAAATAAGGCTCAAAAGGTGCTAAAACATGAAGTGTATAAAATAATCACCAAACAGAGATGGTGGTGGTGGAGCTTGGTGGTGTAGAAGGAATGAAGATTATAGACTTAGGGTTTTTTGAAGAATTGAAGAAGAAGACAATGGAGTTTAGGGTTTGTCCTTGGAGAAGAATTTTTCTAACCCTCATAAAGAAGACCCTCAGCTGGTTATAAGGTCAAGAAAGGGGTGTAAAAGGGGGGTGAGTTGGAGAGGAATCCTCTCTCCCAAAATATCCCCCGGATACAGAAAATATCTGGGGGATATTGCCCCACAGCTGGAAAGGGTACAGTGAGGAGAGCACGGCCGGCCGCTCACTTTTGCTGGAGGTGGCCGGCCGGCCACACCCCCTAGCCGGCCGGCTAGGGGTCAAAAGGGTCAACCAGCTTTTCTGGCCGGCCAGGTATTGGGGAGGTAGCCCTATGTGTGTACAACACAACCATGTAATTGAAATTCCAAGAAAGTGGGCCCAAGGGGTTCAACAATGGCTCGGAAAGAGGGGGTCAAAAGGGTCAAGTTGACTTACTGGCCGGCCATGAACTTTTAGGGGCCTCTCAGGTGTGTACATCACAGATATGTGGTTCAAAGTTCAAGAAAAGAGGTCCAAGAGGTTCAACATTAGCCCGGAAGAAAGGGTTCAAAAGGGTCAGGTGACCTTAATGGCCGGCCATGAACTTTTAGGGGCCTCTCAGGTGTGTAGATCACAGATACGTGGTTGAAAGTTGGCAACGCTAGCTCTAAGGTATTCAACATTAGCCCGGAAGTGCGAAAAACGGGCGCCGGGAGGCTCGGGAGGAGAGATAACTGGTTGCTGCAACAATTGCTGGCCTCCCACCCTTCAGTGACCTTCCTCGGGATAAAACAGAGGTACCTGCCAAAAATGAGCGAAAACCGTTGCAAAACGAATGTTCCGGAGCCAAAACACGCAGTTTGGGGTCCCGAAAATGGGCTGTTAAGCACCGAAAATTGTATTCGACCTCGAAGTGGGTTTCTCAGCCCCCAGTGTCCCTCAAAATGGATGAAATAAGATGTATGCCAAAAATCAGAGCAATAGGAGATGGTTAAGCGGTCCCGAACCGAGGCACACGGCCTGACGGCTCCGAAAACCGGGAACCGGACTCCGAAATGGGCAAAATGGCCTACGGCCACCAAATGTAGCCTACGGACATTGAGAGATGGTCTACGGGACCTCTCCCTCCCTTCAGGAAAAGAAACAGAGAAAACCGAGTCTGGTTCGCAAACCGAGACAAGGCACAGAAAAGGGTTCGGAAGTCCGGAGGCAGGGCTTACGGCCGCGACTCTGAAACTTCTGAACGAGCACATTATGCAACATCACCAAGCGCTCAATTGGCGACGTCTGAGTCTTAAGGTCGGTCAAAAATGGGGTGTCTACAGTTGCCCCTCTTTGACAGAACTCGGAAGTCACAAGTGACGGGAGTGAATGTCAAAGCCAAGAGACGACCCATTTTTGACAAGGCCGAAGACTTAGACAAACATACAGGATAAACAGAGATGTGCCCGCAGGCATGCTCGCAGGCAGGGGGCAAAATGCAAATGATATACAAGAAACCGAAGGTAACCCAATGATCGTGCAAATGCAGCAAGCTGTAATGAAGCAAGTATTCGCAAATAGATGCAACAGTTTTAAGCAAGAATGCAAAGCAACAACTACATTTCATGCAGTTAAGAATGCGGAGGATTATTCAATCCCCGCCACGTCTCACACGGAGAAGATACGATACCTGCGCGATTCGTCTGGTCGCACCAGCCCCAATTGAACCGTACATACAATATCGTACAATATCGTGCCTGCAAAAGAGAGAAATTGCAACAAGTACAATATGCTAACAACACATATTTGATGTGATTCTGGAAGTTCGACACACGCAGTGTTGGTGAGTGAATGCGTCGCAATGCAAGAATGGAATATGTGTGACAACGCATGCTCAAACACGGAGGTACGCCAATATCAAGAAATGTACATGACAATGTGAGTATGCCCATGAGAATGCAAGATGTGTGCATGAAAGTACAAAAACGAGCATGAGTCAGAGTGTCATTCGTCGTGAAACAACGAGTATGGAAACGTGTGTTTCGGCGAGGGTAACTCGATCACGGCCTCCGATCTGCTTCTTTGAATGGTTACAGCTCATTCAAAAAGGATACACTTTGATTTCGATGAATGATGATGAGACATATGTCAGAACTTGAAACCGAAGTCCCGACGGAGCAATTGCGCGACCGGAAGTGTACTTTTCTTGAACTTTTTCAGGTCCCGGGAACTCCGATCTTCCTCAAAATTTGCAGAGAGCTAGGTGAGCATGTGGGGATGATGGCCGGCCGTTTATCTTCCCAAGGGGAGGTGGCCAACCGTTTTCCACAAAAGCCAATGGCTGGCCGGCCATTTCTGCAAAAAGCAGATGGCTGGCCAGCCAGAAACAGGGGCCGGCCGGCCATGCCCTTTTTCCGAGGGTATTTCGGTCCTTTTGCCTCCTTTTTGCATGCCTTTCATCCAAGGCTTGAAGCCTATAAATGGCAGCCGAACCCCACTTCATTTCTTGCCTCTTTCAACACTTTTCTCTCCAGTTTTAAGTTTTACGCGCGTTTTCCAACGCCTCGCGCAAATTGTTTTTGTAAAAACACTTAGTTTTAAACACTTTGGAGCGATTAAATTCCGGCTTCAGAGCTTCTTTTTGCATTTTCACCACTTGAGGTAAGTTCATCTTAATATTTAGAATATTTTCTCGGGAGTTGACTTTTGTTGACTTTTTATTTCCCGAGAGTTGACTTTTGTTGACTTTTTCCAATTTTTGCGCATTTTGCTCATTTTTGTTCCTCTTTTGCAGATTCTTGAAAATGGCAGGCAATTCTCCTCACGGCGGGGGTTTCCCAGGTGCCGGAGATGATTTCGATCCCACGACTCTACCTCCGAGGACTCGACCTTTCATGCCCGAGAGGTACCGTCCGGCAGTGCACGTCCTCCCTCGTGCCGTTTTCCGTCATTTTACCAGTTTTGACGAGAGAGCACCCACGGATCTGCTTCTCAGAGAGCCGGAGCAGCATCTCTCTCATGAGGCTCGAGAGGTATTTACCTCATCTTCTGTATTTTACATTTCGCACCCTTGCCATGCTAGCTTGTGACATAGTACTTTCCTTACATCTTGAACATGTAGTTTCAACACTTGAATTTTCGAACACTCGGTTCATTAATTAATTGCGAGCACACAGCCCACATTAAAACACATGGCTCAAACACTGATTTGTCGAACACTCAGCCCGAATTCGAAAGTGAACACACAGCCCACACTTTAAATGGAAGTTGAACACGCAGCCCAAACTTCAAATTTTTCTGAACACACAGCCCAGATAGATGGTGAACACGCAGCCCACAATTTAACTGAAAGTTGAACACGCAGCCCAAAAGTCAAATTCTCTGAACACGCAGCCCAGGTAGATAGTGAACACGTAGCCCACAAATTAACTGAAAGTTGAACACGCAGCCCAAAATTCAAAATTCTCTGAACACGCAGCCCAGGTAGATGGTGAACACGCAGCCCACAAATTAACTGAAAGTTGAACACGCAGCCCAAAATTCAAATTCTCTGAACACGCAGCCCAGGTAGATGGTGAACACGCAGCCCACAATTAGACTGAAAGTTGAACACGCAGCCCAAAATTCAAAATTCTCTGAACACGCAGCCCAGGTAGATAGTGAACACGCAGCCCAAACTTCAAATTTTTCTGAACACACAGCCCAGATAGATAGTGAACACGCAGCCCACAAATTAACTGAAAGTTGAACACGCAGCCCAAAATTCAAATTCTCTGAACACGCAGCCCAGGTAGATAGTGAACACGCAGCCCACAAATTAACTGAAAGTTGAACACGCAGCCCAAAATTCAAATTCTCTGAACACGCAGCCCAGGTAGATGGTGAACACGCAGCCCACAAATTAACTGAAAGTTGAACACGCAGCCCAAAATTCAAATTCTCTGAACACGCAGCCCAGGTAGATAGTGAACACGCAGCCCACAAATTAACTGAAAGTTGAACATGCAGCCCAAAATTCAAATTTTCTGAACACGCAGCCCAGGTAGATAGTGAACACGCAGCCCACAATTAAACTGAAAGTTGAACACGCAGCCCAAATTTCAAATTTTCTGAACACGCAGCCTAGGTAGATAGTGAACACGCAGCCCACAATTAAACTGAAAGTTGAACACGCAGCCCAAAATTCAAATTTTCTGAACACGCAGCCCAGGTAGATAGTGAACACGCAGCCCAGGTAGATAGTGAACACGCAGCCCACAAGTAACTGAAAATTGAACACGCAGCCCAAATTTCAAATTTTCTGAACACGCAGCCCAGGTAGATAGAATTTGCATGTAGCTTATTTTACTTCATCGGCACACAGCCCATTTCATCTTATTGGCACACAGCCCATTTATTTCATTATTGACACATATATTCATTCTGAATGCAGGGTGGTTCCCGCAGTGTGCGAGGATATGGTTCCACCATGGCGAGGGATTGGTACGCTGAGCTCCCGGAGGGCGTCAGAGACTTGGTAGATTTGACGGGGTTCGGCCCCTTCTGTGTCGGGTTGTCACGCTGTCCTGCCAGGAGGACCTTGATGGCAGCTTTGGTAGAGAGATGGTGGGACACCACCAATTCCTTTCATTTCTCTGCCACCGGGGACATGACCATGACCCCTTTTGATTTTGCTGTATTGACCGGCCTTGATGTCGGAGGTTGGGCCATCCCCTATGACGAGGATATGGGCGAGTGGGAGGCCGCCTGGATGTATTTGTTGGGGGCTCGCCCACCTGTTGATAGGGTTTCAGGGAGAGTCAGGTATACTTGGTTCTCCTCCCATTTCCGGCGGGCTGAGATGGTGCCCGAGACTCCTGAGGAGACAGAGCAGTATGCTCGTGGCTTCCTGATGTTCCTCTTCGGGACTACCCTGTTCGCCGACAGAGGGAACACCATTGGGCTATATCTGCTGAGCGCTCTAGTCGACCTATCACAGGTCAGTAGATATGATTGGGGTGGCGCTGGCCTGGCTACCCTCTACTTTTACATGAGCGCGACCTCCCGCGGGCGGGGCGATTTGCTTGGCGGCTACTGGAGAGCTTGGGAGGTATTTTCTGTCCCCTCGATTTACATTTCTGCTCTTCATTACTTGTACATTGCACACACAGCGTACTTTTACAGTCTGCATTTTGCTCTCAGCATTTCGTACTTACATTCTGCACTGCTTTTCTCAGTTATGGGCTTATGTATACTTCCCATCGTTAGCCCCAGTGCTGGAGGTGGTGGGGATTCCCGTGACCCCATATTCATTGATATTTGAGGGCCCGCACCGGGCGAGGCCTCGAGAGACCCTGGTTCGCCTGCGACAGTACTTCGACACTGTGCGACACTCAGAGGTACTTCAGAACTTTCAGTTCTTTTCATTTTCATCTTTGACTTGCTCTGTATATTCTCGTTCTCTGATTGGTTTATACATTTATCATCCGTAGATTACTTGGCAGCCTTGGGCACCTCTGGGTGATGATCTCCTACTTCAGTATACCGGAGCATCAGGCATCTCCCGGTATAGGGTCCTGCTCGAAGGGCCAGTCGGCAGAGTCTGGTTCCTGGGGGAGCGCTTTCTGTGCCAGGTACGGGGGTATCTTTCTCAGGATGTTCCCGCGGTACCTCCAGCTAGTATGCGGACCGCTGACAGGCTCTCTTACTCAGAGGTAGTCGGCGCCATGCTGGGCAGTGATGCTTTGTTATATGTTGCGGAGGGGGACTACGCCACCTATCGTCACATATATTTGATGCCTCCATTGACAGAAGCTCGTATTCCGATGATGAGACCTGCCGGTATGTCATCCTCGGATCAGGCTCAGGCTCGAGCTACAGACATCCCTTCTTCTAGCAGGGCTGACGCATCTAGAGGTGGGAGTAGACCGTTTCCTCCGAACCCGTCGATTCATCCTCATCTGGGATGGCCAGATATGCCTACTGAGTTGATGGCGTGGCAGTATGGGACTAGCTCTCCGATTCCGATTCCACTAGAGCCTCCGATGCCCAGTGATCGATACGCCATTGATCCGGACTCACCGCCGGTATGCTCCACTTTCGTCATTCATCATTTCAGATGTTTAGACACTCATTTGTTCACTGATGATTATGAACTCATTTTTGCAGCCATCGCGAGGGTACATGGAGGAGATGGTTGGGCTGGTGGCCACACTCGAGGGCATGGTCCTACGCAGGGAGGCACAGTTGTCTGTCGCGGGCATTCAGGTACCCTTCAGTTTTTGGCATTTATCATACTTCTGATGACATGCTGATTTCTACTGCATCGATAGACTACTTGTGTAGAGCACATCTGACACACACCTCACTTGTACACTGTATTTACATGCACCCACTTTACGTAGCTTTTGCTTGTATCTGCATCTGATGTATATATTTGGACTGATGTATTTGAATTGAACTCTTTGTTTTCAGATGCCTTCATGGTCCGGTCAGCCACAGACCAGGCCACCTGGGCCTCATTGGGGAGCTGGGCCATCTGGGCCTTATCAGGGAGCTGGGCCATCCGGGCCTTATCAGGGGGAGGGGTCATCTCGGCCTTCCCGAGGAGCCGGGCCATCTCAGCCTTCCCGAGGAGCTCGAGGGGGGCCTGTCCGCAGACGCAGGGCTCATGTTGTGGAGGTGGAGTCTGATGAGGAGGAGGAGGAGGAGGCTACCGACCGTCAGTTCGAGACATCTGTCGAGGAGGGAGGCTCCGGTTTTGGCTCGGGGAACAGAGGCGAGGCTGAGGAGGATCCTGAGGACGACAGCTCCGACTCTGATGATGGTGTGGAGGTTGTTCCACAAAAGAGGACCAGGCGTGCTTCTCGTTCCCGTTCCCGAGGATTTTGATGTTGCTATTTCCTGCTTTATTTTTCTTTTACTAGTAGTTTGTAGCACTTTGCACATTGTTAGGCAGTTTTGTTTTTGTAAAACCTGTACCTTTTGTTTGTTGTAAAGCATGATGAAATGAAATAGCTTTTGAAAAGGTGTTTGTATTTTGAACTTTTAGCATCGTATCGCATCATTTATTTCGCACAAAAATGAATTTGAAAGGAAATGTACGTTGTGTAATCACCAAATCAGGTAGTGAACCGACGCAACAAACTAAACAACTCAACTTACTAAGATATAACAGAATCTTTAGCAAGTTTACAACTCGATAAGCAAAATGCAACAACGCAAATAAACAAGACTTTAACAAAAATTGCTTAAACAGAGAGCAATGACTCAAAACACAAAACACGTCCGCTCGACAAACAACTCGATAAGCAAAATGCAACAACTCGATAAGCAAAACTCAACAACAACAAAGTGTACTTCTGACGATCTGGGCATCGGAACGCATCCGGAATGAAGGCCTTCGACTTTCCCGTTGCATGGAAATGCTTGGAGTTCTCCTTCGAAGAGTAAAACAGGGCCGAGGAGACACACTGCAGCATTGCTAGCCATCCCGGGGAGCTGGCCGGCCATTTTTGCAAAAAGTGAATGGCTGGCCAGCCCGAGATATGCCACGGCATGGAGGACTAGAGAGCTTCTGGCCCCCTGCTTCAACCTTCAGTTGCACTTTGTCAGATGAATGCGTGGATTGGCTCAAAGAGGAGGTACAATTTGGGCCCAGCTTGGCATCAGATGCTCCGTCCAGCTCTGGAAGGGGACACAGAGATACTTGATTCAACTATGCCCCAAATTTATTGCTTATCTAGCATTTTCAAGTTTTCTTTATGACTGTACTAAAATAAGCAACCTCGATTGTAATGCAAGAGCAAGAGAACTCTATTTTGAAATCAATGAAATTGAAAGTTATGGTACTGAAAATTTTCCACTTTTGGTCCAAAAATGGTCTAAGTCATAAAAAGATTGATTTGAACAAAGTCAACTTTTATTAAAACTTTTCAAAACTATTGTCGATGTGGATCAGAACTGGACATGCCGAAAATCTGTCACTGAGATGCACAACCTCAGATCCCTGCAACTGGAAAGTTGCCCCTAGTCTGAAGAACAATGTGGCACTCCAAAGCAACGGAAAGTTGCCCCTAGTTTGAACAGCACTGTACCGGAGATCACGGTAAATGCTGATAGATAAAGATGACTGAGATGATCGAAATGGACAAAGTTGATCGGGGAAAAGTTTATGACTGAACTTCAAGACGAAGCTGCCTACGTATCCCAAAGATGGGAATCAAGTCTTACGTAGTTCAGGCTTAGGTTCGCTCGAGTATTTTCACTCTCCTTTTGCGCTCTAACTTTTGCCAAGGCCGCCCTTTGCGGGTTTTCAACCTTGCGAGCTCAGTTTTTATATTTTCTAATTTTTTGTGCTCTGAATCTTGCCTAGGTCGCCCTTTCGGGTTTTCGGCCTAGCGAGCCTCTCAAGGATAGTATTTCTTCAACTTGTCCATATTGATTGGTTGTGAAAACTCCAAGCCATCTAGATCCATCAAAACCACAGCCCCACCTGACCAGATAGCTTTGATGATGTAAGGACCAGTCCAATTAGGTTTGAACTTGCCCCTTGGGTCGTGGATGGGAGTTCGGTTGTCCTTGAGCACCAAATCTCCTTCTTTCAGATTCCTGGACTTAACCTTCTTGTTGAAAGCCCGGGCAATTCTGCGTTGATAACCTTGGATGTGGTACAGTGCTTTCAGTCTTCTTTCATCAAAGAGCATGAGTTCTTCGAATCTGCTTTGCTGCCAATCTGCTTCGGCTATCTGGCATTCAGCCAATACTCGTAATGATGGGACCTCAATCTCAATGGGTAGAACAGCCTCCATTCCATAGACCAATGAATATGGAGTTGCTCCAGTAGAAGTTCTGATTGAAGTCCTGTAGCCCCACAGAGCAAATGGCAGCTTGTCTGGCCAATCTCGATAGGTTTCCACCATCTTCTGTAGTATATGCTTGATATTCTTGTTGGCGGCCTCAACTGCTCCGTTGGTCTGTGGCCTGTATGTAGATGACTTATGAAAAGCCACATTGTATTTCTCCAACAAGTCTATCACTTCTTTCTTGAAGTGGGAACCATTGTCTGAAATTATTTCGTTTGGCACCCCGTAGCGACAGATGATGTTGTTCCTGATGAACTTTGCGACATGCGACGCCTTCAACACTGCGTATGATTGGGCCTCGACCCACTTTGTGAAATAATCTATCGCTACTAGGATAAACTCATGCCCGTTGGACCCCTTCGGGGTAACAGCTCCGATCACATCAATTCCCCAGACTGAAAAAGGCCACGGCGAAGTCATGTTGTACAGTTTTGACGGCGGGATGTTCATGCGATTTGCATGAATTTGACATTTGTGGCATCGCCGAACAAAGCTAATACAATCCTCCTCCATGGTTGACCAGTAGTAGCCCTGTCTGAGGATCTTTCTGGCCAGCATTACTCCATTCATGTGTGCACCGCACTCCCCCCCATGGATGGCTTCCATCAGGCATTTTGACTCTTCAGCTTCTACACAGAGCTTATGCGTTCCCAGATGACTCCTTTTGTACAAATTTCCTCCGCAGATAACGAATTGAGCAGCCATTCTTCTGACAGCCCTCTTATCTTTGGCATTTGCCCCTAGTGGATATGTCTCCTTTTCCAAGAAGTTCCAGATGTCGTAATACCAGGGGTTGCCGTCTTGAACCTCATCTATGGCGGAAATCGACTCGTATGCCGGCGCGAACTTCTGATCAATAATGACTGGACGCATCCGGACTCCGGACGGGATGTCTATCATAGAAGATAGAGTTGCTAGTGAATCTGCAAACCTGTTGTTCTCTCTTACGAGGTGGGTAAAATTTAGCTTCTCAAACCGAGGAATTAACAAATCCAAGGTTTGGTGGTAGATTATCATCTTTTCCTCCTTGACCTTCCAATCTCCTTTTGCTTGAGACACAACAAGGTTCGAGTCCCCAATGACGTCCAACCGTCTTGCCCCTAGTTCCAGGGCTGCTTCCAGGCCAGCAATGCATGCCTCGTACTCTGCCTCATTGTTGGAAACTTTGAATCGGAGCTTGAATGCTAAAGGGATACGGGAATCATCAGGCGCTATCAGCAATACCCCTATCCCATACCCATACTGGTTTGACGCTCCGTCAAAGTACATTGTCCAAATTTCATCTTCGACGTGCAGAATGGCTTCATCTGGGAATAGATACTCAACCGCTTCATCCCCCTCAACCGGGTGGTCGGCAAGGAACTCTGCTACCGCTCTGCCTTTTACTGACTTTCGCGTCACATACTTCAAATCAAATTCGGAGAGCAACAGCAGCCAACGAGCTAGCCTACCCGTAAGTGCTGGTTTCTCGAAAAGATATTTGATGGGATCCAAACGCGAAACCAACATTACAGAGTGGGCTAACAGGTAGTGCCGCAGCTTCCTGGTTGCCCATACCAAGGCCAAACAAGCCTTCTCCAGCGGTGTATAGCGGGTCTCGTAATCCAGCATCTTTTTGCTCAGATAGTATATGGCCCTTTCCACTTTGTCTTCTGACTCCTGCGCGAGCATGCAGCCCATGGTAGTCTCAGTTACCGAAAGGTACAGTATCAACGGTCTCCCAGGTTCTGGCGGTGACAACACGGGTGGGTTCTGTAGATATTCTTTGATCTGCTCAAAAGCTACTTGACATCGGCCGTCCCATTGGAATTTCTTTCCTTTCTTCAGGAGACCAAAAAGTGGTTCACAAGTCAAGGTTAATCTAGAAATAAACCGTCTTATGAATTGCACTTTACCCAGAAAGCCTCGCACCTCCTTTTCAGTCTTTGGTGGTGGCATTTCTAAGATGGCCTTGATTTTGGAAGGGTCGACCTCGATGCCCCTTTGTGTGATCAGAAACCCTAACATCTTCCCTGCTGTAACACCAAACGTGCATTTCTGGGGATTCAGTCGCAGCCGAAACTCTTTGATCCGTTGAAAGAATTTTTGTAAGGCGGTGTAGTGGCCCTCTCTATCTTTGGACTTGACAATCATGTCGTCCACGTACACCTCGACCTCCTTATGGATCATATCATGCAATATTGTAGTCGCTGCCCGTTGATACGTAGCTCCAGCATTCTTCAGCCCGAATGGCATCACTCTATAACAATATGTCCCCCACGGGGTAGTGAACGCAGTGTTCTCCCGGTCTTCGGGTGCCATCACTATCTGGTTATAGCCTGAGAAACCATCCATAAACGAAAGCAAGGCGTGTCCTGCCGTGAAATCTACCAATTCGTCGATGTGCGGCAAGGGAAAATCGTCCTTCGGACTGGCCTTGTTCAAATCTCTGAAGTCTACACAGACCCGAATTCTGCCATCCTTCTTTGGCACCGGAACTATGTTGGCCAACCAAGTTGGATATTCAGATACCAGCAGGAACCCTGCGTCAATTTGCTTGGTGACCTCTTCCTTAATCTTGAGGGCCCAGTCCGGGCGAATCCTTCTGAGTTTCTGTTTGACAGGGCGGGCCTCTGGATCAAGAGGGATCCGGTGCTGTACAATCTCAGGATCGATTCCAGGCATGTCTTCATAGGACCACGCGAAAACATCTTTAAAATCTTTTAATAAAGCGACTAAGCGCTCGCGCTCCTCTGAAGACAACGTGGACCCGATCTGGACCAGCCGCGGGTCCTTCTCAGTACCAACATTTACAGTAGTGATTTCATCCATTAAAGGTTTAACAAATCTTTCCTGCTCTTGATCGATTAATCGTTGCAAAACTGGGGGAATTTCTTCCTCGCTGTTTTCATCAAAATTTTGAAAATCCTGATTTAAGCAATAAATCAAAGGCACAGAAAAATACTCGGAAACCACATCCACATCATTCTCATTAAATACTTCCAAGCCGTCAGATTCCTCTGTTACAACAGACTCAAAAGAAAATGAAAAAGACGACCTAGACAGGACTGTGGTATCCGGGTTATCACCCCCAGGAATACCGGACTCAGACTCAGTCGAGCTAGAATCTGATTCCGACGCAGAAGATTCGGTAGAATCAGATTCCGGCTCACTACCTGACCCGGAACTGCTAGATAAAAAGCCTTCTTCATACTGCTAGATGAGAGAAGGTGCGATAGATGCATCCAAGATCGGCGCTGGAAAGCCCGCAGCTATTTCATCTCCAATCACAGAAACCGAAGAGTTATCCCCCAAGCACTCTTGGCCGATCGGAGGATCTGATAGTAGACTCGCCAGTGCTACCCCCATTTCCAGCTCTGTACTCTCAGGATCCACTGTTTCAAATTGCTCAACCTCAGTTGGTGGGTCTGTCTGCGCTTCGGCAACGTCATCCCCAGATAGTTGTATGTCGAAGAAGATTTCAAAACCAGGCACGCGCTTCCCTTCCGCGTTTTGCCATGGCTCCGGGAAGCCGCAGAATGGAAAATCTTCCCCCTCCCGGACGAAACGTCCGTTTAGGGTACCCCAGATGGGCCTGTGTATTAAGTCAAATGGCTTCCCAGCCCTCTTTGCCTTGGCTCTTCCGGCCATTTCTTTTCCTTTCCTCAACCAGTCCTCTTTGGTGGGTAGATAACCCAGTCCAAAGGTGTGAGGGTTGTGTGGCACTTCGGCCAACACTGAGACGCCTTTCCGGCCACTTCTCCCTAATCCCATCCCAGGGGTATGTTTTAGCTTGTTCATGAGGTAGATGGATTGTGCGCTGACATACATGCCCTCATTCGCAGCCATGATATTCTGCACCACTTGAGCCTCGGCCAAAGTGAACCCCGACAAAAACACATCCTCCGTGCCGTGCTCGATTTCCAAGACAGGTGTAGACACTTCCGGCGGTGGATGGATTGATGAATTCCCAAAAACGATCGCTACCCCTTTCCCGTGAGGGTATTTCAGCATTTGATGTAGGGTGGAAGAGACTGCTTTGACCTGGTGCAACCACGGTCGCCCCAATAGTAAGTTAAAGGTTGCGGGAACGTCCAGGATATGAAATTCGATGCTGTGTTGTCCTGGACCAACCTTAGTTTGAATTTTAACAGTCCCCATCACTTCTCTGCTGGTATTGTCATATGCCCTGATCACTTGGGTGGTTGGGATGAAGTCCGCGGGTTTTAACCCGATTGCATATGCCGTTCTGGTTGGGCAGACATTAATCGCAGACCCGGTATCAACAAGTACCACCGGTATCCACTTATCTCTACATTCCACAGAGATATAGAGAGGTTTGTTATGATTTGCGCCCTCAGGCGGTAGCTCCTTGTCCGAAAAAGTTAATGCCGGGGAACCTCCTCCCGGAAAAACCAGCCCAACCAGCTGTTCAGGCGTGGTGTCTATGGAAAGTTTCGACTTGTCCATGGCAGATAGGACAGCTTCTCTGTGCACTCGTGATGCCATTAGCAGTCCCCAGATGGAGATGTCTGCTTGTATTTTCTTTAACTGTTTCAGCACAGCTTCATCCTCAATCTGCTTCTCCTTCTGTCTCTCCGCTTCTCTGTCTTTCCCAGATGCTTCGGGTTGGTCTAGGTGTGGGGGCTTGAAGTACCGCCCACTTCTTGTCATGTGGTCCACTTCATCAAGATACCAAGTATCATCTGGTTGGCCATTTCCCCAGTCTTCATCGGTGTGGGCAAGACACAAATCGTCATCTTCCCACCACATTCCGCTGGCAGCCAACAGACATCTGTCCGGCTCCAGTCTACTCGCACTTTCAGTGCTCTCTGTCCAAATGCTCGCAGCATTGTCTGTCTTTGTGCACACAGCACTTTCGGTCCCCTCAGGGCCCTTCGCCTTTCTGGCTCTCTCAGCTTCCTCAAACTTTCCTTGTTCCAACTGCGTCAGTACAGTTGTTTGTTCAACAGTTCCCACATCCGTAATGCCCATGTCCTGAGCGGAATTCTTAACACCGGCGCTCTCCGGCGGTACAACTTGATTTTCGGCCGTTCCGGCCACAAGTGATGTTTCTGCCCCTGCCGGGCTCTGTTCTGGTTGGGCTTCCCCCACTGCATCCGGTTGATCTTCAAGCCATCCAGTGGCCTCCTCTGATCCCTCATAATCATTCCAGTTAATGGACGCATCCTCCAACTCCTGATCATCGCGAAATTGCAAGTTAGCAAAGTCCTCCTCTATGGTTGTCGGCTCATCTGCCCATAGCCCAGATCCATCCCCTCGGATCATGCACAGTTCTCCTGTCTCGGGAAATTCTACAATTAGCCCACTTCGGCTCGTTGATAGGATGTGCCTGCTCGGATCATAAGCTCCCTCAGCAAAATTCTGCCCAGTCCCAGATTTAACAGACTCATTCTCCCCTAAAATCTGCCCTGCCTTGTCTTCGATGGTCACCACCACCGGCTCCGGTTGGGTTTTGGAGACGTCCACCATGCACAAAAGGTCAGTGCAAGCGGGGAGGAGCACCTCCGGCTTGGGTAGGTGGGTGGATGTAATATAGATGCTAGGATCGTAAGACACGACCCCAGTCTGGATGAAATTAATTCTGTTGGGAGGGGGGGTTGGTTATGTGGTGGAAGAGGGTTAGTTGTGACATTAGGTTTATCAGGAGGCGCAATTACCTGTTTGTCAATAAGATCTTGGACCTCATGACGTAATCTGTAACAACGGTCGGTATCATGACCGTGTTGTTGGTGGTATGCGCAATATTTTGACGGGTCATATGAGGGGGAAAGTGGATTTGGTAATGGTTTTGGTTCCAGGGGTTTTAAATGATTTTTCCTGATCAGTATTCCCAGAACCTTGGACAGGGGCATGTATAGTTGGGTGAAGGTTCTTTGGCCCCGGGGTTGGAATCGGTTGTTTTGTGAGTTACTTCCGGACGCGCCGGAGAATGGTGTGGCAGTCATGGGCCTTGGAGGGGGAGGGGGAGTGGTGGTGACCATGCCAACTTCCGAGGCTCTTGTATTAGCAGCGCCGCTCGGGCCCGCATTGTTGTTACGGTTAAAGGTCCTCCTCGGTTGTTCTCTGTCCTGGTCAAACAGGCCTTGCCTCATAGCATCTTCTATTTGCACCCCCATATCATGTAAATCTGCGAAAGTAGGGAAGGGGACCACAATCATTCTTTGCATTAACTTGGGGTGGAGATTGCGCACAATCATCCGGATTTGATCTCTGTCAGTGGGCCTTAAAGTCATCGTCGACGCCTTTGCCCTCCATCGGATCACAAAGTCCGAGAAAGATTCCTTAGGCTCTTGCCTTGTTGTTTCAAGATCACGGGTTGTGATCTCGATCTGAGTGTTATACGAATATTGTGTGACAAAGGCCTCAGCCATCTCGTCCCAATTCTTCTTCACCTCATCCGATAATCTTGCGTACCAATGGGAGGCCACACCCGACAGGGTTCGGCCGAATAGTGAGAGCTTCTGTTGTCGTGTTAGGCCCATTGGCCGCAAGACATCCGCAAACAGTCGGATATGGACCATGGGGTCACCAGTCCCGTCAAAACGGTCTATTTGTGGCATTTTGAACCTATCGGGGAGCGTTACGGCCTCCTCGGTATATCCATCTCCGATATCCGGCATAGCCTTAGTCCCTTGGGATTTTTTGAAAAGCTTCTCCAGTTTGCTCAATTTCAGAGCTGTTTGATCAACCTCGACCTCGGATGGAGAGTCCGGGTGATTGGATGTGTGGACCTTGGACAGTTGTGGTGGAATCGGGGGCGGGACAGGCCCTGTTGGAAGACTCGTGTCCTCTTGCAGAATTTGGACAGCCGGTACGGTATTCTGGGCGTTAGGAGGGACGTCCTGAATAACAGGAGCCTTCTCAGGTAATGGGGCTCCTGCTGGAGGAGGAATCTGGTGTGAAGCAGATGCTGTACTCTGTTGTTGCAATCTAGTAATCAGTTCAGCCTGCTGAGTCATAATTTCAGCTTGCTGCTTAGCGAGTTCATCTCGGCGGACGGCATCTTGTTGCATAGCCCGCATGGTTTCCTGCATCTGGCGCATCATTTCCTCAACCCCTGTCGGTGCCGTCATATTGTTTCGATTTGTCTGAACTACCGATAGATCTGTCTCAATGGGGACCTCAATCCGATTGTCCACTGATGAAGGATACCACTGTTCAGATGCTCTCTGTTCAGATGTACTGCGTTTTCTCTGCTTCCTTCTTGTAACAGGGGGCAGAGAATGGAACACTGGCTGTCCGTCGATTAGATCCTCAGATCGGTGGAGTCGACGACCTCGTGTCCAAGGTGCTTGGGGAATGCCTGTTGGGTTGGAAGCAATCGTGCTAAAACTGACCTAGCAAAAGATAAATAAAGCGAAAAGGAAATAAATAAACAGATAAACGGACAGCACAACAGCTTAAAATAAAATGCAAGACACACAGTCGGGCACACAGTCAAAAAGCTGAATAACATACTGTCCTCAAACACTGGTTATTATCCCTGTATCACTGTCCCCTAACACAGAATCTGATATCCGCAGATGACTAATCCTCAAATACTGGCTGATGCCCGCAGGCCTAATACCGTCAATATTGAACTGGTGCTCGCAGGCTTGATACTCAAACTTGTATACTGATCTGATGCCCGCAGGCCTGATACTGTCAATACTGAACTGATGCCCGCAGGCTTGATACTCAAACTTGTATACTGATCTGATGCCCGCAGGCCTGATACTGTCAATACTGAACTGATGCCCCGCAGGCCTGATACTCAAACTCATATGCTGATACATGCATTCCTGTAGAGACGCACTCTAAAGCACATAACAGATAAGTGAGAGCCAAAACACCCCTATGTTTGGGGTAGGGTTTCCCTGTCCTATTTTGTCAGGAGCTAGGGTTTCACTATGCACACAGCGGTTTCAAACAACCTATAAACGGGTAAGCAACCTGTCCTAATTTAGAATGGTCACTATGGATCCGAATATGCACTAGGTCGAATGGTCAAAAGGGGTGCCCCGGTAAAACCGGGGTTTGTGTTCCCATACTGGCAGAGCCCACAACCGGTCAGCCTTATGGTCATGCCTTGACAAGACAAGCCTCTGGCAAACCGTTCAGGAATAGCAGATGGCAAACACGGTGTCCTAGGCGCACCAATGCAAATGCAATGCAAAGCAACACACAAGTGTAGTCAAAAACAGATATCATGAGTTCGAGTCAAGTTCTCTAAATCCCCAGCGGAGTCGCCAGAAACTGTAACAAGCCCGCGGGGGACCTCGCTACAGCTCGGACTCGACTTTTGTTGTCACGGTTCTAAATCTGAACCAAAGAGTCCAAATCCAGCAAATCGTTTTAGGAAAACTGATTTTTGAAAGAAGTGCCAAACATGGACTGCTTTGCCAGATACAGAGTCGCCACCTAAATATTTTATTTTGGGAAATTTAGGAAACCTTGACTCGGTGCCAAAAGGCCACGTGTCCGTCATCACCAAAGTTGCCTCGGCTCGGGAACTTGGGTACGATTGGGGAAGGTCACTTCGTGAGCACCCCCGCTCGCCCGGTCATAGACCGGCCTCTACTAACCATGATATCAATTTTTGAAAACATTGTGAGTTCTTATTCCGGTTATTAGCCTAGGTTACTATGTGATGCTCACAGCATATAAGTATAGACCGGGTCGCCCGAATTGGAACAAAACATTTCATGTTTGCTTTTGAAAATGGTTTGCTACCCGTAGGTAGGCTTGAAACATTTTGATGATTCATTCCAATTCAGATAACCCAACCTTCACCCACAGGCATTCAGGCAGATATATCAGATAAGCACATAGCCTCATGGTAAGCATGCTATCATGGCATTCACTCACACACATGCAAGGATGCTAAAGCATAAAACTCACCGAGTACTCCAAGCCAAAATAGAAACTATATTAGAAATCATGCATGATCCTAAGTGTACAGAAATGCCTAATGCAACACATGCAAAATGCAACTATAGTAGGCTCGGCTATTCTAAGATGGCATATGAAATGCTACAACTAACATGTATTCAACTTGGTATTTAAAGTACAATGCAGTTAGTATGATGCGCCGAGCCCGATGCATGTAATACAGATGAATGATGCAAACATGCTGTCATACTGTATGCTAATTAAAATATGCCCTAATCTAACCATCAAAAGCGGATAAATAAAAGGGAGAAAGACGTAGGGTTGGAAGACATACATCACACTCACCCACACTTATTACAGTTGTGCCCTCGCTCGGAGGGTCCAAATAAATAATACAGTCCAAATATTACAGTCCCCAAATAAAAGAATATTACAGTCCAAAATATTACAGAATTCTAATTAATTAATGAATTAACTAGAAAGCAAATAAACTGGCGTGCAAGCCAGGGGCTGTCTTGCTTCTGATGGATGATGCATGTCCGGACTGTCTTGCGCGGAAATCCACCGGAATGCCCCAATTAGCCTCTGTTTACACCTCTTCTTGAAATCCGTGCCAAGCCCAGGAAGATTGCTGATTCTGCGTTTTGCTGCAACAGAGAGCAGGAAAGGGGCATAGCAATGTATTTGCACAAATGTATGCATGTCTCGATCCTCGTGCCACCAATCACGCATACCGAGGCATGATGGCCGAGGAGTCGAAATGCACAACTCAATATAGGATGAATGCACATGAAACTACAGCTAAAACCTAACTCCATCATGGATAATCCGGAGTGTCGGTGACTGGGGAATTGAAACACATTCCGTCACTCGGAGTACGAAATGTACCTCGTTTCCCGTGCCCGGGCTAACTCCTATTCCGGACATGGTGCAATGTGCATGATATGCATGAAATGCAACTAGGATACAATCCTAACATACTCAAAGCTATGAAAATGAGATGCCTCGAAATGCGTGCACACAGGCACGCAAAACGAGAAAGTGACGGGATGTTAAAAATGAGATGCCTCGAAATGCGTGCACACGGGCACGCAAACCGAGGTAATGGTAAATGCAGTGAAAATGAGATGCCTCGAAATGCGTACACACGGGCACGCAAACCGAGGCAATAACAGATGCAATGCAAATGAGGTGCCTCGAAGTACGTGCACACGGACACGCAAACCGAGGCGATGACAGATGCAACGAAAATGAGATGCCTCGAAGTGCGTGCACACGGGCACGCAAACCGAGGCGATGACAGATACAATGAAAATGAGATGCCTCGAAGTACGTGCACACGGACACGCAAACCGAGGCGATGACAGATGCAATGAAGATGAGATGCCTCGAAGTACGTGCACACGGGCACGCAAACCGAGGCGATGACAGATGTAATGAAGATGAGATGCCTCGAAGTACGTGCGCACGGGCACGCAAACCGAGGCGGTGCTAAAGTGACATGGAAATGACAAATGGGCTTATACCAACATGAGTGAGCCTCAGCCACACTCACATCGGATGCCAATGGCAGAAAATGAAGTGCCTCGAAATGCGTGCACACGGGCACGCAAACCGAGGCAATGCATACGCAATGCATATGACATACAGAATGCAATATGGACTTATACTAACATGAGTGAGCCTCAGCCACACTCACATAAGATGCCGGCGGATGAAAATGAAGTGCCTCGAAATGCGTGCACACGGGCACGCAAACCGAGGTAGTGATAAAATGCAATGAAATGGCATGGAAATGACAAGTGGGTTTATACCAACATGAGTGAGCCTCAGCCACACTCACATCGGATGCCAGCGGATAAAAACGGAGTGCCTCGAAATGCGTGCACACGGGCACGCAAACCGAGGCAATGATAAAATGCAATGAAACATGGCAAAAATGATATGCAAGCATGCTAATGGAATTTCAGCAACAAAATATGGGGGAAAACAGTCCCGAAATGAAGCGAAATGACATGAAATGCAAGGAAATGACCCGAAATGCAACATTAGGCATCCGAAATGGCCTATAGCCATACTAAACATGCACAACATGGACATGCAATGCAAAGACAGAAGCTAGACAGTCCCAAAATAAGCACTTTTCCAGTTATAAACATGGCCAAACAGCAAGTATAGGTATGGCGAAAATAGCATGCAAGAATAGGGGCCAAAAGAGGGGTAATGAAGCAAGTGGTATAAGAAAAACTCAAACTGAAAAATTTCCTTCTACAACACTGAATATGGACCAAAAATATGAACATTTACAGTATATGGCAGCCTCAAAATCAGTATACAAACATGCTAAAAATATGATGCAAAATAAGGCTCAAAAGGTGCTAAAACATGAAGTGTATAAAATAATCACCAAACAGAAAAAAAGTGTGAATGAAACATGAAGTATAGGCCAAAATAAGACCACTTTCAGTTCGGACCAAGGTCCAAAAACAGAAGCAAAGAGGGCTATTAATTTATGCAAAAATGGGGCTAAATAGGGGATATAACTACAAGTGACATATGGAAACACCAAACAATGTTGAGCCCTTCTCAAATGTTTAAGAGGGGCTCAAAATATGCCTCATATCAGTTTACAACATGCTCGAAAATAAATTGCTCATGGGTCAAAAATAGCATGCAAAATTATGACATACAAGATGGTCAATGAAGCAAGTGTATTATGGAGGGCTCAAACAGGGTTGAGCCCTTAATGAGAAGTGAAGATGAGCTCAAAATATGGCCCTTTTCAGTTAGGGCCGAAGCTTGAAACCAAAAAGAAATGAGGCTTAGAAATAGATCAAAGGAAAGGGTCAAAAGGATCAAAGTGTAACTTACCCTTGAAGATCCAAGCTTTTGTTACTTCTTGGGTTGATTTGCAGCTTCTTTAGCCTTCAAGAATCCCTCCTAGCTGCTGGAAATGAGATGGTGGTGGTGGAGCTTGGTGGTGTAGAAGGAATGAAGATTATAGACTTAGGGTTTTTTGAAGAATTGAAGAAGAAGACAATGGAGTTTAGGGTTTGTCCTTGGAGAAGAATTTTTCTAACCCTCATAAAGAAGACCCTCAGCTGGTTATAAGGTCAAGAAAGGGGTGTAAAAGGGGGGTGAGTTGGAGAGGAATCCTCTCTCCCAAAATATCCCCCGGATACAGAAAATATCTGGGGGATATTGCCCCACAGCTGGAAAGGGTACAGTGAGGAGAGCACGGCCGGCCGCTCACTTTTGCTGGAGGTGGCCGGCCGGCCACACCCCCTAGCCGGCCGGCTAGGGGTCAAAAGGGTCAACCAGCTTTTCTGGCCGGCCAGGTATTGGGGAGGTAGCCCTATGTGTGTACAACACAACCATGTAATTGAAATTCCAAGAAAGTGGGCCCAAGGGGTTCAACAATGGCTCGGAAAGAGGGGGTCAAAAGGGTCAAGTTGACTTACTGGCCGGCCATGAACTTTTAGGGGCCTCTCAGGTGTGTACATCACAGATATGTGGTTCAAAGTTCAAGAAAAGAGGTCCAAGAGGTTCAACATTAGCCCGGAAGAAAGGGTTCAAAAGGGTCAGGCGACCTTAATGGCCGGCCATGAACTTTTAGGGGCCTCTCAGGTGTGTAGATCACAGATACGTGGTTGAAAGTTGGCAACGCTAGCTCTAAGGTATTCAACATTAGCCCGGAAGTGCGAAAAACGGGCGCCGGGAGGCTCGGGAGGAGAGATAACTGGTTGCTGCAACAATTGCTGGCCTCCCACCCTTCAGTGACCTTCCTCGGGATAAAACAGAGGTACCTGCCAAAAATGAGCGAAAACCGTTGCAAAACGAATGTTCCGGAGCCAAAACACGCAGTTCGGGGTCCTAGAAATGGGCTGTTAAGCACCGAAAATTGTATTCGACCTCGAAGTGGGTTTCTCAGCCCCCAGTGTCCCTCAAAATGGATGAAATAAGATGTATGCCAAAAATCAGAGCAATAGGAGATGGTTAAGCGGTCCCGAACCGAGGCACACGGCCTGACGGCTCCGAAAACCGGGAACCGGACTCCGAAATGGGCAAAATGGCCTACGGCCACCAAATGTAGCCTACGGACATTGAGAGATGGTCTACGGGACCTCTCCCTCCCTTCAGGAAAAGAAACAGAGAAAACCGAGTCTGGTTCGCAAACCGAGACAAGGCACAGAAAAGGGTTCGGAAGTCCGGAGGCAGGGCTTACGGCCGCGACTCTGAAACTTCTGAACGAGCACATTATGCAACATCACCAAGCGCTCAATTGGCGACGTCTGAGTCTTAAGGTCGGTCAAAAATGGGGTGTCTACATTCGCGTTATCGAATTGTTTGCCATTATCAAAGATGATGGTTTGAGGGATGCCAAATCGGCAAATGATCGATTGCCAGATAAACCTGGTGGTGTTCTGTTCGGTGATTGTGGCAAGGGGTTCAGCCTCGACCCACTTGGTGAAGTAATCAATGGCAACGATCGCGAACTTGGTCTGACCTCGACCGGTGGGAAGCGGACCGACCAGGTCGATCCCCCACTTGGCAAACGGATAAGGGCTGCAGAGTGTGATTAACTCTGTAGGAGGAGCATAAGGGATGTTGGCGAAGCGTTGACATTTATCGCATTTGAGCACGAAGTCGGTCGCATCCTGATTGAGAGTTAGCCAAAAGTACCCAGTACGGAGTATCTTCTGGGCAAGGGACCTGCCTCCTGAGTGATTACCACAAATCCCCTCATGGATCTCCTACATTACGTAAGTTGCTTGCGCTGGATTGAGGCACCGTAGATATGGCCGGGAGAAGTCGCGTTTGTACAATATATCGTCGACAATGATGTAATTGGACGCTCGGGATCGGACTTTGGAAGCCTGCTACTGGTCATCGGGGAGTGCTCCTATGGTCAAGAATAGGAGGATGTCGGATGCCCAAGGGATAGGTTCATTTTGAATGTATTGTACAGCTTGTAGATCGGGTGAAACGGCCGGGTGGTGTAGATATTCAACGCGGACATCATGGTTGAGAGTAGGATGGTCAGCAGAAGCCAACTGAGCCATCTCATCTGCTTTGGAGTTTTCTGCCCGAGGAATATGCCTGATGTGGAAGGTATTGAAGAGGCGAGCAAGGGGGAGTGCCAGGTCTCTGTAAGCTCGCATCGTGTCGTCCTTGGCATCAAAGTCCCCTGTCATCTGACCGACGACGAGTTGGGAGTCGCTGAATACTCGGAGGTGGCTGACCCCTATGTCCTTGGCGAGGTGGAGTCCTGCTATTAATGCCTCGTACTCGGCTTCATTGTTGCTTGCTTCAAACAAGAAACGGAGGGCACATTTGAAGTAGCCGCCCTCAGGAGAGGTGAGGATGAGGCCGGCACCGCTTCCTTCTCTTCGGGACAACCCGTCGACATTAAGAGTCCAAGAGTGACGATCTTCTGGCTCTGTTGGAGTTGGTAGGGGCGGAGGTGTTGTGGTCGGGGTCGGTTTGGTGAACTCCATGATGAAGTCAGCTACAGCCTGCCCCTTAATTGCTGTCCGAGGGCGGTAAGAGATGTCGAACTGGCTGAGTTCTACGGACCACTGCATCAGTCTACCTGAGAGTTCTGGTTGCTGCATGACCTTCTTCAGGGGCTGGTCGGTGAGGACCACAATGAAGTGAGCTTGGAAGTATAGGCGGAGTCGTCTGGAGGCAATGACCAAGGCCAGGGACAGTTTTTCCAGCAAGGGGTAGTTCTGCTCCGCGCCCCTAAGAGCCCGACTGATGTAATAGACCGGCCGTTGGATTGAGCCATCTTCTCTAAGGAGAGCTGCACTGACTGCGGTTCCCGATACTGCTAGGTAGAGGAAGAGGGGTTCACCCGTGATTGCTTGGGAAAGAAGGGGGGGTTGGCCATGCATTGCTTTAACTGTTGGAAGGCCTCTTCGGATTCAGCTGTCCATTCAAAAGTCTGCCGAAGAACTTTGAAGAAGGGCAAGCACTTATCTGTCGCACGGGAGATGAACCAGTTGAGGGCCGCCACTCGGCCCGTGAGTCTCTGAACTTCTTTGACCGTCCTAGGCGACTGCATCTCAACTAAGGCCTTGATCTTCTCTGGGTTAGCTTCGATGCCGCGCTGACTGACCATAAAGCCCAAAAATTTTCCAGATCCTACGCCAAAGGCACACTTCTCTGGGTTGAGCTTCATCTGGTACTTGCGCAAGGTGGCGAAGGTCTCACGTAAGTCAGCAAGGTGATCGGAGGAGTATTTGCTTTTGACTAGCATGTCGTCGACGTAGACTTCCATATTCCGACCTATTTGGTGATGGAAAACGGCGTTAACCAGCCGCTGATAAGTGGCCCCAGCATTCTTCAATCCGAACGGCATTACACAATAGTGGTAGGTACCTCGGTCGGTAATAAATGATGTGTGCTCCTGGTCGGATGTGTGCATCAGGATTTGGTTGTACCCAGAGAAGGCATCCATGAAGCTGAGCATTTGATGACTGGCCGTGGCGTCGACCAGCAGATCTATGCAGGGAAGGGGGTAGCTGTCTTTGGGACAAGCTCGGTTCAGGTCGGAGTAGTCGACATAGAGCCGCCATTTGCCATTGTGTTTGCGGACGAGGACCACGTTGGACAACCACCTAGGATAGTCCACATTTTTTATGAATTGGGCCTCGAGGAGTTTATCAACTTCGGTGGCTATGAGGGTGTTGCGCCCCGGATGGAAAATGCGTTGCTTCTGGCGGTAGGGTCGAAAGTGGGGTTCGATGCTGAGGCGATGGGTTATGAAGGAGGGGTCGATGCCTGGCATGTCAGAATGGGTCCAGGCGAATACATCTCTGTGCTCGGTCAGGAGAGCAGTAAGGTCGGCCTTGACTTGGGAAGGTAATTGGCTGCCAATCTTGGCGGTTTTGATTGGGTTGGTGGGATCGATGTTAACTTCAACAAGTTCCTCTATAGGTTCACCTCTGACGAGCTCGTCCTCGTCTCGGACGTCAAGCCCTTCAATGATCATGGCCTCTTTTAGCTTGACTTCTTTGAGCGAGGCGACAAAACACTCCCTGGCCACGGTCTGTTCTCCTTTGACAGTTCCAACATCGAGATCGGTAGGAAATTTGATGGCAAGATGATATGTAGATGTGATGGCTTGGAAGGCGTTGAGGGCTGTGCGGCCAAGGATAATGTTGTAGGCAGAGGGGCAGTTGACCACAAGAAAGGTGAGCAACTTAGTGGTCTGCGCGGGTGCTCGCCAATGGTGATGGGCAGATCGATGGAGCCGATGGAGGTCACACGGTCGCCGGTGAAGCCGACCAGAGGGGTTTGGAGAGGAGACAAGCTTTCTTCCCCAATCTTGAGCTGGCGGAAGCAATTGAGGAAGATAATGTCTGAAGAGCTGCCGTTGTCTACGAGGACTCGTTTGACGTTGTAGTTGGAGAGGATGGCGGAAATGACAAGGGGGTCATCATGTGGGTAACGGACTCCCGCACAGTCAATGTCGGTGAAGGTGATAGGCTCGATCCATTGTTTGGACTGTTTGGGGGGTCGGTCCACCGTCGCCACTGCTTTGTCTGAGCCCTGCCTAATTTTTCTGAGTTCTGCCTTCTGAGCCGAGCGGGATGGTCCCCCGCAAGCAAGACCGCCAGAAATAACTCAGATTTCTCCAACTGGTGGAGGGGGATTACCAGGAGGCCGAGGCTGTTTGGTGGGCAATCGTGGCCTTGGTTAGGTGGGCCTTGATTACGGGGTGGCGTTTGTCGGCGATTGTTCCTGGTGAGGTCGGTTCTTTGCCTCTGTGGAGGGCGGTTATCTGTGAATCGGCTGAGACGGCCCTGGCGTATGAAGGTCTCGATCTGATCTTTGAGGTTAATACACTCGTCGGTGGTATGACCATGGTCTTGGTGGAAACCACAGTATTTGGACTGATCTTTGCGAGTGGAAGGGTTTCGTGAAGGTAGGGGCCACTTGAGGGGGTAGTCCCGTTGGATCTGATTGAGGACGTGCTCCATAGGGGAGTTGAGAGGTGTGTATCGCTCAAACCGACCGGTGCGGCCGGGTCGGAGCCGACCGGTCGGCTCGGAGGGGTCGGTCATTATAGTGGGGTGTTTGGCTATTATACTGGGGGGCCCTTGGTTCTGGGTTTTTCCGCTTGTCTCTGGGGGTTGGATTTTTAGGGGTTGGCTCTTGCCGAGCGGCCAGGAAGTCTTCAGCATTCATGTATCTCTGGGTTTTGGATAGTAGGGCTGCCATGGTGGTTGGAGGGTTTTTGGAGAGGGAAAAAAGGAAATCGGACGACCGCAGGCCGACCATGAAAGCCGTGAGAATGACCCTGTCGTCATTCTCAGCTACTTGAAGGGCTTCGGTGTTGAAGCGGGTGACGAAGCTGCTGAGCGACTCCCCCTCAGTCTGACGAATGTTAAGGAGTTGGGTGGCTGGGCGTCTCTGACGCTGGGCTCCGATAAAATGGCTCAGGAAAGAGTCACTGAGGTGTTGAAAGGTGGAGACGGAGTCCGCCGGTAACTGGCTAAACCACAACCGAGCTGATCCCTTCAGTGTCACTGGAAAAGCTCGGCACGTGATCTCGTCAGGAAAAGCGTAGAGGATCATGAGGGTGCGGTAGGTTTCCAGATGGTCGACTGGGTCCGTCGTGCCATCAAAGGAGTCAATGGTGGGCATTTTGAACTTGGCAGGCAATGGTTTGTCGCGGATGGAGGCAACAAAAGGAGAGTTGGCGGTGACTGAGGGCTTGTGCTGAATGTTCTGCATAACCCCTTGTAGTTGGAGCTTCATAGCTCGGAGTTCAGCGTCCCAGAGGGGAATGTTGTCGCCATGGTCGGTCAATGGAGGCTGGACACTGCTGGCTTCCCCCTCAGGGGCGTGTGCCACGACTGACGGTTGTGGAGGTGGATGTGGAGGTGGTAGGCTCATATGTGGAGGAGGAGGGGGTTGTAAACCTTTTGGGTTGGGCGGAGGGGGTTGTGGAGCAGTGTGGCCCGGGGTTCTTTCTTGGTTGGGTGGAATGTCTGGAGGTGGGGCGGTTAGGTTTCTTTGGAGTAAGGCGCTGATTAGGGCCTTGTTTTGCTCGGCCATGTGGTTAATGCTATTAGTAAGTTCGATGATGTATTGTGGTGGGTTGTTTGGATGGGAAGGGTCTGTTTGGTGATCGGTGGTATTATGGTGAGAAGCCATGGATCTAGTCGTGACCATACACCTGGACGGGTGAGAGGAAAAGGTAACGGTGAGAAGAGAGGGCTCCGGCGGTAGTGAACACAACTAGCGCACGAATAAACCACAAAGGTTCCCACAGACGGCGCTAACTGATGATACAGTCCGTCCCGGGTGGATGGGTCAGGCTAGCCCAGGTTCTTCAGGTTCCGGTTTCGGGTGGTGATTCCGTCAAATGACCTGCAAGCAAGTCCAAAAGGGAACGGGGCAGTCCCCCAGTGAACCCTCCGGCGAGAGAATTAGTAGAGGAAAACAGGAAAATGTAGGGAAGAAGATGGAGAGATAAAAAGCTTAACCTTTTTCTTGTGTTTCTCTTGTTGCTTATATTCTTTGGTAATCATTTCACTGTCCCTTGTGACGTGCCCCCTTTCCGCCGAAAGCCTGTGCCGTAGCCTACCTTGTTCAGGGTGAGGGGGCTCTGTTCCGACGGGGAGGTGTTGTCGTAATAAATGCTGTGATGGGCTGCATTAATGGTGATGTGTTGTGGCAATAACTCTGCAGATCTTTGTCTGCTGATGTGGCCTGTGTCTCATCTGTCATGTGTCCGAATGCCCTTGGCCCTCCACGTCCAGGTGGCCTCCAGCTGTCCTGGGCTTTGCCAACCAAGTTATGCTATGGGTCCAAAGCGATGGGTTCGGGGTGGTTTGCCGTGGGCTGTATGCCTCGTGGGCCTGTCCATGTCAGCTTTCATTGTTCACATTGGTTATTCCAATTAATTTCTAAATTAATGTTTTTCTTAATAAGTCAACTCATTAAACATTCAAAATACTCCGTTATTAAATGATTAATCAACTTGTTGATTAGGTTTTAGTGTTAGATAACAACTAAGATTCAAGTTAAAGATAAGAGAAGAGAAGAGAAGAGAAGAGAAGTGAAGTGGTGGCAAGTGGGAGTCGTCGGTGGGAGAAGGGTTGTTGAGGATGAGAAGAGGATGAAGAAGAAAAAAGAAAGGATAAGGGGTTGCAGATTTTGAGAGACGATGGCAGAGTTGCAGAGGGACTAGCAAGAAGGGGAAGTTATTGCAAGTGGTGAAGGTAGTCCTAACAAGAAGTGGGTGAGGAGGGGTAAAATAAAAATAAATAAACCTCAACTAATTAGGCTTAACCTAATTGGTTACCATGACTCTTCTAAGAGTTTAGTGCTAAGGGAGAGGTCATGAGTTTGACTCTCTTTAAGGGAGAAGTTGACTTAGGAGGCAAGCACACAAGGGTAAAGAGAATAACTCCTATCGGTATTAATCTAACAATTAATAATTGACTTACGCCAATAAAAAATAGTTTCAAAATTTATGGTTGAAATGTTTAAGAAGTGAGTTGCCTAGTCAAATTATTGAGATACATTTAAAGCTATCCAACAACTACCAACCAAGTGGAGATGACAAGTCGACTTGATGGGTAAAGTGAGGATTAAAAATATGTGCCATCTCATATTGAGTCATTGTTTGGGGTGTCTTAAATAAGTATTTTTTTTTTAAACTAAAAAGTTGAGGAAAAAAAGATAGATGTTTGAGTTAATTTTTTTGACTTTTTATGAAAAAAATGTGTATTAAAAAATTGTATAACTAAGTGTGTAGGAGAAGATAAGGTAGGAGCCGTACGGAATGGCAGTGGTGACTGACTGTTTGAGTAGATGAGAAATATTGTCTACTTCTCGGGCTTTGATTGGATGGTGTTGTATGGCCCGTGGGGGCCCACCACGGGTCCCGTTTTTCTAATCGGAACTGTTCAATGTGTAGAAATCATCGAGTACTATATTCTTGTAAAAAATCACGTTGATTGGATATCGATAACTATCTGATCGTGTTCGTTTTCTTTGTCAACTGTTAACTATAATACCATCCAATTTTTATAAAAAAATTGATTTGATCATATAGTTAGCGATATTCGATAGACGTGATTTTTTACAGGCATATAGTACTAGACGAGTTCTACATATTAGATGGTTCGGATTATCAAAACGAGACCCATAGTGGACCCCCACAGGCCGAACTTTATCATGCAAATAAGTGAATGTACACATATTATTTTTTGTTTTTCCTTTCATTGCAGGTGGCTGACGTGTCCGTACGTTGATGGATTGGTCGGATTGAACTTTTATATTAATTTACCATTTAAATTAATATTTGTATATTATTTTTAAATTTTTTTTAATAATGATAATTTTTAAAATTCTTAAATAATATTTTAAATAATTTTTTAACTCTTTGACTTTTTCAAGAGTTATCAAACCAGTCCTGAATCTTGTTTGTTTATACGTGATCCAATTTGGATGTGCATTTTCCACGAAATATACGGTAAAGGCTAATCAACAAGTTGCTAGCTAGCCAGTCCTTGAATAATGTAGTGTTATAAAATGCCGTACATTCTAATTTATGAATGGTTATGGTTTGTCTTTTGTTGGATCGAAGTCCAATCTAGTATAATTGAATTTGTGAGGTTCATTATAAATTTTATTTTGACAATTTACATTATTTATCTTTTAAATTTCTGTATATTCATTAAAAAGTTCAGTTTAATCTGATAATTGTAACTACTTAATTTCATCAGCTTTATTGATCTATAAAAAAAATAATAAAAAAATTAAAAAAAAAAGACAATTTATTTTGAAACCATGCTTATTGTTTATTTTTAAGTTAATTATTTAAAAGCGCTATTTACAAACATATTATGGTAATTCAAGTTCTATCTAATATATTTTGAACTAATAAATTCTATTTAGTAAAACTGAGAATATTACTTGTTTTTTTGAATTTTTAAAAGCTAAAAACATTATCAATTTTGCATAGCAATGTTCCAAGTAATTGTTTCTTTAACTGATTAAAAAAATAAAGCACGAGATTAAACGTTTTTATCATTCTACTTATTAGTTTAATTCAACTATCCAATAGAACCAATAACAATGTTCAATCATCGTTCTCCTTTATAGACACAAAATTTTCAGTTTTGTATAAAAAAAATAATTCAATTTTTTTAATTTTGTTTTTTTTTACTTGTTTGGTTTTGTTTTTCTGAAAATAGTTATCAGAAAATTCTACTTTCTTATTTTTCGTATATTTTTTTTTGTTTTTACTAAATTTTTTTAATATTTTAAGCAATTTTTTTTTTAATTTTTAGACATACCTAACATAAATATACTTAAAAAGTAAAAAATTTGTGAAAAAAATCTTATAAAAATTCACAAAATACCAAAAATACAAAAAAAAAATACGAGAATTCAGTATATTTTTTGTATTTTTATGTATTTGTTAATTTTTTTAAAATATTTTTTCACAAATTTTTTTACTTTTTAGATACATCTAAGTAAGGTGCATCTAAAAAATATAAAAAAATGCTTAAAATTTTAAAAATATTCACTAAAAACAAAAAAACTCGAAAAACAAAAAACTCAGTTTTAAAAAAACTCAATCCAGAAAACTCAAATCAAACACGTAGTTTTTTTTTTTTTTTGCACATTATTTTAATTTTAGTTTTTTTTAGTTTTTTCAATTTGAAAGTTGATATTTTAAAGTTCAACAATGATTCATACCACTAAAAAAAGGACCACTAATAGCACTAATGCATTGAGAATGCCACAAAAAAAAAAAAAAAAAAACAAGGCATCGCCCACTGCCACATCATTAATGGTGTTATTAAAGCACCACTTTTAGCGCTCTCAACCATTTGTCTTTAAAGTTTTGAAACTCAAACTAAATGTCAAATCATCATTTTTTTATAGATAATTATAAATGATGAATAATCATTATTTGAAAAATAATTTCGACTGTCAAAATTTTAATGGGACTTGAAAATTCAAAAAATCTTAATTACGACTTAATGAAATTTAAGTTCATAAATTAGAACTTGTGTATAAATGTCATTTATTTTTTTAAACACAAATTTGATAAACTCAAAAATTGAGGGCTTAATTTTTATTTTTTTTTTCTCTTCGGCTCCGTTTATTTCAACGTAATATTTTACTCATTTTTTATTATTTGGTTAATCATAAAGTAAGTAAAATATTTTTTTATGAAAATAACTTTTGTTAAAAGCTCAAAAATAACTTTCCTTTTATAATTCTTTTTTGAACACATTTCCTTTTATAATTCGGTGAGTCGTTTTTGGCTTGCTTGACTCACAGCCACCGACATGGACCATCCCTTTTGGATGCTGAAACTAGAACTTTGCATGTGATCCTTAGTAAGATGCAGGTAATCTGAGTATTAAATGCCAAACAACTTGTGTGTAATTACCCTTTTATTTATTTGAACACTAAGTTGATGAACACAAAAATGGAGGGCTCAATTTTTTTATTTATTTACTTTCTTTCTCTTAGGCTCCGTTTATTTCAACGTGATAAAAATATTTTACTTATTTTTAATTGTTTGATTAATCATAAAATAAGTAAAATATTTTTTTACAAAAATAACTGTAGTTGAAAGCCCAAAAAAAACTTTTCTTTTATAATATTTTTTTTAACACACTTTCCTTTTATAATTCGCTAAGTCGTTTTTGGCTTGCTCGACTCACAGCCACCAATATGGACCATCCCTTTCGATGCTGAAACTAGAACTTTGCATGTCATCCTTAGTAAGATGCAGGTAATCTGAGTATTAAATGCCAAACACCAAAAAATAGAAAGAAAAATTATATTTTGTGTAAAATTATTTTACATGTAAAATATTTTTTTGGTATAAAATGTTTTATTTCAAAACAAATACAGTCTTTGATTTTTCTTTATTCTTATGCCATTAAAACTCCACCGGAAGGGAGCTTGGGATCTTCTGCTCCAATGTACTCTTTACCACGCGATATGCCACAAATTTTGGGTTGCACAATTCTGAAGACATAATTGTACAAGTACTTAACTATTTTAGTGGTTTTTTTTTAAAACTATCTTATGAGATGAAAAAAATTGTTAGTTTGGAAAGATTTGGGAATTTTTTCGTAGTTGAATAGATAGTTGTAAGAAAAAAAGTGACTAATTGATATGTGAAATGTGACATTTTGTTTTATTAGTTATTTTAAAATTATTTATTTTTATTTTTATTTTTTGTCTTTATTAGATATTTTAGCTAAAATCAAACATCCCAAACAAAGAGGACTACATGAGGTCAGACAAACGGAAAGATTTAGACAAAAAATTGTGCATTCTTGAAAGTATAGTGTCATTTTTCATATTAGTAATACTACATATTTATAATTTTATTAAAAAATATCAATATATAATTTAAACTTATTTTATGCACAGGCCCCACAATACATCTAGTAATTGAGAAAAGTTAGGGATCATGAAATTTTTTTTATGAAAATGATCATGAAAAATTTATGATCATTGGATTACCTTGATTAGTGTGTGGTGCTTTATTCTAAGTGTAATCCAAGGGTCACAAAACTTTCATGATTATTTTCATGAAATTTTTTTTATGATACCTAGCATTGCTGCTAGTAATTTGTAGCAACACATTCTTCTTAACAAAATTCTCAGCTTTTTCGCTTTCTATATAAATGGCACTTTACACAGTTGGGCTATGCATATTCTAAACCTCTCTTTAATCACAAACCAAACAAATGGAGGCTCATTTGCATACAATCATGGTTGTGTTGGTTTTGGGAGTGGTGGTGCTTGCTTCTCAAACATGTCATGGAAGAAGCGACACTACAATGCGTATATATGAATCAAAGCAAGCAGTGACCAGCTTCAGGGTCAAAGATAAAAACACAACACCTCCCGCACCCCTTTTCAGCAGCTCACCTCATTTCAAAAGCCCACCTCCTCAACAAAATCACTGTCCTCCTCCACCTGCAATGTATTGATCCTCTCTATACGGTTTTTATTTTTAATTTTTATAGTTATTGTCTAATTTTGTGATTTTTTTTTTTTTTTTTTTTTTTTTTTTTTTTTTTGATCGGCAAAGAAAAATTTCATTAAAAACATGAAATTTACAAGTAGAAGGAAATAAAACGCATTGAGAGAGATTCAAAGAGTAAAAAAACTGTATTGTAAAACGCATTGAATTCTATGTATTTAAAAAAACTGTATTGTAGCCTTTTAATTGAAATTCTAGATGAGTTCTAGTCTAACTTTTTTTTTTTTTTTGATAAGCAAAAGGAAACAACTTTATTGATATCAATAAACGGATTACATCAATAAAGCAAGGGCGAAGAGCAACGAGCATCATAGTTCTACCCTTATCCCAACTAGGTTGGCACCAAGAGCAACACTCAATCATTTGAAAGTTCACGCCAAAGGGTTGGCTAGATACCAACACCACAGAAGAAAACAAAACAAACAAAACAACCAGGACACAAAGGCCAAACAACAATACACCTACAACTCCCCCAGCCCTTCTAGTACAGCACTCCCCCTTCCAAGACCAATCTGATACAACAATGCACAACTCAGTAGCAATAGGACTTGGATGCAAATCTGATCTGCTACAGGTTACAAATGAAATCCTGGATTGAATATGGACACACCTTTGATTGAGCTTTAATCCATATTGCAATTCACACCTCGATCAATTCACAAGAGCTTTACCAAAAGAATCTGCTTCCCACTAAAAGAACAATGGGTCATTTTCACTTTTAATTTAAAAATAACTTACAAAAAAATTCAACAAAATTCATGAGCTGTAAGGCGATGATGATGGCGGCGGTGATAAATGTAGCAATGACCAAATCTTAAAATCAACAAGCAATAAATTTTATCGATTAAGTCATGACTTGATATTAATTATTGGATTAGATTCGTATGTTAATACAAAGTGGAGATTTTCCAATAGCATCTCATGTTTATAACGAGCTTAAAAAATATAAAAAAAATATCTATGTCAACTTATCTTTGTCATTGTCAAGTGGTGTCATCTCATTTTTTAGGTCAAACAAGGAAAACAGTATGTGTATTATATGTATATGTTACGTTTATTTATTTATTTTTTATTTTTTTTATTTTATAATAAATGCTATGTAATTTTGTGATAAATGTTAGGATAAATTTCACTTTTGCCCCTGTGGTTTGGGCTATGTGTAATTTATCCTCCTAATGTTTAGAAATGACCACATAGCCCCCACGTGATTTGTGGACCAAAATGTACGCTAACTTCTGTTAACAGAACATGTAAATTGACCTTTATGCCCCCGTCTTCTTCATTCTCTCTTTTGAATTAAACCTACAAATACACACACACACACACCTATTTTCTTTCTTCTTCCTTCCAGGCTACCAACTCTAACAAATTTCATTCCAACTTGTACAAGAAATGCAAGCAACACACACATCTCCGCACCAAAAAACCAGTCACTCATTCTCACCACTCATCAACAGTAAATGCATATATATTATCCAATCATTCAATATTCTACAAATCAATTTAAAATCTAAATACTAAATTCCTCAAATCATTCTCACTAAGCTAAGGTCTTTTACCGGGCATCAAATTATATTCGGCACAATTTGCCTATCCATTAATTGAAATTGACTATGTACTCATAATGTGAATATATACTTTTTCACCCTAAAAGACTCTTTCTTCCTTCCATCACTGCCCAACAACCCAAACTTCATTCATATATGCATATATAATGTAAATATATACATAGAATCTAAGGTCCCTTCTAAAGATAGATCCCATTGGTCTGTGGATATTAATTCTCAGCTTCAAAAAATTTTGACTGATGCAAACCCAACATTTTTCTTCCAAGATTTATTGTTTTCTTATTAACTTGAAGTGGCCATGGACTTGTAGAGAGGGACGTGGGTATAATGATGTGAATTGAGGGGAAAGAAGGTATGTGGTAGCACAGAGAGGGATGATTGGTGAGGGGGGAGGAAGTTGGTATGGTACAGTGGGTTAGAGTTAAGGAATAGAAAGAGAAAGAGTAGAGAGAGAAGGAGGAAGAAGAAGCATGGCATGCCTTTGCAAATTTAAAAATAACAAGGGGTATTTTGGTCTTAAAATATAACTTACTCTCTTCATGGACGTTTGAACTCCACAGTTGGTTAACTTGGATGGAAAAGTGGACGGTGCACTTTGGTCCACAAACCTTGTGGGGGTTATGTGATCATTTTCAAACATTAGGGAAGTAAGCCGCACATGACCTAAACCACAAGGGGTTAAAGTGAAATTTTCCCTAAATGTTATATATTTTTTTTGATAAAAATTATGATAATTTGTGATTCAGAAATGAAATTACGCATTTTGTAATAGTATTATGTATTTTTGTGTTTATTCAAACATTTTCTAATCACAAAGTGTGTAACAAACTACAGAGGTAAAAAGTGTAGTTAATCCTACAAAATGTAATATTTGTAATATAATCTATCTACTAAAGTGAGATATAGAAATCTTGAGTTGTTCATTTTAAGTGATAGGCATTGTGGTCAATGCATGTTTTAAGCGATAGACTTCCAGTTCACATTGCAGATGAAAGTGATGTTCGAGTCCATGGGACACATCGCAGACCATACCACACTTTGATGATTTGTTTTTGTAGCACTCTAAGTTTTTCTTCATCGCTTGAGTGATGGATTGGGTCGCTTGAGCTGTCAAGCGAGTCTTCCAGTACATTTGCAGGCCTGTGATTCTAAGAGTTGTTGATGTTTTCTCGAGCGCAAGTTTGGTCACTCGAGCAGTTTGCCCTGTGTGGTATGAACTTTTGACAGTTCGCGTTCTTTGCTCGAGCGGAGGTTTGGTCACTTAAGTGGTCTGTCTGAATTCAGCTTCTATAAAAGTCATTTTTTCTCACTTTTGGATCAGCTTTCTCTCTTTTCTCTCTCTCCTTCCGCCATAGTTGAGCTTCCAAGTTCTTTCCACTTGGTTTTCATCTACTTCTACCCATCTTTTACCAATAGTCCTTTATACCAGAACAGAGGGTCGCGAGGGCTTCATTTTAATCTGAATGGATTGTGTTTTCGTCACCGTGGGTTTTTCGACTTTCTCATCGCCGCTTCAAGAGGTAGGGATTTCTTTGTTCCTCTTCAATACCTCGTCTATGGATAGTTATGTGGTAGATTTTATTGCATAAAAAGCATGTTCATTATGAATCTTTTTGAAAAGCATGTAAAGGGGATCTAGGGTTTGAATTTTTGGGTTGAAATGGTAAAATTAATGACTGCATGGGTTAATTGGAAAGTAGCCTAACATGTTGATGTTGAAAGGAAGAGAAAGCCCGAATTTAATAATTTGATCAAATGAATTAAAAAGGGGTAAAGTTAAATAATGTTTGTGTCTTGTTAACATTGAGTTGTGTTATTGTGTTAATAGTATAAAGGGAGAATCAATGTTGATAATGGAATTTATCTGGATTAATCATGTAAAGTTGAGTTGGGTTATGGCTTGGAATCCATGGATGTGGTTTTATTGAAAATGTGGAAATTGGTCTTTTTGAAAGAAAAGGATTTGGGCAATGTAACTTAGAAAACGAAAGGGTTGAAAAGAGAACAAAATCATGATGTGTTGTAAATTCAGAATTTGAACTTAAGGTTGGATTTGAAACCGATGAATATTGTTGTCATTATCATTGTTGTTGAATTTAAAGTCAAGTGAGCGTCGGGCTATCGAATTGTGTGTACTTAAATATTTATGCTTGAGGTTTTGTGCTTGGTCATCGGTGGAGGATGACATTGTGATGTTGAATAGATTGTGTATGTAGTATACTTGAGTTATTTATATTTGTTGAGTTATGTAGACGTCCCCGAACGCCCCGGGAGGATGAGGTCCCATTCTGTTCGTTTTGGGCTCACTACAGTTCGGACTCCAAAATCGTCACGGTTCTAAATCTGAACCAAAGAGTCCAAATCCGGCAAATCGTTTTGAGAAAACAGATTTTTTTTGAAAGAACTGCCAAACATGGACTGCTTTTCTAGATATAGAGTCGCCACCTAAATATTTTATTTTTGGGGGAAATTTAGGAAACCCTGACTCATTGCCTAAGGCCACGTGTCCGTCATCACCAAAGTTGCCTCGGCTTGGGAACTTGGGTACGATTGGGGAAGGTCACTTCGTGAGCACCTCCGCTCGCCCGATCAAAGATCGGCCTCTACTAACCATGATATCTAGTTTTGAAAACATTATGCGTTCTTATTTCAGTTATTAGCCTACATTTAATATGTGATGCGCACAGCATACAAGTATAGACTGGGTCACCTGAATTGGAACAAAACATTTCATGCTCATTTTTAGAGTGATTTGCTACCCGCAAGTAGGCTTAAAATGCAGATTTTGCCACCCTCGGGTGGGCTTAGAAAACATGGTTTTGCCACTATCTAGTGGGCTTAAAACTCACAGTTGATGATTTGTTCCAATCCAAATAACCCAACCTCCACCCACAGGCATTCAGGAAGATATATCACATAAGCATATAGCCTCATGGTAAGCATGCTATCATGGCAGTTACTCACACGCATGCAAGGATGCTAAAGTATAAAACTTACCGAGTACTCCAAGCCAAAACAGAAGCTAATTAGAAATCCATGCATGGTCCTAACTATACAGAAATGCCTAATGCAACACATGCAAAAATGCAACTATAGCAGGCTCGGCTATTCTAAACATGGCATATGAAATGCTACAGCTAGCATGTATTCAACTTGGAATTGAAAATACAATGCAGTTAGTATGATGAGCCGAGCCTGGTGCATACAAAACAGATGAATGAATGCAAACATGCTATCATACTGTATGCTAATTGAAACATGCCCTAATCTAACCATCATAAGCGGGTATATAAAAGGGAGAAAGACGTGGGGTTGGAAGACATACATCACACACACGCACACTTATTACAGTTGTGCCCTCACTCGGAGGGTCCAAATAAATAATACAGTCCCGAATAAATAATTACAGTCCAAATAATTACAAAACCCTAATTAATTAACAAATTAATCTAGGAAAACAATAAACTGGCATGCAAATCTGTGGACCGCCTCAGCTCTGTTTCGAAAGATGAATGATGCATGCTCGGGTTGCCTTTGTCGAAAAATTCTCTACGATGCTCCGGTTTGCCTCTGTTTGCAATTGCTCTTGGAATACGTGGCATGGCAAAGGCTGCTGATTTCTGATTTGCTACAACAGAGAGCAACAAAGGGGCATGGCAAAGTATTTTCACATATGTATGCATGACTACTCTTCAGGGAGTGTAGTCCTCGATCCTCGTGCCACCAATCACGCATCTCAATGCATGATGGTCGAGAAGTCGAATTGCACGACTCAGTATGAAATGAATGCACGTATAAACACAATAAGACCTAGACACCATCATGGATAATCCGGAGTGTCGGCGACTAGGAATTGAGACACGTTCCGTCACTCGGAGTACGAAACGTACCTCGTTTCCCGTGCTTGGGCTAACTCCTTTCCCAAGCACTATGCAATATGCATGACATGCATGAATGCAATCCTAACATGCGACTTAGCATATACAATGCTATGAAATGGCATACACAATGCTCGATGTAACATAGCATATACAATGCTCTAACATACAACCTAGCATACGCAATGCTATGAAATGAAATGGCATACACAATGCACAATGGACTTACACCAACATGAGTGGACCTCAGCCACACTCACATCAGTAGCCATGAGATGAAAATGAGACTATCGAAATGCGTGCACACATGCACGCAAATCGAGGACCTAACCTAAGGCATAGTATGCAACTCTAATAAGGCATGGCAAGTAATGAAATATGGCATACAAGCATGTGAATTTCAACACTGAAACATGATGCTAAACAGCCCTGAAACATGGAAAAATGGCACCCGATGCATGAGATGAACCCCGAAACTCAAAACTAGGCACATGGAATGACTTATAGCTATACAAAGCATGCATTATTTGATCATGAAGTCTAAAGACAGAGCCAAGGCAGTCCCAAAACATGCATATTTCCAGTTCAAATCATGGCCAAAAGATGTTAGCAAGATGGCCTAACATAGCATGCAAGTTCGACTAGCAAACATGGTTTACATGGCAAGTGTATGAAGCATATGGAATCTCACCAAACCAGCAAAAATTAGCGAATAAATCTTGTGAAAATAGGCCCAAATAACCACTGATATGCAACCATGGTATGCAAAAATAATGAGTTGCTTTAGAGGGCCATGCAAGGAGTTATTAGGCACATACAAGGTAGACACTTAGTATAGCACAAACAACTCTGAAAATCAAATATGGTAGTCTCAAAACTCACCAAATTGACCCTAGAAAGTGACTCCAAAGCATGCGAGATAGGGTCTCTTTGGAAGGCCAAAATGGCCACCAAACAAGTCAAGGTGAGAGGGGGTCACCCCCCTCTGATTTGGAAGCTCAAAATAGTGTCTTAGCCACTGAAAATCCACTGGATTTCAGTGGCTAGAAGGCCAAACAAAGCATGCAACAAGGGCTTAGGTGTAAGGCTCAAAATAGGAGACAATCAAGCACACAAGGAAGCATATGACCTCAAACAAAAATGGAACCTTAAAAAAACTTGAAGATGATGTCAAAACAAGACCTTTTCCAGTTTATGACAACTCTCAAAAACAAACACAAGTAGGGCTAATCTATCATGCAAAAATGGCCCTAAAAGAGAGAATAGAGACAAGGGACAGCAGCTGGCCTGAAACAGTGAAGAGCCCTTCAACAAAGTTGAAGAGGGGCTCAAAATAAGGCCTTTTACAGTTTATGTAAAGCTTCAAAAATAATCACAAGTAGGCCTAAAATATCATGCAAGAAAAAGGCCTAAAAGAGGGATAAAGAAATAAGTGATAGCTGCTGGCCTCAAACAGAGGAGAGCCCTTCAAAAAAGTTGAAGAGGGGCTCAAAAAAAGAGATTTCACAGTTTATGACCAAGTCCAAAACAGCTCACAAATAAGCCTAAAATACTATGAAAAAAAAGGCGTAAAAGAGAGTTAAAGAAGCAAGTTATAGTAGGAGAGCTCAAACAGGAAGAGGTCCTTGATCAAACATGAAAAGGAGCTCAAAATATGACTATTTACAGTTTGGGTCGGAGCCCAAAAATGCTAGCAAGTATGGCTTAGATACAGAGCAAAATAAGGCAAGAAAAGAGGAGAAGAAGACTTACCCTTGAAGACCAATGAACCAGCAACTCTTGGACCAAATTTCTGAGCCTTTAACCTCTTCAAAACAGTCCCAAAGTTTTGGAATGAAGGATGGAGGCCTTGTGCTATGAGGTGTAGGGTAAATGGTGTAGGACTTAAGGGGTTTTAATGCTTGGAGTAGAGAGAGAGAGAGAGATTTAATGCAAGAGCTCAAAAGCAAATTTTTTTAACCCTCAAACATGGAGCTGAGGGGCTGGTTTTATAGAGGAGAAGAGGGGAGGAATGAGGGGAAAATCAAATTCAAATTTCCCCCCCACAGGCAGCCCCCCCTGGATACAAAATCTGGGGGGAAACAAAATACACAGCTGGAACACACTTGGAGAGGGGGTTCAGGCCGACCAGGTTCAGAAGGTTCAGGTGGCCGGCCGGCTACCCCCATGGCCGGCCGGCCGGCCAGGGTTCAAAAAGGTCAATGAAGATTGCTGGCCGGCCACCCCAAATTGGTGGCCTCCCATGTGTGCACAACACAAATATGTGGTTGACCCCCGGAGAATGTGAACCAGGAGAGAGAAGAACCCATTTTTTAGAGGGGTTCAAAAGGTTCAGGTGCAATTGCTGGTCAGCCACCAAATATTGGTGGCCTCCCAGGTGTGTACAACACAAATATGGGGCTTAGGGTCAAAGGAAGTGGCCTAAGGGTGGTCAACATTGGCTTTCAAGTGAGGAAAAACAGACGACGGAGAGCGATGAAGAAATAAAGCTGGCTTTTCAGAACAATTGCTGGCCTCCCACCCTCCTACAAGCTTCATAACCATGAAAGTAAGGTCTCCACCAAAAATGAAACAAAATGGATGCAAAACGGAGGTTCGGGGGACCGAAACGCGCGGCCCGAGGCCCCGAAATGGGCTGTTAAGCACCGGAGGTGGCGTTCGACCACGAAGTTGGTTTCTCGGGCCATAGTGTCCCTCAAAAGGGAGGAAATAAGGTGCATACCAAAAATCGGAGCAAACGGAGGTGGTTAGGTGGTCCCGAACCGAGGCACATGGCCATCGGCTCCGAAAACTAGAAACCAGGCTCCAAACGGGAAAAATGGCCTACGACCACGAAACGTAGCCTACAGCCACTGAGAGATGATCTACGAGACCTCTCTCTCCCTTCGGGAATACAAAACAGAGAAAACAGAGCCTGGTTTGCAAACTAAGGCAAGACACAAAAGAGTCCGGAAGGCCAGAGGCAAGGCTCGCAGCCGAGACTCTGAAACCTCAGAACGAGCACAATATCCAATATCACCGAGCGCTCAATCGGTGACGTCTAAGTCTTAAGGTCGGTCAAAAATGGGGTGTCTACAGTTGCCCCTCTTTGACAGAACTCGGAAGTCACGCGTGACGGGGGTGAATGTCAAAGCCCAGAGACGATCCATTTTTGACAAGGCCGAAGACTTAGACAAACAGGCGAGATGAAAAGAGAGATGTGCCCGCAGGCATGCCCGTAGGCTGGGGGCAAAATGCAAATGGTATGCAGGAAGCCAAATGTAACTCATGATCATGCGAAATGCAGCAAGCTGTAATGAAGCAAATATTCACAATAGATGCAACAGTTTTAAGCAAGAATGCAAAGCGAAACTACATTTCATGCAATTGAAGAATGCGGAGAACCATTGAATTCTCGCCATGTCTCACACAGAGAAGATACAATACTTGCACTGTTCGTCTGGTCGTACCAGCCTCAAATGAACCGTACATACAATATCATGCCTGTAAAAGAAAGAAACTCAACACGCACAACATAATTAGCAACACATGTTCAAAGCGATATTGAATGCAGACAATCACGATGTCGATGGAAAAGTGCATCGCAATGCAGGGAGAAACGCGCGTAACAACACAAGCTAAGTATGACAATACTCATGAAACGTGCACAATAGTATGAGCGGTGTGCACGAGAATGCAAGTGACGTGCATAACAATGCAGAATAAATGTGAACTCGAATGCGAATTTGTTGTAAAACGACGAGCAAAGAAATGCAAGTTTTTGATGAGGGCGACTCAATCACGACCTCCGGTTTACCTCCCGAAGGGGTCGTAACATGTTCAAAAGGATACATCTCACTTTTGATGAGTAATGATGAGAAACGCATCGAAAGTTGGAGTTGAAGTTCCGGTAGAGCGATTTCGCGACGGAAAGTGCACTTCGCTTGTACTTTTTCAGGTCCCGGGGACTCCAATCCTCCCCAAAAATTGCAGAGAGCTTGGTGGGCACCTGGGGAACACCACCGGATAGCTCTCTTCCCAAGGAGAGGCCATCAGCCAGGGTTGAGAGAGGGGGGTGGATGGCCCGCCCGAAAAGGTGGCTGGCCGGCCACTTTTCCAAAACCGTGGGCATTTTGGTACTTTCACTCTCTTTTCTTTAAATCCATTCGGCCAAAGCATTTTTCCTCATAACTCCAGCTCCGAAAACACCTTCTCTACCTTCCTAGACCATTTTCTCTCTCAGATCTGTGCTCTATACGCGTTTTTCAACGCTCCACGCAAGTTGTTTTCGTGAAATCTTTCAATTTTCGTCACTTTGAACCAATTAAATTTTGATTTCGGTGTTTTTTTTCTCATTTTCACCACTTGAGGTAAGTTTGTCTCAACATTTGGAAGATTTTCTCGGGAGTTGACTTTTGTTGACTTTTTCATTTCCCGAGAGTTGACTTTTGTTGACTTTTTTCAATTTTGGCTCATTTTGCTCATTTTTACTCTTTTTTGCAAATCTTTCGAGATGGCTGGTCATTTCCCTCATGGCGAAGGTCCTCCAGGTGCTGGAGGTGACCCAGATTTTATGGCTTTACCTCCGAGAGTTCGGCCATTCGATCCCGAGAGGTATCATCCCCAGGAGCACGTCCTTCCTCAGGCGGTTTTCTACCACTTCATTGACTTTGATGAGCGAGCGCCTGCAGATCTGCTACTGCAGGAGCCAAAGTCTCACCTCTCTCATGAGGCACAAGAGGTATTTACTTCATTCTTACATTTCCTGCAATGTATTCTGCATCCTCCGTGCGTTTTGTGCTTTTGCTATGTTAATCTGCCCATTCAAGCACACAGCTTTTTTTTTTTTTTTTTTGAATGTTTAGTCCATAGCACCGTATTCCGTTTGCATCTTGAACACATAGTTCCAACACTCTGACTTTCTGAACACACGGCCCGTATATTGGTTGTGAGCACACAGCACACGCTTGTTGAGATCTGAACACACAGCCCAAACTTTGAGATGAACACACGGCCCACTGAAGGTGAACACGTAGCACACACTGATTGAGAGTTGAACACGCAGCCCAAACTTTGAGATGAACACACAGCCCATACTGATTGAGAGTTGAACACGAAGCCCAAACACTTGATGTCGAACACACAGCTCACTGATTTTGAAATCTGAACACACAGCCCAGATACTTGACGTTGAACATACGGCTCAAACTTTGAGGTGAACACACACAGCCCACTGATTTTGAAATCTGAACACACAGCCCAAACACTTGATGTCGAACATGCAGCTCGAACTTTGAGGTGAACACACAGCCTACTGATTTGAAATCTGAACACATAGCTCAAATACTTGATGTTGAATACACGGCTTGAACTTTGAGGTGAACACACAGCCCACTGATTTTGAAATCTGAATACACAGCCCAAACACTTGATGTCGAACACACAGCTCGAACTTTGAGGTGAACACACAGCCCACTGATTTGAAATCTGAACACACAGCTCAAATACTTGATGTTGAACACACGCCCAAACTTTGAGGTGAACAAACAGCCCACTGATCTTGAAATCTGAACACACAGCCCAAATACTTGATGTTAAACACACGGCTCGAACTTTGAGGTGAACACACAGCCCACTGATTTTGAAATCTGAACACACAGCCCAAACACTTGATGTCGAACACACAGCTCGAACTTTGAGGTGAACACATAGTCCACTGATTTGAAATCTGAACACACAGCTCAAATACTTGACGTTGAACACACAGCCCAAACTTTGAGGTGAACACACAGCCCACTGATCTTGAAATCTGAACACACAGCCCAAACACTTGATGTTGAACACACGGCTCACTGAAGGTGAACACACAACACACACTAATTTGAAATCTGAACACACAGCTCAAATACTTGAATTCTGAACACACGGCTCATACATTTGAACTTTTTGAACACACAGCCCAGATTCTGTATCTGTTTTGATTTTGCACATAGCTTATACATTTCATTTGCACGCAGCTTATTTATTTCATTTGCACGGAGCTTATTCATTTCATTCTGAAACTGAAAACATGTGTTCATCCTGAATGCAGGTGACTTCTCGTACTGCGCGAGGATATGGCTCCATCGCGGCGAGGGAGTGGTATGTCGAGCTCCCGAAGGCTGCCCGGGATCTGGTTGACGTGGCAGGGTTCGGGCCCTTTTGCACTGGGATATGCCGCTATCCCGCCAGTAGGATACTGATGGTGTTTTGGTAGAGAGATGGTGGGACACCACCAACTCCTTTCATTTCTCTGCCACCGGGGACATGACCATGACCCCGTTTGACTTTGCCATACTGACGGGCCTTGATGTGGGAGGTTCGGCCATCCCGTATAACGATGATATGGGCGAGTGGGAGGCCGCCTGGATATATTTATTGTGGGCTCGTCCGCCTGTTGATAGATCTTCGGGCAGGGTTCGATACACCTGGTTCTCTTCCCATTTCAGGAGGGTGGAGATGGAGCCTGAGACTCCTGAGGAGGTGGTGCAGTATACTCGCGGATTCCTGATGTTCTTCTTCGGCACCACCCTATTCGTCGATAGGGGGAACACTGTCGGGCTTTACCTGTTGAGTGCTCTAGTGGACCTATCACAGGTCCGGTGGTATGATTGGGGTGGCGCTAGTCTGGCTACTTTTTATTGCTATATGCGCGCGACCTCCCGCGGACGGGGGAACATACTCGGAGGCTATTGGAGAGTCTGGGAGGTACTTTCTGCCCTCTTGATTTACATTTCTGCTTTACATTACTTGCACATTGCACATACGGTGGATTTTACACTCTGTACCTTGCATTTTGCTCTCAGCATTTTGTATTTACAATTTGCACTCAACATTCTGTATTCTGATGGCTACTGCCCTGTTTTCCACAACTATGGATCTATGCATACTTCCCGACACTGGCTCCGGAGCTCGAGGTGGGGATGCCTCCCGTGACCCCATACTCGCTGGTATTTGAGGGCCCGTACCAACCGAGACGTCGGGAGTCCCTTCTCTATCTACGGCAGTACTTCGATACAGTACGGCCATCAGAGGTATTGCAGAACTCTCAGTTCTTCATGTTTCTAATCTTTGATTTGTCTTGCGCATTTACAATTTCTGATCAGCTTAAGCATCGGTTATCCGCAGATCACCTGGCAGCCTTGGGCTCCTTTTGGTAGAGACCCCCAATTCCAGTTTGCCGAAGCCTGGGGTGCCTCCCGGTACAGGATCCTGTTCGAGGGGCCAGTTGGCAGGGCCTAGTTTTTAGGGGAGCGCTTCCTGCGCCAGACATGGAGTTACCCCGTTCAGGACATCCCCTCAGCACCCCCAGACGACATGTGGACCGCTGATAGGCTCCTTCCCCAGGGTGTCGTTGACGCCAAGTTGGGCACTGATGCACTTCTTCATCTGGAGCAGGGACAGTACGTGACTTATCGTCACACGTACTTGATGCCTTCGCTGACGGGAGTCCATACTCCGACGAGGAGACCCGCTGGTATGCCCTCATCGAGCCGTGCTCGGGCTGCAGACGTCTCTTCCACTAGCAGGGCTGGTACATCTAGAGGTGGGGGTGGATTGGTTCCCCCGATTCCTCCAACTCATCATCATCCTGGGTGGCCAGACATGCCGACCGAGCTGACGGGATGGCGATTCGAGACTCCATACTCGATTTCGGTAGAGCCCCCCATGCCTGACCACAGATATGTCAGAGATCCTGATTTGCCGCCGGTATGCTTTACAGCTTTGATTTATCACTCAAATACTTGGACATTCATTCCTTTACTGATATTTTGCATTTGTATCTGTAGCCTCCAGTCGAGTATATGGATGAGATGCTCAGGATGATGGCCGCACTCGAGGGCATGGTTTTACGGAGAGAGGCATAGTTGTCCATCATGGGTGTCCAGGTACTCTTCAGTTTTCTTGCATTTATCATACTTCCGATGACATGCTGAACTTGATCATCTCACTACATTGATAGGTTGCCTGTGTAGAGCATATCTAACACACACTACATTCATATACTGTATATGCATGCACCCTTATTTCATGAAGTTTGCTTGCATCTGTATCTGATACACACATTTGAGTTGATGTATTCAAACTGCACTCCTCATTTTCAGATGCCTCCAGTATATCAGCCACAGACCGGGCCATCCAGGCCTTCTCGGGTAGCCGGGCCATCTTGACCTTCTCGGGGAGCCGGGCCATCTCGGCCTTCTCGAGGGGCCGGGAGAGGGGAGTCGTCCCGCAGACGCAGAGCACATATCGTGGAGGAGGAGCCCGGTGAGGATGAGGAGGAGGAGGATGCTGCAGATTGTCAGTCAGAGACATCTGCTGACAAGGAGGAGGGTTCCGACCCTAGTTCCGGGAGTGGAGAGGAGGCTGAGGAGGATTCCGAGGATGACAGTTCCGACTCAGATGGCGCCGACTGTGCAGAGCCTGTTCCGTGGAAGAGGACAAAGAGGGCCTCTTATTCCTGCTCTTGAGAGCATTGACGCAGCTGTTTCCTGCTTTATTTACCTTTTTACTAGTAGTTATAGCATATTGCACATTATTAGGCAGTTTTATTTTCTGTAAAACTTGTACCTTTGTTGTAAAATGTTGTAACAAAGGAAGCATGATGGAATGAAACATCTTTTTTTTTTTTTTTTTTTTTTTTTTAAGAAGTGTTGTACTTTATGTTCTCAGCATCGCATCGCATCATTTTGCAAATAATGAGATTGAACGGTAAATGTGCATTGTGTATTTGCCAAGTCAGGTAGCGAACCGACACGAAAAACTAAACAACCTACCTTACTAAGAAACAACAAAACTTTAGCAAGTTTACAACTCGATAAGTAAAACGCAACAAAATTGATAAACAAAGAGTAACAACTCGAACGCACAAAACTCGGCGACTCGATAAACAAGACAGCTCGACCAACAAAACAACAACTCGATAAGCAAGACTAAACACCAATTCAATAAACAAAACATATTTCGGACGATCTGGGTGACGGAACGCATCTGAAACTGAGAAAAATTCGCACTTTCAACACTCCCAATGCATGGAAATGCTAGGAACTTCCTTCCAGAGGGTAAAGCAGGACCAGAGGCATACATTGCAGCATGGCCGGCCACCTTTGGGAGCTGGCCGACCAGTTTTTTGCATTTGAGGGGAGAGGGGTGGCCGGCCTGCCAGAAAAGGTGGCCGGCCGGCTAACAACAACCAGTTTTTCAACACGTGTCCCCCCGAATAGTGCCTTATCCCCTTTAAAAGTCCTAGCTCCGTGGCTCATTCATTTCATCTCAGTTTTGCACCAAAATGGAGGCGTTTCTCATCGAAAATCTCACAGCTTGGATTGCTACTTTAGATGGCTCAAAAAATTTGAACTTCCGGGCTTCGGCTTGAATGCACTATTCACGCTGAGTCGTACTCCGCTACACGCTACACCTTCCCTTCCTCCATGTCGCGGCGAGGTTTTGGAACCCGGTAACACACGTCTTTAGCTTTGGCGGGCAAGAGGTATGTCCGACCTTCGAAGATTTTCAAGTTTTGATGGAATCTGAATGTTATGAAGAAATTTTGCCTCAGCTTCGCTTTGGTCACGCCCAAGCTTTAGGGTGGATGTGTGGACTCACCGCGCATGATGCTCGTTCTCTGATCTGTAATGGGGAACTGGACATCCTCGGATTGATTTATCACTTTTCTGACGCCGGAGACCGTGGCGACCATCATTGGCAAGGTTTTCGGCAACACGCCCTTTGTTTGTGCATGTTATCTCACTTTCTGCTTACGTCGGGCTTTGGTGGATCTAGCATTCATCTGATTGAAGTTGCTCAAGGCTTGAAGGAAGGAAAGAGCTGCATCGCCATGACATTGGTCGAGACGCTGATGGGCCTAGATGCTTTCCATCGCCGGGAGACGACCAGATTTGCGGGGAGTCCGCTACTGCTGCAGGTAATGTTTCCCACCCAATCTCACATATATATTGCTCACATCACTCAGCCCTCGGGCTCGGTCTTTCTCACAAAACCCTTCTTCTTTCTTTTCTCTCATCTCACATCTCTCTATTCTTTATTCTCTCATTTTTCATCCCTCCCCAGGTATGGTTGATGGATAAATTGCAGGTTGTGGACTCTTGCCTAGCCTACTCAGCTCGCGACTACTTCTTTCGACAACGCCTAGTCGATGCCCTTGATGAGGGGTGGTGGTACAGCTGGATGTGCAATTTGTCTGCAGATCGCATCGCTTGGCGCTGCCCTTGGCTCAATCTCCTGGCAATGACCTATAGCATGTCTCGGCAGACTGGGATCCAATTGATTGGTCTGACTCACTGTGTATTCTATTTTTCGTTCCGGTTCCAGCGCCAGTTCGGTCATGATCAGAGTTGTCCACCAGAGGGGATAGAGTATCTGGCTTCATTCCCGGTTCGAGGTGCACAGCTTGCCCGGTATGCCACAGCATGGAGGACGAGAGAACTCCTGGCCCCCACTCCCACTTTCAGTTATACTTTGTCTGACGAGTGCTTGGATTGGCTCAATGAAGAGGCACAGATTGGGCCCAGCTCGGCATCAGAGTCTTCAACCAGCTCTGGGAGGGGGCGTAGGGACACCTGACTTGACTATGCCCCGGATTTATTTCTTTATTAGTACTTTCAAGTTTTCTTTATGAATGTAATAAAAAGCAACTTCGATTGTATGGAAGAGCAGGAGAACTTTGTTTTGAAATCAATAAAATTGAAGGTTGTGGTACTGAAAATTTTTCGCTTTGGTCCAAAAATGGTCTTAGTTGTAGAAAGATTAATTTGAACAAAGTCAACTTTTATTAAAACTTTACAAAACCATTTTCGATATGGATCAGAACTGGACACGCCTGAGATCTCTCACTGAGATGCACAACCCCAGATCCCTACAACTGGAAAGTTGCCCCTAGTCTGAATAGCACCCCGGCATTGCACAGCAATGGAAAGTTGCCCCTAGTCTGAAAAGCACTGCACCGGAGATTCCAATGGATGCTGATGGACAAAGTTGACTGAGATGATCAAATGGACAATGTTGATCGGGGAAAAGTTTATAGCTGAACTTCAGGATGAAGTTGCCTACGTATCCCGAAGATGGGAATCAAGCCTTACGTAGTTTAGGTTTAGGTTCACTTGGGTATTTTCACTCTCCTTTTGCGCTCTAACTTTTGCCAAGGCCGCCCTTTGCGGGTATTCAACCTTGCGAGCTCAGTTTTTGTAATTTCAATTTTTTCGTGCTCTGAGTTTTGCCTAGGTTGCCCTTTCGGATTTTCGGCCTAGCGAGCCTCTCAGGGGTAATATTTCTTCAACTTGTCCATATTGATCAGTTGTGAGAACTCCAAGCCATCTAGATCCATCAGAACTACAACTCCACCTGACCAGATAGACTTAATGATGTAGGGACCAGTCCAATTGGGTCTGAACTTGCCCCTTGGGTCGTGGATGGGAGCTCGTTTGTCCTTGAGCACCAAATCTCCTTCCTTTAGATTCCTGGACTTAACTTTCTTGTTGAAAGCCCAGGCAATTCTGCGCTGATAACCTTGAACATGGTACATTGCTTTCAGTCTTCTCTCATCAAAGAGCATGAGTTCCTCAAACCTGCTCTGCTGCCAATCTGCTTCGGCTATTTGACACTCAGTCAATACTCGCAAAGACGGAACCTCAATTTCGATAGGTAGAACGGCCTCCATCCCATAAACCAATGAATATGGAGTCGCCCCGGTAGAAGTTCTGATTGAAGTCCTGTAGCCCCACAGAGCAAACGGCAGCTTATCTGGCCAATCCCGGTAGGTTTCCACCATCTTCCATAGTATGTGTTTGATGTTCTTGTTGGCAGCCTCAACCGCTCCATTGGTTTGCGGCCGGTGTGTAGATGACTTATGAAAAGCCACGTTGTATTTCTCCAACAAGTCAATCACTTCCTTCTTGAAGTGGGAACCATTATCTGAAATGACCTCTTTTGGGACCCCGTAACGACAGGTGATGTTGTTTTTGATAAACTTCGCAACATGAGAAGCTTTCAACACTGCATAGGATTGGGCCTCAACCCACTTTGTAAAATAATCTATCGCGACCAGGATGAACTCATGTCCATTCGACCCCTTCGGAGTGACAGCCCCGATCACGTCAATTCCCCAGACTGAAAATGGCCATGGTGAATTCATATTGTACAGCTTTGACGGTGAAATGTTCATGCGATTTGCATGAATTTGACATTTGTGGCATCGCCGAACAAAACCGATACAATCCTCCTCCATGGTGGAGCAGTAGTAACCCTGTCTGAGAATCTTTCGTGCTAGCATTACTCCATTCATATGAGCACCGCATTCTCCTCCATGGATGGCCTCCATCAGGCGTTTCAATTCCTCGGCTTCAACACACAGCTTATGCATTCCCAGATGACCTCTCTTATATAACTTACCCCCACAGATGATGAACTGAACGGCCATTCTTCTGATTGCCCTTTTATCCTTGGCATTTACCCATGGCGGGTATGCTTCCTTCTCCAAGAAATTCCAAATGTCGTAATACCAGGGGGTTTTGTCTTGAACCTCATCTATAGCAGCAATTGACTTGTAGGCTGGCACAAATTTCTGGTCAATGATGACGGGACCCATCCGGACTCCGAACGGGATGTCTATCATGGAAGATAGAGTTGCTAAAGAATCTGCGAACCTGTTGTTCTCTCTTAGTAGATGAGCAAAGTTTAGCTTCTCAAACCGAGGAATTAACAAGTCCAAGGTCTGGTGGTACATCATCATCTTTTCTTCTTTGACTTTCCAGTCCCCTTTTGCTTGGGACACAACAAGGTTCGAGTCCCCGATGACGTCCAACCGTCTTGCCCCTAGTTCTAAGGCCGCTTCTAGACCGGCAATGCATTCCTCATATTCTGCTTCGTTGTTCGAGACCTTGAATCGGAGTTTGAAGGCTAGAGGGATACGGGACTTGTCAGGTGCTATTAGCAGCACTCCTATCCCATACCCGTACTGATTTGACACTCCATCAAAGTACATCGTCCAAGTTTCATCGTCGATGTGCAAAATGGCCTCATCTGGGAATAAGTACTCGACTGCTTCACCCCCTTCCACTGGATGGTCGGTTAGGAATTCTGCTACTGCTCTCCCTTTGACTGACTTGCGCGTCACATATTTTAGATCAAATTCGGAAAGCAATAGCAACCAACGAGCTAGCCTACCCGTAAGTGCCGTTTTCTCGAAAAGATATTTGATGGGATCGAGTCGTGAAACCAACATTACGGAGTGGGCTAACAGGTAGTGCTGCAGTTTCCTGGTAGCCCATACCAAAGCTAAGAAAGCCTTCTCCAACGGTGTGTAGAGAGTCTCATACTCTAGCATCTTCTTGCTCAGCTAGAAGATGGCTCTCTCCACCTTGTCCTCTGATTCTTGTGCGAGCATACAGCCCATTGTGGTTTCAGTCACTGAAAGGTACAATATCAACGGTCTCCCCGGCTCTGGCGGTGACAACACGGGCGGGTTCGTAAATATTTCTTGATCTGTTCAAAAGCAGCTTGGCATCGGTCGTCCCATTGGAATTTCCTGCCTTTCTTCAGGAGACCAAAAAGTGGTTCACAAGTCAAGGTTAATTTTGAGATAAACCGTCTTATGAATTGCACTTTACCCAGAAAGCCCCGCACCTCCTTTTCAGTCCTTGGTGGTGGCATTTCTAAGATGGCCTTGATTTTTGAAGGGTCGACCTCGATGCCCCTTTGTGTAATCAAGAACCCCAGCATTTTCCCTGCTGTAACACCAAACGTGCACTTCTGGGGGTTCAGCCGCAACCGATATTCTCTGATCCTTTGAAAGAACTTTTGCAAAGTGGTGTAGTGGCCCTCTTTTTCTTTGGACTTGACAATCATGTCGTCCACGTACACCTCAACCTCCTTGTGGATCATATCATGCAATATCGTGGTCGCGGCCTGTTGATATGTAGCACCAGCGTTCTTTAACCCAAACGGCATCACTCTGTAGCAGTAAGTCCCCCACGGGGTGGTGAAAGCAGTCTTTTCTCTGTCTTCGGGTGCCATTACAATCTGATTATAGCTTGAGAAGCCATCCATAAACGAAAGCAAAGCATGCCCCGCTGTGAAATCCACCAACTCATTAATATGCGGCAAGGGAAAGTCGTCCTTCGGACTAGCTCTGTTCAAATCCCTGAAATCCACACATGCTAGGATCTTGCCATCCTTCTTCGGCACTGGGACGATGTTAGCCAACCAAGTCGGGTATTCAGATACCAGCAGGAACCCTGCGTTGATTTGCTTGGTGACCTCTTCCTTAATCTTGAGGGCCCAGTCCGGGCGGATCCTTCTGAGTTTTTGTTTGACGGGCCTGGCCTCGGGGTCAAGAGGCATCCAGTTCTATACAAGCTCAGGATCGATTCCAGGCATGTCTTCGTAGGACCACGCGAAAACATCTTTGAAATCTTTTAATAAAGCGACTAAGCGCTCGCGTTCCTCTGAAGACAACGTGGACCCGATATGGACCAGCCGCGGGTCCTCCTCAGTACCAATGTTCACAGTAGTGATTTCATCTATTAAGGGTTTAACAAATCTTTCCTGCTCTTGTTCAATTAAGCGTTGTAAAACTGGAGGAATTTCTTCCTCATCGTTTTCATCAAAATTTTGAAAGTCCGAGTCAATGCAATAAATCAAGGGCACAGAAAAGTACTCAGAAACCACAGCCACATCATTCTCATTAAGCACATCCAAATCGTCCGATTCTTCGGCTACAACAGACTCAAAAGAGAAAGAAAAAGACGACCTGGACAAGACTGTGGCATCCGGGTTATCATCCCCAGGATTACCAGACTCAGACTCAGTCGAGCTAGAACCTGATTCCGACTCACAAGACTCGGTGGAATCAGATTCTGGCTCACTACCTGACCCGGTGCTGCTGGACAAAAATCCCTCTTTGTACTGCCAAATGAGAGAGGGTGCGATAGATGCATCCAAAATAGTTGCTGGTGGGCCCACAGCCGCTCCATTCCCGGTCATGCATACCGAGAAGTTATCCCCCAAGCACTCCTGGTCGATCGGAGGATCTGAAAGTAGACACGCCAGCGCTACCCCCATTTCAAGTTCGGTGTCCTCAGACTGCACTTTCTTACACTGCTCAACCTCAGCTAATGGGTCTGTCTGCTCTTCGGCAACGTCATCCCCGGATAGTTGTAGGTCGAAGAAAATCTCAAAACCAGGCACGCGCTTCCTCTCCGCGTTCAGCCACGGCTCTGGGAAGTCACCAAATGGAAAGTCCTACCCCTCCCGGACGAAGCGTCCGTTTAGGGTACCCTGAATGGGTCGATGCATTAACTCAAAAGGCTTCCCTGCCTTCTTTGCTCTGGCTCTCCTAGCCATCTCTTTACCCTTCCTCACCCAGTCCTCTTTGGTGGACAGATAACCCAAGCCAAAGGTATGCGGATTGTGCGGCACTTCGGCCAATGCTGCGACGCCTTTCCGACCGCTCTTTCCCAATCCCATCCCAGGGATGTGTTGAAGCTTGTTCATGAGGTATACAGATTGAGCACTAACATAGAATCCCTCATTAACAGCCATGACGTTCTACACAATTCGGGCCTTAGCCAAAGTAAACCCTGATAAGAACAAATCCTCCGTGGCATGTTCGATTTCCAAGACCGGTGTAGACACTTCCGGCGGCAGGTGTGTAGACACCCCATTTTTTACCGTCCTCAAGACTTGGACGTCACCATTGGAACACTTGGTGATTACCCTTGTTTGTGTTCGTCTTGAGTTCCCGAAGGTCTCGGCTACGCGCCTTGCCTCAAGACCTCTCGACTCGACTGTTTTGTGTTTGATTTTGCACCAAACACTTATGTTTTGCCTTGGAGGGGCAGGGAATGCCTTGTGAGGCATTCCCACACATCACCGGCCATGGCTTGAGGTCACCGGCCAGTGATTTTATTCCATCGACAATGTATATTGCCGGTCGGCACTCTTTATTGCCGGTCGGCCATTTATTTTGCCAAAATGGCAATTTTGAATGGCCGATCACTGTTCATCTACTTTTAGTAGATATTTTGTGCCAGCTGTGATAGCTGGCACCCACTTTTTCTCCCCTCCATACACGTGTATGGAGGGATCTCTCTCTTGACAAGCTTTACAAGAGAGAGCTCTATAAGAGAGAGTCTCCTCTCTTTGATTTAGGGTTAGATAACATTTTTAGAGAGCTTTGATATTAGGGTTAGGAATTTGTATCTATTCCATCTCTATATTTCTCTCTCTTGTTAGTTTAGTGTGTGTTTGGTCTTACTTTTGCACACAAACACCCACCATTACACCTTTTATTGGTTATTGAGGGCCAAAGGAGTGTTCTTGGAGTTCTTGGAGCTGGTTTGGAGCTTAAGAAGCTGCTGGAGCTTCATTTGTGAAGAAAGTCTTCAAGGGTAACAACTTTGCCCCTTTTTACCCCTTTCTTGCATAGCCTTTTAGCTTACCTTGCAACTATTTTTTGACTTTGTATATAATACATAAAAGTTCTATTTTTAAGGCCTCTAAATAGTTTGTTAAGAGGGTTTTAAGCTTTGGGGTTGTTTGACCCCTCTTAAGCCTTGTTTGTCCCTTGCTTTGTGCTATTTTGTGTGAGCTCCGGGACTTTGGTGTTTGGGCCTCCTCACCACTGAAATCTTGAGGGATTTTAGTGGTAAGGATGGTGCCTTGAGCTCCCAAGAAGGAGAGGGCCACCCCCTCTCCTTGTTGTCCTTGAAAAGGACCATTTTTGGCCTCTTGAGGGAGCATATAGTTTGAATGTGTGTTGACCATGCCTTAACTAATTTTTTGTGCTTATTATGTCATAATATGCCTCTGTTTATAGCTGGTTTTGGTACACCATGCTTGCTTAGCATACATGCCTTGTAATGTCATTTTGTTGCCTTAACATGCATCTAGGTTTTAACCATTGTTCGAGCATGCTTTAGGCTTGACTTTGTGAAGCTTTCATGTTTATTTTTCCATGCTTAAGGTTTTTCCTTAGCTGTTTTGGTCGACCAAGGCATGTATTGCATAGTGCCTTTGCATTTTGGCTTGTTGGCCTCAAGTATGTGAGTGTATAGCATGCATTACTTGCTTTGATTTAGTGAGTTGGGACTATTTTCCATGTCATTTCAGTCCACTTAGCATGCTTGTATACTTGCATTTCATGGCTCTTTGATGTTTCAAGAGTTTGTGTTTCATGCATCCTTGAAAGTGCATTTGTTCATGCTTCCATATTTAAGTCATTTAGATGCCATCTAAGTGGTCTTTTGGCTTTATTTTAGTATGATAAAACTCTGATTTTGGTCACTTAGTTCATGCCATGAGTGATTGCATAGAGTGTAGTTCAATACCTCTTTGGTTAGCATTAAGTACTTGGACCATTGTTGCATGTTTGGCTTGCCTTATTTACTTGGTTTGGCACCCTTATAACATGATTTTCAGAGCTTTATGTGCATGCCATTAGTCCATGTTTAGTCACTTTTAAGTGTGCGTAAAGGTCGTATGTTTGATGCTTAAGTGTTGGCCCATTAACATGTGCATGTGTGTGTGTGTTGGCCCTCATTTCCATAGCATTGGCTACTACTTTGGACCTAGTTTAGGGCTGTCCAATTAGTGCAAGTCCCTCCCTTGGATGCCATTCAAATGTCATTACATCATTCCATGGTTGCATGCTTTGGTTGCATGTGTTGCATGCTTAAAATCACTTGCATTGGGCATGCATCCCCTTGGTCAAGTTGTTAGCATACTTGTATGACTTGCATGTTCGCATGGTTAAGTTGCACATTGCATGCTTGATTAGTTCGCATGGATTGCATGCCTGGTGAGCATTGTGCATTGCATCTCCATGTTACACACTTAGGCTCACATGCTTAGGTTGCATTGCACTAGCATGCATGCTTGGCCTCTTGAATTGCTTGTGATAGAGGTTGAGTTCAATTCGTTTGTTTATGTGCATTGCGTGACATTTGAAATGAAAATGCACAACTTGGTTTCTTGGGCCATCACGCATTGAAATGCGCGATTGGTGGCCCGAGAACCAAGGACCATGTCCCTTTGAGTCATAAACAGGATAAGGGATACGGTTGGTGCATACATTGCTTGAATTACATTGCCATGCAAAGCCCTGTCCTCTACTGCTGTCAAACAGATCCTGCAGGAACTTTTTGCCGATCGACTACACAGAGTGCCGACCGGCAATCCCTCGGTGGCTGATGGATTCATTTTTGGCCGATCGCCACCAAATCACAGCCGATGATGATTCCCTCCAGCCGGTGGCATTCCCCAACATCCAGTGAGCACATCCTGAGACTTTGGCAGTTTTCAGAGGGGCAGAGCAGGGAAAATAGAGACAGCCTGCGCATGGCAGTGGACTTCCGAGCAAGACCCGAGCACGCGTGCATTGAGCCCACTTCCCGAGGCCCTTTTTCTTGCTTTCTTAAATTGATTACTTTGTTTAATTAATTAAGTTGGTCTGTAATAATTAATTAGCTAGGATAGTTAATTCATTATTCGAATTGTATTATTCTTTTGGTCTCTCCGAGCGAGGGCGAATCTGTAATAAGTGTGGGTGAGTGTGTGCATGTTTTCCAACTCCTATTTCTTTCTCCCTTTTACTTACCTGCTTTGATGGTTAGTGATAGGTCATGTTTAATTTAGCATACCTTATGCTATGCATGCGTGCATCATTCATCAGTATTGCATGCACCGGGCTCGGCGCATCATGCTAACAGCATTAGTAATTTCAAATCTAACTTGAATACATGCTACCTGTGCATTTTCACATGTCATTCATAGATTAGCCGAGCCTACTCTAGCGACATTCCGTATGCGTTGCATTAGGCATTTAAACATGGACTTGGATCATGCATTGATTGCTAACAAGTTCTTTGTTTTGGCACGGAGTACGATGTAAGTATTTATGCTTTAGCATCTCGCATGAGTGTGAATGTTAACATGACAACATGATTACCATGAGGCTAGCTGCTTATGTGATATAACTGCTTGAATGCCTGTGGGTGAAGGTTGGATTGTTTGAGTTGGAACGGCTCATTGAAATCCATGTTTTAGCCTACTTGCGAGTAGCAAAATTCAAATTGTTTTCCAAACAAACGGATATGCAATGTTTTGTTCCAATCTAGGCGATTTGGTCTATACTTGTTTGTTGTGTGCATAACATATTAATTCTAGGCTAATAACCGGAATAAGAACACATAACGTTTTCAAAATCGGATATCACGGTTAGTAGAGGCCGATCTTCGGATCGGGCGAGAGGGGGTGCTCATAGCTGACCTTCCCCAATCGTACCCAAGCTCCCGAGCCGAGGCAAATTTGGTGATGACGGACACGTGGCCTTTGGCACTGAGTCAGGGTTTCCTAAATTTCCCAAAACAAAATATTTAGGTGGCGACTCTGTATCTGGCAAAGCAGTCCATGTTTGGCACTTCTTTTTCTACAAATCTGTTTTCTCAAAACGATTTACCAGATTTGGACTCTTTGGTTCAGATTAAGAACCGTGACAATTTGAGTTCGAACTGTAGTAGACCCACAAAACGAACGGAACGGGACCTCACCCTCCCGGGGCGTTCGGGGACGTCTACAGGGTGGATTGACGAATTCCCAAAAACAATAGCTACCCCTTTCCTGTGAGGGTACTTCAACATCTGATGCAAGGTGGAAGAGACCGCCTTGACCTGGTGCAACCACGGTCGCCCCAAAAGTAGGTTAAAGGTTGCGGGAATATCCAAGGCATGGAAATCAATCTCGTGCTGTCCTGGACCAACCTGGGTCTGAATTTTGACAGTCCCCATCACCTCACTGCTTGTGTTATCATAGGCTCTGATCACTTTAGTAGTTGGTACGAAGTCCGCGGGCTTCAACCCGATTGCATATGCCGTCCTTGAGGGGCACACATTAATAGCGGATCTCGTATCGACAAGAACCATTGGTACCCATTTGCCTCTACATTCCACCGAGATGTAGAGAGGTTTGTTGTGATTTGCGCCTTCAGGCGGTAGTTCTTTGTCAGAAAAGGTCAACGTCGGGGAACCTCCTCCCGAAAAAACCAATCCAACCAGCTGCTCCGGCGTGGTGTCTATAGAAAGCTTGTCTTTGTCCATGGCTGAAAGGACAGCCTGCCTGTGTACTCGTGATGCCATAAGCAGTCCCCAGATGGAGATGTCTGCTTGTATCTTCTTTAACTGCTTCAGTACAGCCTCTTCTTCGATTTGTTTCTCTTTCTGTCTTTCAGCTTCCTTATCATTCCCTGATGCCTCTGGCTGGTCCAGGTGTGGGGGTTTGAAATACTGCCCGCTCCTTGTCATGTGATCAACCTCATCGAGATACCAGGTGTCGTTTGGTTGGTTGCTCCCCCAATCCTCGTCTGTGTGGGCAAGACATAAATCATCGTCCTTCCACCACATTCCGTCGGCGGCCGACAGACACTTGTCCGGCCCCGGTATGATCGTACTCGCAGTACCTTCAGCCCAAATGCCCGCAGCATCTTCTGTTCCTGTGCCCACAGCACTTTCGGCCCCTTAACGGGCTTTTGCCTTCCTGATTCTCTCAGAATCCCAAAACTTTTTTTGTTCTGACTACGTCAGTGCAGTTTGTTGTTCAACTTTCTCTGCATCCACAATGCTCAAGTCCCGAGCGAAATTCTTTGTACCGGCGCCCTCCGGTAATGTATTCTGACTTTCGGCCCTTCCGGCCATAATTGATACCCTTGCCCCTGCCGGGCCCTGTTCTGGTTGGCACTCTTCCACCACATCTGGTTGATCATCTAGCCATCTGGTAGCCTCTGCCAATTCCTCATAATCAAATCAGTTGACTGCCGCGCCCCCTGATTCTTTGTCATCGAAAAACTGTAGGTTGGCAAAGTCCTCTTCTACAGCCGCCACGTCATCTGTTCCCTGCTCAAATCTATCCCCCTGGATCACACACAGTTCTGCTCTCTTTGGCAATTCTACACTTGACTCAGACTGGCCTGTTGACAGGATGTAATCCCTCGGATCATAGGCTTCCCCAGCAAAATTCCCAAACTGCTCAAACCCTGATTCAACAGCTCCATTCTCCCCTGTAACCTCCTCTGCTTTGTCTTCGACAGCCGCCACCATCGGCTTAGGTTGGGTTGTGGAGATGTCCAACATGTACAAAGAGTCGGTGCAATCAGGAAGGAGCACCTCCGGGTTAGGTAGGTAAGAAGGGGTGATATAGATGCTAGGATCGTAAGGCACGACCCTAGTCTGAATAAAATTGACTCTTTTGGGAGGTGGAGCTTGGTTGTGAGTAGGGAGGGGGTTGGTTGTGACGTTGGGTTTTTTTGGCGGCAAAATCACTTTTTTGTCAATGAGATCCTGAATCTCATGACGTAATCTGAAGCATTGGTCAGTGTCATGACCGTGTTGTTGGTGATATGCGTAATATTTGGTTGGGTTATGAGAGGGTGGGAGTGGATTTGGCAATGGCCTTGGCTCCAAGGGCTTTAGATGCCCTTTCCTGATTAGTACCCCCAAAGCCTTGGACAGGGGCATATACAATGGGGTGAAGGTTCTTTGGCCACGGGGTTGGTATTTGATGGTCTGTGTACTACTTTCGGATGCACCAGAGAAAGATGTGGCTGCCATGGGTCTTGGAAGGGGAGGGGGGATGGTGGTGACCATGCTTACCTCTGAAGCTCTTGAAGTTGCAGCGCCACTCGGGCCTGCATTGTTGTTGCGGTTAAAAGTCCTTCGGGGCTGCTCTCTATCTTGGTCAATCAGACCCTGTTTCATTGCATCTTCAATTTGTACTCCCATCTCATGCAGATTTGAAAAGGTGGGGAAGGGGAGCACAATCATTTTTTGCATCAGTTTTGGCTGGAGATTGCGCACAATCATCCTGATCTGGTCCTTATCGGTGGGTCTTAAAGTCATCATCGAGGCCTTCGCCCTCCACCGGGTCACGAAATCCGAGAAACTCTCTTTGGGCTCCTGCCTTGTTGTTTCGAGATCACAAGTTGTAATCTTAATTTGGGTGTTGTAAGAGTATTGCGCAACAAAGGCCTTGACCATTTCATCCCAACTCCGTTTAACATCATCCTCCAACTTCGCATACCAGATAGCGGCCACGCCCAACAGGATCCGGCCAAATCGCGAAAGCTTCTGGGGTCTGGTGAGGCCCATTGGCCGTAATATGTCTGAGAATAAATGGAGGTGAACCATGGGATCACCAGATCCGTCGAAGCGATCAATCTGCGGCATCTTGAATCTATTTGGCAACGTTACAGCCACGTCGGTATAATCGTCCTCGATATCTGGGATAGCCTTTACCCCCTGGGATTTTTTGAATAGCTTCTCGAGCTTGCTCAATTTCAGTGCTGTATGGTCTATCTTGAACTCGAAGGGAGAGTCCGGTTGATTGACAGGCGTAGGTGCCTTAGATAGTTGGGGCAGAATTGGGGGCGGAGCTGGCCCCGTTGGTATGTCCATATCTGTACGGACATTTGGTGCCTCCTCGGGTGCTGGGATTCCCGGTGGGGGAGGGACCGGGTGTGAAGCAGATGCTCCGGTTTGTTGTTGCAACCTGGCAGTTAATTCTGCTTGCTGGGCCATGATCTCGGCCTGTTGTTTGGCAAACTCATCCCGGCAAACAGCATCCTGCTGCATGGCTCTCATGGTTTCTTGCATCTGACGCACCATTTCCTCAACTTCTATTGGTGTCGCCATACTGCCCTGATTTTTCTGAACTATTGGCAGGTCTATTTCTATAGCAACAATTGGGATCTCAATCTGACTGTCTGCTGATGGGGTGGACCACTGTTCTGGCAAACTCTGCTCAGATACACTGCGTTTCCTTGGTCTCTGCCTGATAACTGGGGGTAAAGAATGGAACACCGGTTGTCCGTCAACCAGATCCTCAGATCGATTGAGTCGGCGACCTCTTGTCCTGAGTGCTTGGGGTGTATCTGCTTGGTCTGAAGCAATTGTGCTAAAACTACCCTAGCAAAAAGATAAATAAAGCAATAAGGAAATAAATAACCAGATAAACGGACAGCATAACAGCTTAAAATAAATACACAACACATAGCCGGGGATAACAACACATGGTCGATAAGCTGAGTACACACTGTCCTCAAACACTGATCATTATCCCCGAATCACTATCCCCGAATAACTGAATCCGGTACCCGCAGATAACTGATTCTGAAACACTTACAGATGCCCGCAAGCCTGATACCCAAAATACTGAACTGGCGCCCGCAGGCCTGATGCCCAAACTTGTAAACTAATACATGCATTCGTATAGAGATGCACTCTAAAAGCACATAACAAACAAGTGAGAGCCAAAACACCCCTATGTTGGGGTAAGGTTTCCCTATCCTATTTTGTCAGGAGCTAGGGTTTCACTACGCACACAGCGGTTTCAAACAACCTACGATCGGGTAAGCAACCTGTCCTAGTTTGGAATGGTCACTACGGATTTTGATATGCACTAGGTCGAATGGTCAAAAAGGGTGCCCCGGCAAAACCGAGGTTTGTGTTCCCATACTGGCAGAGCCCATAACCGGTTAGCCTTATGGTCATGCCTTGAGAAGACAAGCCTCCGGCAAACCGTTCAGGAATAGCAGATGGCAAACACGGAGTCCTAGGCGCACCAATGCACATGCAATGCAAAGAAACATATAAGTGTAGTCAAAAACAGATATCATGAGTTTGAGTCAAGTTCTCTAATTCCCTAGCGGAGTTGCCAGAAACTGTAGACGTCCCCAAACGCCTTGGGAGGATGGGGTCCCGTTCTGTTCATTTTGGGCTCACTACAGTTCGGACTCCCAAATCGTCACGGTTCTAAATCTGAACCAAAGAGTCCAAATCCGGCAAATCGTTTTGAGAAAACAAATTTTTTTTTAAAGAAGTGCCAAACATGGACTGCTTTGCCAGATATAGAGTCGCCACCTAAATATTTTATTTTGGGGGAAATTTAGGAAACCCTGACTCATTGCCTAAGGCCACGTGTCGGTCATCACCAAAGTTACCTCGGCTTGGGAACTTGGGTACGATTGGGGAAGGTCACTTCGTGTGCACCCCCGCTCATCCGATCAAAGATCGGCCTCTACTAACCATGATATCTAGTTTTGAAAACATTATGCGTTCTTATTCCGGTTATTAGCCTAGATTTACTATGTGATGCGCACAACATACAAGTATAGACCGGGTCGCCTGAATTGGAACAAAACATTTCATGCTCATTTTTAGAGTGATTTGCTACCCGCAAGTGGGCTTAAAATGAAAATTTTGCCACCCTCAGGTGGGCTTAGAAAACATGGTTTTGCCACTATCTAGTGGGCTTAAAACTGACAGTTGATGATTTGTTCCAATCCAAATAACCCAACCTCCACCCATAGGCATTCAGGCAGATATATCACATAAGCATATAGCCTCATGGTAAGCATGCTATCATGGTAGTCACTCACACGCATGCAAGGATGCTAAAGCATAAAACTTACCGAGTACTCCAAGCCAAAACAGAAACTAATTAGAAATCCATGCATGGTCCTAACTATACAGAAATGCCTAATGTAACACATGCAAAAATGCAACTATAGCAGGCTCGGCTATTCTAAACATGGCATATGAAATGCTACAGCTAACATGTATTCAACTTGGAATTGAAAATACAATGTAGTTAGTATGATACGCCAAGCCTGGTGCATGCAAAACAGATGAATGAATGCAAACATGCTATCATATTGTATGCTAATTGAAACATGACCTAATCTAACCATCATAAGCGGGTAAATAAAAGGGAGAAAGACATGGGGTTGGAAGACATACATCACACACACGCACACTTATTACAGTTGTGCCCTCACTTGGAGGGTCCGAATAAATAATACAGTCTCGAATAAATAATTACAGTCCAAATAATTACAAAACCCTAATTAATTAACAAATTAATCTGAGAAAGCAATAAATTGGCACGAAAATCCGTGGACCGCCTCAGCTCTGTTTCGAAAGATGAATGATGCATGCTCGGGTTGCCTCTGTCGGAAAATTCTCTACGATGTCCCGGTTTGCCTCTGTTTGCAATTGCTCTTGGAATGCATGCCAAGCTCCGAAAGGCTGCTGATTTCTGATTTGCTGCAACAGAGAGCAACAAAGGGGCATGACAAAGTATTTTCACATATGTATGCATGACTACTCTTCAGGGAGTGTAGTCCTCGATCCTCGTGCCACCAATCACGCATCTCAAAGCATGATGGCCGAGGAGTCGAATTGCATGACTTAGTATGAAATGAATGCACATATAAACACAACAAGACCTAGACTCCATCATGGATAATCCGGAGTGTAGGCGACTAGGAATTGAGACACGTTTCGCCACTCGGAGTACGAAACGTACCTCGTTTCCCATGCTTGGGCTAACTCCTATCCCAAGCACTATGCAATATGCAATATGCATGAAATGCGTGAATGCAATCCTAACATGCGACCTAGCATATACAATGCTATGACATGGCATACACAATGCTCGATGTAACATGGCATATACAATGCTCTAACATACAACCTAGCATACGCAATGCTATGAAATGAAATGGCATACACAATGCACAATGGACTTACACCAACATGAGTGGACCTCAGCCACGCTCACATCAGTAGCCATGAGATGAAAATGAGACTATCGAAATGTGTGCACACATGCACGCAAACCGAGGACCGAACCTAAGGCATAGTATGCAACTCTAACAAGGCATGGCAAGGCATGATATATGGCATACAAGCATGTGAATTTCAGCACTGAAACATGATGCTAAACAGCCCCGAAACATGAAAAAATGGCACCCGATGCATGAGATGAACCCCGAAACTCAAAACTAGGCACATGGAATGACTTATAACTATACAAAGCATGCATTATTTGATCATGAAGTCTAAAGACAGAGCCAAGGAAGTCAAAAAACATGCATATTTCCTGTTCAAAGCATGGCCAAAAGATGTTAGCAAGATGGCCTAACATAGCATGCAAGTTCGACTAGCAAACATGGTTTACATGGCAAGTGTATGAAGCATATGGAATCTCACCAAACCAGAAAAAATTAGTGAATAAATCATGTGAAAATAGGCCCAAATAACCACTGATATGCAACCATGGTATGCAAAAATAATGAGTTGCTTTAGAGGGCCATGCAAGGAGTTATTAGGCACATACAAGGTAGACACTTAGCATAGCACAAAAAACTCTTAAAATCAAATATGGTAGTCTCAAAAATCACCAAATTGACCCTAGAAAGTGACTCCAAAGCATGCGAGATAGGGTCTCTTTGGAAGGCCAAAATGGCCACCAAACAAGTCAAGGTGAGAGGGGGTCACCCCCCTCTGATTTGGAAGCTCAAAATAGTTTCTTAGCCACTAAAAATCCACTGGATTTCAGTGGGTAGAAGGCCAAACAAAGCATGCAACAAGGGCTTAGGTGTAAGGCTCAAAATAGGAGACAATCAAGCATACAAGGAAGCATATGACCTCAAAAAAAAAAAAATGGAACTTTAAACAAACTTGAAGATGATGTCAAAATAAGCCCTTTTCCAGTTTATGATAACTCTCAAAAACAAACACAAGTAGGGCTAATCTATCATGCAAAAATGGCCCTAAAAGAGAGAATAGAGACAAGGGACAGCAACTGGCCTCAAACAGTGAAGAGCCCTTCAACAAAGTTGAAGAGGGCCTCAAAATAAGGCCTTTTACAGTTTATGTCAAGCTTCGGAAATAATCACAAGTAGGCCTAAAATATCATGCAAGAAAAAGGCCTAAAAGAGGGATAAAGAAACAAGTGATAGATGATGGCCTCAAACAGAGGAGAGCCCTTCAAAAAAGTTGAAGAGGGGTTCAAAAAAAAAACATTTCATAGTTTATGACCAAGTCTAAAACAGCTCACAAGTAAGCCTAAAATACTATGCAAAAAAAAGGCCTAAAAGAGAGTTAAAGAAGCAAGTGATAGTAGGAGACCTCAAACAGCAAGATGTCCTTGATCAAACATGAAAAAGAGCTCAAAATATGACTATTTAAAGTTTGGGTCGGAGCCCAAAAATGCTAGCAAGTATGGCTTAGATACAGAGAAAAATAAGACAAGAAAAGAGGAGAAGAAGACTTACCCTTGAAGACCAATGAACCAGCAGCTCTTGGACCAAATTTTTGAGCCTTTAACCTCTTCAAAACAGTCCCAAAGTGCTGGAATGAAGGATGGAGGCCTTGTGCTATGAGGTGTAGGATAAATGATGTAGGACATAAGGGGTTTTGATGCTTGGAGTAGAGAGAGAGAGAGATTTAATGCAAGAGTTCAAAACCAAATTTTTTTAACCCTCAAACATGGAGCTGAGAGGCTAGTTTTGTAGAGGAGAAGAGGGGAGGAATGGGGGGAAAATGAAATTCAAATTTCCTCCCCAAAGGCAGCCCCCTCGGATACAAAATCTGGGGGGAAACAAAATACACAGCTGGAACACACTTGGAGAGGGGGTTCAGGCCGACCAGGTTCAGAAGGTTCAGGTGGCTGGCTGGCCACGCCCCATGGCCGACCGGCCAGGGTTCAAAAAGGTCAATGAAGATTGCTGGCCGGCCACACCAAATTGGTGGCCTCCCATGTGTGCACAACACAAATATGTGGTTGACACCCGAAGAATGTGAACTAGGAGAGAGAAAAACCCATTTTTCAGAGGGGTTCAAAAGGTTCAGGTGCAATTGCTGGTCGGCCACCAAATATTGGTGGCCTCCCAGGTGTGTACAACACAAATATGGGGCTTAGGGTCAAAGGAAGTGGCCCAAGGGTGGTCAACATTGGCTTTCAAGTGAGGAAAAACGGGCGACGGAGAGCGATGAAGACATAAAGTTGGCTTTTCAGAACAATTGCTGGCCTCCCACCCTCCTACAAGCTTCCTAACCATGAAAGTAAGGTCTCCACCAAAAATGAAACAAAACGGATGCAAAACAGAGGTTCGGGGGACCAAAACGTGCGGCCCGGGGCCCCGAAAATGGGCTGTTAAGCACCGGAGGTGGCGTTCAACCACGAAGTTGGTTTCTCGGGCCACAGTGTCCCTCAAAAGGGAGGAAATAAGGTGTATACCAAAAACCGGAGCAAACAGAGGTGGTTAGGCTGTCCCGAACCGAGGCACATGGTCGTTGGCTCCGAAAAATCGAAAACCGGGCTCCAAACGGGAAAAATGGCCTACGACCACGAAACGTAGCCTACGGCCACTGAGAGATGATCTACGAGACCTCTCTCTCCCTTTGGGAAGAGAAAACAGACAAAACAATGCCTGGTTCGCAAACCGAGGCAAGACACGAAAGAGTCCGGAAGTCCGGAGGCAAGGCTCGCAGCCGAGACTCTGATACCTCAGAACGAGCACAATATGCAATATCACCGAGCGCTCAATCGGTGACGTCTAAGTCTTAAGGTCGGTCAAAAATGGGGTGTCTACAAGTTATGTAATGGTTGGAAATGTGCATATGCTGAGAATAAGGGGTGTCATTACCTTCTAGCTAGCGCCTGGAGAATTGGTTGCGCTGAGAATGTGGGGTGCCAGTATCTTCTAGCTAGCATGTGGAGAACTTGGCAGAGGTATCATTACCTTCCAGCTGATGACTGGTAAATTAGCGTGAGTATTGGAATAGTGTATCCTTGGCTTACCATACTTGAGGCAGGTAGAACGTTGTTGGGTTTTTTCGTTATCATCTTAGTTTTATTTATGTGTTTCATGCATGGTGATGATTATTTGGTAGAGGATGTCAATTGTCTTATATGGTTGCGTGAGGAGTATTTTATATGTATCGTCTTCATGTTTGTTGGGATGCTTCTATTTGAAAATTGTAATTTGGAATTGGGCGTGAGTTCAGTAATAGGGGAAAAGTATTTGGATTTCGTGAGTTGTTTTCAAACACCCATTATTGTCTGGCAAGTTTAAAATAAAGAGGTAACACAAAGAAAGAAAAGCGAACAGTTTTGGTGCTGTTGGACAAATTGAATGATTTTGAGAAAAATACCTATCTTAAAGTATAAACCAGCACGTATGTATATATGGTATGACTTAAAACATTCATGATCATAGCTATTTGGAAGTTGTTATTGTTTAGGATCATGTTGGATCCCTGCTGGACTTTATGTTCATCCCATGTTGCCAATCTTTTTTTTTTTCTAGGTGAATGTCAAGAAGTGATTTAAGATTGAAGATCTTCATTATTATCTATTGGCCATGGGCTTTTTATTTGTTGGTTGAATGTCGTCGTGGTAAAAAAGGTTGAACCCTTTCTCTTTTAAGTAATGATGTAAGCTTGCGGGCAATTTATTGCAATCATGTTACTTGTTGCATTTACTCTGAGAATCTTCATTTACTTATTTTTATTGAAATTTTGGAACTTCCGTCTACTATCCTTGAAATTGTTTATAATAATGATTTGGTAATGTTATCTAAGTAATAGAAAAAGTGGGTAGTTTTATTCATTTTGTTTGGACATTATACGTAGATTATCCACTAAAAATATTAGATTAATATGATAATTGTAATCATATGATTTCATAATGTTTGTCTTTAAAAAAAGTGCTCTATTGTCTCAAAATTATATTAATTATGTATTTCATTTTATTTTATTTTTTCACGAGTGATACACACATAGAAACTTATAAACAAATGGGTCAATTTATCAAAGTGGCACTCATAATAAATCTCACGAATCCGAATAGCACATCTAGTCTAATTTGTATCAGTCAAAATAGAGTTGGCCCATAAGGGCCAAAAATCGAAGCCCTTCATGTATCATATATATATATATATATATATTTGTTCAAAAGTATACCTTGAACATGTATAATGTAGATTCAAAATTAGTGTAATGTGATGTGAGTGATACTTAGATGAATGTGATATATAAATTTCTTTTTTTGAGCTAATTTTTAAGAATATACAGTATTATTGTATACATAATCATAAAAAATAAATAGAACTTTCAATAAAGTGATAAGTACTTATAAAATTATTAATTATACTAGTTGTAAGCATGCAAAATTTCAACTAATTGTAAATTGCCATGTGTTATAAAGACCTAAAAAAAAATGACAATTGTTGGTAAATAAAATATTACGATGTGTCAAAAGGTTTTAATTCTATATATACGAATGGTCAAATTACAAGTTGGCATATGTCAAAGTGATGCAGTCTTCAAGATGACAAACTTTACACCAATTAAAATAATCCAACCGGTACATGGACTTGTAGGAAAATGAAATAACTATTTCCTCCAATCAAATTGAACTACATATCCTCAAGATAAATATTAATTTTTATCTCTTTAAATAAATAAAATAAAGAGATAATTATTAAACAAAATCCATTCTCATCAAGACTCCTCTCCACCCATGCCTATAAATAGGGTTGACCTATAATCAAATTAGAGATACGTACATACATACATTCTACATACATCAAGCAAGAGGGGGCTCTACAAATCAAAGCTTCTAAGGTCTCGAAGAACTTCATTGTTCAAGTCTTGTTATCATCTTCTTCTATTAAATTGGACAAGTTTTTTGCTGTTTGATTTGAGATCAAGCTGTTAAGCCAGGAAGTTAATTGGTTTCTTTTCCATCTTCTTCACTCTGTTTGGAAAGGATTTTGCCATTTGATTTAGGAGTACGCTGTCATGCACTCGAGTCAACCTTTTCAAAAGAAGAATCATAGGATTAGGTTTCTTTGATTAGCAATTTACCAAAGATTGTACTTGCTTTATTCAAAATCAATAAAGTTGAATCTTTGTTATTACGATTTTCTGTGTTTATTTTTAACATAAGTTTTGTGTGTACAAATTATAACACGTCCAGTGGGACTTCTCTGCCTTTCATCTCTTATTTTCATTTAACTAATCATAGGAAAAACTCACAATGGCTTCTAAGAACAACTCAAAGGCTTTTCAAACCAAGATTGGAGGCTCTAAACCTACAACTGTTGCTAAGGCTGGTTCGGACTCAAGCACTCAGAGTACTGGCCTGATGACACAAAGCAAGACAAAAGCTATGATTGAAACACTTGTGCAAGCTTTGTTTCTACCTAAATCAACTCCTGTTTTGGTTCTGATGCATTGAAAGCTTCACCAACCTCTTCAATCTCCATGGGGGCAAGCGAAGATGCTGCTAAGGAAAATGTTGCTAAAATTCTCAAAAAGACTTTGTTACATCCTTTCATGTCTTAAGAGACAGTTTCAAGTGCTAAGTCTCATAAGGATCTAGAAGAAGAAGATGATTCATCCATTACTGATTCTATATCATCTCTTAGCTCTTCTTAATCAAAGCTCAATTTCCCTAATATTTTTACAAGTTCTCTCGGCTCTACTGTTATGCCTGTTATGACGACAAATGCTCTTACTCTAGAAGAATAGGTTGCTTTGTTAACAAAAACTATTGAAAGCTTGTGCAAATCAGTGCAAAATCCTGATGTCCAAATTGCATCATTAATGAACAAGGTAGATAATATGGGAGAATCAAGCCAAGCTATTGCCAATCTAGTGATAAGAAACAAAAGACACAAAAGAACTTGCAGATCATAGCTGATGGTTCAATTCTGGTTGATCAATTGAAGGACTTCATTTTAGGTACAAAAAAGGGTAAGTAGGAAGAAACATCAAAATCTTCTCTCACTTATGCAAAGCCCTATACTCGAAAGGATCAATCAGTTAAAAATGCCTACTGGTTACCAACCACCAAAGTTCCAACAGTTTGATGGTAAAAGGAATCCAAAGCAATATGTCGCTAACTTGGAAACATGTAACAATGTTGGAACTAATGGAGATCTTCTCGTCAAATAGTTTGTTCGAACACTCAAAGGCAATGCTTTTGATTGGTATTGACATCTTGAGCCTGGTATGATCGACAATTGGGAACAACTAGAACAAGAATTTTTGAATCAATTATATAGTACTCGGCATACTGTTAGTATGATTGAGCTTACTAGCTCCTGTCAATGGAAAGATGAACCTGTGATAGATTTTATTAATAGATGGAGAAACTTGAGTCTTAACTGCAAAGATAGGATGTGTGAAACTTCTGCAATTGAAATGTGTATTCAAGGTATGCATTGGGGTCTATGTTACATTTTTCAAGGAATCAAGCCTAAGACATTTAAAGAGTTGGCTACTCATGCACATGACATGGAACTCAATATTGCAACAAATGGAAGTCAAAAACTACCTATTGTAAAGGCTCTCGAAGAAGAAAACAAACACGATAATCGCAAGGGGTGAAAATTTTCATCTAAAACTGATAAGAAAGAACCAATGGCTGAGATTGTTACCCTAGTCAAGATCTCCACTAAGTCCAATAAAAATGAAACATAAAAGGTTTGTTCTAACTAACAAAAAGGAAGACAGCGCCTCACGTTGAAAGAGATGTAAGAAAAACAGTATCCGTTTCTTGATTCTGAGGTTCCATGATTACTTGATGACTTGTTGGAATTAAAGTTAATTGAGCTTTCAGAGATGAAACGACCTGAAGAGGCTAAGGTTCTGAATCCAAAGTACTGCAGGTATCACTGACTAGTTAGTCATCTAATTGAACGATGCTTCATCTTGAAAGAAAGGATTATGGATTTAGCTAGTCAAGGAAAAATATTTCTAGAAGAAGAGAAAGAAGTAGTTGTAACTAATCAAACTGTCGTGCTTATCGATCCTATGGTTCCCAATAAGGAAACTCAGAGGATGGCGATTCAATTTGGTTCGTTTGATCCTATTGAAAACTCATACCTAGAAATGGAGATGATCATAACTTATAAGATGAAGGATGGACTCTCGTCATCCATAAGAAGAAAGGGAAACCAATGATATGCTACTCTCCCATTGCATAACCATAGAACAGTCCTGTAAGAGCTAACATAACAAACCAACGGAGGGACAGAAAGATAAAGAAAGTGGCTTTTGTTCTACCAAATTAGTCATTTGGCCAAAAACTACACATTCCTATTACTTTATAGGAATTTTTATCAATATTCAATACATGACGATAGTTGTTCTTATCTTCACGTAGCTTTACATAATGTCATAAGCTCAGACAATTCTTCTGAGTTTGAATACAAATCTAGTCCTATGACTGAGCACACATCAACCCAATCTGGTTCTCAAACTTGTGCTAACAATTGTATGGCTTGTATGGCGGCAATTACATTTTCAGACAAGGATTTGCTACTTGGTTGAACACTACATAATCGCTTGCTCTTTATTATTGGGTATACTAGTGAACAAAAACTCAATAGGATACTCTTGGATGGTGGTTCTACTGTCAACATTTTACCTCTCCGAACAATAAAGGAACTTGGTATCACTATGGATGAACTTTTCCATAGTCGTCTGATGATCCAAGGTTTTAATCAAGGGGAACAAAGAGCAATTGGAGTGCTTCGCCTTGACTAACTCATGGATGATATGACATCAAGTGTTTTTCTTCATGTCATTGATTTGAAGACATCATACAACATGTTGTTGGAACGACCTTGGCTTCATGAAAATGGTGTTGTCCCATCCACTCTTCCTCAATGGTTTAAGTATTGTCAAAATGGGGTAGTCAATAAAGTTGTAGCTGACGGTAAACCCTTTATCGAAACTAATTCGCATTTTGATGATGCCAAGTTTTAGTTAGCAAGCATTGTTGTAAAAGAGTTATAACCAGTCATTTTTTTGTGAAGTCATAAATCTCAAATGAGAAAGATTGTTACATTTTCTTGTGAAAATAAAGAACACAATGAACTTACTCAAGGCCATATTGGTGATGAAAAAAATAAGAAAAAGATACTCCGATACTTTGATATACACCTAAGTTGAAGAAAAAAGAAGATCAAGCTTTGAGAGGTTTGACTATCCCTCTCATGAATCTTGATGAAAACAAAATTTCAGCACCACTGAAAGGGTTTGTTCAAATAATAAGAGCCTTGAAGAAGAACATGACAATTTGCCTCTAAAACGAACAGAAAAGGGATTTGATCCAAATGCTTACAAGCTTCTCACAAAGGCTAGATTTGAGCCTTGAGATTCAATTACTCTAGGAAAGCTATTACCTGAAATTATTAGTGAGAAGGTACATGGCCTGAATTCAACTCGGAATATGCTTAGGCAGAAAGGGCATGTGGTTCAAGATCCTCAAGTAGCCTTGGGTATACTCCACCAGCTCTTGTACGTTTTGTCATAAACAAAAAGAGTAGTCGTTATATCACAGTTGGCGAAGATGACTCATCAACCTCAGCCAAACCCTCGATTTTTGATCGTTTGGGTGATATAACAATACAACGAGCATTAGTGTTTGATCGATTACGAACACGGTGTTATATCACAGTTGGTGAAGATAACTTGTCGACCTTAGTGAAACCCACTATTTTTTATTATTTGGGTGATACAACAATGCAACATTAGTGTTTGAGTGATTGAAAGCACCAAATGAGAAGTCTACATTGACCACCCACGAAGATTAGTCCATGAGAGAATGGTATGATAAGTAGTGGCATTAAAAAGACCTCCAACAAGCAGCATATCATCTTGCATAATAATAAAAGCCTTAGACGTGCAATACTGTCACGTATGAAACGACACACTATGATAATGGTGATTATTGCTGATGAAGTGCTAAAAGTGAAGCAACAAACTCTAGTGGTTACCAAAACTCAGGATGAGACGTTAGATGCCTCTTTTAATGAAGACCTTGTGTAGACGTCCTCGAACGTCCTGGGAGGGAATCCCGTTTTGTTCATTTGGGCTCACTACAGTTCGGACTCAAATATCACGGTTCTGAATCTAGTCCCACACAGTGCAATGTGAGACCGATAAATCACCAAAAAGTCCAAATCCGGCAAATCGTTTTGAAAAATAGATTTTTAGAAAGAAGTGCCAAACATGAACTGCTTTCCCAGATACAGAGTTGCCACCTAAATATTTTATTTTGGGAGAATTTAGGAAACCCTGACTCGTGCCTAAGGCCACGTGTCCGTCATCACCAAAGTTGCCTCAGCTCGGGAACTTGGATACGATTGGAGAAGGTCACTTCGTGAGCACCCTCGCTCGCTCGATCAAAAATCGACCTCTACTAACCATGATATTGAGTTTTGAAAACATTATGTGCTCTTATTCCGGTTATTAGCCTAGAATTACTATAAGATGCGCATAGCATACAAGTATAGACTAGGTCGCCTGAATTGGAACAGAACATCTCATGTTCGTTTTGAAAAACGGTTTGAAGGTGCTACTCGCAAGTAGGCTAAGACGTGGATTTTGCCACCCTCGGATGGGCTTAGAAAACATGATTTTGCCACTCTCAAGTGGGCTTAAAACTATCATTCAATGCATTGTTCCAATTCAAATAACCCAACCTCCACCCACAGGCATTCAGGCAGTTATATCACATAAGCGCATAGCCTCATGGTAAGCATGCTATCATGGCAGTCACTCACACACATGCAAGGATGCTAATGCATAAACACTTACCGAGTACTCCGAGCCAAAGAAAGAAGCTAATTAGAAATCATGCATGAATCCTAACTATGCTAAGAATGCTTAATGCAACACATGCAAAAATGCAACTACAATAGGCTCGGCTATTCTAAGATGGCATATGAGATGTAACAATTGATACATGTATTCAACTTGGAATTGAAATACAATGCATTTAGCATGATGTGCCGAGCCCGGTGCATGCAATACAGATGAATGAATGCTAGCATGCGAACATATAGATACTGATTGAAACATGCCCTGAAACTAACCATCATAAGCTGGTAAATAAAAGGGAGAAAGATGTGGGGTTGGAAGACATGTATCACACACATACGCACACTTATTACAACATTGCCCTCTCACGGAGGGTCCGAATAAATAATATACAACTGAATGAATAACGAATTACAGCTAATTATTACACAACCCTAATTAATTAACAAATTAACTAAAACAAATAAGCTAGCATGCAAAACATATGAAATGGACTGCCTCAGCTCGGTCTCGAATGATAAGGAATGCATGCATGCTTGAGTCGCCTTGCCGGAAAATCCATCATGATGCCCCGATTTGCCTCTATTTGCAACTGGTCCCAGAACACTGTACAAAGCACCAGAAGGCTGCTGACTAGTTTTTGCTGCTGGTTTCTGATTTGCTGCAACAGAGAGCAAGAAAGGGGCATGGCAAAGTATTTTCAACAAATGTATGCACAACCACTCTCCCCGTCATTGCATAAGCGTTAGGAAGGGTAGTCCTCGATCCTCGTGCCACCAATCACGCATCTCGATGCATGATGGCCGAGGAGTCGGATTGCACGACTCGATGTAAAATGAATGCACATATAAACACAACAGGGCCTAGACTCCATCATGGGTAATCCGGAGTGTCAGCGACCGAGAATCGAGGCACGTTTCATCACTTGGAGTACGAAACGTGCATCGTTTCCCGTGTTTGGACTAAACCCTATTCCAAACACAATGCAATACACATGGCATGCATGAATGCAACTCTAACATGCAACCTAAACATAATGCCACTAAATGATGCAAACATGCAAATGATGATATGCAAACATGCTACTAGCATACACAATACTATGAAATAATCAATGGCATACTCAATGCACATGAAAACTATATGGTATACGCAATGCACACATGGAGACTAACAATGAAATGATCAAGACATACATAATGCAATGGTCAATCATTCAACAACATGGACTAAATGGCATATACAATGCAAGATGGACTTACACGAAGATAGGTGAGCCTTAGCCACACCCAAATCAGTGGCCAAACTTGATGAAATTAGGCAACAAAACACATGCAAACATGCACAAATACAAGGGACCAAACCTAAGGCACCAAATGCAACTCTATCAAAGCATGGCAAGGGATGAAATATGGCATACAAACACACATTTTCCAGCTCTGAAATGACACACAAGATGGTCCCGAATCATTTGAACACCTCACATAATGCATGCTAGATGGCCTAAATACCGAAACTAGTGAAGTGGATTACACTAGAGGTACACAAAGCAATGGTCAAATGACCACCAACCCCAAACAGACCCTAGGCAGGTCCAAGACAGTGGGAAAATGGTCTAAAATGATGGCTCAAAAGGCACAGAAATGAAGCTTATACAATGGTCCAAAAACGAGGCATACGAGCACGACTCTCAAACACATTTAAAGAGTGGAAAACATGGGAATATGGCATACATGTAAGCTCTGAAATATGATGCACAATGGCCCCAAAACATGGAAACACTTCAACATGAGCATGCAATAGGCTCCAAAACTCAAAGCTAGACAAGGGTATTGAACTACAACCATGCATAGCAAGCATCATTCGACCATGAGGCATGAAAAAAGAACTAAGGCAGTCCAAAATATGCACCAAATTAGTTTGAAGCATGGCTAAAAAGTGCTAGAATCAAAGGCCAAAATAGCATGCAATGTAAGCTAGTAAAGAGCATTTGCACTACAAGCATGTGAGGCAATCAAGAGGCCATCAAACTAGCAAAATTCAGAGGTATGACATGCCAAATAAAGCCCAAAAACCCATTGAAACATGGTCTAAGCATGCAAGAATGATAGGCTCCTTTGATAGGCTATAAAAAGGGTTGTTCTACACATGCAAGATGGACACCCAAAATGGAAAAATGGTCTCTGGACAGAGCCTATGCAGGTCTTAAAAATCACCAAAAATGGCCTGAAACATGGCTTGGAAGCATGAAAATAAGGGCTCCTTTGTAAGACCAAAAATGCTAGAAAACGAAACAAGGGGAGAGAGGGTCACCCCTCTCTAATTTTGGCACTCAAAATAGCATTTTAGCCACTGAAAATCCACTGGATGTCAGTGGCTAAGAGACTAAACAAAGGTCAATGCGAAGGCTCTAAGGCATGGCTCAAAACAAGATGAAATGAAGCATGCAAGGGGGTAGATGACCCCCAATAGAAAAATGATCTTAAACAAACATATTAAGGACCTCAAAATAAGACTTTTTTTCTGTTTATTACAAAGCCCAAATATGCTTGAAAGTATAGCTAAAAGATGAAGCAAAATAAAGACCAAAAGAGGGAATAGGGTCTTACCCTTGAAGCTCAAGCACTCCAGCAGCTTCTGGACCAAAAGCAACTCCTTAGCCTCTGAAAACAAGCTCCAAGATGCTTAGGTTGATAGTGGGGGTGTTGTGCTAGGAGATGGTATGCAAAGGGGTCAAGAACTTCAACCTTTTTAGGCCTAAAGGGAGAGATATAGAGGGATATGTATGTATGAGCCTTAGCCAACTCTTGAACCCTTGCAAAGGAAGAGGAGCCCTTCCTTTATAGAGCCAAGGGTCCAAAGCTTCTCTAAGAAGCTTAAAACCAAGAGTGAAGATCCTCCATATACGTGTATGGAGGATCCAGTCTGTGCCCTCTAGCTGGCACAGCTAGAATCAACCCAGTGAGACAGAAAAGGGGGAAGTTGGCCGACCAGTTCAAGTGGTCAGCCGACCACTTGCCCTGGTTGGCCGACCAGGATCAAAAGGGTCAGGTGGTCAGCTGCCTCCCAGGGTGGTCTCCACACTGAATGTAAGCCAGTGGTATGATGGGAGACCATCAATTGTGGCCCAAAAGTGAGGGAGACCACTTACCTGACAAAAAAACCTGCCGACTGTGGAAAAGTGGTCTCCAAGGAGAAAAGGTGGTCTCCCACCCTTGTACCACCTTCCAAACAATGAAAAAAGGGTCCATGCCAAAAATGAACCAAGACGGATGCAAAATGAAGGTTCGGGGGTCAAAACGCGCGGCCGGAGGCCCCGAAAACTGACTGTTAAGCACCGAAAGTGGCGTACGACCGTGAAGGTGGTCTCCCGGGCCACAGTGTCCCTCTAGAAAGAGGAAACAAGGTGTGTGCCAAAAACCGAAGCAAACAGAGAAAGTTAAGCGGTCCCAAACTGAGGCGCACGACCGACGACTTCGAAAATCAAAAACTGGTCTCCAAATGGGAACAGTGGTCTACGATCACGAAAAGTAGCCTACGGCCACTGAGAGATGGCCTACGAGACCTCTCCCTCCCTTCAGGAAGAGAAAATAGAACCTGATTCCCAAATCGAGGCAAAGCACAAAAGAGTCCCGAAATCCGGAGGCAAGGCTCTCAGCCGAGACTCTGTAACCTCAGAACAAGCACAACATGCGCAATCACCAAGCGCTCAATCGATGATGTCTGAGTCTTAAGGTCGGTCAAAAATGGGGTGTCTACAGTTGGCCCTCTTTGACAGAACTCGAAATTCAGAAGTGACGGGAGTGAATATCAAAGCCCAGAGACGACCCATTTTTGACAAGGCTGAAGACTTAGACAAACAGGCGAGATAAACAAGAGATGTGCCCGTAGGCATGCCCGTAGGCAGGGGGCAAAATGCAAAATGATATGCACAAAGCCGAACGTAACTCATGACCATGCAAAGCAGCAAGCTGTAATAAAGCAAATATTCACAATAAATGCAACTGTTCTAAGCAAGAATGCAAAACAAAACTACATTCCATGCAGTAAGAGTGTAAGAGAATTATAATTCTCGCTACATCTCACACGGAGAAGATACAATACCTGTGCGGCTCGTCTGGCCGCACCAGCTTCAAATGAACTGTACATACAATATCGTGGCTGCAAAAGAGAGAAACTTAACAGGCACAACATAGTTAGCAACATATGTTCAACGCTATATCGAACGTAGACAAACATGGTGCCGATAAAAAAGTACATCGCAATGCAGGAAGAAACGTGTGCGACAATGCAAGTTTAAGCATGGAGCTATGACGATACCAGTGAAACGTGCACAACAATGCAAGCGATGCACATAATAATGCCAGTGACGTACATAACAATGCAGGATAAGCGCAACTTTAAAAGCAGGTTTGAAACAAAACATTGAGCAAAGAAAAGCAAGCCTCGACGAGGGCAACTCAAGTGAGACCTCCGGTTTACCTCTCGGAGGGGTCGCAACATACTCAAAAAGGATACACCTTGCTCTTGGCGAGCAACCACGAGCCACGCGTCGAAGATTGGATTTGAAGTTCCTGCGAAGGCATTTCGCGCTGGAAAGTGCACTTTCCTTATACTTTCTCGAGAGCCGGGGACTCCGATCACCACCAAAATTTTCAGGGAGAACAAAGAGGCATTGGAGGCCACCCAGGAGGGCCACCGACCACCCTAGAGTGCCACCGACTAGGTTTGGTGCAAGGGGGTGGTCGGCCTACCAGAAAAGGTGGTCGGCCGACCACCTGTCCAAATCTGAGACAACTTGGTCTTTTTACACTTGTTTCTTTAAATCCACATGTCCCAATCACTATTCCTCACAACCTCAAGGCCGAAATCAGTCCCTCTCCCTTCCTAGACCATTTTCTTTGTTAGATCTGCACTCTATACACGTTTTCCCACGCCCCACGCAAAGTTGTTTCGCAAAATCTTTCAGTTTTCTTCACTTTGGACCGATTAAAATTTGATTTCGGAGCTTCTTTCTCCATTTTCACCACTTGAGATAAGTTTGTCTCGACATTTGGAACATTTTCTCGGGACTTGACTTTTGTTGACTTTTCATTTCCTGAGAGTTGACTTTTGTTGACTTTTTCTAATTTTGGCTTATTTTTGCTCCTTTTTGTAGATTTCTTGAAATGACGGGTCATTTTTCTCATGGTGGAGGCCCTCCAAGTGCCGAGGGTGAGCCGGACATCATGTTATTGCCCCCGAGAGTTCGGCCGTTTGATCCTGAGAGATATCATCCTCGGGAGCACATCCTTCCTGAAGCCACTTTCTACCATTTCACTAACTTTGATGACCGAGCGCCTGTGGATCTTTTGCTGCGGGAGCCAGAGACTCATCTCTCTCATCAGGCACGAGAGGTATGTATTTTGCTTTTACATTCTCTGCAATGTATTCTGCATTTCATGCACATTTCATACTTTCGCTATGTATGCTTATCCGCTCGTTCTGAACACATTTGCACACCATATTTCTGCTTGTTTTAGCATATATCTCGTAGCACAAAATTCTGTTGAGTGGGTACACAGCTTGTTCTGAACATTTAGTCTATAACATAGCATTCTGTTTGCATTTTGAACACACAGCTCAATCACTCGAATTTCTGAACACGCAGCTCATACTTTTTATTGTGAACACGTAGCCCACAGTTTTTGAAAGTTGAACACGTAGCTCAAACCCTTGACGGTGAACACACACCCCACAGTTTTTTTGAAATCTGAACACGCAGCCCAAACTCTTGAGGTGAACACAGCCCACCATTTTTGAAAATTGAACACACAGCCCAAACTCTTGAGGTGAACATATAGACCACAGTTTTATGAAATCTGAACACGCAGCCCAAACTCTTGAGGTGAACACACAGCCCACAGTTTTTAAAATCTGAACACACAGCCCAAACTCTTGAGGTGAACACACAGCCCACAGTTTTTGAAATCTGAACACGCATCCCAAACTCTTGAGGTGAACACACCGCCCACAGTTTTTTGAAATCTAAACACGCAGCACAAACTCTTGAGGTGAGCACACAGCCCACAGTTTTCTGAAATCTGAACATGTAGCCCAAACTCTTGAGGTGAACACACAGCCCACAGTTTTTTGAAATCTGAACACGCAGCCCAAATTCTTGAGGTGAACACATAGCCCACAGTTTTTGAAATCTGAACACGTAGCCCGAACTCAAGAGGTAAACACACGGCCCACAGTTTTCTGAAATCTGAACACGCAGTCCGAACTCTTGAAGTGAACACACAGCCCAGAGTTTTTGAAATCTGAACACGCAACCTGAACTCTTGAGGTGAACACACGGCCGACAGTTTTCTAAAATCTGAACACGCAGCCCAAACTCTTGAGGTGAGCACACACCCCACATATTTCATTTGCACGCAGTGCATATTGAACACACAGCTCTTACATTTCATTTTTTGAACTCACAGCTCATTCATTTCATTTGCACATAGCTTATACATTTTATTCTGAAACTGAATACATCTGCTCATTTTGAATGTAGGCACCTTCTAGTTCTACGCGAGGTTACGGCTCAATTATCGCTCGGGAGTGGTATGTAGAGTTCCCAGAGACTGTTCGTCACATTGTGGAGGGGGCAGGATTTGGGCTTTTCTGCGCGGGGCTATCTCGCTACCCTGCAACCAGGACCTTGATGGGGGCGCTCGTGGAGAGATGGTGGGACACCACCAACTCTTTCCACTTCTCAGCTACCGGGGATATGACGATGACCCCGTTCAACTTTGCGATGCTGACTGGCCTTGATGTAGCCGGCCGACCGGTCCTCTACGACGAGGATATGGGCGAGTGGGAGGCTGCCTTGATCTATCTGTTGGGAGCTCGACCACCAATTAACTGATCTTCGGGCAAAGTCAGGTACACTTGGTTCCCCGTGCAGTATAGGGGGAGTATGCCCGAGACTCTTGAGGAGATAGAGCAGTACGCTCGAGGTTTTTTGATGTTCCTCCATGGGACCACTTTGTTCTCCGATAGGGGGAACACAGTTGGACTGTATCTGCTCAATGCTTTGGTGGACCTATCACAGGTCAGCCAGTATGACTGGAGTGGCGCGGGCCTTGCTACCCTCTACTGCTATATGAGTGCAACCTCCCACGGATGGGGGAACATAGTTGGCGGCTACTGGAGAGCCTGGGAGGTACCTTCTGTCCTCTTGATTTACATTTCTGCTTTTGATCATCTGTACACTGTACATGGCACACTTTGCATTCTGTATTCTACATTCTGCACTCAGCGCTCTGTATTTTCTATATATTCTGTATTCTGATGGCCACTGCCCTGTTTTCCACAGCTATGGGTTTACGCGTACTTTTCGACGCTAGCCCTAGAGTTCGAGGTGGAGGTGCCTCCTACGATCCCTTACTCTCATGTATTTGAGGGTTGATGCTGGGCGAGGGCTCAAGAAACTCTGCCCTTCTTGTGACAGTTTTTTGACACGGCGCGGGCGACCAAGGTACTTCAAAACTCTCAGTTCTTCATATTTTCAACTTTGATTCATCCTGCATATTTATGACATTTGATTGGCTCATGCACTTGTTATCTTCAGATCGCTTGGCGGCCCTGGGCACCCTTGGGAGGAGATATCCGTTTCCAGTTCCCGGGGGCATGGGCTTCTTCTTAGTATAGGACTTTGTTTGAGGGACCCATTGGCAGGGCCTGGTTTTTGGGAGATCGTTTCATGCTCCAGATGATGGGCGTCCCTGACCAGAGTGCCCCTTCACCACCTCCAGCTGACATGCGGTTTGTTGAGAGACTCACTCCCGAGGAGGTCAATGAGCTCATTTGGGTACTGACACAGTTCTGCTCTTGGAGGAGGGGGAGTACGCAACCTACCACCATACGTACTTGATGCCCCCACTGATGGGTGTCCGTACTCCTACTAGGAGGGCTGCTGGTACATGATCGTCAGCTCGAGCCCAGGCTGCAGACGTTCCTTCGTCTAGCAGGGCCAGCACATCAAGGAGTGGGGCTAGACAGCTTCCCCTGATTCCCCCGACTTATCAGCAAGTCGGGTGGCCAGATTTTCCGACTGAGTTGACTGGATGGCGATACGGGCCATCTTACCCGATTCCAATAGAGCCTCCTATGCCCGATCACCGATATGTCAGTGATCCTAACTCACCACCGGTACGTTCCACTTCTTTTCATTTATCACTTAGATACTTAGGCATTCATTGATTCATTGTTGACTTGAGCTTGTATCTGCAGCCTCCCAGGGAGTATTTTGATGATCTGCTCGGATTGGTGGCCTAACTTGAGGGCATGGTCTTGCGGAGGGAGACACAGCTGTTCATCGCTGGTGTTACAGTATTTTTTCAATTTTCTCGCATTTATCATACTCTTGATGACATGCTGTATTTAACCATCCCACTGTATTGCTTAACTGTTTGCGTAGAGCACATCTGACACACACCATATTCATACATTGTATCTGCATACACCCACTCTATGTAGCATTCTTGTCTTTACATCTGATATGCATGTTGGCTAATGTACTCAAATTGTCCTTTTTAGATGCCACCACTACAGGCCGGGCCATCCCGGCCTTCTCGAGGGGTTGGGAGAGGGGATTCGACTTGCAGCCAAGGCAGGCGTAGAGCACCCATCAGAGATGATCCGAAGTCCAGCGACGAGGAGGAGGAGTCTGCACATCCCCAGTCAGAGACATCTGCAGGCAGGGAGGATGACTCTGAGTCCGGTTCTGGGGGCAGAGATGATGCTGAGAAGGATTCCGAGGACGGTAGCTCTGATTCAGATGATGGTGCTGGCGCGGGTATTGCAGAGACTTCTCAGCCGAAGAGGATGAAGAGGGCCTCTCAGTATTGCGCTTGATAGCATCGATACAGATGTTCTTGCTTTATTTTCTTTTTTACTAGTAGTTGTAGCACATTAGCTTTAGGTAGTTTTATTTTTTGTAAAACTTGTACCCTTGTTGTAAAATGTTGTAACAAAGGAAGCATGATGGAATGAAACATCTTTTTGAAAAAGTGTTGTATTTTGCATTCTTGGCATCGCATTGCATCATTTTGAACAAAAATAAGATTGAATGGAAATTGAACATTGAAAATTGCCAAGTCAGTTAGTGGACCGACGCAACAAACTAAACAACTTAACTTACGAAGAAACAACAAAACCTTAGCAAGTTTACAACTCGATAAGAAAATCCAACAATGTTGATTAAACAAAGAGTAACAACTTGATGCACAAAACTCGACGACTCGACAAGCAAACTCGATAAACAAAACTTTAACAACTCTATAAGCAAAACCAAACAACAACTCGATAAACAAATGCATCTCGGACGATTGGAGTGACGGAACGCATCCGAAACAGAGGTAAACTTGGACCTTCAACACTCCCAATGCATGGAAAAGCTAGGATCTCTCTTCTAGGGACTAGGAACAGACCAAAGACCAACTTTTCTCTATGGCCGACCACCAGAGGGAGCTGGCCGACCAGCTATTTTCCTTGGAGACCAAAGGGGTGGTCGGCTTACCAGAAAAAGTGGTCGGCCGACCACCTAGTTTGGTAACCACCAGATTTTTGACACGTGTCCCCAAACAGTGCCTTATCCTCTATAAGAGTTCCAACTTTGTGGTTCTTTCATTTTAACTCAGTTTTGCATCAAAATGAAGGCATTCCTCATCGAAAATCTCGCAGTTTGGATTGCTACTTTAGACGGCTCGAAAAAGTTAAACTTCCGGGGCTTCGGCTTGAATACACTATTCACGTTGAGCCGCACTCCGCTGCATCTTCCCTTTCTCCATGCCGCGGCGAGGTTTTAGAATCCGGTAACAAATGTCTTTAGCTTCTGCGGGCAAGAGATGTGTCCTACCTTCGAAGATTTCCAAGCTTTGATGGAGTCCGAGCGCAATGAGAAGATATTGCCCCAATTCCGCTTCGGCCACACCTAAGCTTTAGGACGAATGTGTGGGCTCACTATGCACGACGCTCGATCTTTGATTTGTGACGGAATGCTGGATATTCCAAGTTTGATTTGTTGGTTTTCCGACGCCGGTGACCGCGGTGACCATCATTGGCAAGGCTCTCGGCGACATGCCCTTTGTTTGTGCATGCTATCTCATTTCTTGGTTGCCTCTGGCTCCAGAGGATCTAGTGTCCGGTTGATCGAGGTTACCCAAGGCTTAAGGGAGGGCAAAAGTTGCATTGCAATGTCATTGGCCGAGACATTGATGGGCTTGGATGCTTTTCATCGCCGAGAGATGACCAGATTTGCGGGGAGTCCACTACTGCTACAGGTAATGTTTCCCACCCTACCTCACATATATATTGCTCACATCACTCGGCACTCAAGCTCGGTTTTTCTCACAAAGCCCTTTTCTCACTTTTCCTCATCGTACATCTCTCTATTCTTTAATCTTTCATTTTTCATCCCTCCCCAGGTGTGGTTGATGCATAAGTTGCAGGTTGTGGACTCTTGCCCAGCATACTCAGCTTGCGGCTACTTCTTCCGACGTCGTCTAGTAGATACCTAGGATGAGGGATGGTGGTTCAATTTGATGTGCAATTTGTCCGTAGACCGCATTGCTTGGCGCTGTCCTTGGCTCAATCTACTGGCAATGAGTTACAGTATGTCTCGCCAGCCCGGGATTCAGTTGATCGGTCTGACACACTGTGTGTTCTACTTTCCTTTCCGGTTCCAGCGCCAGTTCGGCCATGATCAGACTTGCCCCCTAGGGGGGATAGAGTATCCAGCTGCATTCCCAGTCCGAGGCACACAACTAGCTCGGTATGCCACAGCATGGAGGACGAGAGAGCTTCTGGCCCCCGCTCCCACTTTCAGTTACACTTTGTCTGATGAGTGCATAGATTGGCTCAATGAAGAGGCACAGGTTAGGCCCAGCTTGGCATCAGAAGCTTCGATCAGCTCTGGGAGGGGACACAGGAACACCTGATTATGCCCCAGATTTATTTGCTTTAATCAGAACTTTCAAGTTTTCTTTATGAATGTAATGAAAAGCAACTTCAATTTTGTATTCAAGAGCAAGAGAACTCTGTGTTGAAATCAATAACATTGAAGGTTGTGGGTACTGAAAATTTTCCGATTTGGTCCAAAGATGGTCTAAGTCGTAAAAGGATTAATTTGAGCGAAATTAAGTTTTATTAAAACTTTTCAAAACCATTTTCGATATGGATCAGAATTGGACACGCCTGAGACCTGTCATTGAGATGCACAACCCCGGTTCCCAGTAACTGGAAAGTTGCCCCTAGTCTGAATAGCACTATACTGGAGATCACAACCGAAGCTCTTGAATGCTGAATAGACAAAGATGACCGAGATGATCAAATGGACAAAGTTGATAAGGGAAAAGTTTATGGCTGGACTTCGAGATGAAGTTGCCTACGTATCCCAAAGATGGGAATCAAGCCTTACGTAGTTCGGCTCAGGTTCACTCGTGTATTAACCCTCACCTTTTACGCTCTAACTTTTGCCAAGGCCGCCCTTTGTGGGTTTTCAACCGTGCGAGCTCAGTTTTTATAATTTCAAAATTTTTTTTGCTCTAGCTTTTGCCTAGGTCGCCCTTTCGGGTTTTCGGCCTAGCGAGCCTCTCAGGGGTAATATTTCTTCAACTTGTCCATATTGATCGGCTGTAAGAACTCTAGGCCATCTAGGTCTATCAGAACAACAGCTCCACCCGACCAGATAGACTTGATGATGTAGGGACCAGTCCAATTGGGTTTGAACTTGCCCCTAGGGTCATGGATGGGAGCTCGGTTGTCTTTGAGTACCAAATCTCCTTCCTTCAAATTCCTGGACTTAACTTTCTTGTTGAAAGCCTTGGCAATTCGTCATTGATAACCTTGAACATGGTACAGTGCTTGCAGTCTTCGTTCATCAAAGACCATGAGTTCCTCAAATCTGCTCTGCTGCCAATCTGCCTCAGCTATCTGACACTCAGCCAGTACTCATAATGACGGAACCTCAATTTCGATAGGTAGAACGGCCTCCATTCCATAAACCAATGAATACGGAGTCGCTCCAGTAGAAGTTCTAATTGAAGTCCGGTAGCCCCACAGAGCAAATGACAGCTTATCTGGCCAGTCTCGATAGGTTTCCACTATCTTCTATAAAATACGCTTAATGTTCTTGCTAGTGGCCTCGACTGCTCCATTAGTCTGTGGCCGATATGTAGATGACTTGTGAAAAGCCACGTTGTATTTCTCCAACAAGTCAATCACTTCCTTCTTGAAGTGGGAACCATTATCCGAGATGATCTCGTTCGGGGCCCCATAACGACAGATGATGTTGTTTCTGATAAACTTTGCAACGTGCGACGCCTTTAACACCGCATAAGATTGGGCCTCAACCCACTTTGTGAAATAATCTATCGCGACCAGAATGAACTCATGCCTATTGGACCCTTTTGGAGTGACAGCCCCGGTCACATTGATTCCCCAAACTGAAAATGGCCATGGCGAAGTCATATTGTATAGCTTCGACGATGGGATATTCATGCGGTTTGAATAGATCTGACATTTGTGGCATCGCCGAACAAAGCTAATATAATCCTCCTCCATGGTGGACCAGTAGTAACCCTGTCTAAGGATTTTTCGGGCTAGCATCACCCCATTCGCGTGTGCCCCACATTCTCCTCCATGGATGGCCTCCATTAGATGCTTCGACTCTTCAGCCTCAACACACAACTTATGCATTCCCAGATGACCTCTCTTGTACAGTTTTCCTCCACAGATGATGAACTGAGCAGCCATTCTTCTGATTGCCCTGTTATCCTTGGCATTTGCCCCTGGTGGATACGCTTCTTTCTCCAAGAAGCTCCAGACATCATAATACCAGGGGTTCTCATCTTGAGCCTCTTCTATGGCAGCAATCGATTCGTAAGCCGGCACAAATTTCTGGTCAATGATGATTGGGCGCATTCGGACTCCGGAATGGATGTCTATCATAGAGGATAGAGTTGCTAGTGAATCTGCGAACCTGTTGTTCTCTCTTAGTAGATGAGTGAAGTTTAGTTTATCAAACCGAGGAATCAGCAAGTCCAAGGTCTGGTGGTAGATTCTCATCTTCTCTTCTTTGACTTTCCAATCGCCTTTTGCTTGAGACACAACAAGGTTCGAGTCCCCGATGACATCCAACCGTTTTGCCCCTAGTTCTAGGGCGGCTTCTAAACTAGCAATGCATGCTTCATACTCTGCTTCATTGTTCGAGACTTTGAATCGGAGTTTAAATGCTAGAGGGATACGAGAATTGTCGGGTGCCATCAACAACACCCCTATCCCATACCTGTATTGGTTTGACGCTCCATCAAAGTACATCGTCCAAGTTTCGTTTTCGATATGCAAAATGGCCTCATCTGGGAATAAGTACTCAACTGCTTCACCTCCTTCCACTGGATGATCGGCTAAGAACTCTGCTACCACTCTTCCCTTGACTGACTTACGCGCCACATATTTCAGATCGAATTTGGAAAGCAACAGCAACCAACGAGCTAGCCTACCCGTAAGTGCTGAAGAGATATTTGATGGGATCTAATCTTGAAACCAACATTACAGAGTGAGCTAATAGGTAGTGCCGCAGTTTCCTGGTAGCCCATACCAAGGCTAAGCAAGCCCTTTCTAATAGTGTGTGGCGGATTTCATACTCCAGCATCTTATTGCTCAGATAGTAGGTAGCTTTTTCCACTTTATCCTCTGATTCCTGTGCAAGCATGTAGCCCATTGTAGTCTCAGTTACTGAAAGGTACAAAATCAACGGCTTCCCCGGTTCAAATGGCGACAACACAGGTGGGTTCTGTAAGTATTCCTTGATCTGTTCAAAAGCAGCTTGGCATCGGCTATCCCACTAGAACTTCTTTCCTTTCTTCAGGAGACCAAAAAGTGGTTCACAAGTCAAGGTTAATTTTGAGATAAACCGTCTTATGAATTGCACTTTACCCAGAATGCCTCGCACCTCCTTTTTCAGTCCTTGGTGGTGGCATTTCTAAGATGGCCTTGATTTTGGAAGGATCGACCTCGATACCTCTCTGTATAATCAAGAACCCCAGCATTTTCCCTGCTATAACACCGAACGTATACTTCTGAGGATTCAACCGCAACCGAAATTCCCTGATCCTTTGGAAAAACTTTTGCAAAATGGTGTAGTGGCCCTTTCTTTCTTTGGACTTGACAATCATGTCGTCCACATACACCTCTACTTCTTTGTGGATCATGTCGTGCAATATCGTGGTCGCGGCCCATTGATATGTGGTGCCAGCATTCTTCAACCCAAATGGCGTCACCCTATAGCAGTAAGTCCCCCACAGAGTGGTGAAAGCAGTCTTCTCCCGGTCTTTCGGTGCCATCACTATCTGGTTGTAGCCCGAAAAGCCATCCATGAACGAAAGCAAAGCATGCCCCGCTATGAAGTCCACTAACTCATCAATATGCGGTAAAGGGAAGTCGTCCTTCGGACTGGCTCTGTTCAAATCCCTGAAATCCACGCATACCCGGATCCTGCCATCCTTCTTTGGCACCGGAACGATGTTGGCCAACCAAGTTGGGTACTCAGTTACCAGCAGGAACCCTGCATCAATTTACTTGGTGACCTCTTCTTTAATCTTGATAGCCCAGTCTGGGCGGATCCTTTTGAGTTTCTGTTTAACGGGTCGGGCCTCGGGTCAAGAGGGATCCGGTGCTGTACAATCTCGGGATCGATCCCAGGCATGTCTTCATAGGACCACGCGAAAACATCTTTGAAATCTTTTAATAAAGCGACTAAGCGCTCGCGTTCCTTCGAAGACAACATGGACCCGATCTGGACCAGCCACGGGTCCTTCTCAGTACCCACATTAACTGTAGTGATTTCATCAATCAAAGTGTTAACAAATCTCTCCTGCTCTTGATCAATTAAACGTTATAAAATCGGAGGAATTTCCTCCTCGTCATTTTCGTCAAAATTTTGAAAGTCCTGATTAATATAATAAATTAAAGGCACAGAAAAATACTCAAAAACCACATCCATTCCATTCTCATTAAGCATTTCCAAATCGTCTGATTCCTCTGTTACAACAGACTCAAAAGAGAAAGAAAAAGACGACCTAGACAGGACTGTGGCATCCGGGTTGTCAATCCCTAGAATACCGGACTCAAACTCAGACGAGTTGGAACCTGATTCCGACTCACAAGACTCGGTGGAATCAAATTCCGGCTCACTACCTGACCCAGTGCTGCTTGACAAAAATCCCTCCTCATACTGCTAGATGAGAGAGGGTGCGATGGATGCATCCAAAATGTTTGAAGGTGGGCCCGCAGCCGTTTCATTCCCAATCATGGACACCGAGAAGTTATCCACCAAGCACTTCTGTACGATCGGAGGATCTGAAAGTAGACAAGCTAGTGCTACCCCCATTTCAATCTCGGCGTTCTCAAAATCCATTTTCCCACACTGCTCAACCTCAGTTGATGGGTTTGTCAGCTCCTCGGCAACGTCATCCCCGGACAACTGTAGGTCGAAGAAGATCTCAAACCCTGGCAAGCGACGCTTCTCTACGTTCATCCATGGTTCTAGGAAGCCACAAAATGGAAAGTCCTCCCCCTCCCGAACAAAGCGTCCGTTCAGGGTACCCTGGATGGGTCAGTGTATCAGCTCATAAGGCTTCCCTGCCTGCTTTGCTCTGGCTCTCTTAGCCATCTCCTTGCCTTTCTTTACCCAGTCCTCTTTGGTGGGCAAATAACCCAAACCAAAGGTATGCGGGTTGTGCGGCACTTCGGCCGATGTTGCGATGCCCTTCCAGCCACTCTTCACCAATCCCATACCGGGGATGTGTTGAAGCTTGTTCATGAGGTATATTGATTGTGTGCTGACATACACCCCCTCATCAACAGCCAAGATGTTTTGCACGACTCAAGCCTCAGCCAGAGTAAACCCCGATAAGAACACATCCTCCGTGACGTGCTCGATTTCCAAGACTGGTGTAGACACCTCCGGCAGCGGATGGATTGATGAATTTCCAAAAACTATTGCTACCCCCTTCCCATGAGGGTATTTCAATATCTGGTGCAAAGTGGAAGAAACTGCCTTTACCTGGTGCAACCAAGGTCGCCCCAAAAGTAGGTTAAAGGTTGCGGGAACGTCCAAGACATGGAAATCGATATCGTGTTGTCCTGGACCAACCTGGGCCTGAATTTTGACAGTCTCCATCACCTCCCTGCTTGTGTTATCATATGCTCGAATCACCTGGGCAGTTGGCACAAAGTCCGCGAGCTTTAACCCAATTGCATATGTCGTCCTCGATGGCACACATTAATGGCGGATCCCGTGTCGACAAGAACCACCGGTACCCACTTGCCTCTACATTCCACAGAGATGTAGAGAGGTTTGTTGTGATTTGCGCCCTCAGGCGGTAGTTCTTTGTCACAAAAGGTCAACGTCAGGGAACCTCCTCCTAGAAAAACCAATCCAACTAGCTGCTCTGGCGTGGTGTCTATCGAGAGTTTGGCCTTGTCCATGGCTGAAAGGACGGCTTGTCTATGTACTTGAGAAGCCATAAGCAGTCCCCAGATGGAGATGTCTGCTTGTATCTTTTTCAACTGTTTCAACACAGCATCTTCTTCGAGTTGCTTCTCTTTCTGTTTCTCTATCTCCTTGTCCTTCTCGGACGCTTCTGGTTGCTCTAGATACGGGGGTTTGAAATACCGCCCGCTCCTAGTCATATGGTCAACTTCACCAATGTGCCAGGTATCATCCGGTTGTTTGCATCCCCAGTCCTCATCTGTGTGGGCAAGACATAGATCATCGTCCTCCCAGCACATTCCATTGGCAGCCGACAGACACTTGTCCGGCTCCGTTACCACCGTCCTTGTACTCACGGTACCGTCTGTCCATGTGCTCACAGCACGCTCTATCTTTGTACACACAGCAGGTTCAGTCCCCACAGGGGCCTTGGCTTTTCTGGCTCTCTCAGAGTCTTCAATTCCTTCATGTTCTAGCTGTGTCAACGTAATCTGTTGTTCAACATTCCTTGTACTCAAAATTCCCAAATCCCAAGCGAAATTCTTGGCACCGGCGCCCTCCGGCGATGCTTTCTGATCCCCGGCCCTTCCGGCCACAACTGATATCGTTGCACCTGACGGGTCCTTTTCCAGCTGAGATTCTTCAACGTCTGGTTGGTCGTCAAGCCACCCAGTAACTTCTACTGATCCCTCAAAATCAAACCAGTTGACTACCATGTCTCCTGGATCATGTTCGTTGAAAAACTAGAGGTTAGCAAAGTCTCTTTCCAGAGTTGCTAAGTCATCCAGCCTCTGATCAAATCCATCCCCCCGTATTACACAAACTTCTGCTCCTACTGGCAATTCCACATCTGGCCAAATCCGACCCACTGACACAATGTAGCCACTCAGATTGTACACTTCCTCAGTGAAGCTCCCCAATTCCTCAATCCCTAAATCCACTGTACCACTTTCCTCCGAAATCATCCCTGTTCCATCTTCAATGGTCAGCACCATTGGTTCAGGTTGGGTTAGGGAGATGTCCAACATGCACAAGTCAATGCTGTCAGGAAGGAACATCTCTGGCTTGGGTAGGTGGGATGGGGTGATGTATATACTGGGGTCGTATGACATGACCCCGGTCTGGATAAAGTTGATGCGATTGGGAGGTGGAGCTTGGTTATGTGGTGGGAGAGGGTTGGTTGTGACGTTGGGTTTTTCTGGAGGCACAATCACCCTGTTATCAACGAGATCCTAAATCTCGTGACGCAATCTAAAACAATGGCCGGTATCGTGACCATGTTGTTGGTGAAAGGCGCAATACTTCGTCGGGTTATGAGAGGAAGGTAGTGGATCTGGCAATGGCCGTGGCTCGAGAGGCTTCAAGTGCCCTTTCCTGATTAAAACCCCCAGAGCTTTGGACAGGGGCATATATAACAGAGTGAAGGTTCTTTGGCCTCGAGGTTGGTATTTGGTTGTTTGCGTGTTACTTCCGGATGCACCAGAGAATGGTGTAGCTGCCTGGGTTCTTGGAGGGGTGGTGGTGACCATGCTTACTTCCGAAGCTCTAGCAATTGCAACACTACTTGTACCTGCATTGTTGTTTCGGTTGAAGGTTCTCCTGGGTTGCTGTTTGTCATTGTCAATCAAGCCCTGCTTCAAGGCATCCTCGATCTGTACTTCCATCTTATGCAGATCTGAAAAGGTAGGGAAGGGGAGTACGATCATTTTCTGCATCAGTTTGGGTTGGAGGTTGCGCATAACCATCCATATGTGATCCTTATCTGTTAGCCTTATGGTCATCATTGAGGCCTTGGCCCTCTAGCGGGTTATGAAGTCGGAAAAACTCTCCTTAGGCTCCTGCCTTGTGTCTCAAGATCACAGGTTGTAATCTCGATTTGCGTGTTATAGGAGTACTGTGCAATGAAAGCCTCGGCCATCTCATCCTAGTTCCGCTTGACATCGTTTTCTAATTTTGCGTACCAGATAGCTGCCACACCCGACAGGGTCCCGCCAAACAATGAAAGCTTCTACAATCTGGTGAGGCCCATCGGCCTTAGTATGTCTTAAAACAAACGTAGATGCACCATGGGATCCCTGGACCCATCAAAGTGATCGATTTGTGGCATCTTGAACCAATCTGGCAGTGTCACAGCCGCATCGGTATACCTGTCCTAAATGTCTGGGATGGACTTTACCCCTTGGGATTTTTTGAAACTTTTCAAGCTTGCTCAACTTCAATACTGTAGGGTCCACCTCGAACTCAAAGGGAGAGTCCATTGATTGATAGGCGTAGGTGCCTTGGATAGTTGAGGTAGAATCGGGGGCAGAGCCGGCCCCGTTGGGATGTCCGTATCCTCCTGGACATTTTGAACATTCGCTGTCTCCCCGGGTGCTGGGACTCTTGGTAGGGGAGGAGCTTGGTGTGAAGCAGATGCTCCAGCTTATTGCTTTAGCCAGGTAATTAGCTCTGCCTGTTGAGCCATGATAGCGGCCTGCTGCTTGGCAAATTCTGCTTGACGGGTAGCGTCCTCCTGCATGGTTCTCATGCACTCCTGGAGCTGACGCATCATTTCCTCAATTTCTGCTATATTGTCCTGATCTAACTGAACTGCCGGTGTATCTGCCTCTGTAGCAGACTCGGGAATCTTAACCTGACTGCTCAAGGACCACTGATCTGGCAACCTCGGTACTAATACACTGTGCCTTACTGATCTTCGTCTAGCAACCAGGGGTAAAGAATAGAACACCGGTTGTCCATCTACCAGATCCTCAGATCGATGGAGTCGGCGACCTCTAGTGTAGAGTGCTTGGGGAATATCTGCTTGGTCGGAAGCAATTGTGCTAAACTACTTAGCAAAAAGATAAACAAAGCAATAATAAGAAAATAAACAATTAGACAAACGGACAGCATAACAGCATAAATAAACACACAACACACAGTTGGGCATCACAACACATAGTTGATAAGCTGAATAGACTGTTCTCAAACACTGATCATTGTTCTCAAATCACTGCCCCCCAAAACTGAATCTGACACCCGCAGATAACTGATTCCCAAAATACTGAACTGATGCCCGCAGGCCTGATACCCAGACTTGCAAACTGATACATGCATTCCTGTAGAGGCACACTCTAAAAGCACATAGCAAGCAAATGAGAGCCAAAACACCCCTATGTTGGGGTAGGGTTTCCCTTTCCTATTTTGTCAGGAGCTAGGGTTTCACTACGCATGCAGTGGTTTCAAACAACCTATGATCGGGTAAGCAACCTGTCCTAGCTTGGAATGGTCACTATGGATTCTGAATATGCACTAGGTCGAATGGTCAAAAAGGGTGCCCCGGTAAAAACCGGGGTTTGTGTTCCCATCGTGGCAGAGCCCGTAATCGGTCAGCCTTACGGCACGCTTCTCAAAGTGAGGCAAACCTTTCAGGAATAGCAGATGGCAAACACGGTGTCTTAGGTGCACCAATGCAAATGCAATGCAAAGAAACACATAAGTGTAATCAAAACAAGATATCATGAGTTCGAGTCAAGTTCTCTAAATCCCCAGCAGAGTTGCCAGAAACTGTAGACGTCCCCGAACGTCCTAAGAGGGAATCCCGTTTTGTTCATTTGGGCTCACTACAGTTTGGACTCAAATGTCACGGTTCTGAATCTAATCCCACACAGTGCAATGTGAGACCGATAAATCACCAAAAAGTCCAAATCTGGCAAATCGTTTTGAAAAATAGATTTTTAGAAAGAAGTGCCAAACATGGACTGCTTTGCCAAATACACAGCCGCCACCTAAATATTTTATTTTGGGAGAATTTAGGAAACCCTGACTCGTGCCCAAGGCCACGTGTCCGTCATCACCAAAGTTGCCTTAGCTCGGGAACTTGGGTACGATTAGGAAAGGTCACTTCGTGAGCACCCCCGCTAGCCCGATCAAAGATCGGCCTCTGCTAACCATGATAACGAGTTTTGAAAACATTGTGTGCTCTTATTCCGGTTATTAGCCTAGAATTACTATGTGATGCGCACAACATATAAGTATAGACTGGGTCGCCTGAATTGGAACAAAACATCTCATGTTTGTTTTGAAAAATGGTTTGAAGGTGTTACTCGCAAGTAGGCTAAGACGTGGATTTTTCCACCCTCGGCTGGGCTTAGAAAACATGATTTTGCCACTCTCAAGTGGGCTTAAAACTCTCATTCAATGCATTGTTCCAATTCAAATAACCCAACCTTCACCCACAGGCATTCAGGCAGTTATATCACATAAGCACATAGCCTCATGGTAAGCATGCTATCATGGCAGTCACTCACACACATGCAAGGATGCTAATCCATAAACACTTACCGAGTACTCCGAGCCAAAGAAAGAAGCTAATTAGAAATCATACATGAATCCTAACTATGCTAAGAATGCCTAATGCAACACATGCAAAAATGCAACTATAATAGGCTCGGCTATTCTAAGATGGCATATGAGATGCAACAATTGATACATGTATTCAACTTGGAATTGAAATACAATGCAGTTAGCATGATGCGCCAAGCCCAGTGCATGCAATACAGATAAATGAATGCAAGCATACGAACATATAAATGCTGATTGAAACATGCCCTAAAACTAACCATCATAAGCTGGTAAATAAAAGGAAGAAAGACGTGGGGTTGGAAGACATGCATCACACACATACGCACACTTATTACAACATTGCCCTCTCACGGAGGGTCCGAATAAATAATACACAACCGAATGAATAACGAATTACAGCTAATTATTACACAACCCTAATTAATTAGCAAATTAACTAAAATAAATAAGCTAGCATGCAAAACATATGAAATGGACTGCCTCAGCTCGGTCTCGAATGATAAGGAATGCATGCATGCTCGAGTCGCCTTGCCGAAAAATCCATCACGATGCCCTTATTTGCCTCTGTTTGTAACTGGTCCCAAAACACTGTACAAAGCTCCAGAAGGCTGCTGACCAGTTTTTGGTGCTGGTTTCCAGTTTGCTGCAACAGAGAGCAAGAAAGGGGCATGGCAAAGTATTTTCAACAAATGTATGCACGACCACTCTCCTCGTCATTGCATAAACTCTATGGAGGGTAGTCCTCGATCCTCGTGCCACCAATCACGCATCTCGATGCATGATGGTCGAGGAGTCGGATTGCACGACTCAATGTAAAATAAATGCACATATAAACACAACAGGGCCTAGACTCCATCATGGGTAATCCGGAGTGTCGGCGACCGAGAATCGAGGCGCGTTTCGTCACTTGGAGTACGAAACGTGCATCGTTTCCCGTGTTTGGACTAAACCCTATTCCAAACACAATGCAATACACATGGCATGCATGAATGCAACTCTAACATGCAACCTAAACATAATGCCACTAAATGATGCAAACATGCAAATGATGATATGCAAACATGCTACTAGCATACACAATACTATGAAATAATCAATGGCATACTCAATGCACATGAAAACTATATGGCATACGCAATGTACACATGGAGACTAACAATGAAATGATCAAGGTATACATAATGCAATGGTCAATCATGCAACACCGTGGACTAAATGGCATATACAATGCAAGATGGACTTAAACCAAGATAGGTGAGCCTTAGCCACACCTAAATCAGTGGCCAAACATGATGAAATTAGGCAACAAAACACATGCAAACATGCACAAATACAAGGGACCAAACCTAAGGCACCAAATGCAACTCTATCAAAGCATGGCAAGGGATGAAATATGGCATACAAACACACATTTTTCAGCTCTGAAATGACACGCAAGATGGTCCTGAATCATGTAAACACCTCACACAATACATGCTAGATGGCCCAAATACCGAAACTAGTGAAGTGGATTACACTAGAGGTACACAAAGCAATGCTCAAATTGCCCCACCAGCCCCAAACAGACCCTAGCCAAGTCCAAGAAAGTAGGAAAATGGTCTAAAATGATAGCTCGAAAGGCACGGAAATGAAGCTTATGCAATGGTCCAAAAACGAGGCATACGAGCACGACTCTCAAACGCATTTAAAGAGTGAAAAACACGAGAATATGGCATACATGTAAGCTCTGAAATATGATACACAATGGCCCCAAAACATGGAAACACTTCAGCATGAGCATGCAATAGGCTCCAAAACTCAAAGCTAGGCAAGGGTATTGAACTACTACCATGCATAGCAAGCATCATTTGACCATGAGGCATAACAACAGAGATAAGGCAGTCCAAAACATGCACAAAATCAGTTTGAAGCATGGCCAAAAAGTGCTAAAATCAAAGGCCAAAATAGCATGCAATGTAAGCTAGTAAAGAGCATTTGCACTACAAGCATGTGAAAAAATTGAGAGGCCATCAAACCAGCGAAATTTAGAGATATGACATGCCAAATAAAGCCCAAAACCCCATTGAAACATGGTCTAAGCATACAAGAATGATAGGCTCCTTTGATAGGCTATAAAGAGGGTTGTTCTACACATGCAAGATGGGTACCCAAAATGGAAAAATAGGCTCTGGAAAGAGCCTAGGAAGTTCCTAAAACTCACCAAAAATGGCTTGAAACATGGCTTGGAAGCATGAAAATAAGGGCTCCTTTGTAAGGCCAAAAATGCTAGAAAACAAAACAAGGAGAGAGAGGGTCACCCCTCTCTGATTTTGGCACTCAAAACAGCATGTTAGACACTAAAAATCCACTTTATTTCAGTGGCTAAGAGACCAAACAAAGGTCAATGCAAAGGCCCCAAGGTATGGCTCAAAACAAAATGAAATGAAGCTTGCAAGGGGGTAGATGACCCCCAACAGAAAAATGATCTTAAACAAACATGTTAAGGACCTCAAAATAAGACTTTTTTCAATTTATAACAAAGCCCAAATATGCTTGCAAGTATAGCTAAAAGATGAAGCAAAATAAAGACCAAAAGAGGGAATAGGGTGTTACCCTTGAAGCTCAAGCACTCCAGTAGCTTCTGGACCAAAACAACAACTCCTTAGCCTCTGAAAACAAGCTCCAAGGTGCTTAGGTTGATAGTGGAGGTGTTGTGCTAGGAGATGGTATGCAAAGGGGTCAAGAACTTCAACCTTTTTAGGCCTCAGGGGAGAGATATAGAGGGATATGTATGTATGAGCCTTAACCAACTCTTGAACCCTTGAAAAGGAAAAGGAGCCATTCCTTTGTAGAGCCAAGGGTCCAAAGCTTCTCCTAGAAGCTTAAAACCAAGAGTGAAGATCCTCCATACATGTGTATGGAGGATGCAGTCTGTGCCCTCCAGCTGGCACAGCTGGAATCAACTCAGTGACACAGAAAAGAGGGAAGCATTGGTCTCCAAACGGGAACAGTGGTCTACGACCACGAAAAGTAGCCTACGGCCACTGAGAGATGGTCTACGAGACCTCTCCCTCCTTTCAAGAAGAGAAAACAGAACCTGGTTCGCAAACCGAGGCAAAGCACAAAAGAGTCCCGAAGTCCGGAGGCAAGGCTCTCAGCCGAGACTCCGCTCAATTGATGACGTCTGAGTCTTAAGGTTGGTCAAAAATGGGGTGTCTACACCTTGTTACTTCTTCATACCATATCATTGCTATAAATGGTGAAAATCAAGTAGAGGAAGAAGTTGAAAATCCTCCACTAGAATTAGAAGAAGTTGTAAAGTCCACTATTGATGACTTAAAATAAATTAATCTCAACACTCTAGACGATCCATGCCCAACTAACATTAGTGCTATTCTTACTCTTGATGAGGAAAATGCCTATATAGAGCTTTTGATGGAATATAAGGACATATTTGCTTGGAATTATAAAGAGATGCTAGGATTAGATCCTAAGGTGGGCTATTCATCACTTAGTAGTAAAACATAGGTTGTGACTAATCAAGCAAGCCCAAAGGCGCTTTAGACCAAAACTGATCCCTAGAATTAAAACAGAAATCAATACGCTCATCGAAGCTGGCTTTATTCGGGAGGTTAAGTACCCAACATGGATTTCAAGCATTGTCCTTGTTAAGAAGAAAAATGGACAAATTCGAATCTATGTCCACTTCCAAGACTTTAACAATGCATGTCCAAAATATGACTTTATGTTGCGCATAACAGAACTTATGGTCAATGCTACCACTGGTCATGAAGCATTGTCTTTCATGGATGACTCATTTGGTTACAACCAAATTCGAATAGCTCCACGAGATGAGGAATTGGTAGCATTTCGTACACCAAATGGAATCTACTGTTACAAAGTAATGCCTTTTAGGTTAAAGAATGCTAGAGAAACATACCAAAGAGCAATGTAGAAGATCTTTGATGATATGCTCCATAAAAATGTGGAATGCTATGTTAATAATTTAGTTGTAAAGACAAGGAATCAAGAAGACCATCTTCAAGATTTGAGAAAGGTGTTCGATCGATTACGTTGATATCAACTTAAGATGAATCCCTTAAAGTGTGCTTTTGGGGTTATATCTGGAAAATTTCTTGGGCTCATTGTGCATTACCGTGACATAGAAATTGACCAATCTAAAATTGATGCTATCCTCAAAATGTCTGAACCTCAAGATATACACGAACTCAAAAGTCTACAAGGACGATTGGCTTACCTTCGATGATTTATATCAAATTTGGCTGGTCGTTGTCAACCATTTAGCCGCTTTATGAAGAAAGGAGTTCCTTTCAAATGGAACAAAGCTTGTAACAATGCCTTCAAAAGCATCAAATCGTACTTGATGAAATCAGCAATCTTCATTGCTTCTATTCTTAGACGACCATTAATCTTGTACATTGTTGCACAAGAACGCTCAATTGGAGCTCTTATTGTTCAAGAAAATTAAAAAGAAAAAGGGAATGTTCTTTACAATTTGAGTTAGATGATAACACCAAATGAGTTAAACTATTCAAAAATTGAGAAAATGTGCTTAGCCTTAGTTTTTACAATTCAAAAGCTAAGACATTATTTTCAAGCTTACACTATGCATCTTATCTCCAAGGCTAACCCTGTCAAGTATATCATGACAAAACCTATTTTCTCTGATCGATTGACAAGATGGTCTCTTCTTCTGCAAGAATTTGAGATCATTTATGTACCTCAAAAATCAATTAAAGGAAAAGCTTTAGCTGATTTCTTAGCTGATCATCCCATTCTTGCTAACTGGGAATTGTCAGAAGAATTACCAGATGAAAATATTCTCTTTATGGAAATACAACTGCTATGGTTGATGTACTTTGATGGCATGGCTTACTGAAATGGTACATGAGCTGATGTAGTTTTTGTCACTCCAAAGGGAGATGTACTGCCTTACTCTTTCACTTTGGCACAAAATTGTTCAAATAATGAAGCTGAGTACCAAGCTCTTATACTTAGTTTGGAGATGGTTGTTGATATGAAACAACTACAACTCAAGGTATATGATGACTCAAAGTTGATAATTAATCAACTTCTCAGTATATACAAATTAAGAAAACTTGAGTTGGTACCTTACTACAATTATGCAACACGTCTACTCCAATCGCTTGGTGATGTCACCTTAGAGCATGTCCCAAGACAGGAAATTTGACTAGCAAATGCCCTTGCAAGGCTTCCATCCACTCTTGCATTACCTAACCAAAAGGTGCAAATCCTCATTTGTTAAAGATGGGTAATTCCTTTAACCTTTGGTGATGAAGATGATGATGGAGTAGAGGTTAATGTAATATCAGTATTTGAAGTTCAAAAGGAAGATTGCACTACAACAAAAAAAGGTCTTTGGTGACAAACTCATTTTGTCTCCAAACATCAAATTTTCGTCACCAAAGTGATCTGCAACGAAATAATTTTGTCACCACATTTATCGCCTATACGTTGTCGCTGAAAGTAACTGGTGATGAAAAATCATTTCGTCGCCTATTTGTCATTTTTGGCGATGAAATTTTTCATCTCTAAATGTTGCATTTTTCATCCTCTATAACATCAATTTCATCACTAGAATTAGATTATATTTTATTTTAATTGTTTTGGCCACGAAATATTTTGTTACCAAATATGAAGATAGAGGTTTTAGTGACGAAATTTATCCTCACCAATGATATAGATTAAGGTGACAAAAAATTCATTACTAAACTGAGCACAAAACAAAATTCTTCAATGACAAAAAAAAATTTGTCGCCAAATATTTCAATTTAGCGACGAAATATTCAGCAAATGTGATGAAATTGTTTGTTTGGAACTATATAATTAGTGACAAAATTATTCATCATCTTGTTTGAAAACTAATAGCGGCAATTTTTTATTTCGTCGCTAATAATAATTAAATTCAATTTTTCTTTTCATTAAAAATTCCCTGTGGATTTTAATAACTTGTTCAATAAAATATCTATTACACATCAATACAAAAATTTGTTCATTTTCATAAATGCCACAGTCGAAATGTCTCATAATATTCACAAAAATACAACATCAACTGCGGATTACTAAACACATCTCTTAATATCCACAAAAAACATGTCTTCTAATATCCACAAAAATATAATATTAAGTGCGGATTACCAAATATGTCTCCTAATACCCACGAAAAATATAAAATTTACAACGCATTCAAAATACATGTAAGGTAATATTAACAAAAACACAAAATGAGCAAGCTTCTGCTCTTTAGATTACCAAACATGTCCATATCTAATCTCCATCTGCAACAAAAAAAAAAACAAAAACAAAAAACAAAAAGAAAAAGGAAGACAATTATTATCTTATCAATTAAATACACAATTTAACATTTTTCAAGCCTAAGTATTGGAAAAGTGCATTTTTTGACTTAGTTTTCAAACCAAGAGTCCCTTGCTAGTTTCGTAAATTTCCACAACTTACACTGGTCCCTCCTGAGGTGTTCGGCGTGTTCCCCGGGCCTTCTCATGATTGTTTCACGATTTTGACCATCGATGGCCTATTTTCAAGCCTAAGTGTTGAAAAAGTGCATTTTTCAAACCGAGAGTCTCGTGCTAGTTCCGTATGTTTTGAAAACTTACATTGGTCTCTCCCGAGGTGTTTAAGGTGTTCCCTGGGCCTTCTCGTGGCCGTTACATGATTTTGGCCCTCGATGGCCTATTTTCAAGCCATTGGAAAAGAGCATTTTTTGACTTAGTTTTCAAACCGGGAGTCCCATGCTAGTTTTGTAAGTTTTCACAAGTTACAATGGTCCCTTCCGAGGTGTTAGGGGTGTTCCCCAAGCCTTCTCGTGGTTGTTTCACGATTTTAGCGCCCGATGGCTTATTTTCAAGCCTAAGTGTTGGAAAAATGCATATTTTGACTTTGTTTTCAAACTAAGAGTCCCATGCCAGTTTCGTAAGTTTTCAAAACTTACATTGGTCCCTCCCAAGTTGTTCGGGGTGTTCCCGAGGCCTTTTCGAGGTTATTTCATGATTTTGGCCCTCGATGGCCTATTTTCAAGCCTAAGTATTGGAAAAGTGCATTTTTAGACTTAGTTGTCAAACCGGGAGTCCCGTGCTAGTTCCGTAAGTTTTCACAACTTACATTGGTCCCTCCTAAGATGTTCGAGATGTTTCCTGAGCCTTCTCATGGCTGATTCACAATTTTGGCCCCCGATGGCCTATTTTCAAGCTTAAGTGTTGGAAAAGTGCATTTTTTGACTTAGTTTTCAAATGGGGAGTCCCGTGCTAGTTCTGTAAGTTTCCTCAAATTACATTGGTCCCTCTCAAGGTGTTAGGGGTGTTCCCGGGCCTTCTCATGGATTTTTCATGCTTTTAGCCCCCGATGGCCTATTTTCAAGCCTAAATATTAGAAAAGTGCATTTTTTGTCTTAGTTTAAAAAAGTGTATTTTTCTACATAATTTTCAAACTGGGAGTCCCGTCCTATATCCATGCATATATTATTATGACTTATGAAGATACATTAGATATTTAATTGGTTATGTTTCTTTTCTTTCTTTCTTTTTTCTTGATGTTGCATTTCCATTTAACATATATGGGTTTTCAATAATGCTACAATAAATAAAACAATATACGTGGGTTTTCAGTAGGTTTATCCACAACCTCTATCAATAACCCATACAACAAATATAACATATCTGAATTTTCAATAGGTTCACTCTCAACCTCTTAACCATTACGGGTTTCAATAGGCTCACCCTTAACCTCATCCACATGTGTGATTGTGTACATGTGTGTGTGTATATATATATATATATATATCAATGTGTAGAAGATACTTGCTCGTCAATTCCTGTCTAAGGCCTTTGAAAAGAATCACCTTAAGATCAAACTTGATTACAAGATCCACAAAACCTGAGGCCAAAACATTCAAAGAAGAACATCTGCTACTGCCCCTATAGATAAGAACTATATAGCTGCCTCATTCATATGGGAGTTGGGATTAAGATTTGCAGGTGCAGTCACACACGTTTTTGAATGTTCGTCTAAAATAAAATGAATAAAAAGCAAAAAGAGCAAATTCAGTTCTACAAAGTCTTAAATCCCATCAACCATACAATATAATAGGAACATACATGCAATATCCTTCAGAACCTGAAGACTCACTTAGAAGCTTGATCAAACGTTTGGCTCCTCTAGTACTGCATTTTTCTAAAAGCCCTGCCATAATAGGTAAGAAATGTACGTATTTGATATTTGTGCATTCCTTTCTTTCTACTGTAGTTACATTCAAAGTTGAAGCCTCAATTTGTATGAGAGGGGAAAATTTGATGGCATAACCAACTCATAGTTTCTATGCACACTGAAGGCATATGATCTATCCTGTGAGGACCATATTAACCCTGGGTAGCTGCGCTCTTCTATGTTCAAGAGAAAACTTGGGTAATACACGCTATTTTCCTTACAAGATATCTATTAAAAAAACGAATTAACTTTCTTCATCACACCAAATCGACGAGATTTTGCCATGTTTTTGAAAAATACTTACTAGATATTTTTCTTGAGATCATAAATCACTTTTAAAGAATAGAGAGCTTTTTCTTGAAGCTAACAAAACATATCACTAAATTTCCCCAAGTCACAATTCTAAATATCCACAAACACGGTGTAGACTTAAACACTCTATAAACAAGTTACTAATAGAAATAGACAGAACCAAAAGAAGTGAGGAAGGGGGTTTCATGATAGTAATTATATTAACTAGCAAATTTTAAAAATTACATGGTTCCTTTTTCTTTTTCTTTTTTTTTTTTTTTTGGGCGGGGGGGAGGGGAGACTTAAACCTTTGACCTCCTCCTATTGAGGTGTAGGGGGTTTGGCTAGCCCAATTGGTTACATGGGAACTTATTTAATAACGAGATAAATGCATCAATTCAAACTATCCATGTATATGTTTATTTATATAATAACAACAAATATCCTTGCTCTTCTGGTTAAGAGATAATTAGATCTTCATTGTTGTGTCAAGCAAAAGTATACATCAAAATATACTAAAGTCTCCTAGAAATAGGGTATGGAGGAAGGTAAAAGGAATAGAATTTGTATGCGATGTAACTATTGGAGAGCACAATCATCATAGGTACCAAAACATTAAAATTGGGATTAAAAAACATACATCACTATAGTTAGGACATAGATATTAGTGCCAATCCAAAGTTAATTTCCAATCATTGAAGCATTTCAAACATAGTGACATGTTATCCGGGTTGGAAGAATGGGAAATGATAAAATATAGATTTATAGATATACATTGGATATATTAATGGGAATTTCACAATATCAATACAAATTCGGTTCCATGAGATCACCCACCATCATAATTAAGCACGTATTAAACAGGCAATTCAAGGGCATATATGAACACACTTCTTGAATTTTTTTTTTAAATTTTTTTTTATAAAAATAAATGCTCTATCTCTCTTTTAAATAATATTAGAAATTCATAGGAAGCACATTATGCAAGTCAACTTTTTTTGAAGCAGGCCAAAAAAACAAAAATCATTACACAAAACATGAAACACAACCAGCTGACTCATAAACTATGTAGTAGCTTGAAAGAAATTCTGTATTTGTATTAATGCTAATGATTCTAAAAAGTGAGCTTTAATACAAAAATTCAAAAACCCACATTTAAACCAACCAAATTGTAACATTCCAACACCAACTTAGTTATTTCGAGGAGGGAAAAAAAAAACGTACACATACACACACACACACACAAACTTAGCAACAATAGAGTAAAATGCTCACCAATATGTACAAATCAGCAAAATAGGAAGCACAACCCACTACAATCCCCACTGTTTCATCAACCCTAGACCACATCTTCCACACATGGGAGCACAACATTAACACATTTAATGATCTGATTTATTTATATATATAAAAAAAAAAATTGCATTCCAACTCTGATTTACAAAGCACAAATCTAGTATCAACATTCCCACGAAAAACCCTCATTCACAATGAAACGCTATATTTATATAATTCCACTAATAATAATCATAATCATAAATATATACAAACATATCTTGTGAATGGCATACGAAAGGGGCATTAAAAAAAAAGAAAGTGAACTCACGAGAAGTTTGGAGATTCAAAAGAGATAAACTTCAATGTGGATGTTGAGTGAGTAACAATGGTGATTTTGGAGCTGGAAACCGAATTAGGGCTAATGAATAAGAAAGAGTAGAGGAAGATGAGAGAGCAGATGATTTGAAATTTGTAACTAAGGAATGAGGGGTTTTAGGGTTTTCCTTTCTTCGCCATTCACCCAAATCAAACCTAAAAATCAATTCTACGATCTTGCTGTGTCGAACAAGGGTTTGATTCGGCTGATTTGGAATTATCAGAATTTTCATCATCAGAGAGAAAGAGAGAGATTAAAACCCTTTCCCTTAGAACCAATTTTTGAACCCTCGCTCTACGCCACCTCGCTGCTCTACGCCATTGAGTGAGTGAGTGAGAGAGAGGCGATTGAGACTTTGTGAGTGCGCAAGAGAGATGCCACTGAGAGAGAGAGAGATAGAGAGAGAGAGAGAGAGAGAGAGAGAAGTGACTGTGAGAGATGCTGCCGCTGCTAGACGCATTACATGCCGCCACCTCTGCTGCCCTATGCCGTTGAGAGAGAGAGAGAGAGATGAGCGTGACTGAGAGATTGCAGACGTGGCAAACATGCGGGTTTGAACGAGTCAAAATAGGATTTTTATTAACAATTTGTTTCAATTTTTGAAAATTATTTTTTGAGCTTTAATTAGCATTTTTTTTTTTAGTGAAATTTTTCAATATTTTAATCAATTGAAAAAATGATTAAAGTATTAAAAAAATTCTCTAAAAATTAAAAAAAAAAGGTTGAAACTTGAAAATTAGTTTTCCAAAACTGAAACCAAACGAAATCGATTCAAACTCACCTATTCGGTGGAGGTGGAGTGCTAGTGGTGGTGGCAGAGGAGTAGTAGTGGTAGTGGAGCAGCGACGGTGGAAGTGGAGAGGCGGCAACGGTAGTGGTAAAGTAAGGCAGTGGTGGTGGAAGAAAAATGGTAGCGGCGGCTGTGGTAATGGTAGTAGTGGGGCAGTGGTAGTGACGGTGGTGGTGGAAGTATTAGAGAGGTGATGGTGGTAGTGGTGGTGATGCTGTGGCGGGCGCGATAGTGGTGGAGTAGTGACGGTGGTGGTAATGGTGGTGGTGAAATAGTAGCGGTGGTAGTGTAAAGGTGATGGTGGTGGTGGTAAAGTAACGGTGGTGGCAGTGGTGGTAGTGGTGGTGGAAGAGAGTTAGTAGCGACAGTCGTAGAGTGGTGATGGCGGTGGTGGAAGATAGGTGGTGGTAGTAGTGATAGTAGTGATGGAGTGTCAACGGTAGTGGAGTAGTGGTGACAGTGGCTGTGAAGTAGTGGCGGTTGTGGCGATGGAAGTGAAGGAGAGGTGGTGGTGGAGTGGTGGCAACGGTAGCGGCGATGGTAATGGATCCGTAGTGGTAGAGATGGTGGTGGTGTTGGAGTGGTGGCAATGGTGGTAGAAAAATTCATTGAAATAGGTACTCATGTCTAACCCAAAGAGGGCTTTGCAAAATAGGAACTGATTTGGACAAACAAAGAGGGCTTTTCACTTATAGTATGAAGCGATAATAAAATTATAGGAGACGAAATTATTTCCTCAAGGAAAATTTTGTACAATGGTGACGAAAATTTTCGTCTCTAAAATGGCGCCCAAATATTCCACGAAATTTTCTAGGGGGCGGGAATTTTTTTTGCAATGAAAAATAAAATATAGAGACGAATAAAATTTTCGTCACCTATTATTTTATTGATTTTAATTATTTGGTGATGAAATTTGGTTTTTCTCTCTAAAAATACTACAATCGGAGACGAAATCTTACTTTTATCTTTAAACATGTATATTTGGAGATGAAATTTTTTTCATCATACGTTTTCATCACCAAAGACCTTTTTTGTTGTAGTGCTAGTGTCAGCCACTCATTGACTACCTGCAACATGGACCTAATGATCCACATAGAAAAAATGATATAAAGCATCGTGCTCCATGGTTTATCTATTACAAGGATATACTTTATCGTCACTTATTTGTGAGATTGTTTCTTTGTTGCTTGGGATAAGCTGAAGCAATGCAAACCTTGGAAGAAGCCCATTCTGGTTTTTGTGGTGCTCACCAATGAGGCCTAAAACTTTATTTTCGAATAAAGAGAATGGGATACTATTGGCTCTCTAGAGCCACTCCATCCAACTATTACTTCATTGCCTTTCGATGCACGGGGATTAGATGTGGTAGGATGTTTACCTAAGTCTTCTACAGGCCATTTGTACGTCTTGGTTGCATCTGATTACTTTTCTAAATGGGCCAAAGCTACACCATTAAGAGAAGGAAACCATTGTGGACTTTATTCATAGTAACATCATATTCAGATATGGGATTCCATGCTACATCATTACTGACAACGGAAAACCATTCTACAACTCACTGATGAACAAGCTTTGTGAAAAGTTTGGCTTCAAACAACATAGTTCTTCTATGTATAATGCAACTGCACATGGTCTTGCTGATGCATTCAATAAAACCCTTGGTAATTTGTTGAAGAAAGTTGTCGCAAAGTCAAAGAGAGATTGGCATGAGAGGATCAAAGAAGCTCTCCAGGTATATCGAACAACATACCAGACTCCTACACAAGATACTCCTATGCATTAGTGTATGGAACGCCAAATTCCATCATTGAGGATTGCCATTCAAGGTCTCACTTATGAAGACAATGCGCTCCTACGTCTTGAAGAATTAGAAGCACTAGATGAAAATGGTTAGATGCACAACAATGTCTGCAATGCCATCAAGCTCTCCTTTCCAAGACTTCTAATAAGAAAGTTCGCCCTCAATCTTTTAAGGAAGGAGACTTGGTACTAGCTGTGAGAAAACCTATTATCATCACACATCGAACTGGGAACAAATTCACCTCTAAGTGGGATGGACCATATGTGGTACAAGAAGTCTATTCCAATGGTGCTTACAAATTGGTTGCTGAAGATAGCTTAAGAATTGATCCCATCAATGAAAAATTCATAGGCCCTGTTTGTTTCCAGAGGTGCAATGGATGAGATTCATAGTGAGTAGATTAATAGTGAGGGGATTGTTAGTGAGGGGATTAATAGTAAGGGGATTAAGTAAAATTGTGTTAGTTTTAATGATTATTAAGTAAAATAATAAAACAAATACAAAAATACCAAAACATTAAACATTAATGTTAAAAAAAAATACTGAACATATACAAAATTAAAAAATAATAGGAAATAAATAAAAATAAAACAAAATAAATAAAACTATGATTTTACTTAACAAAATTTTTTTTTTTTTTAAAAAAAAACATTAATGTTCAAAACAAAATGCCTAACATGTAAAAAATTATAAAAAAAAAAAAAAATAGTCCGACGGACTAATTTCTAATACCAAGTCCCACGGGCCTATCCTAATCCCTTCCCCAAGGGGATTCGTAGTTCGAAGGGGTTTACGAATCTCCTCTCTATCTTTCAAAACAAACATGATATTAGTGGGTCCCACCTCACTATAAATCTCAATCCCCTCCCCTATAACTCAAAACAAACGGGGCCTTAAAGTTAGGGATGGCAATTTGAAACCGACCCAACGGGGACCCGATCCCCCAACCCCGATTTAAACGGTTTTTCCTCGAAAAATACCCTTGACGAGATGGGGATGGTATTCAAAAATCAATCACCGATCAATTTCGGGCCAAGGACAGTGATAAGTACCTAATCTCCGGCCCCGGCCTGGCCCCGCCCCATTTGTCCCGAAGTGATATATATATAGTTCTAATGTACTGTTGCTGTCACTCTCTCTTTCACTTTATCTTTTTTCATTTTACATCTATTCTCTCTCTCTCTCTCTCTTCCTCACATCTCCCTCTCTTCCTCACCTTCCTCACAGTCTCTCATCTCTCTCTCCCTCTTACTCACTTAGAGTCTCTCCCTCTCCCTCCTTCCCCATCATCTCTGTAAGATCCCAAAATGTGGTGCTTTGATCGGGGAAAAACCAATCTCTCTCTCTCCCTCCTTTCGATTGCCGATGACGCTTCCTCCGCCATCACAGACCGTCGTCTTCAACTAGTTTTGCTGTTGGTCGAGCTGTAGCACTATATATATGGTGCTTCGTAGTAAAACCGAGCTAAAATGTCTCAAAATGTGGTGCTTTGCCGTTGATCTTTATATATATATATATATATTCAGATCTGACTTTTTTTTTTTAACATATCTGAATGTTTTTTTAAGACGTTTGAGATCACAAATTTTTAGATTTGAATAGTGTTAGATTTGTTGAATAGTGTCAGATTTGGAAGATGATCTTGTTGTGATGTTTTGTATCTCACCAATTGTGTTTGGATTTGGATCAATGTTTTCAATTTGAATTTTCATTCTCTGTTTTTTTTTTTTTAGCCGAGGAATGTTCAGGGTTGGGGATCCCCGATCCCCGTTAGAGGACGGGGGCGATGTGATAACCCTATTCCGTATTATGCTAATTGGTCCTTATTATGCATGTGATTATGTGTTTCATATGATTGTGTGCCATTTATGTGAAAATATGTGATTTTGAATTTCTATCTATTCACCGTAGGAATATCTGTTTGATTGTCTGCTTTGGAATTTAAATTGAGGGTCTTATCGACCACAGAAACCGAAATTGACTGCGCTATTGTGATTGGCGTAATTTTTAGAGCCTACGGTGAAATTTAATTGAAAATTGATTCAGATCAGATTAATTGGATTAAATTAATGAAATGGTGCCCAATTATTTAATATTGACAATTGTAATTAAGGGAACTTATATATAAAGGGGCATTATGCACTCAACTCCTCCCTTTTATTCATTTTGGTTGAATTACTCAAAGGAAAGAGGGAGAGGGTTGGTTAGGGAGGTAAATAGGAAGAATTGGGCAATTCTGGCTCAAGGTTTGTGAGATTTGAAAGCTAGGCTCAAGGATTAACCTCAATTGTGAAGATTAAAGCTCCTAGGGTCAAGCTCCAGAGCAAATCATCCAGCCAATCACTGTGAGTAATATCTTAATAGAGATATTTAGAAGTATAATGTTTGTCCAATAGTTTATTTCTCTATAAGTCTTATGAGCTCGTTAATTTGAGTTGTGGACAAATGTTTGCTATGCCAAATGAATGGGCCAGAGACCAGTCTGACATAAATGAAAGAATGGATGGGCCAAAGGCCAGTTTGACATGACCGAATCGGCCAAAGGCCAGTCTGACATGAATGAATGGGCCAAAGGCCAGTTTGACACGAATGAATGGGCCAAAGGCTAGTTTGACATGAGTAACACGAATGAATGACCCAAAGGCTAGTTTGGCATGAATGAAAGAATGAATGGGCCAAAGGCCAGTTTGACATGAATGGGCCAAAGGCCAATTTGACATGAATGATATGAATGGATGGGCCCGAGGCCGTATGATGTATTTGGAACCGCAGTCACTTGACCTATAATTATATATGTGCACTAGATAGAAATACGAATTGGGCCCAAGGCCGTTTGATGCACGTTGTTCTAAATACTGTTTGTGTAACTTCTTTATTTGATATTATTCACTGGGCTTTAGCTCACGCTCATTCATGTGTCTGTAGGTGAGCCAAGGGAGGTCCAAACCCAGCCTTAGTGAAGTTGGTATGGAACAACCAAGGTTTTGAAGAGTCATCCCTTACGTCTCACGCACGAAACTCATCTTCGCCCTTTTGCTATCTTGTTTTATTTTGTCATGTTGGCGAGGACTTTGGATACGTTTGTATATAGTTTTGATTGGCTGACTTAGACTTGAATGATCCTGCACGTACAGAACTCTGTGTTAGTACATATTTTGATGTGAGTTATTAACATGTATATGTATGGTTTGTTATGATGTGCCATATAAGCACAGCTCTATGGACAAAAGTTTTAAATTTGCTTCCGTTTGGCCCCTTTACTCTGTTGAGTTATGTCTTATTTGGTTTGAGGCCGTAGGTAATCTCGTGATTACTGGCCGATTATGTCCTTAACCTATGGGGGCGAGTTCAGGTCATGATAGAGTGGTATCAGAGCACGAGTTAATAGCTCACACACTTGTCCAAAAGAGCAATAAGCGTCTAGAAAAGATCTAGGATGCATTCATGTGATAAGTATGAATTTGGAAACATCGAGAATATGCTTAAATGTTTTAATATGAACAACTATGTGTTATAAGTTTGAGATTTGCTTGCATTGTAAACTATTTGAATATGTATGCTCTCTAGTATATGCGTTGTGAATCTTTTGTATAAAGTATAATGCAAGTTTAATCAGATTGTGAGAACAAGAGGTGATGAGATAGAGGAGTCTTCTACTGCCAGAATGGATAGAATGGAAAGGTTGATTCAGGAAATGGCAGTAACATTGAGGCAACAACAAAAGTGGCAACAACAGTGGTGGCAACCACATCCTCCACCTCCACCTCCGGCACCACCCGTGCTAGATAATCAGAATGATGATCGAATAATAGCTATCACCAAAGAGTTTAAGAAAATGAAATCACCACAGTTCCATGGGGGATTAGATCCATTGAAAGCCGAAGCATGGGTCCTCAGCATCGAAAAGCTATTTGAAGTGTTTTCATCTTCGGAGACACATAAAGTACTTCTAGCCACCTTTATGCTAGAAGATAAAGCAAGAAGATGGTGAATGTTAATGCGTGAGAATCATAAGGATGTTGATTGGACCAAATTTTTGGAAATTTTCTATGACAAGTACTTCCCGTAATGTGTTCGGGACAGGAAAGTATTAGAGTTCATGGAACTCAAACAAGACAGTATGACTGTAGCTGAGTATGAAGCCAAATGCACTGAACTGGCCAGGCTTGCACCACATGTGATTGATACTGATTATAAGAAAGTGAGGCATTTTGAAGGAGGGCTTCGAAGCGACATTTTAGAAAGGGTAAATGCCTTGAAGCTGGAAACCTATGTTGGGGTGCTAGACAGGGCCATAATAGCATAAGCTAACATAGCTAGACAGGCTAAGTCAACAACTGACTGGAAAGGCAACAAAAGGCAAGGCTTCTTCTCAAAGAAGAAATTTTCGAAAAAGCAAAACACGGGCTCCTCAAGTACTTCGAATTCTTCCCGAGATACATCTCCTATGTGCAATATTTGTAGTAAAAGGCATCGTGGGGTTTGTTACCATGTGTCAGGAGCCTGTTTTAAATGTGGTAAACAAGGACATAAGGCCAGAGATTGTAACCAGAACAGTGGAAAGATAGCTGCTGGTTCCACTGCATCGATCCCAAAACCGGGAAATACTATGAGATCTACTACCACCGAAGATACCGTGACGCAAGGGAGAGTTTTTGCGCTTGTTCTGGGCAATACACGGAATGCTAACGTAGTTGTCTTAGGTACTATTTCTATATGTAATCACGATGCTTTTGTGTTAATTGACTCCGGATCAATACACTCTTTTGTGACATGTGCATTTGCATCTAGACTAAGTAGACCTCTAGAATTATTTCCATATCTGCTAGGTGTATCTGCTCCATCCAGGGAATCTGTATTGTGTGAATCTGTATATCATTTTTGTGACATGCATGTTGGGAATGCCATCCTATATGTGGATTTGTTGCCCTTGAACTTTAGGCACTTTGATGTAATTTTGGGCATGGATTGGTTAACTAAATATTGTGCCACCATTGATTGTGTGACAAAACGGGTTGTGTTTAGACCACCAAAATAGGAAGAAATTATGTTTGTGGGTAACAGGGTAGTACCTCCACCTTATTTAATATCTGCAATGAAGGCATGTAAACTGATCAGGAAAGGGTGCCAGGGTTATTTGTGTTATATGTTGTCTGACCAATCTGTAGATGTTGAATTGAATAGTATCCCTATTGTTAGAGAATTTCCAGATGTGTTTCCAAATGAACTACCAGGGGAGTTGGTGGATGGGGAGATAGAGTTTACAATTGAGATTATGCCAGGCACCCAGCCTATTTCCAAAACTCCCTACAAAATGGCTACTGCTGAAATGAAAGAATTGAAAGAACAGTTGCAAGACCTATTTGACAAAGGGTTTATCCGACCTAGTATTCCACCATGGGGTGCACCGGTGTTATTTGCGAAAAAGAAAAATGGAACCTTGCACCTGTGTATTGACTATCGAGAACTGAACAAGGTGACAATAAAGAATAAATACCCTTTACCTTGTATTGACGACTTGTTTGACCAGTTGCAAGGATCACAGGCGTTCTCCAAGATTGATTTGAGATCTGGGTATCATCAGTTGAAAGTAAAGGCAGAGGATGTTGAGAAAACAACATTTAGAACAAGGTATGGTCATTTTGAATTTCTTGTTATGCTATTTGGAGTGACTAATGCTCCGGCAGCGTTCATGGGCTTAATGAACCGAATTTTTAAAACCTACCTTGATGAATTTGTTGCGGTTTTTATTGATGACATTTTGATATACTCCAAGAATAGACTTGAACATGAACATCATTTGAGAACTGTCCTGCAAATACTTAGGGAAAGGAAATTATTTGTTAAACTAAAGAAATATGAGTTTTGGTTGGATGGAGTTGTTTTCTTAGGGCATGTTATCAATAAAGAGGGGATTTCAGTGGACCCACAGAAAATAGAGGCAATTGTGAATTGGCCTATACCAACAAATGTAACAGAGGTCCGCAGTTTCATGGCCCTAGCCGGGTATTATAGGAGGTTTGTGAAAGACTTTTCAAAGATAGTTGTACCTCTTACCCAGTTGACACGCAAGGGGCAATCATTTGAATATAGTGACGAAAGAGAATCTGCCTTTCATGAATTGAAAACAAGGCTAACCATTGTACCAATATTGACATTGCCCACAGGTACGGAAAACTTTGTAATTTTCAGTGATGCATCTTATAAAGGTTTGGGTTGTGTACTAATACAGAGCGGAAAGGTTATTGCTTACGCCTCCTGACAGTTGAGACCACATGCGAAGAACTACCCAACACATGATTTAGAATTGGTCGCAGTTGTTTTTGCTTTGAAAATCTGGCGACATTATTTGTATGGGGCAAAGTGCGAAGTCTACACGGATCATAAAAGTCTAAAATACTTCTTTACGCAGAAAGAGTTGAACATGCGATAGAGGAGATAGCTCAAACTGATAAAAGACTATGATCTTGAGATTTAATATCACCTCGGGAAAGCTAATACAGTTACTGATGCCTTGAGCAAAAAATCAACAGGGAGTATGGCTTGGTTGCTTACTGAACAGAAAGAAATCTTGTAAGATTTTGAGAAGTCTGAAATTGAAGTGGCATTGTGTAAATATGGCGGATTGATAGCCGCTATTTCAGCTGAACAGGCGATCATTGATGAGATTAGATAGAAACAAAAAGAGGACAAATTCCTCAAGAAAGTGATTGATGAATTTGAGACAAGTCCAAAGGCAGAGTTTAGTGTCGAAAATGGAATGTTAAAGTTTCGAAACCAAATGTGTGTCCCAGATATGCCGGAACTAAAGAAGAGGGTTTTAGATGAAGCCCATAAATCAGTGTTTTCTATGCATCCGGGTAATAATAAAATGTATCGAGATTTGAAACAAAGCTATTGGTCGCCTAAAATGAAGAGAGAGATTGCAGATTATGTGTCCAAATGTCTTCAATGCCAGCAAGTTAAAGCTGAACATCAGAAACCAGGCGGTCTACTTCAACCTCTCCCTATTCCTGAATGGAAGTGGGAGCATGTGACTATGGATTTTTTTGTTGGTCTACCTCGGACTCCTCGAAGTATGGATTCTATTTGGGTTGTAGTTGATGGACTGACTAAATCTGCACATTTTCTACCAGTTAGAACTACATTTAATGCTTGTAGACTGGCTACAATATATGTTGATAAGATTGTCCGTTTACATGGAGTTCCAGTATCTATTGTGTCGGATAGAGATCCGAAATTTGTATATAGATTGCGGAAGAGTTTGCAGGAGGCTATGGGAACAGAACTGAGATTTAGTACTGCATTCCATCTGCAGACAGATGGGCAATCAAAACGGACCATACAGACGTTAGAAGATATGCTAAGGATGTGTGCCTTGGATTTTCAAGGGAGCTGGGAAGACTATTTGCCACTTGTAGAATTTGCATACAATAACAGTTTCCACTCCAGCATCGGTATGGCACCATAAAACGCTTTGTATGGTAGGTGTAGATCACCAATTGGTTGGACAGAAGTCGGGGATAGAGCTTTACTTGGGCCTGAAACTGTGCAAGACACTTCTGAGAAGATCAAAACTATTCAGCAAAGGCTCAAAACAGCTCAGGACCGGCAAAAGAATTATGTAGATGTTCGAAGAAGACCTCTTGAGTATGAGGTTGGTGACCATGTGTTTATTCACGTGACTCTAACGAAAGGCCAAGTCAGATTTGGAAAGAAGGGTAAGTTGTCACCCCGTTACATTGGGTCGTTCCAAATTCTGGAAAGGCTTGGCCCAGTTGCTTATAGAGTTGCTTTGCCACCAGGATTTGCTCGAATCCATAATGTGTTTCATGTGTCGATATTGAGGGGTTATCTTTGAGACCCGTTTCATGTGATTGATTATCATCGGGTAGCTCTTGATGAAAATATGGAGTACACCGAATAGCTGGAACGAATCGTTGACTGGCAAGTGAAACAATTGAGAAGCAAGTCCATCCCAATGGTGAAAGTGGAATGGAAGGAACACTATGGGACAGATGCCCCATGGGAAAAACAGGATGAAATGCGCCGACGCTATCCATATTTGTTTCCCGATGAAGGTAAAAGAAGTTTGGATGACCAACCTTCCTAAAGGGGGGAAGATTGTGATAACCTTATTCCGTATTATGCTAATTGGTTCTTATTATGAATGTGATTATGTGTTTAATATGATTTTGTGTGCCATTTATGTGAAAATATGTGGTTTTGAATTTCTATCTGTTCACCGTAGGAATATCTGTTTGATTATCTGATTTGGAATTTAAATTGAGGGCCTTATCAGCCACAGAAACCAAAATTAACTGCGCCATTGTGATTGCCGTAATTTTTAGAGCCTACGGTGAAATTTAATTGAAAATTGATTCGGATCAGATTACTTGGATTAAATTAATGAAATGGTGCCCAATTATTTAATATTGATAATTGTAATTAAGGGAACTTATATATAAAGGGGCATCGTGCACTCAACTCCTCTCTTTTATTCATTTTGGCTGAATTACTCAAAGGAAAGAGGGAGAGGGTCGGTTAGGGAGGTAAAGAGGAAGAATTAGGCAATTCTGGCTCAAGGTTTGTGAGATTTGAAGGCTAGGCTCAAGGATTAACTTCAATTGTGAAGATTAAAGCTCCTAGGATCAAGCTCCAGAGCAAATCATCCAGCCGATCACTGTGAGTAATATCTTAATAGAGATATTTAGAAGTATGATGTTTGTCCAATCGTTATTTCTCTATAAGTCCTATGAGCTCGTTAATTTGAGTTGTGGACAAATGTTTGCTATGCCAAATGAATGGGCCAAAGACCAGTCTGACATAAATGAAAGAATGGATGGGCCAAATGCCAGTTTGACATGAACGAATCGGCCAAAGGCCAGTCTGACATGAATGAATGGGCCAAAGGCCAGTTTGACACGAATGAATGGGCCAAAGGCTAGTTTGACATGAGTAACATGAATGAATGGGCCAAAGGCTAGTTTGACATGAATGAAAGAATGAATGGGCCAAAGGCCAGTTTGACATGAATGGAAGAATGAATGGGCCAAAGGCCAGTTTGACGTGAATGATATGAATGGATGGGCCAGAGGCCGTATGACACGAATGAATTGGACCCGAGGTCGTATGATGTGTTTGGAACCGCAGTCACTTGACCTATAATTATATATATGTGCTAGATAGAAATACGAATTGGGCCCAAGGCCGCTTGAAGCACGTTGTTCTAAATACTATTTGTGTAACTTCTTTATTCGATATTATTCACTGGGCTTTCGCCCACGCTCATTCATGTCATTCATGTGTCTGTAGGTGAGCCATGGGAGATTCAAACCCAGCCTCAGTGAAGTTTGTGTGGAACAACCAAGGTTTTAAAGAGTCAGCCCTTACGTCTCACGCGCAAGACTCGTCTTCGCCCTTTTGCTATCTTGTTTTATTTTGTCATGTTGGCGAAGACTTTGGATATGTTTGTATATAGTTTTGATTGGCTGACTTAAACTTGAATGATCCTGTATGTACAAAACTCTGTGTTAGTACATATTTTGATGTGAGTTATTAACATGTATATGTATGGTTTGTTATGATGTGCCATATAAGCACAGCTCTATGGACAAAAGTTTTAAATTTGCTTCCGTTGCCCTCTTTACTCTGTTGAGATATGTCTTGTTTGGTTTGAGGCCATAGGTAATCTCGTGATTACTGGCAGGTTATGTCCTTAACCCATGGGGGCAGGTTCGGGTCATGACAGGTGGGGACGATGGTAGGTTCCCCGTCGGGGATCGGGGATGGGGACGAGGACGGAGACTAGGAAATTTGCACCATTGGGGATCGAGGATAGGGGGTGTGATCCCCGGCCCGGCTCTAGCGCCGGCCTGTTGCCATTCCTACTTCAAGTGTTATTATCCCTAAGCATTGAGCTACACTCCTGTAGTTGGTTTCTCGCTCTTCTTGAAGGGGTTTAGCCTCATTGGATACGATAACCCTACAGTTCGGACTCCTGTAATTCTGAATCTGGTTTCACAAGTGGAATGTGAAACAGAAAAACACAAATGATAGTCCAAATGTGGCAAATCTTAGAAAATCCATTTATCATCAGAGATGCCAAAAATTGACTTTATTGCCAATTTCAGAGTCGCCACCTAAATATTTTTGAAAAATTTAGGAAACTCGTGACTCGTGCCAAAGGCCACTTGTCCGTCATAACCAAAGTGTCTTGGTTCGTGAACTTAGGTATGAGAGGGAAAGGTCATGAATTGAGCAACCCACTCACCCGATCAAAGATCGGCCTCTACTAATCATGATGTGATTTTTATGTACATTATAAGCTCGTGTTCTGATTTATTATGCTAACTTACTATGTGAGGCACAGAAGTATAGACTATTTCACCTACTTTGGATTGCTTCAATTTCATATTTCTTTGAAAGTTTTAAATATGTGTTACTTGAAAAAGCAAGCTCATATGTGCATTAATCAAAATCATTCCAACTTAAGCAAAATAGCCTTCATCCATAGGCATTTGAAGAGATATTTCAAATAAGCACTATTAGCCTCATGGTAATATGCTTGGCAACAAAACACACATGTAATATGCTAAAGAAAAAATGCTCACCTATTACTCAATCGAGGCAAGCCAAACAGAAGCAAATAATTAGAAAAATACATGATTCTAGATATGCAAGTGACTAATGCAACACATACAAAATGCAACTACTAGGTTCGATTTATTTAACATGTCATATGGATCAACTCAAACCATGCGGTAAAGTACGTATTCAAGTATAAATGACAACAATGTTAGGGAGACATACAAAATATTACAAGTTTGCCCTTGCACAAGAGGGCCCGAATGAATGTCCTAATTAAACTAATTATTACAACACCAAATGAATTAACTAAGGTAACTAGCTATTACATTACAAATTCAAATGAAGTCAACTAATTAATTACACATACAGCTATTAAAGAACTAATTTAATGGACTTGAACAGAAGGCAAGGAGCCGCATGTACATAATCGAGAACATCCTCCGAAAATCTCTCTGTCTGCTGCATGAATCTACTCTGTTTGCAATCAAAAAATTATTCTGTTTTGGCCTCAGATTCTACTATGTTCTGCTGTAAAAATGCCATTGCCTATACAAACTAGGTGGCCGGCCGGCCTCGAGAAGTGGTCGACCAAACAGAATGGTGGCCGGTCGGCCACTGTTTCTAGGGAATACCATGCTGCAACAAAACTGAAACAGAGCAAAAATAGAGTGTTTCCAAGAGATTTTTATCCTCTATGCCCTTCCCTATCATGAAGATGATCAAGGGAGGACTAGATTCGATTCTCAAATTATCAATTATCACAAATTTGTTGTATGATGATCTTAGAACCGATGGGACAAAACTCAATAAATGAAGCAAAAGATAAACAATACCTCATCCTCAGCATAGATTTACCTCAAGGGAGGAGGTAGACATTGCTTCATGAATCATCCAACATCACAACAAAGTATGCAATGATTCAAGACGCAATAGGTTCAATATAACGTTCGATTGAACCTAACCAATTTCATTATCTTTTGACCACTTTTATCCCAATTTTATTAGCCCTTTTTACATTGCCTTTTCATTTTCTTATTTTTTCTTCATTTTTGTCCAAAAGTGATGATTACATCCACTAAGTCCAAAAGCAATAAAGAGTAGCAAGCATGACTCAACCCCGAAAATGAGCATTTCAAACCCTTTTCTATGGGGGAACATTACAAAGGAAGAATCGAACTCATTTACAAGCGATAATGAATTAAGAGTCAAACCCAAAATGAGGGATAATGACTCCAAATCCAAACTCTATAATAAGCTATAATGAAACTTTTTTTGTGATTTCCAAGGGTCTAACTAGAAAATTAGTCCCTTAGAAGTAATATACCGGTGATGAAGAGAGATATCAAACAAGAGATTAGGCTTAGCATAAGAGAGCTGTAATGCCCTGCTAATGAGCCTCCGAGGAGATTGAATCATTTAGCATGAGGGGCCTCTTTCTTATGCTTTAAGCAACAATCTTTCATTTGATACAACTCTTAATCAAATAAACAAAGAAATGAGTGAGACTGCAAAGTGCTAATGAAAGGTGGATAATTACAATGGTATGAATATGTATGAAAGCTATAAAAAAAATAATAAAAAATTGAAAGAAAAGACTATCAATTCAAATGGATTGAATGCTATATCTATGAGGACTTACAACAACACATCTATAGTATTCAAAGCATAATTTAACACATCAAACAGCACTGAAATAGTATTGAAAATGAAGTTTTTTGAAGTGGAAACAGTGAGCAAAAATAGAATAAAGCCAAAGGGTTTCACCCAACCAACAAGCCTAAGGAATGGTGGCTAACCCCTCCTCTTTTTTGTGGCTTAAAATCAAATATTTTAGGCCTCAAAACACTCTAAAAATAGTATGAAAAAGTAAAGAAAAGAGAGAGAAAAGACGGTACAAAAGCTCAAATTATACCTCTTAAAAGAGAGCAAAAGCTCCTTAGTTAACAAACCACAAACCAACCACTCTCAAGGAGCTGAAGTTAGATTGAAGAACCTCAGCAAAAAAACTTCAAGTTTAAGCTTAGAAGATGTATGTATAGTATATGCGCATTGCAAGAGAGGAGGGTAGTGTGCTGGATAGGTTTTTGGCTCTTGGAGAATTTTTTTAACCCCAAACCATAAGGAGAGGGCTTGTATTTATAGAAAAACATGTTCTCACGTCGGAAATATCCAAAATAAGACAGCTGGTGCAAGACATGGACATGGGGACAGCTGGCAGCTGTCAAAATATTTGTTGTGCTAAACATGGCTGACCAACCATGAAGAGAGACGACCGGCTAATAAAAAATGGCCTATCAACCACTTGTTGGCCAGCAGGTCTTTGAGTGGTCAGGGTAAAAAAAAAATCAGTTTTGGTACAAAAAGGGTGCAAGGTTTAGGATCTGAAGCTCAAAACAGAAGCCTTTTACTGAAGAAATCAAACGATTGTGCAGCGTAACATTATTTCATCATCAAGTGTTCAACGTGAGGCGCCCAAGTCTTAAGGGTGGTCAAAATGGAGTGTTTATAGTTGGCCCTCTTTGACAGAGCTCGAAGGCATGAAATGACGCGAGTGAATGTCAAAGCCCGAAGATGACCTATTTGAGAAGGCTGTAAGACTTGGGCAAGCAATGAAAATGTAAATGCAATTGGTTAAACTCAAAAGTCACCTACATATCCTTTTGTAGGGAATCAAACCAACGTAGTTCAAGGACAAGATGCAAGTGATTTGCACAAAGAATACACTCAGAAGCTGGACTTACACGCTTCGCAAAGTCGATTATTTTTGAAAGTCCATGATCATGCAAGACAATGCAATGAGCAATAACAAGATGACAACATATGAATGGAAACCTTAAATCAGAACAAATCTAATTGTGCCTCACATGGAAAGGAGTTAACAAATAACAATTCCAAACACGTTTCACGTGAAATGAGAAAAGACGATGTAACCAACAGGTGTATCTAACCGTATTTCATACGGAGAAAGTGAAGATTTTAACTGACTTCAAAACAAAACCCTAACGTGTTCCACACGAAAGGAGAGAGGGGCGGTGTAACCAACAAGCGTATCTCACCGTATTTCATGTAGAGAGAGAGAAGGTTTTAACCGAGAGAAACAATGTCCTAACGCATTTCACTTGAAAGGACGGAAGGGTGGTGTAACCAACAAACATATCTCAATGTATTTCATGCAGAGAGAGGGAAGATTTTAACCAAGAGAAAACAACATCTCAATGCGTTTCACGCAAAAGAAGGGAAGGGTGGCGTAACAACGGGTGTATCTTAACGTATTTCATACGGAGAGAGAGAAGATTTTAACCAAGAGAAAGCAACATCCTAACACTTTTCATGCGAAAGGAGGGAAGGGTGGTGTAATCAATAGACATATCTCAACATATTTCATATGGAGAGAGGGAAGGTTTTAACCAAGTAAAACAACGTCCTAACGCGTTTCACGTGAAATGATGGAAGGGTGGTGTAACTAACAGGCATATCTCAATGTATTTCATACGGAGAGAGGGAAGGTTTTAACCAAGAGAAAGCAACATCCTAATGTGTTTCACATGAAATGAGAGAAGGGCAGGACAAAAGATATAAGCCAAACTATGCTTTGCGCAAAAAGGATAAAAACTCCATACAAAACTACGCCTCGCACAGAAAGGATGGAGGGCTCAAGCCAAATCACACTCGCATGATAAGGGTGAAGGGTAAAATCCAAATCACACTCACGTGATAAGGTGAATACAATAAAACAAAAAGCATGATGCACATGGATGCAACATAATTGTTGTGGTTGATGCGAAATATTATGCGATGCATGTTCCATGCAACATAACAGGCCACATAATTGAAAAGATAAACAAAAGCAATGACTTAGAAACACCTCATAAAGATCTCCGGCTTACAGTTTGAAGGTTCTCAAATGCTCACAAAAGGATACAGCTTCCCCAAGCTTGAGATCGGGGCACTTTCCCACTTCGAAGAAATGGCGGGACCTGGAACGGTGTATTCAGAATAAAATTTCAAAATTTTTAGACGCCGAAACGAACCCAAATTCTTCAATTTTCGTTGTTTAGGATGAACACAAGACCTTCCATGCACAGAATAAGCAGGATCTCAGCAAAAACACATCAGAACCACTTAACAGGTACGGTCGGCCAACAGATGGGTCGGCCGGGCACCCGATCTGTTTCGGGGACAAAAATGGGTTTTCACACCTGTGGCTTATTTAAAACACATTTTGGCCCTATATTTCACACATACAACCTCCGAAAACTCCTTCTCCCTCTCTCTCTCTCTCTCTAGGTGCTCTCCCTTTCTAAATTTTCACTCTACTTGTGTTACCCAACGATCTATGCAAACTGTTTTTATGAAACCCTCTTGGCACTGTTCGTTTTGAATCGATTAGATTTTTCTTTGGTCAAGTTTTGGGGTCTCTCATTTTTTGGCTCATTCTCATGAGTTTTCTCAGTATTTGTGCACTTACCCTCAAATTTTTTACTTTTTCCCTCACTTTTTCTTTCATAGGGTTTAGGCTTTTGGGTTTTCCACTCATTTTTCTCATTTCCCTTATTGTTCTCTCACCACCCACTGTACTCTTCATGGCTGACAATAGCCCGCATGATGGTGCCCTTCCCGAGATGTTGGTTCCTCCACCTGCCTCAGTTATGGAGGAGTCGATGGTAGAAGAGGCCAATGGAATGGCAGAAGACATTACTGCTGATATTGTCGTGGAGGAAATCCTCCCTCCGAAGCCTGAGCCAGAGTTACCACCACTAAGGGTGAGGCCTTTCGATCTAGCCACCTACCATCCACGCATGCACGCGATGGCCCCTAGTGGCATGTTGCGGTTTAAGGATTTTACCCGGGGCATGCCTGAGGACTTCCTCCTGTGAGAGCGTACCTCGCATATCTTCTACGACACTTCTAAGGTAAGAACTTTTACTATATTTTTCTTACTTTGACATTCATTACAAACTCTCATCTATCATGCATATAACAAATTCTTCTTTTAACACAGGATGATGCTTTCGCTTAGAGAGGCTATGGAGCAGTGACAGCCAGGGATTGGTACCAAGAGCTCCCTAATTGAGTCTAAACGTTAGTTGATAAGGTAGGCTTCGGCTTAAACTGCTATGAGCTTTCACGGTTGCAGGCAAGCCGACCCCTGCTCAACGTCTTAGTAGAAAGATGGTAGGACACCACCAACTCTTTCTACTTGTCCACTCACGAGGAGATAACAATGACCTCCTATGACTTCTCCATGATCACTAGGTTATAAGTAAAGGGTGATCTGATCCCCTTTGATCTTGACATGGGCCAGTAGCGAGCTACCTGGGTCCATCTTCTAGGCGCGCCCTCCTTTGGATATGCCATCCATGGTGTGCTACAGGTGGTTCTATGACCATTTCCATGGGAGCTAGCCAGAGACTCCAAAGCAATTCGAGTAGTACACTCGTGGATCTTCTGATCTACTTTCTCGATACCACCTTATTCGCGAACAGGTGGAACACCTTGGGTCTGTATCTTCTGAATGCCTTGGTGGTCCTGCCACGTGTCTGTTACTATGACTGGGGTGGTGTTGGCCTCACCAGCCTATATGGATATATGAGCTCTAATTCCCGTAGGAAGGGGAACTTGGTTGGCGGTTATTGGAGAGCCTGGAAGTTATGTTCTACACTTTCACTTTCAATTTCTGCTAGTAATTTATGCTTTCTACTTTTATTTATGTTTGCAACATGTTGACTCATAAACTGTTCTCTTCTTGCAGCTCTGGGTCTATGCTTACTTCCCTGCTCTTGCTCCAGTGTCGAGGGATAAGGTGGAGGTAGTTGTGCCCTACTCGAGGCGATATGATAGCAAGTGCCATCCTCGGCGCCACAGCGTCACCATATTCGCGTACTACCACTATTTCTTCGATACGGTGATAGTGCATGAGGTAATCTGAAACTCATGCCCATTCAATTTCAATTCTATTATTTTCATTCTATACTCTGACAACTGAGAACTGTGAATTCTTTGTTTGCAGGTTACATGGCAACCATGGGCAGTTATGCCAGCGGGGATAAAAATGAGTATTTTGGGTCCTGGGATACCTCCGAGTTATGAATTTTGCTGGAGGGTCCCCTCTACCGGACCTGGTATCTAGGAGAGAGGTTCATACGCCAGACCCTAGGCCTATCCAACCCTGTTGTTCCTGCTCCTCCTCTTGGATACAAGAGGACCACTGACAGCCTGCCAATCGAAGCTAGCATGCAATTCATGGCGGGGCAGGACACTGATCTCTTCCATGGGGTTGGGGACTGCACTGATTTCATCTGGACCCACCTCATGCCACTTCTGGCCAAAGCTCACGCAGGTGGCACTGTAGATATACCCGCAGCCAAAGGTGCCGCTCTTGCGACTGAGCCTCATATTGGAGGGGCTACCCCTACTATTCATGTAGCCGATCTTCCCGCGATCCCGACTACGATCACATATTGGCGGGCGAGTGGGATGGCCTACCAGATTCCGATTGAGTAGCCAGAAAAGAAGCACGAATACGTTAGGGACCCCGACGTACAACATGTATGCACTTTGTTTTGTAATTCGTATTTCACATTCCCTTTTCTGTATCCTGATGTTTAAACTCATTTACATGTGCTAGTGGGTTGCGTGGACGGTCTCCTTCTGTTGGTCGGCTCCTTGATCAACTTGGTACAGAGAAGGGAGGCAATACTCGCCTACCATGGTTATCAGGTATCTCACTTTTCTCATCTAACATGCACTGATTTCCTTTGACTATACTCATACCATTTTTACACCATATTGTACTGATGCTCTGTTTCATGCAAACTTTTTTCAACCTCCACCTGTACGTCTAGCACTTGTGGTACCTCCTCCAGCTGTGAAGAGGGAAGACAGATGGGCTCCTGTATGTGGTAGGGGCAAGGGCAGAGATAGAGGTAGGGGTAGAGATGCCCAGAGTCAGAGCGGAGACAGTAAGTCCCGAGTATAGCAGGCTTCTTCATCTGCTGAGAGGACCTTGACCGGTGAGGACACTAAGACCAAAGACACCGAGGACGCCTTGAGCAAGCACTTCAAATCTGAGGATGGAGACGATGATTCTTGCTCGAAGTCACAATTTTCCGATGAGAGCGGTGCTGATGGCGACAGTGATCCTGAGTCTTGTCTTCAAAAGAGGACGAAGAGGGCTTCCTAACATACTAGACCTGACGGATGCTGATTTTGGGTTTCTCTTTTTCATTTTTCTTTCTTTTGTTTTGGTAGTTCAAAACTTGTATAGCTTCAGACAGGTCCTTTACTTTTCTATTTTTGAAAACTTATATTTTCTGTTTTGTAAAAACTGTGATCGGGGTCCTACCCTGTAATTTTATAAAAGAAGGAGTTTTATTTTTGTACAGCATCTCGAGAATGGCACAATACTTGCATAAAAAATGATTGTATTTCTGAATGGAGAATGATCACATTTGAATGAGTTCTTAACCGGATATTGAGCATACAACTTGACCAAAAGATAAAATATAACTCAACAAAGGAAAAATAAAATAAAAACAACCTAAACACACCTACTTACACTTGCTAGAAAGAAAAGACTCAAAAATAAAAAGGTCCAACATAACACTGTTACCCAAGTGCCTGGCCAGGATGCTTGGTCGGCTGGCCAAACAAATGGGCGGCCAATTGGTGAATTGGCCAGCCAGCCAAGACATGAGGCTGGACAGCTAGCAACAGTTGTCAGCCACTTACACAACCATAGCTTCTATAAAGGTCTTCTCTTGCTCTTTCTTCGACAGAATATCATATTTTCTATAATTTTCTCTGAAAATTGAGATTTATCTTATTGAGAGGCTCAAGGATTGGGTGACCACTTTGGACGGGACGGAAAAGATGAACTTCGCCGGTTTCAGCATAAATGCTCTTTTTCCATTGAGTTGCACCCTATTTTGTCTTTTATTTCTTTATGTCATTACTTGGTGTTGGGACCCACCCACCCATGTGTTTTGCTTCGGAACACAGGAGATATGTCCAACCACGAAGAGTTACAAGCATTAATGGAGTCTCCCCAAAATGAAGAGATTATGCCTCAACCCCGTTTTGGCCATGCATGGGCTCTTGAACGAATGTGCGGGCTTACTTTATACGAGGCTCGATCCTTGGCTCATGATGGAGAGTTAGATATACCAGGCTTGATTCATCGATTTTCCGGCATTGGAGATAGAAGTGACCTTCTCTGGTGAGGTTATTGTCAACACACCCTCTGCTTATGTTTACTTGAACACTTCCTACTTGCCCCTAGTTGCAGGCCCATTTTCTCCAATAGCATTGATGCAGAGTGAGTCCAGTAATATGATCGTTGGCTTTGGTTTGTCAGAAGTCACAATCTACTGATTGGATCATACTCTTCCACGAGCGATGGCCCCTTCTCTGCAATTTGGGTATCAGACAACCCTTTTTTCGATGAATTTCCCTTTTCTTCAACTACTGCCACCATAGGCATTGGTTGGGTTTCGGGTGTTATATCCATCATGCACAAGTCTATGCTTTCCAGGAATAACCACCTCAGGTTTAGGAAAATGAGATGGGGTAATATATATGCTGGGGTTAAAGGTGGGCGGTAGTGTATGGATAAGATGGATATTTCTAGGTGAGGGAACTTGGTTGTGGACGGGGAGTGAGTTAGTGGTCACATTTGGCTTTTAGGGTGGAGCTATGATCTTATTATCGATGAGATCCTGGATCTCATGACAAAGGCAAAAGCAATGGTCAGTAGGATGACCTTGATGTTAGTGAAAGACACAATATTGGGTGGGGTCGTGTTTGGCTAGGAGTGGGTCAGGGAGAGGTCAAGGCTCAAGGGGCTTAAGATGCCCTTTTTCTACTAGAAGTTTGAGAGCACGGGTCAGACTCATATGAAGAGGGGTGAAGGTTCTATATTGGTTTCGGGCCGAGCTGTTGGGTTGTGAGGTTGCACCGGTGAATGGATCGGCTATCTTGATTGTGGCAGTGATAGTATTGATCTTAATAGGCCTAGGAATAGTGTTATTACCAGCATTGGTACCCCTAGTAAACGGCCTCTTTACCGGTTCGCTTGTTCTCTGGATAATTCCTTTCTTAAAAGCACTCTCAATTTGAACTCCTAATTCATGTAAAGTAGCAAATGTAGATAGTGGCACGACTATCATACTTTGTAGCATGTTCAGTTCAAGGTTCTAAACTACCAACCGAACACGTTCCCTCTCTGAAGGCCTATATGTCATTCGGGCTGCCTTTGCCCTCCACCAGGCAACGAAGTCGATGAAGGGTTCCTTGGGGTTCTGAGTAGTTGCTTCCGGCTCACTAATCGTTACCTCTATTTGAGTACTATAGGAATATTGATTAACAAATCCCTCCCAATTCTATTTGGTTAGATCCTTCAATTTGGCATACCAACTAGCGGCCACGTCTGATAGAGTTCGTCTGAACAGAGATAATTTCTTAGGCTATGTAAAGCCCATTGGTTTCAAGATGTTAGAGAAAAGACGAATATGGGCGATCGGATCTCTATTCCTATCAAATCTATCGATGCATGTCATTTTGAACTTCTCTAGAAACCTTACTAATGCCTCGGTGTAACCATCCTCGATATCTAGGATAGAGATGAAGCCTTGTTTCTCAAGCTTGGAGATTTTGATCATGGAAGGGTTGATATCGTTGAGGTCGAAAGGAAGAAGTCCTCCATGGGGCTGTGCGAGAGGCCTGAAAGCTTGAGCTTGTGCTAACATCTCTTGGGAATTCGGGAGTTGAAGGTTTTCAGCTAGTGGACGTGGATCAGCGTTCAGATGGGCAGCCGGGACTGGATGTACAGTAGATGTCGATGCCCTAGATGGGCGTCGCATTTCAACAATAGTCTCATCCTGAGCAGCAATTCTTTGATTCAATGTATCCATGGTTCTTTGAAGAGATGCCATCATAGCAACAACCTCCTCTGGACTCCTTTGTGTCATTGCGGGTCTAAGAGAGTTAGCTATTGGTGAGCTGAGTGGGTGACAATGGATAGGTGATTGCTAAGTGCTCTGTGCTGGTGACAACTGCTTGGTTCTTCTCCTTCGAACAACTGGTAGCAGAGAGAGTAACAACAACTAACCGCAAATTAGATCTCGGATTTTGCAAAGCCTACCAGTGCAAGTCCACAAAACAAGGGGGGATATCAGGCCTCTCTAAAGCTATGATTGCAAGACTATCTAGCAAAAATATATATATATATATATATATAGAAAAGTAATAATTAAAAATTGGATAGCACCTCAGCCCAATTTCTAACAAATATGATCACGAACGTAGAACTGTACTCCCTACTGAATTTTTCCCCACAAACTGATATCAACTGTACCATTGTTATGAAGCACCCCTGTACAGTTTCACTGTAAAGCACATGCTAGGTAAAAAGAGCCAAAACACCCCTATGAGGGGGTAGGGTTACCCCGTCCCAACTTTGGCATGAGCTAGGGTTTCACTACTTTAAGCAAGTAGTTTCACACAATCCTGCGTATGGGTGAGCATCCTGTCCTATGTTTGGAACAATCACTATGGCTTTACTATATGCACTAGGCCGATTGGCCAAAAGGGAACCTCAGCAAGATTACTTGATATACCTCTTACACCTAACACCGAGAAGTGAAAGGAGGATCAAGCGGTATAATGATAATCCAGATGCAAGGGTTGTGTTTCCAACATGTCAGAGCCCACGACCGACCTCCCTTTTGGCAAGCTTTTAAGGTAAGCCATCTAGGATTAGCAAATGGAAAACATAGTGACTTAAGAGCACCATGCAAATGCAATGCAAGGAACATATATATGTAAATAAAATGTCACATCATAAAGTCCAAGTCGAGTTCTCTATCTTTCCCCAGCAGAGTCGCCAGAAATTGTAGCTGGTTTCTCGTGCTCCTTGGAGGAGTTTAGTCTTCTCGGATACGATAGCCTTATAGTTCGGACTCTCGTGGTTCAAAATCTAGTTTTACAAGTGCAATGTGAAACAAAAAAGCACAAATCAGAGTCTAAATACGGCAAATCTTAGAAAATCCATTTATCATCAGAGATGCCAAAAATGAACTGCATTGCCAGATTTCAGAGTTGCCACCTAAATATTTTGGGATATTCATGAAACCTATGAGTCGTGCCAAAGGCCACTTGTTCATCATAACCAAAGTGCCTTGGTTCAGAAACTTAAGTATGAAAGGAGAAGGCCTTGAATTGAGCACCCCACTCACCATATCAAAGATCGGTCTCTACTAATCATGATGTGATATTTATGTATATTATATGCTCATGTTTGAATTTATTATGCTAACTTACTATGTGAGGCACACAAGTATAGACTATTTCACCCACTTTGAAACGCTTCGATTTCATGTTTGTTTGAAAAGAGTTTTGAATATGTGTTGCTTGAAAAAGTAAGCTCATATGTGCATTAATCAATATCATTCCAACTTAAGTGAAATAGCCTCCATCCACGGACATTCAAAGAGATATTTCAAATAAACACTTAGCCTCATGGTAATATGTTTGATATGGCAGCATAAACACACATGTAATATGCTAAAGGAAAAATGCTCACCTGGTACTCAATCAAGGCAAGCCAAAGAGAAGAAAATAATTAAAGAAAAGCATGATATGCAAGTGACTAATGCAACACATACAAAATGCAACTACTAGGTTCGGTTTATTTAACATGTCATATGGATCAACTTCAAAGCATGCAGTGATGTACGTATTCAAATAGAAAATGACAACAATGTTAGAATGATGAACTGAACCTAATGCATGCAAAAATGAATACGGAGCATAGTAATGATATGAAATGAAAACATGATGCTACCACGGTAAGAATATAAATAAAATGGAGAAAGAAATGAGGGTTGGAAGACACAAAATATTACAAGTTTTCCCTCACACAAGAGGGTCTCAATGAATGTCATAATTAAACTAATTATTATAACACCAAATGAATTAACTAAGTTAACTAGCTATTAGATTACAAATTCGAACGAAGCCAACTAATTAATTACACATACTAATATTAAAGCACTAATTTAATGGACTTGAACAGGAGGCAAGGAGCCGCATGCACACAATTGGGAACATCCTCTAGAAACCTCTCTGTCTGTTGCCAGAATCTGCTTTGTTTGCAGTCAGAAAACTATTCTATTTTGGCCTCAAATTTTGCTCTATTTTGCTGTAAAAAGGCCACTGCCTGTACAAAATAGATTACCAGCCACAGAATGGTGGCCGGCTAGCCACTATTTCTGGGGATTACCCTGCTGCAACAGAACTAAAATAGAGCAAAAACAGTGTGTTTCCAAGAGATGTTTATCCTCTCTACCCTTCCTTATTATGAAGATGATCAAGAGAGGAGTAAATTCGATTCTCAAATCATCAATTATCGCAAATTTGTTGTGTGATGATCTTAGAACCAATGGGACAAAAGCTCAATAAATGAAACAAAAGAAAGGCAATACCTCCTCTCCATCATAGAGTTACCTCAAGGAAGGAGGTAAGACGCAATAAGTTCAATGTAACGTCCGATTGAACATAACCCAATTTTATTAGCTTTTTACCACTTTTACTCCAATTTTATTAGTCATTTTTACATTACCTTTCCACTTTCTTATCTTTTCTTCCTTTTTGTCCCAAAATGATGATTACACCTGCTAAGTCCAAAAGCAACAAAGAGTATCAAGCATGACTTAACCCGAGAAATGAGCTTTTCAAACCCTTTCGTACAAAGGAAATTACAAAGGAAGAATCAAACTCATTTACAAGCGATAATGAATTTGGAGTCAAACCCAAAATGATCGATAATGACTAGTCAAATCCAAAATAAGCGATAATGTCTCCAAATCCAAACTCGATAATGAGCTATAATGAAACTTTTCTTTGTGATTTCCAAGGGTCTAACTAGAAAATTAGTCCCTTAGAAGTAATACACTGGTGATAAAGAGAGATACCAAACAAGTGATTAGGCTTAGCATAAGAGAGATGTAATGCCCTGGTAATGAGCCTCCGAGGAGATTAAAGCATTTAGCATGAAGGATCACTTTTTTATGCTTTAAGCTACAATCTTTCATTTGATACAACTCTTAATCAAAGAAACAAAGAAATAAGGGAGACTGAAAAGTGCTAATGAAATGTGGGTGGTTACAATGGTGTGAATATGTATGAAAGCTATTAAAAGATTGAAAGAAAAAACTATCAACTCAAATGGATTCAATGGTACATCCATTAGGACTTACAACAACACATCTATAGTATTCAAAGCATAATTTAACACACCAAACAGCACTGAAACAGTACAAAAATAGTATTGAAAATTATGTTTTTGAGGTGGAAAAAGTGAGTAAAAATGGAATAAAGCCAAAGGGTTTCAACCAGCCAACAAGCCTAAGGAAGGGTGGCTAACCCCTCCTCTTTTTTGTGACTTAAAATCACATATTTTAGGCGTCAAAGCACTCTAAAAATAGTATGAAAAAGTAAAGAAAAGAGAGAGAAAAGATGATACAAAAGCTCAAATTATACCTCTTAAAAGAGAGGAAAAGCTCCTTAGTTAACAAACCACAAACCAAGCACTCTCAAAGAGCTAAAGTTAGATTCAAGAACATCAGCAAAAAAAATTCAAGTTTAAGCTTAGAAGGTGTATGTATAGTATATGTGTATTGCAAGAGATGAGGGTAGTGTGTTGGACAAGTTTTTAGCTCTTGGAGAATTTTTCTAACCCCAAACCATGAGGAAAGGGCTTGTATTTATAAAAAAACATATTCTCACGTTAGAAATATCTGTAACAAGATAGCTGGTGCAAGGCATGGGCATGGGGATAGCTGGCAGCTATCAAAATATCTATTGCGCTAAACATGGTCGGCCGGCTATAAAGAGGGGCAGTCGGCCAATAAAAAATGGTCTGCCGGCCACTTGTTGGCCAGCTGGTCTCTGAGTGGTTAGGCTAGAAAAAAAAGGTTTTGGCCCAAAGAGGGTGCAGGGTTTAGGTTCTAAAGCTCAAAACTGAAGCCTTTTGTTAAAGAAATCGAAAGATTGTACAGCGTAACATTATTTCTTCATCGAGTGTTCAACGTGAGGTGCCCAAGTCTTAAGGGTGGTCAAAATGGGATGTCTATAGCTCCGTAACGTACGAGCCTAAAACTGTATTTTACTCTTGGCCCACAAGAGATAAAACTGTGAAAAGAAAAAAAAAACAAAAAAAACAAAAAAAAAAAAACAAAAAACAAAAAACAAAAAAAAAAGAAAAAAACAAATTAGCAAGATTGAGCTACGTTTGACTTGATCATTTTGGGTATGTAGGCAGCTTGAGATTTTATTTCAAGTTTTGTCATACCTTCAAAAAAAAAAAAAAAAAAAAAAAAAGGACTGTGTTCTACAGCATTAAACTACGTTTGGCTTGATCCCTGTTTGGGTACGTAGGCAACTTGGGATTTTATTTCAAGTACAGTCATTCCAAAAAAAAAAAAAAAAAAAAGTCTCATCCACTTTCTTGTGCATGATAAATGGGAAATTATATTCATTAAAAAAAATGATGAACTTTTATTATTCCAATAAAAAGAATGTTCATTACATCACAAGATGCTATCCTTCTAAACAAATAAATAAATAAAAGCCTAAGGAAAGAGCTTGAAATCAGTCAACTTACTTTGACTTGCTTCTAGCAACTCCTTCATCTTCTCTAAATATTGACTATCTTCATCATTCTTTGCCAAGGTGTTTTCAATGGAGGAAATTTCTTCTTTGAGACCTGAAATCTCAGCTTGCTGTGTTGACAATTTTTTTTCTTCCTGAAGAAGTAATGACTCCATCTCTTCTGTCTGAATCCTTAAGTTCTCCAATTCTTCTTTCAATTGAGCTTCTCTTGAGTCAATGTTTGCAAGTTTCTCATGAATGGATTGAGTTTCTATGACTCTCTCATTTTCCATGCCTTCGATACTAGATAGACGATGATTTGCATCTGCTAACAATTATTCTTGAGACTCTTTCTCGACAGAAGAAGAGTGCGTATTATTGTAAACTCACACATTCTGTAACAAGGATTCAAGTAGACTTCTCAAAGGGGAGAGATCTAAAGCATTGATCTTGTCCATTTCTTTAAGAACTTTTTCAGCTTCTCTTTCAATAGAATCGAGATAATCAAAAACATATTTGGCAATCTTTTATGAAAGTCTACTCCATCGTAATGAAACATAGGCACATTGACAATCATAGATAAGCGCCTCTCCTTTAAATGTTAAAACCACTGAAAAGGCAAGACGTTTTGGCACTACAAGAAGTTGTGACAACATTTTCCCAAGCACAGTAACATTCAAAGCTTTATCATGAACAATAGGTGTGTTTACTTTGTCAACATTTGAATTTTTGAGAACAAGCTGTAGCTGGTTTTTCGTGCTCTTCGGAAAGGTTTAGTCTTCTCGGGTATGATAGCCCTACAGTTTGGACCTCCGTGGTTCTGAATCTGGTTTCACAAGTGCAATGTGAAATAGAAAAAAACAAATGAGAGTCCAAATCCGAAAAATCTTAGAAAATCCACTTAATCATCATAGATGCCAAAAATGAACTCCATTGCCAAATTTTCGAGTCGCCACCTAAATATTTTTGAAAAATTTAGAAAATCCATGATTTGTTCCAAAGGCCACTTGTCTATCATAACCAAAGTGTCTCAGCTCAGGAACTTAGGTATGAGAGGGGAAGGTCATGAATTGAGCACCCCATTCACTCGATCAAAGATCGGTCTCTACTAATCATGATGCGAATTTTATGTACATTATATGCTCATGTTCTGATTATTAATATGCTAACTTACTATATGAAGCAAAAACAAGTACAGACCACATCGCCTACTTTTGAATGCTTTGATTTCATATTTGCTTGAAAAGAGTTTAGAATATGTGCTACTTGAATGAAAAGCGAGCTCACATGTACATTTATCAAAGTCGTTCCAACTTAAGTGAAATAGCCTTCATCCATAAGCATTCATAGAGATATTTTAAATAAACAAGTAGCCTCATGGTAGTATGCTTGATATGGCAACACAAGCACACATGTAATGTACTAAAGCAAAAATGCTCACCTAGTACTCCGAGGCAAGCCAAAGAAAAGAATCTGATTAGAAAAATGCATGATCCTAATATGCAAAATGACTAATGCAATGCATACACATACGCAACTACTTGATTCAGCTATGAACATGTCATATGAATCCACTCAAAGCATGCGGTAACACACATATTCAAGTAAGAATTAATCAATGATATCAAGTATGATGAACCGAACCCAGTGTATGCAAAAATGGATATAAAGCATGGCAATGATATGAAACGAAAATATGGTACTATATACAACCAAGGTGAGCATATAAATAAAAGGGAGAAAGAAATGAGGTTTAGAAGACATTCATCAAGTGTTACATATTTGCTCTCTTTTCAAGAAAGTTTGAATACCCTAATTAACTAACTATTACAAACGCAATTGAATGAACTAATTAATTATTACAAATTCGAATGAAAGCAACTAAATTATTACAAATATGGATAACGAAAGGTTGGGGGTTGCGTGCGCGTGGGAAAAAACATTCTCTGAAAACCCCCACTGCTCACTACTAGAAGCTACTCTGTTCATAGTCTAAAAATGACTCTGTTTTGGGCCTCAGGATCTGCTTTGTTTCACTAAAAAAGCACCACAGCCATAAACAAAAGGGGGCCAACCGGCCTTAAGAAGTGGTCGGCCGTATAAAGTGATGGTCGACCGGCCAGTAGTTCTAGGGAAGGATCTGCTACAATCAGAACTAGAACAGAGCAAAACAGGGAGGTTTCCAAAAGATGTTCATCTTTCATTCTTCCTTCTTTCATGAAAAAGTCTCAACGAGAGAGTAGGTTTGCTTCACAAATCATCAAACATCCCAAGAGTATTTAAATGATGATTAGTGGAGCAACGGGAAGGTAATTAATGGATACAAAGCTAACTAAAACTAATTATAAAAGATACAATCAAAGATATGGCCAAAAACCCACTGAATCTCATGGAAAACAAGAGCAAGTGAATACTCAAGCTTAGAGAGAACAAGTTTAGAAGGAGCCATTCTTGGAGACAAAGTTCATACACAAGAGGTTCCATTATTAAGAAAACCAAGGAGACTCTTCTTCCAACTCATGGAAGATGGATTGAAACCTCCATTTCCATGCTTCAAAGGAACTAGAAGAGAGTCTCTAAAGGTCTTGATGAAAAAAGCACTCATGTAGTTTTTGAGGAAAAACAAAACTAAACTAAGTAAAAGCAAGAAATGAAAGCTATGGAGAGATGATTGCAAGCTCATTTTCCTACTCATGGAACATGGATGAAACATCCATTTCCATTCTACAAAAGAGGAACTAGAAGAGAGCTTTGCAATATCTTCCAAGAAGAGAGATATGAGACAAGAATCAAACTATCTATATAAGCTTCAAACACATATATACAGTTCGTATTTAATCAGAATCTACCTAAAACAGTGCAAAAAATGAAAGAAAAAAGAAAAAACATGAAGAACAACAAGAGAGTAACACTAGAGAACAAGCCTATGGAAGGCTGGCTAACCCTTCTACCTTTAACAAGGTTTAAATCACATGTTTAGGCCTCAAAGCACTCTAAAAATCAGTCTTGCAATGAAAAACAAGAAGCTTAAAAGAAAATGAAACAGAAAGAGATGAAAAACAAGAAGCTTAAAAGAAAATGAAACAGAAAGAGTTGAAGGATCAACCTCTAGAGTAGAGGAAGAGTTTCTTGGTTCACAAACCATAAGCTAAACACTTTCAAGTATCTGAAATAGTGTTCAAAATCTCAGCAAAAAGCTTCAAAGTCAAGCTTCAATGGTGTATATCTAGTGTATCTATATCAAAAGGGTAGGAAAGGTTTGGATATCTTTGAAAAAGGCTTTCTCACTTAGTTTTTCCACCCCAAACATTGAGGACAGGTGCTGTATTTATAGAATTTCAGCATTTCACGTTGGAAATTTTTGAAAAAGACAGCTGGCTTGGAGCTCGTGCATGGGAACAGCTACAGCTGCAAAATATCTGTTCTCGACAAACATAGCTGGCCGGCCAAGAGAATGGCTAGCTGGCTCACATAATGTGGCCTGCTAGTCATTTTTGGTTTTGCTACTTTTTAAGTGGTTAGGCTAGAAAAATAGGGTTTGGTCTAAATGGTGTACAAGGTTTAGGTTTGAAGCTCAAAATTGAATTCTTTGCTGAAGATTCGAACGATTGCACAGCGTAACATTTCATCATCGAGTGTTCAGAGCGAGGTGCCCAAGTCTTAAGGGCAGTCAAAATGGAGTGTCTATAGTTGTCCCTCTTTGACAGAGCTCGAAGTCATGAAATGACGTGAGTGAATGTCAAAGTCCGAAGATGACCCATTTTACCAGGCCGTAAGACTTGGGCAAACAAACAAAATGTAGATGCAGTTGGTTGAACTCGAGAGTTGCCTACATATCCCTTTTGTAAGGAATCAAACCAACGTAGTTTAGGGACAGGATGCAAATGATACACAATACAATGCAGTAATCAAACCACAAGCGGTGCTTGCCACACAAATATCATGAGGAATGAGAATGCAAATCAAACTACGTTTAACACAGAAAAGGTGCTGACACCCTCAAACCACAATTCTTGTAGAATAGGTGCGTATACGTGGAGAATTATGCCTTTCACAGAGAGAGTACAAGTAATTGGGTGGTATGATATAGGTGAGGAATGATCTGTTGAAGAATGATAATGATCCTAAATGTTGAATGCAACAAGACAAAGTACAATGCAATGGATGCAACGGATGAAGTGAATAACGAGTGCAGGCCGAACTACGTCTTACCTGGAAAAGGCATGGACACAAACCAAACCATGCCTAACACAGAAAAGGTGTCAAAACCCTCAGGCCACAATTCTTGTAGAATAGGTGCATACAAATGTAGAGATATGCTTTAACGCGGTGAAGGTAATAGATGATAATAGATATGATGTAGTAGCTAGGAAGTGGTGCCACAAAGCCCCTTACAAGGGCAATTGGCGATGACTCATCTCATACTGCTAGGGATTTTCCTTTTCTTTTTGGTTTTAAGGCTTCTTCCTTCATCTTCACGCAAAAATCATGGGTACTACTTTTCTCCCTGGCCATGTTTGCAACATTCCCTATTCTTCAACAAGGTGACAAACTAGGTTGGTTCAGTATCCAGAATTGAGGCGCATACAAGCTACCTTAACCTATGTGACTGCCATACAGATTTCAAGCTGAGGATGTTTTGAAATAATCTCTACACCTCTGGGTATTTAAACTAGACTTTAGTCTTAGAAATTCCAAACCTTTGCGTTCTAGGCCTCAGCCACTCAAACTCTAGTTTCCATTGTCTTAGTTGATCTCCTAAGAACTCACTACAAACACAGTCAAGTGGCTATACCGAACCGCTTGAAGTCGTTTGGGTATGAAAAACACCAAAGGAATTGCACCTTTAGAGGATTTAAGGTCTCCTAGACCCAATGAGTGCACAAGACAGTGCGGGTGAGGTGCACAAGATAGTGCGATGCAGGGCAACTGCACAAGATAGTGCGATGTAGGTTGAATGCATAGGATAATGCAATGCAGGTGCACAAAACAGTGCGGGGTGCACAAGATAGTGCGATGCAAGATGTATCCACAAAACAATGCGATGCGAATGCACAAGATTGTGTGATGTAAGATGTATGCACAAAACAGTGCGATGCCGGTGAACAATTGAATGAACTAATTAATTATCACAAATTCGAATCAAAAGTGACTAAATTATTACAAATATGGATATCTATGTTACTAATCTAAAGGGCTTAAATGAAAGGCAGGGAGTTGCATGCGCGCGGGCAAGAACATCCTCTGGAAATAGGCATTTGTCCCATAAAAGGTGCTGCGAAGGGGACTAGTTGAGGAGGAACAAGTGTTGTTTCTCTTCCAACCGCAGGAATTCCTTCCAACCCCCCAGATGTAAGCTTGAACACAGGATTAGTGAACCCTCGAGTGTCAGGCACAGGTTCAAACACAGGATTTGAACTCGAATCCCATTTCCTTGTGTTACCCTGGACTTACCAACATTTATGATTTCGCTGCCAGGCAAAGGTACGCCCTGACTCATCAATGACCTAGGAGGAGCTTCGTACCATGATTGAGGTGTAGGTTATGGCCCCTCACGATTTTGATTATTAGTTTAACTACTAGTTTGCCTATTATTTTGTTCATTACTTTGCACAGGCTGTTTATCTCAAGCCAATATCTGCTGAAGTAAGTTTTTATTTTCTTTAGCCTGTCTTATGACATGTGGTTGATAGGATTTCATTCAATCCAAAAAGGATGTTGTCCATCTTTCCATTGTATGCATTAATTGTTGTCCCATAACATTAACCAATCCTCCCTGCGGATTCACTGGTTAGGTAGATGGAACAATTAAAGGTCCAGTTTCATGGCCCTGTCCGACATTTTGGACATGCATTGCATACCCTGAAGTGTTGGTCTCTTCGACTAATTGTATAGGGTCACTTGAAGTAGGCACATCTATGGGATGTGATACTACATTATCCTCTGGGTTATGTGCTTCTAGATCTCCTTCTACACCTTCTTCTAATCCTTTATTTTCTCCTTATCTCCTACGTCAAACCATTATAATGGTCCCACCGGGCGTGCCAAAAATATATGTTGTCTTTTTTGACTTTCGAAGGTTAGAAATATAATTAGAGCGTGCCAGCGAGGATCAATAAGTCCTTACAAAAACAATAAATGCCAACCAATGAATCAGACAATTGCTTTGAAGTTCTTTTAGCCTCAATGAAGAGAACTTTTACTGGTGGCTTGTTTTAGGAGAAAATTCAGAAGTATTAATCAAAAGTAAAAGAAGCAGGGAGTGAACAGTGTCAGAAATTGAATTTTTATTAAGTAAACAAATGTTTACAGTAGTACCTTCATACTTCCACAGCTTCGAAGTGAATTACAATAACGAACAAACTAATTTAGAACTACTCCTATGAAACTGAAATTGCAGTGAGGGAAAGTAAAGAACTAGAATGATAAGAACTAGAATGAAAAATATAAAGTAAATAAACTGGTTTCTAGATTTGGTTTTGGGTCCCTTCATTATCAGTTTTCCTCTCTATTTATAGGTCCTAGTAGTAACCGTCGAAATGGCTGATAACTGTCACAGTGGATGATAACTGTCGAAGTAACCTCTATGATGATGGCTCCAAGCAATTTTTCCTCCACAAGCCATCTCTTGCAGTTGGACTTCCCTCCTGAATTTGAATTTAAATCTTCAAGAACCGTTTAGCCACATCACCTCACTCCTTTTGTTTGTTCTAGTACTTCGCAGATCCATTGCCATTAATATGATTTGTCATGTGTCCTTTGATGATTGGAGACATTTACTAATTTATCAAGTTACCCCTGATAGATTACGTGTTAAGCTATGATTGACTAATACAAAATATATGGCCAGCAACTACTTCCATTCAACTTGATGCCACTACAATATTTTCTTAGTTTAGTGACATTTGAAAGTGCTACAAAACTATTCTTTTAATGACATTTTTTGATCTTGTGGCATTTTGAACAAGTGCCACTTCTATCAGTGCCACGGTAGATACTTGCAATTGCCACTGCACCATCATGGCTGAAAACTTTCAATGACATTTTAATGTCATGGTAGATATTATTTGTGGCACTATCAAGCGCCATTAAAAAAAGAGTTAGTGACACTTGTAAGTGTCATTACACCATAAAGGCTAAAACCTTTCAGTGACACTTTAATGTCATGGTAGACACTATTCGTGACGCTATCAAGTGCCATTCATGATGATAATTCGTTGTAGAACAATTTGATCCGCTCTTGCGGAGACTCGAACCGCCAACCTTCCGCACCATAAACCTTATACACCACACTCTTCCCACTACATCTCTATAGCACCACATGATTATATATGCAACATATATTATTTATATAGTACATACATCCATATTAATATAAAAGTATATGTATAAACATAATTATTTTATTGAACATAATTTATGTAAAATAAACTATTTACTACCAAAATAAAATAAAAAAAGACCACTTTTGGCGACTAAAAAAATTCTATACTTTTGGCTACTAATTGTTTTTTAGTTGCTAAAAAACTTAACTTTTGTCGACCAAAATCGGATTTGGTCGCCGAAGATGCACTTTCAGCTACCAAAATTTTGGTCACCAAAAATTTTTATTCCCGCTTTAGGATTTTAGTTCTCCCGCGCTAAAAATGACCACTTTTGGCGACTAAACTTATTTTTTAGTCGCCAATTGTAGACTTTTGGCTACTAAAATTTTTTTGGGGGGCAAAAAAACTTTACTTTTGGCAACGAATGCTGTTTTGGTTGCTGAAAGCTATACTTTCAGCAACCAAATTTTTTTGGTCAAGAAATTTAGTCGCCGAATATGCTTTTTCCTGTAGTGTATATTGAGTTTAATTCATTTATTTTTAATCATTTACTGCATTTTAAAAATTTAGAAAATATATTGGCATTTTTTGTTTTTTAAAAAATGCCATTATAAGCTTGGAAAGTTTTTGGCTTAGTGGCATTTCTCAAAATGCTATAAAATATTTGTTTATGACACTTTTCACCTAAGTGCCATAAAAAGTAATTTGCACCTACCTAGTGTCCTGACATTTTTTAAAAAATGCCATTGCAGCTAAAGTTTAGTGACATCTGTTGGTAAATGTCACGAACATAATTTTTTGTGTCATTATTTTATAAAATGTCATAAAATTGATGTGACATTTCTTTATTGAAATGCCACTAGAGCCTTATATGTTTTGTGGTTCTGTGGCATTTTTCTAAAACATTTAATGCCAATTTTTATTTTTGTGGCATTTTCTAAAAACATGCTACTAGTGTAGTGTCACTAAAGTGTAAATTTGTTGTAGTGACATTTTTGTTGTACTGAAGTGACACTTTTTTTAATTGAATTGCCACTAGAGCCTTGTATGTTTGTGGCTCTATGACATTTTTCTAAAAAATGCCACCAAATATACTTTTTGTGACATTTTTTAAGAACATGTCACTAGTATGGTGTCACTAAAATATGTTTTTGTTGTAGTGTTGTGACATTTGTTCATTGAAATGTCACTAGAGCCTTTTATGTTTGTCGTTTTGTGGCATTTTTCAAAAACGTGCCACTAAATATCATTTTTGTGGCATTTTCTAAAATATGCCACTAGTGTAGTGCCACTAAAGTATGTTTTTGTTGTAGTGTTGTGACACTTGTTCATTGAAATGTCACTAGAGCCTTTTATGTTTGTCGTTTTGTGGCATTTTTCAAAAACGTGCCACTAAATATCATTTTTTGTGACATTTTCTAAAAATATGCCACTAGTGTAGTGCCACGAAAGTATGTTTTTGTTGTAGTGTGAAAGATATCTTGTTTGTTCCCCTTAGGCCAGGATTAATGAGGTCAAAATATCACATGGGTTCTTTTTCTTTTACAACAAATAAATAATGGTTGTTTATACGAAGTGGGTATTCTATATACTGGCAGGTGCATCAGTTGAACAAAGCAAAGTAAATAAAATAATATGCATACCTGACAATGTAGAATTGGATGATTGCGATGCTCGAATTCGCTGATTATTGACTCCTTGCGGCTATACAAAATTTATGCTACAATAATCCCCAATTTATAGAGAAGTATAGAAGCGGAATTTTCTAATCCCAAATCATACATGGATTAGGAAACAAAACCATTTACTTGGTGGACTTCGATTGTAAATTTGATTGAATTCTAATTAACAAAGGCAAGATGGAATTAAGTAACCGACTATGGCCATATCTAGTATAATTCATGTACAAATTTTCATGTATTATTACTAAACAAAAGGTATGTTGGGGTTACAACAGAAATTATATTTCAAGGCTCGCTCACATTTCACAATTCTGGAATGTGTACAGAAGCAAGTCTTGAGAGGGCATTTGTAAGCATGCAAAATTTTAGCCAATTATAAATTGTCACGTGTTATAAAGACCTAAAAATATGACAATTATTAGTAAACAAAATACTACCTAGTGTCCAAAGGTTTTAATTCTATATACACAAATGGTCAAATCACAAGTTGCCACATATCAAAGTGATACAGTCTTCAAGATGACAACCTTTGGACCAATCAAAATAAGCCACAAGCTACATGGACTTGTAGGAAAAGGAAATAAATATTTCCTCCCATCAAATTGAACTACATGTCTTCAAGTAATTATTAATTTTTATCTCTTTAAATAAATAAAATAAAGAGATAATTATTAAACAAAGTCTATCTTCATTAAGACTCCTCTCCACCACTACAACAATTAACACTTTTAGCAACAAAAAAATTGGTCGCTAAAAGTTTATTTTTGGTCGGCAAAAGTTATTCGCGACCAATTTTTTTAGTCGCTAGTTTGGTCGCCAATTGAGGGTCAGCAAAAGTAATTCGCGACCAAAATTTTCGTTGGTCGGCAAAAGTTGGATTTGCCGACTAAATTTTTGGTCGCTAAATATTTAATTACCGCGACTAATTCATTTTGTCGCTAAAACACTTTGGTCGCGAAAAGTCGTTTTTTGCCGACCAAATTTCTTAGTCACCAATTGGCACATTTCGCGACCAAAAAGTTTGGTCGCCAATTGTGACATTTCGCGACCAAAAATTTTGGTCGCCAATTGTAACATTGTGCGACCAAAATTAGTTTGGTCGCCAATTGTTACTTTTCGCGACCAAAACTGTTGGTAGGCAAAAGTGAGTTTCCACGACCAACAAAGTTTTTGGTCGGCAATAGATGTATTTTTTGCGACCAAAACTCTTGGTCGGCAATTGTCATTTTTTGTGAAAAAAAATAATTTATTGGTCACGACTAATAAATTGGTTGCCAAAGCAGGAAAACAATACACCTGTAATATTTAGCGAATTCATAATCAAAATAGGACGAATTCATAATCAAAACAGGTCGTATTATAAAATTTTCTATATCCAAGTTTCAACACATAACTCAGCAGCAGCAACATTGATTCCAAAAACAAGGAACAATTCACAAAACCCTATTCTAAACCCCAAAAAACAAAAAACAATTCATTCCAACAAAAATTTAACATAATCAGCATCAATTTCAAAAAAAAGAACATCTGGTGTTAACAAGGTTGAGTATTGTTGAGTGTTGTTGTTCTTTTTTATGTAGGGCATCCAGCCCCTTTTTGACCTCTGCAAATCTCTCTTTGTCGTACGCGTCAACAAGGTAAACTACAGAATCTACCTGCATGATGATCAAAAATTATATACTATTTGTGAACAAAATTCAATAAGCGCTGTCATATAAATGAGCTGTGATTTGTCCTTTTCGTGCCTTGACAGTGAAAAAAACTAACAGCAATAACAATAACAGGATGGAAAATTAAATCACTTTGGTCGTGTAATCAATTATACATTGATGAAAACACTGAAGGTCAAATAAAAATCATTCACCAAAGCTTAACATGCTTTACTTACAACATTTGTAGATTCATCATTTTCCAAATATATTTCGGGATTTCACCAGACATGTTGCAGTTTCTCAAAACCCTAAATACGAAAAAAATGAATAAAATTAAACTCAGGATGAAACTCACCTGTACACACTATAAATATTGAACATTATAAATTATATAATCATCAAACATACAATCTTACTAGCCCTATAGTATTGCTCAAGGTAGGAAATTCCTGAGCCATCCCATTTTGGATACAATCTTATTTTGGATGTCGCGACTAATAAATTGGTCGCCAAAGCAGGAAAACAATACACCTGTAATTCCTAATAATTCATTCAATCCATAATAAACCTATAATTTTAATGCATCATTCAAATTAACTTAATCGTTAACATTCGACACAATACATAATTCATTAACATTCGACACAATACAACTATTCTAAGTTTTCATTCACAAGTCACATATATCTAGCATAACAATTTGAAACATAACAATTTGAAACACAGCATGATGAAACCCAATTAAATATTTGCAATAACATTGCAGAGCTCGTGCATAAAGAACGACAGTGTCAGCTGGTGTTGGTTTGGAGAGAAGCTAACAGATGCACAAATCTATTGGCCAAGGAAGCTATTTCCTCATCTATCAATCAAGTCGCAAATACTGAGATAACAGCCCCTCTTTTAGTTGTTTTTGTTTCCCTTTTTTTTTTTGGCTCCGGCCATCCAATATCTAAAAAAAATTCTCAATCCTGAGTTGAACAGTTCCTTTTCTCCTTCAAATATCCTCATCACAAAATGCGAGTAAAAACACGATTTAATAGTTTTGGTCTGTGTCCTACAATGCTTTTAATTGTTCCACAACTAAGTATATAATAAATGAATTTTTTTTTTTTTAACTTTCCTACAAATAAGGCATCAAAAAACAGTCCAGTTGTATGTTATCTAGATTGCAATCTGGACAGCACATCCAGCAAAAGGGAAAAAACAATGTTCTTTAAAAGCGTCATACCTATTGAGGGTACTGCGCGTAACCAGGGTATGCACTATAGGCATATAATGAAGGATCATGTGTAGTCCCATAACCATAGGCATCATAACCTTGTCCGTAACCATAATAGGTGCTGCTCTATTGACTTGGATCTGCTTGCTGACTCCAGACACCAGGTAATTCCTACAACATAGTATTAAAAAATTGTGTAGTAATTAGCATTAACTGAATATTCTTTTAGAGACCAGAAACATCATTTGGCAAAAAGTAAGAGTCTTTTCAATTACACCTCATTACATACCAATCATGACTGCCAAACAACAGTCAAATCATGAAGATGTCAATACCTTTATGAAAATCATGAACCTTAATAATGTCCTTTCTGGCTTTGACATAGAGCATCAAATTTAAAGCAACAGTAGGAAAGGATAACAGTAGGAAAGGATAAATTGTAGATTATAGGTGATGTTGTGCCTGCTCTGATCTATACTTACTGCACTACGCAATTACTGGTCTATACATTGATTTTCAAAAAGTCTTTGATGCCATGTTTGAAGCCTCATCCCATCCATCCTGTACATCAAAATTTGGAAAGAAAGCCAACCCAATCAAGCACCCCTCATCCCGTACAGCCCAACCTCAGTCAAACTCATAGATTTCACACTAGCGAGAATAAAAGATGAAACTTTGCTCAACTGACATAGGAGCCTACAGGCATGAGTAACTTATTCTTTTAATCAACATTATTTTTAAAGAGTTTCTGTTTTATTGTCCTTGTGGATTCAAGGTTGTTCCTATGGATTCAATAAATCACATCTAATCTAAAATGATATCAAGCCCATGTTGTCTACTAGAACAATAATTAGTTCCTTCCTCCATTACCACTGTGTCAATTGGTGTCAGAACGAGGTCTTCCCCGAGGGGCAGTTCATAACCATGGTTGCCTTCGAACAGGTCGTAACCCAAGCTCGTGGACTTTTCTTATCATCAAGATTATAGGTATCATGAAAGTTTACCTAAATTTAGTGGTGGTGAATATTTTAAGATATTCTAGATTGGATACTAGATATATATATATTGAAAATATGAAAATTCCAAACAAATAAAAGTAGAGGTATGTGTTATTAAAGCTTACAGGTCCTACACTTTGGTGATAGTTAGATTTGCAATCATCAAGAGAGCAACAAGGCAAGGTGCGTATTCGTTCATGGTCAAGAATGAAAAGGCATATAATGGAGATTTTTTTGCCATGGAATTATGAACAATTATTGGAGGAAAAATACAAGCCTAAGCACCATACTATTAATACTTATGTCAAAACTATCCTTGAAGGGCTCACGTTTGAAGACAAATCTATATTGTCTCGTGTCCAAGAAATAAATGAAGAAAAAGTCTTGAAAGTATACCAAGAAAAAATCCAAGACATTATTGCAAAAGTTGGAAGTCTTGTTACAGAAAGTGAAGATTCGTCAAACAAAAAAAAAAAAAATTTGTCAAATTGCAAGATGAGATCAAATTATGTAGTTCAAAATATTCACCAACTGATGGCTTAATAACAGAGGAAAACCGGAGGGCTACCACAACGCAGAAGTTTGTTCTTGTATTATTGGGCAGTGCAATTAAAAACAAAGGTGTGCAACCACTTTTTGACTATGCTCTTAGTTATTTTCCTTGTCCTACTAAAGTGTACGACCTTGACCGAACTAATGAAAAGAAGGGTTTTTAAGAAGATGCCAAAATTCCTTGCTTAAGTAATTTAAGAATTCAAGGAATTGTTATTTCCTAAAAGAACTAAGAGAGAATGCACATAGATGGGAGCAAGTATCCTTTATGTGACATATGCATTCAACAATCATCCCAAGAGGAGTTACACTTTTCCAAAGTCAAGTATGTGAAAAGATTATCCTTAACTACAAGATAGATGCAGACAAGCTCAAACGTATGAAGTTTCGATTCATAGTAAATCGAGGGTGAGGTTTTTTTTTCCTAAAGGGAGAGAATGATGTAAAACAAGAGTTTCAAAAAATTGTATAGTAATTAGCATTAACTGAATATTCTAGAAAAGGATCTTCCTTTGACCTGGTTTTAGGCCATCAACCATTGAAGGAATTGACCGTTGAAGATCTGCCATAGAAAACAATATAAGCTCTTTGTTGACAAAATCACTGTACTTGATGACCTTCTCCTTCTGATCAAGGTAAGTGTCAGGCTGCAAATCACATAGACAAAGAAAGTGTTATTAGAAAAAGAACAATTACAGAACACCTTAGATTTTATGGAAGAAAGAAATTTAACTTCCAACCTCAAACTGTCGGAGCCAATTCTTCCTTGCTTCAATTTTCTTCTTACTGAAGGCAAGCTTAATTGCTTCCCCATCTTGCTCATGATCACCCATTTCTATTGTATAAAGAGTTAATTGTACCACACACGGCTTTTACTTTTGGTTACATCCTTTTAACTCCTAACCCTTAAAATCCACTCAACAGATTCTCTCCTTGCCACCATTAACTTTTGGTTATAGCCACAATGCATGCTTATTTGCAAGTCATCCATTTTATACCCATGAATAATGGCCTAAATGAGTTTCGCATTGTTGCAACAAAAAAAAAAAAAATGCAGAACATGGTTCTGCAGCAAATCTAATCACCTAACTAATATTCCAAGCAACCAAAAACAGATGGTCAAAATCTAAGAATTTAATTAGAGGAAAAAAATGCAAATTAATATGAGCAATATTGAATTGAGGACCCGAAATTCCCTATTGATGGGTGATGCAAAAAGTGTTGAAACTATATCCTATAAATAATGTTTGAGTGAAACACATTCTGTTCTATAATCAATGTTTTAAAAACCATAATGGAGTTTAAAGCCTTTCAATAAGTGGAGATGGCAGTAGACTTGAAGAATTATTTACTAGTCAAAGAAAACAAAATAAAAAACAGAGTGAAGTAAATTAGCATTTCCTTAAATGGATCTTGTGGCACCAATAGGGCTATGAACAGTGCACTAGATCAAGGTCATCATAATTTGTCTTCAAATTATTTCTCATCTTTTTTGCTAATTATGTTTGTTAATAGGCATTTTGATATCAGCATGATGCCCCAAGTCAACCTAGTTACTTGGGTGGTTGGACAACTAAAGGATTGGTAGACAGTTTGGGTTGAATGCATTGGCAAGTAAGCAACATTTTATTACACAGCAATAGCATTGACTTCAAGCAAATACAAACATAAATTATTGTAACCACATCATGTTTGCCTATATAAATGCCATTTGAACAATTTTGTAAAACAATTAAAACTCAAATGAGACATGACCAAATAATTGAGAAAAGTCAGAGTTTGAAAACTGCATGTACCAACTTAAACTTTTTACTTTTAAGATACGCACGAGTAAAGATTGTAAAGTCTGTACTTATCCAAAAAAAAAAGAAAAAAAAAAAAAGAGAAGATTGTAAAGTCTGTTTATTTTCCCCTTTCAATGTTCTATATGCTGTCAAATTTCAACCTATAAAATATAAAGTTCTATTAAACTTAAAATTTCAGCTAAAAAAATCTTGTTTAAAAATTTACCAACCTTAATTTAAAATCTGAAGAGTTGATGTTGTATAATTCTTATCACAAGTACAAAAGGCAACTAATTTCTTATAAACCAATGAAGCAAACAACTTACATCTAAATGAAAGTATTGTAAGCCAGTGAAGTAGTCAACTTACAACTAAATGAAAGTATGTTCTGTGCAATAACTTTTAGTCAGCAAAGGTTAGAACAGCAATTTATGAATTAAAATATTACAACTATGTGACAGTTTGAAGGTTACCTGAGTTGCATCCCATAAGATACTTTTTGGAGTCACAAGAAGCTCTCTCTTATTCTTCGATGGAAGAGGGGAACCATCATTAGCGGTCTCCTACTGCAACCAAGGAAGAATAACACCATCCATTTCAATAGGAAGAGAATTAGATCCTGCTGTATTATAAATTGTTTCTGTTTCCCTAAAATGTGACACTGCATCTCTAGTCTTTGTTACTCCTAAAGTCAAACTTGCATCACTCTTTTCTCCATCAAATAAAGAAATTTTAATATCTTCAACATTTGAAATGAAGTCCTCAAAATATTTCTCTGCTTCTTCAGTCAATCGTTTAGACACCTTATTTCTGTCATTACTCCTCTAGCAAATTGCAGAAGCATTGAAGTTAATAGAACACTTTATCATCACTACTCTCAACAAGGACTAAAGACAGATCCTGCAGTTTACACATGGAGATTGAGAACCATACCTTTTAGGCCAGGGATGGTTTATCCACAATTGTAGAGCTCTTTGAATTAGGAAGCAATTCTGTTACAATTTAGATAGTTCCCTACCAGGTTGCTCCTCCAAAACTATCTCAGCTAAGAGATCTTGTTTATGCCTTTCTGACTGGAAAATTTGTGGAAACTCAACATTTCACTACTTCAAGTCCTTAAAAAGCACAGAATAACAACATATCTTTCAAAGTTTGCTCATCTGTCAATTGCTTCAATATTCTGGAAACTCACATAAAACTGTCAATAACAAACTATCCCTCATTCAACTTTGTTTCACAAGATGGTGCTTCAATGGTGATCTAAAATTTATTATGTTATGTTTGTTATCATCATTTCATGAAAAGCAATATTGGCAATATATTATGTTTAAAGTCATTTGTCAAAAACATATCTCTAACACAACACTATACAATTGTGATCATGTATCAAAAATTTACAATTAGAAAAACTAATTTATTTTTCCATCATCCAATAAAAAGAGAGTTTTTATCTGTTCAAGTGTCCTAGACTTATAGTCAAATAAGCAATTTTACGGCATTAGCTTTTTCAGACGCTATTAATTTAAGAAGTTAGTGCTCAAATCAGTGGCATGGCATAATGATAATACCTATAATAATGGATAGAACATTAATGTAGCAATAATATAGTAGTAGTAGTATTATATAATAATTAAATAGCAAGAACACAATATTATGTGATGTTACTATATTGTATATATTAATTAACTAACAGTTATTATAAAGAAATAAATAGACTTTGTTATGCATGACGATGTTGGTGTTTCCCCTAAACCCAAGACTTTTTTCTTCTTTTTTTTTTTTTTGGGTGAATAATTCATAAATTAAAACAGGAAAAAAATACAAGATTACAAGGGGGCATGCCCCAAGCCCAAACATGACAAAACAACCCAGCAAAAAAAAAAAAATGACAAAACCAACAGAAGAAAATAAAACCAACTAAAACCCAACAAACAAAACAACCCCTACAAAAATGGCCACAGTACATGTGAGGCAATAGCTGCAGAAACAGCGATACACACTCACAAATAACACCTAGACAGTTGCTAAACAGCCAGCAAACAGAGCTAGCAGCAGCAAGGCAGAATCAACAGCAGCAAGGCAGAGACACACTCACACACGGCACCTGGGCAGCTACTCATAGAAGCTAAACTAAAGCATACACATCACAATCCTGTAGAATTTATAGACAGTAACAGCAGGCAGACACGACACCTGGACAGTAACAGCTCCATTCTTTATAAAGAAACAGAGCATTACAACCACCTACAATACTTGTGTTTACTCTTTTCTGCTAAAAATAGTGTAGTTATTTAAATAAAAAATAAGAAAAAAATGATAATGACTAGTATTGTTTACTCCATCTGCTAGAATTATAATTTCACCCATGTATTAATTAAAAGTAAAAACTAATTAATGCCTAAGATAAAAACTTGCCCATAGATGACATTTCATCTTTAAAAATCTTTATAGATGAGCATTTCATCTTTAAAAACAAATAAAGATTAGCATTTCATGCAATAGTTAAAGAATTAAATATTATCTTTTATTTTATTTTTATTAAAGTATTTAAACAGGATAAACAGTATATAAACTTTATAAATGGAACCATTTAAGTGTAGCGAGATAAAATGCAAAATGGCCAAGACTATGTAAGGAATATTTGGTTATTTGAAAAAAAAATAAAAATAAAAGGGTAATTCCACGAGTTAAATAAACTGTGGCCAAACATTAAATATTAAGAGGTCACATATATATGATTTCAAAAAATATGCATGGCAACAAGTAGCAACAAAAGTAGCAAAACAACTGTAAGCATTAGGAAGTAACAAAACAAAAGCTAAATTATCCATACAAACATTATAATTCATCAAAATTAAAGACAAACTCAGTCTCCAATTTGTCATCATTATAATTGATCAAAATGAAGGGTAAACTCTTAGTTTCTTAGAACTACTAAGAGAGACATACTTGGACAGTTTGTCAATGAGGTCTCACATTCTCAGTTCCACAAGAACCTCCTCTAGGACTGGTCCTTGATTCGTCAACAACATTAACAAATACAATTGGAAGGCTGTTACCTTGAAGTTTTTAAATGATAATTTTTTCAAACTTGGCAAGCAACACCAAATTTCTTTCCATTGTAACTCCTGTGAGAGTGTCTCCTGACAATTGAAACAAAAATTCACTTGAAACCAGCTAAAATTTAAGAAGCAACAATTTGAAAGAGGCTAGAATGGTTGTCCAGATACTCACATATTGACCTATTGCATCATGATCCATGATCAACGTCTGAAGGTTTGGACATCGTTTAAAAAATATAGCAAGACCCACCAGATCAGTTTCAATATAGTTTGTTAGAAATCATAATCATAAAGGTCCCTATCCAAAAATGCATACCACAAATTTTTATTTTTTAAAAGATTCTATCGAAGCAACACTTATACAGCCAATATACAACACAATTGCTTCTCAAATCTAAACGAAATCGCTTGTCACTTCAGCAGCATATTGTGCCTTATATTGAAAACCCCTCCCATTTCTTATGCATCTTCTAACCTCTAACTTCATATTTTAGACGTTCAAAATTGAATGTTTAATTTTGAACTTCTAATCAGCAGCATTTACAAGTTAAACCTGAGATCATCAGCTAAACAGTTTGGGCAAATGTAGTGTCCTCTTAGATTTATAATACAAAATTAAAACTTTTAAATCAATTCAAGGTTAAAAGGGCAGTTAGGATTACCAGGAGAGCGAAAAGTAGAACAACCAATCCGAACAAATAGTATGCTTAATCTGCAATTAAAATTTGACAAAATTTAGAGCCCTAGCAACAACTTCATGCACATGAACTGTAAGACTAATCAATTGAAGGTTTTTCACTTTGACATTTTATCAAACACTTGGTGAATATACTATATAACCCAATTTCAACATAACCCATTTCCCTGAACCACCCATCAATGAAAATCTCTTATTTAGCATATCAAATTCTCATTAAAAAAAATTAACATCAATCAATTAAGCCCTAAAAGAACAAAAAAAAGTTGACATAAAGGCAGAGCGAGAGAGATCAGAAATAGATGGAGAGAGAGAGAGAGAGAGAGAGAGAGAGACGCGCACACACATACCAGAAACACACATACCAGAAAGACAGAGCAAGAGAGATCAGAAATAGAAGCCCATGACTTATCAGGAGCCACATTGTCTACAGTTGAAACCACATTCAACTCAGGATTCAGGGCCAAAGGATTTTGGCCTTTGCCTCCCCTTCCTCCACGACCACCTGACCCAGATCGACCTCCAATAGGTGTGTAAACCTTCGAATCAGCCATACCACCACCAACTCCATGAGAATGGACACTCCCAGCCATCGGAAGGGCATCAAGCTTCGATACCAGATTTCTCGCCCTAGCAAGAAAGAGGCTGTCTGGGATATACTTATTCGCGATCTACAACAGCTTCCTCACTCCCCTCCATTTCTACGTTGTCTGACCACCGAGATTGAAGAAGATTTAGGGCAGAAGCTGTTAGGGTTGAAGTTTCCTCTTGGATAAGATCACATGGGATCATATCCTCCCGATCCACACCAGACATGGAAACCTTCATACGATTAAGCTCCTCTCTTAACTCCTCAAAGGGCTTCGACTGAGTAACTCGCCGAAACGGATCCCCCTATGCAACCTCCACCGAAGCTAACCCCAACGATGCAACCCCTTTCTCTCTTTCATTCATCGCCATAATATCACTCGTCAACCCTTCCATAGATTCCACAAAGGAAGAAGGGTTCAAATCGGCCTCACATATACAAAGGCTACTCACTGGTTCTAAATTTTTTTAATTTTTTTTCCCTGTTTCCCAGGAACAAAACGACCAAATTTTTCAAATTTTGATTGGCGACCAAATTTTTTTGTCGCCAACATAACCCATTTCCCCCCTCTATGTTTCAAATTTCCCTCCACAAACTTTTGGCGACCAAAAGATCAAATTAGTCGCAGAAAAAGTACCTACGCCGACAAACTTTTTTAGTTGCCAAATCTTAATCAACGGCGACTAAAATATTAGTCGCTAAAAATACAATTTTGGCGACTAATTTTTTTTGGTTGCTGAAAATAAGTTTTTGGCAACCAAATTTTTGGTCGCCAAAAAATTTGTGACCTTTCGCGACCAAATTTGTAGTTGGTCGGCAAAAGTATACCACTTTCTGCGACCAACTCATTTTTTGGTTGCCAAAATATAACCTTTTGCGACCAATAATATTTGGTCGCCAAAAATAATGATCATTCGCGACTAATTAATATTTGGCCGCCAAATGTCATTTTTTGGCGACCGAAATTTTTTTGGTCGGCAAAAGTGGTCGGCAATTGTGTAAATTCTTGTAGTGCACCCATGCCTATAAATAAGGGTGACCTACAATCAAATTGGAGATACATACATACGTACATACATACATACATTCTACATACATCAAGCAAGAGGAAGCTCTACAGATCAAAGCTTTTGGTCTGAAGAACTTCATCGTCCAAGTCTCGTCACCATCTTCTTCTATTAAATTAGAGAAGTTTTTGCCGTTTGTTTAGGGATCAAGCTATTAAGCCCGTGAGTCAATTGATTTCGTTTCCATCTTCTTTGCTCTGTTTGGAGAGGATTTTGCCATTTGATTCGGGAGTACACTGCACTTAAGTCAACCTTTTGAGAAGAAGAATCAGATTATTATTAGTTTTCTATCATTAGAAATTTATCAGAGATTGTACTCGCTTTATTCAAAATCAATAAAGTTGAATCTTGGTTACTACAATTTTGTGTGTTTATTTTTAACACGAATTTTGTGTGTACACTAGTATTAACACCAAATATGCTTGCATATATAATTATTAAAATTTATTTACACAAACTAAGACATGAAGAAAATTAATACAAACTTAAAAATATAAAATTTTGATCTTGTTGCTTTATAATTTAGAAAATTCAATTTAGAATAAGGAAAAAAAATCACCCAATCTATTAAAAAAATATAAAAATATTAAAAAAATAAAAAAGTAAACAGCTACAGTAAAATGTGACATTAAATATTACTGTTCTGACATTATTAATAGTAAATTTACTAAATAAGTTTATATATAATTTGTGAGCACCTTTAATTTGAATTGTGAAGTTATATTAGTTAGTTTGGACCTTTATTTTAAGTGTACTAAGACCATAGAAGTAAAAATTAATTGAGAGCTCAAGACTGCCGCCTTACACGTCTTCGTCCAGGGTTGCCCTAGTCAAAATTCTCCTCTCTTCTTTTGAACAAGTAATCGTCCTCCTATTTGAATCCACAATTTTCTTGACGGAGTCAACTGTCATCCAAGCTATATATGTTAATTGATAATTAGGGTAAGGAAAGAATTTGAATTTAATTAACTTATCTCAATCATAATCTTTATTTTCATTTAAAAATAAATAAAGTTGATCCCAATTTTTGACCTTGTTCCCATTGCAGTTGGCAGTTTTGAATAACCAATAGAGCGGATCACAACTCATTCTATTTAATGTTAAAAACTTAATTTTTTAATATGCCAGTAGTAATCATCCAAAGTTTGATCAAAGATCTCTCTTTGGATATTCAAAGCTCCTTTTAGCCAACGATTAGACAAAAGCGATTTATATCTTAAACTTTCAAGAAGTAAAGAGATAATCCAACCTCCACATCACTGTCTTTTATAGTAGAATAAATTATAATTTTTAATTTTTAACTTTCACTTGAATTTTAAAATTATTTTTTTCGCTCCTTTGTTCATCTTGTAATTGTAACAATTAAGAGATTTGAATTGAACTTAAATATTAATGTAGTTCTCTTGTCAAAGTGAAATTTATTTAATGAAAGTTGAATGATATAACAAAAAATACGAAAAAAAATAATATACAAATTCAGTTTTTAGACTTATTTTTTTAAATTCAATGTTGTGTGTAAAGAGAGACAATGGTTGATAATTAGAAAATAGAAGAGAAAAAAAAATGACACATGAGACCGATTGATTAATTAATCATTAAATTTAAAAAATAAATTAAATTTTTTAGTTTGAATAACATTACTTTAAAAATTATAAATTTTCTTTTCTTTAATGTGCCCTTAAACATGAAGTAGCCATTATGCTAGTACTTTCAGTTTTGCAATTTCGGAGTGATTTTTAGGTAAATTTATGACAGAATAGAATTGTAATGAAAATAAATAAATAAATAAATAAAAATTGGAAAATTCTGCCTACACCACCAATTTAACTCCTTGCACTCTCAAAATTAATTTTTTTTATTTTTTATTTTATAATTTTTATAATTCATTTATTATCCTCATTCCTAATTTTTCTCTCTCCTTACACCCAAAACTTAAAAAGCTTAACCCTAATTCTCTCTCACCATCACCTCCAACCGCCATCTTCTCTCACCTTCTTTCAGATTCTTCACCTTATGCCCTTCTGCTTCAAAATCATTGTAATGGAGTCATTCAAGTTTTGGGACATCAAGCACCAACTCAAATTGACTTTCATTGTGGCAATTATGCATCATCAAAAGCTTAACAAGAGGCTAATTGATGTGAAGAACCTCAATATCATCAAATTTACACATTCCAGACTTAATTCTTCAAGAACAGGGTAGCCAGAGAATCACCATGGCGAATTGAATAGAATCCAAAAACAAACTCTTGAGATTGGGCAAACAACCGAGCTCGGAATATTAAGAACATGGTATTGACTCAATAACAAATGAACAAGCGTTGTGCAAGGGAAAATACCACGAATTGAAACCCCACAAATGGTTTTTTCGAAGAACAGGGTGAGTTCTTGGACCTTGAGCTTCAAAACGATTGATACCCATGAATCGATGTGGATATTGCCGTAGTCTCGGTGAGAATCGGGACAGAAATGGTCGTGATAGTGGTGATGGTTGCGGCGGTGAGGCGAAGGGTGGTGGAGTGGCAGCGCCGGTAGTGAGCCGGTGAAGGTGGTGGTGGTGGGGAAAACTAGGGTTAGGGTTTTTAAGGTTTTGGGTGTAAAAAGAAAGAGGAGAAAAGTTAGAGTGGAGGATAATAAGGAATTGTATAAATTATAAAACTATAGAATAAAAAAATTAATTTTGAGAGTGTAAGGGGAAAGCTTAAACACATTTTATTTTATTAATCATTTTAACTAATTTTATTCACGCAATTTTAATTGAAATCTCTTCTCAAACACCTAATGCTGTCGCGGAAGCAAGAGTGTTGCAGATAAAGAAATTGATATATATTTTTTAAATTTAATATTTAAATTGGTATTTGTTCAAGATGGAATTCAGGCTGTGCGCGTAGGCAGTTCCTCGTTCAACAAACTGAAGTAATATATTGTGCCCCTTTAACAATCAATTTGGTTTTGTGAAGAATACTTTTAAGATGAATAGAGTTTATGACGTATGAATTCGAAAGAAACTTGGATTAGAATTTTGTGAATATATTCTTTGTTCTGAACTTTTCAGGGTTGTATTTGTATGTCCACTATCATACCTATACATTATTTGGCATAAATTAAATAAATACATTTATTTAGATAAGTACACTTATTTGAATCATATTATTTTTTTATTTTCTTACCCATCTTTTTATAAAAAATTAAAAAATATATTTATTTAGATTATTCCAAACGCCCTAGTTGGAGTATTTTATGTGGGCATCTCAATTCTTAATTTCTACTTGCATGAAATCTAAATTTCATAAACGGTCCTGAAAATTTTTTTGTTAACTAAAATTTATATCAAAATGAATTTAGTCAATTTCTTATAATAAACTCTTTTACTCAAATTTTAAAGGATAAATTCTGTCAACTATCAAATTTGTCACTCATCAAGTTTTTAATGAAATTTGAATTTTTAAAGGATAATTTCTGTTAGCTATCAAATTGTAGTTATAATCCAAACCAGCCGTGCTTCTGACCCCTAGCTGGGGGCACCCCCAGTGACCCCCCCCCAGTGCCACGTGTCGGCCTGGGGTTGGCTGGAAACAAAAAATAAATAAATAAATAGTTTTTTTTTTGGCCAATCCCGGACGACCCCAGCACCCCCAATGGGGCTCGAAGGCTTTATTCAATCCAAACTAACAAAGAAACTACAGAAAATTATAATTTTATACTTAAATCGAATTGAATAGAGTGCTTTGGTATATAGAACAATCACAGGATGGTATAAGTGTGGTGATGGATAACATACAATTAACTCATTTGGTGCAACAAATTCTTTTGTTGACATAAGTTTGAAGTATTGCTCAAGTGTAATATATCTTGAAAAACCTACATGATTTGTGATTCGAAACAGATTTAATTGTAACAATCTCCAAACAATCAAAATTAACAATCTAAATTATCTAGCACGTACGAAAGTGATTTAAATTGTTTTTTCACAATTAACAAATCGACACAAACGATTCTTACATGAAAAAAATCACAGTTGGAGTACCTCCAATTGTGATTAAAAAACCACAAGCGAAACGTCACTAATCAATTCATTATGAAAAATGAAAATACACAAGATTACCAAACAATTTACCCAAGAGTCTATAAAATTGTCTTTAACAACTTGTGTCTCTTTCACCACTGCCTTCGTCTCGGAACTGATTAGTCTGATGTTGAATCCACAACACTCATGCCGAATCCACGACAACGAGCCGCTTCAAATTCTGTCAAAGTCTTCATGCTCAAATCTTCAGAATCCACCGAACAAGAACTCTTTGATTTGAATGATCAAACAACCCTGATGCAAACATCTTAGATCATGAGATCAACTCACAAAGACATCAAAGGAAACAAGTAAAGAACCTCTAGAGAAAAACCCTAATCGTCAAGAATAAGATCTAGAAGCTATATAACCCTAAATTCTAACTTCCGTGTAGCATTATAGTGAACAAGTTTGCGAAGACTGCTCGAGCCATGGAATGGTCGCTCGAGCGGTGTGCCTCATACATGTGAAATCAAAACTGCCTTCCCTCGAGCGAACATCGAACTCTCCCAGCATTTTTGTAGACAGGTTGAACTTATGAGAGTAGAGATTCTGTGCTAGTCCATAATGAAATAGGTCACTCATTACAATTGGTAAAAGTGTTTGTTCACGCAATTGGCAATACAAGGGACCTAACAATCTCCCCTTTTGTCAATTCCCAGACAATACACCTCTAACATTTGAATCCTAATAAACTCAATATCTAGACACAAAACAAGCCAAACAAACAAAAAAATACTAAACCATTTTAAAACGCCACCTTGTGACCACCATGAATAAACTACCTACAAAGAAAATATCGTACATACTATCAAAAAACAATATAATCCCAACCATATTATCCCATAATAATCCAAACCCAAAAAATACCCCCTTTTTTTGTCCAGGAGAGGCAAAGGATACAGTCATGCGGGCCAAAAATGCACTACCGACATACTATTAAAATAAGAAAACAATATGCCCATCAAGTAAAAATAAGAACTGTCCAATGTAGAGAAACATGGATAAACAGTAAAACATCATGGATACGGTGGTGGTGGAGGAGGCTGCTGTTGTATCTGAAGAATGGAAAGAATCTGTGCAAGCTGGAGAGATGACTAGTCCATAGCATGCTCTATGCAACCAGAAGAAGCCTCTAATGCAGTGAGACAAGCATAAGTGGATGTCTCTAAGTCAATGAGATGTGCATCATATACATCCATCTTGGTGTCCAAGCGATCAAAACATGCAAACAAGGCCTGTTCTACCTGGCGAAGTTGTCCCCGAATAGTACAAACCAGAGGAGGCTGCTCCCTTTCACCAACAATTGCAACATCTAGCTTAGTTTCTTCATCCATTTGGTCCTCACCTGCACCAGAACCACCCATCCCTGACCAAGCCCCCTTAACATGAGACTGACTTTAGGACATCGTCTTTTTAGTGATAGGTTTGATTAGACACGCAAACTCACCATTGAAAGAAGAAGGAACAAACAAAGATAAGAGAATCCGATTAACAAGACATCCATATGGAAAACCTAATGATTTTTTTCCCTTCAAAAATCGAAACCATCTTTTTTACAATCTTTTTTGGGAGATTAATAGAAAGATGACGGTCTATACAATAGAGCACATAATCTTGGTCCTGTGAGATGTTAGAATTGTGGGTTGTGACATGAATGTTGGCACAAACAATGATGTTCAGAAGGTAAAAATGAGGAAGAAGTTCGTTTTGTTTAATAAGTGCCCTGGCAATCCAAGTCTGGGGTGCCACATATTTGAGAAGCCACCCTGTCAAAGTTAGCATTTCGGGAAGCAAGGAATGGGTAGTGACAATTAAGCACGGGGGCAATATCAAGGTAAGACCGAATGAACTCCCCGTCGACATGGAGTTCCTTGGAACGAACCAAGTTTTGAAAGAAGTAAAGACTGGATCAACAGAGTGAATACAATAGAATTCTTGGACCCAACTTAGATTTTATTGGCCTGAGAAGAGTAGGATGCAGTCACTTCCTAGTGCATCAAAGACAGAGCGAATAGAAATGGACTCAAAGGTGGAGGGTTGGACACTGCGCTCCAGATGAATGGTTCTAGACTCGTAGAAATCCCCGAAACAAGTTGGCTTTTCTTTAGATTGAAATTTATTAGTGTTATAGGAGGGTCAAGACACAATAGCCTTTCAGTGTTTAGAGGATTTAGCCATAACTAAACCCCAACAACACAAGTAAAACCACCAACCACCCCCAAAGACAACCCACCAAGTGAAAAGGCTTGAACCAATCAAGACACAATAGACCAACAACCCCAATATCAAACATAAAAAACAACCTCCATTTGTAAGCAAGAAAAGAGTTAGAGAGCATCAAGAAAATAATATCTTGAAACCCTCAAAAAAATAAACAAATAAGCAAATAACAGTCCTAGATGGCAAACTAAATATAAAAATTAACAACTAGAAACATAATAAATAAATAAATAACTATAGATGAACACTAACATGAGAAACCCTAGGTATGAGAAGAAAAAAAAAACATATATAGATAGGGGACTTACCAAATAGTGATGAAGATCACAAATCCAAGGGCTAAAACAAGAGAAATCAAGAGGCAATCGATCGAGCACAGCAATGGCAAGTGTTTGCCCTAGGAGAGAGAAGAGCCCTAGAGGATTTGGGGAAAAATGAACTGGAAAGAACAGGTTTAGCTATTTAAACCTGCACAAACCGCTTGAGCGACCACTTTGTCACTCGAGCGAAGTCACTGAAACGCAGGTATGTTGCTTGAGCCCAGAAAACGAGCTCTTAGCAGTTTGGTCCACCTACAAAAATACTGGATTGAGGCATTTACTGTTCAAGCATAAGAACCTTTACTCGAGCGATATATAAAAAAAATTCAAAAGGCTGGCAAGGGTCTCAAATACGACCTTCTAAGCATCCAAAACTACTTATACAACCAAGTATCACCTAAAACAAGAATAAATTAGGTCGATGGCAATGATGGGACACTGAGATGAGATAATCAACAGATCATGAAGCTCACAATCTTGCAAAATAGACAAGATGAACATGATATCATCAGTACAACAAATTTGGGATTTAAAGATGAAACAAATTTGTCCGAAATTATACACATTTCGTCACCCAAACTAATTACGATGAAAAGTTTTCGTCATCTGTTTTGTCACCAAAGCATTGTTGCTAACAGGTCTTGGAGGCGGAAAAATTAATTCATCATTGAAATGGATAAATTTGTGACGAATTTTTTTGTCTCTAACACACTCTATTGGGAACATATTTGTAAGTAATTAGTGACAAAATATTTTGTAAGAAATTAGAGACAAAAATATTTTGTCATAAATATAAAAAATAGAGACGAAATAATTTTGTCGCACTTAATATAAACGACGACGAAAAAAATTGTCAATGAAGCTAGCAATACAGACAAACAAATTCATCATTAAAAATGATGAAATAATGTCAAAAAAAATTTCACACAATGAGGGTAATAGTGACAAAATTTGACAATATTTTTCGTCATGACAAATTTATTTAGCGACGAAATAAAGAATTCATGACAAAATTAGTCATCCACCTAAGCCAAATAAGGGACAAAAAAAAAACATTTCTTAGGGATGAAAAATTTTGTCAGTAATTCCATAATTTTTTTTCCCACATTATATGCCTATTTTATCAAAATTTGAATTTTAGTTCAGCAAATATAATCATGTTCGTGTAGAAACCTGTTTAATATAATAATTCCATCACAATTTAACTTAACCTGTTATAAATCAACACAATTATGGATTAACAACATGAAAATATCCATTCATCAGTACAAATAATTTCATCATAATACAATAAAATAGTGCAATATTCACAAAATATCCAACAATTATAACTAATGCAATTCCACCAAACATCCAACAAGAACTAGTGCAACTCCACAAAGTATGTGTATCCTTATCAAACAAAATGAACATTCAAGCAAACTAGGTCATTGTTGTACGTCAAAAATGCCACCCCAATCCAATCTGCAAAACTAATTTAAAAGCTTTAGTAACTAATCAATTATACAAAAGATTAAAAATATTAGTAACTAATCAATTCACAGTTAGATCAATTATACAATTTATCTTTCTAACAGACTTTTTTCAAGATTATGGGAACTAAAAATTAATTTGAAAGCTAATTCACAGATGGTGCATTCCACTAATGTGCTGTAAGTTCATACAACTTATATTGGTCCCTCATAAGGTGTTTTTGTCGTTTCCTGTACAAATCCATGGCTGGGTGATAATTAAGCCTTTCGATGGCCTTTTTTGAAGCTTTGAGTATGGAGAAAAAAAATATTTTTTTACGCTACTTCACAATTTATATATCCCCTGCACAGGTCGTAAGTTTCTACAACTTATATTAGTCCCTCCCAAGGTGTTTGTATCGATTTCTATGCGCATTTGTGACTGTTTAACAACTTAGCATTCCAAGGGGCATTTTTTAATCGTAAGTACAAAATATATATATATATATATATATTTGTATCTAATACACAAACAGTGCATCCCTTGCATGTGTCGTAAGTTCCTACAAGTAACATTGGTCATTCCCGATGTGTTTGATCCAAATCATTAGAACTTTCGTGGCTATTTGATGATTTGCCCTCCAATGGCCTTCTTTCAATCCTAATTATTTAAAAGCTGATTTTCTAATCTAATTCACAAATAATGTATCTCGTGCATGTTCATCAATTTCTACAAGTTATATTGGCCACTCTTGTGGTGTCTGTGTTGGTTTTCATGCACATTCATGACTATTTCAAAAATTTTCCCTTTGTTGGCCATTTTTCAAGCCTAGGTATAGGGAAAAAAATATTTTTTAGTCTAATTCAAAAATGGTGCAACATGTGCATGTGCCATAAGCTCCCACAAGTTAAATTGGTCCCTCATAAGCTTTTTGTGTCAGTTTTCATGCACAAGTTATATTTGTCCCTTCCAATGTGTTTGTGTTGATTTCCATGCACATTCGCAGTTGTGTGATAATTTAGCCCTTCAATGGCCCTTTTTCAAACTTAAGTTTGGAGAAAAAACATTCTTTTAGCTAATTTACAAGTAATACATCATGTGCATGCACTATAAGTTTCTACAACTTATATTAGTCCATCTTGAAGTGTTTTTATTTGTACCAATGCACATTTGCTGCTAGCAAACAATTTGGCCATCTGACGATTTTTTTTATTCAAAGTTAAGTATGAAAAAAAAAATCATTTTTTTGTCTAATTCACAAACAATGGATCTCTTGCATGTGCCATAAGTTCCCACCAGTTATAATGGTCCCTCCCAAGTTGGTTATTCTTGTTTTCGGGAACTTCCATAGTTGTTTAACTATTTGGCCCTCCAATAGCCTTTTTTGAACTAGTTTCCACATTGGGTGTCTTATACATGTTTTCATTACTTTCTAATTCTTCAAGTATATATTCTTTTTATAAAATTTGTTATATTAAAGTCAATATACCTTACCAAGAAGTATGTCCACTTGGGGATGAGTCTCCCCCACTACTAAAGTGTCTAGTGAATCCTTTGCTCCTCAAAAAGTTGACGACATCTGCCATTATCTCCCTTTGCTTCTTCCCAGCCTCTTCAAGCTCTTCTATTTTATTTTTTTTGCATTTGTATATGTTCCTTCTGTGTCTCTATTTGCATCTCAAGGCGCTTCACGTAATCATTTGTTTCAGCAGATATGGTAGTGGTCCTCCTAATAGAGGATGAAGGTCTCATGCCAAGTCACTTCATGTAGCCAGACCTTGGCTTAGGACTTTGATTGATAGCTCTTTTGTAGTTAAAGGGATTGATCCCAGCTGAAACGGGTAATCAGCTTGTGTTTGTATCATATTTTCCTATCAAATATTTAAAAAATTAAATAATTATTAGTAAATTAAATAAGATTATAACAAATAGTATTCTAAAATTTTGTTAATAAAAATTGCAGTATATACTCACATAATTAGCTTGAGCTTTAGATGAGATCCACTCATGTGCTTCCTCATTATAGTGAGTTTCCTTGCAAAACTCTACTAGATCAAGTAACATCTTCTTTTCTTGTGCCTAATTTGATAGACCAAATATTCAATAAATAAAGCTAAGAATCTAATATAATTCTTAAAGCGCAAGGATACGTATCAGTTTTTCTACTCTAATAGGGATTGACCTAGAACCACACCTATGTTTTGCCTTCATCTTTTCTCTGTTCGCGATGTTGCCTTTTAATTGTTCCTGTAAGGAAGAATGACCAATATAACAATGAAATGTATCATTAGTAAGACAAATATGTTGGCTTTTGATTGTTCCTGTAAGGAAGAATGACCAATATAACAATGAAATGTATCATTAGTAAGAAAATTTTAATGCTTAATAATAAAGTAACATATAAAAATGTTAGGGCAAGTTACATGGAAACCAATACAAGTTCAAATTGCAAAGTATTCCAGAAAGCAAAAATACCACAACCACAATACACAAAATTATGTTGAACACCTAGATAAGGCAGATTTGACACATAATTAGTAATAAGAAATTTACACAATCAACTGAGATTTGAAAATTGATGCAAGCCAATTATCACATAATATGTTGCTTCAAACTCAATAATCTTCTAAGTGACTTCTTACATCTCAGTTTATAAAACCTACAAGAGAATAATAGAAACCAAAATCCCTATGCTGATTGGCCCACCATATGTGTGGCTATAAACTGAATTTGTTCCTAGTTTTCTAAACTGTAGATTCATTGGGAATCTACATGCTAGGCCACCAGTTATGTTCCTAGAATGAATTACATTATTCCTCTCTATCCTTTTCCTACATATCTTTTCAACTTAAAAGATATTTCAAATTATTTACTAGTATCATTCAATTCTTTGAAAAATATATTAGAGGACTTGTTGAGATTTCATTATAAGATGGTTTTTCTAGGTAAAAAAAGAATAACAAGAAATTAAGACTTCATTGGGATTATAGAATTTTGAAAATGCATAATTTGAAGCCAAGCCTATAGGATAAAGCACACAAGTTCAGCATCATGACCATTTCATTGCAAACTTGGCATAAGTTTATTAAAGCAATTTTAGATAGCCACTAATCTAATAGATTCATTATTACCGTTCACACTTCTCATACATGTGCCAAGTACCATTCATTTTTCCTTGTTTCATCTTGACAAAATGTGGAATTTAGTCTATCAACGTTGTTTCCCACCTAGGAAACATATTGAAGTTCAAATACCATGTAATTGGGCTGATGTCCAAGCGTATAAGCTAGTTGGTACTTGGTAGACATCCCAACAAAGAACTTTCAAAATCCAAAAAGAAATAAACCAAAAGGAATGAAAACAATTTGGAGGAACTAATCTCAAATAAGCAATTTACACCATTCACAAACAGGGGGCATATAAGCATGGGAAAAATAGATTGTGAAAAAATTCATTTATATTTCACAATATATGGAACAATTACTAATACTAAGCTCATAACCCTTTCTTTCTTCCACAACTCTATCAAATCTCAAGTTCTGTCTCAATACCCTATATTAGTTACTTAGCTAGTTGCTTACCATTATCATGAAACTTCAGATCAAACCCAAGAACAAACAAGAAGTAGTAAAGGCACATACCAGGCCAAATACTCTACAGTAGTTGTACTCGATTGACTATCCTAACTCAAAGCATGCACTTTATAGTTCAAAGCAAAAGTTTTCTAAATAAATACAATCACAGAAACTAAAGTCCTAGTTCTTTATTCTAAGATGTGAAAGGTGCACTTTAAGGAACCATAAATTAATCTCCTATTATGTGAGCCTTCCAATCCATGTTTACTAGTTTCCCTATTTCATTTTCCACTTATTTGGTGTTTATTATGTTCCACTTAAATGCCTAGAAGATAAATCTTTCTAGTTTTTTTGGAATCTCTCCATATTCTAATCAAACTCTCTCTTCGCCCATATAATAATATAGACAAAAATGTTACCGGAAATTCTTTAGTGTCCCACTTTTTATCAATAAGATCTATCCGCTTGGAAGAATCGACATCCTTCAGTGGGTGGTTTCTTGTGTACTCCTCCCTTTTAGCATCCTTCAGCTCCATGAATTGTTTGTGTAGACTATAGGTATGGTTACTTAATCTTCGACCAAAATTTGTGTTCACTGCCTTTTCTATATCAACAGGGTCTCCTTGTAAATCAAATTGATCCTACAAAAAATAGATAAGTCATAGATAATTCCTAAAAAAAAAAAAATTACGATTAATAATAAAGAGATTCCAATCTATTATAAAGATGATTAAAATGTCCTATAATAGAGTAGACAATATACATTCAAGCGTTAAAACATCGCCCTCTTAACAAAGGCATCAACATACTTCCACCTGCAAACACTTGGATCTGGTAAACGTGTTAGCATTTCTATACCAATCTTTGAGGCTAGTTTTGAGGCATAGTCCCCTACTGGTGCACAAAATTTCGGAAGGATAGGGACATTAAGCTTTCCATCTCTATCAACAAGGCCTTGAACCTCTTTTCCTTGAGTTGGGCCACGAACATGCTTAACAGCTAATATTGTGAAGCCATAATATTGAATTAGTTAGTATGCGAACGAATTTAATTAAGATCTCAAATCAATGTAAATAAAGAGTGTGTCTTACCAATAGTACTACCAGTAGTCACCTCAAGTTGGGGCTCCACATTGAGAGGTGGTGAGAGATGGCTACCCACCTCTAGATGTGAAGAGGTATCCCCCTTTTCTGGTGCATGGGTCGATGCCTCAAGATGAGATTGTGAACGGGCTCTCAATGGCATCTCTAACAGCTGAATAACATAATAAAATATGAATATATATGTACAACGATATACATATATATGTGTGTATGAATTGAAAGTAACAAGAAAGAATATATTTCACAATGCATAAATGTATAGTACCTTATGCTCAAAAGAATCATAAGATTCAGTGTCACTACCATCTTCAGCCTCTGACGGTTGATAATCATTATTATTTTCCTCAATTTGTATTTTTTTTTCCTTTCTCAATTTCATATGTTGAACTGTAGCCTTCAAACAAGTTGTTATATTTTTCACTCCCAGAGCATTTATTCTCTCACAGTTTTTATTAATTGTCTTAATTCTTTCTTTCTCATAGTTCATTACCTTCTTAGTTGCGATACTTGATTTGGTCAACTTTTTTTTGTAGTGTCCATTTTGCGCAACTATAAAGCATAATTGAACATTTTTTGGGTAGATAAGCATAGTTGAACGTTAGATGTAAAGAAAAGATAATTATATATTTCTATACATAAAGCAACAATCTCAGCAAGTGGATATGTCATATAGGCTCTAAATCATTGAAATATGGCTAGAGTGAGATGGATGACTTTTCTTTTACCTCTCATATATCATAAAACAAATTAATTATAAAGCCATCATACACATGATATGGCCAATCAACAATAAACCTACATAAGAGTGGATGAACCCCACAACTAAAATTTAACTACATTAATTAAGAACAATGTTCATATAGAAAGTGCAAAATAAAAACTACAAAACCTAGTCCACATTAAGATCCATATCATAATCCACATCAGGTTCATCACACTCTTCATTTTGTTTGTTATCTCTATTCTTTATTATTATTTCATCAGATGACCTAACCCTTATAACAACTTCCACTTCAACACCATCTCTATAACATTGAACATTAGGGTCGATGTTAATTGGAACAACATCAATAATATTTTCTTGTTGGAACACATCTTTTTCTTCTAGTTGATCCAATGGTTCTCCATCACCCACCTTTGGTGTAACAAAGACCCCGCTATGTTGCACTCGTTGAACGACTTTCCATGGTTGACCCCATGGTGGCAAATTATAAGGAATGAGTACTACAGGCCACAAACTATATGAATTGATCATGTTCTCAAAAGGGTTGAACCCATCAACAGCCAATCCTAGCCTCAGATTTTGAGGCTCCAGGGAAAACTTAGGATATTGCACATCAAATTCCTTCCACTCATCACTATCGGCGAGATGCCTCAATACTCTGTCATCTACACATTTGTCCTTGTGCCATCTCATGTCTTCAGCAATCCTTCCTTGACATGTACAATCTTTTCAACCTTGGTGTCAATGGGAAGTACCGCAACACCTTAAGGGGAATCTTCTGACCCCTATCATGATTGATCTTGTATTTGGATGCCTTACCTTTTGGTCATTTATCCAACCTTGCATTTTCCTTCCAAAAGAGTACACAATCATTTATACAAGCATCAATTAACTCGTATGACAAGCCCAAATCACGAAGTATTTCTTAGCTTCATAAAATGACTTTGGAGCCAAATTATCTTTCGGTAAAAGTTTTGTTAAAAACTCCAACAATGTGTCAACTAACTTATTACTCCAATGGTTTGTTACCTTCATATTAAGCAGCTCAATGACAAACTTCAACAGAGTGTAATTTGTGCAACCTAAGTACACCTCACATTTGGCATCATCCAATAGTTTATCAAACGTCTGTACTTCCTCATTCTGGGGTGCATCGTTTGGTTCTCCTCTTATTCAATCTTCCACTAAGGTATCAATACCCCCTAAAACCTGATCTTCATCAATTGCCATTTCATGGTGAGCCTTATTTGATACACGGGGTTCCCTATGCTCATGCCAAATATTGTACATTTCCATAATCCCATATTGAAGCAAATGAATTTGCACATTTCAAAGATTTTAGGAATAATAGTTCACATAGTTCAGACATGGGCACAAAATTTTACCTTCGTGGTCAACAAATGCCATTGCAAATTTAATAAATGATGTCACCCCATCAATATATGGTTGACTCATCCTTCCATCAAGCGTCTTACCCAATGCAATCCAACTCTTGTCCATGTCTAATTAGAGATGAAAGATCAAGATTTTTAATTTGTCTATGTCATGAAATGCATCATGTGTACTATTAACCTATTCCATTTAGGAATGCACAATATGTATCATACAAAGAAAATCATATGACTTCATCAATCTCTAATAAAAATCCAGAGTATCTCTCCTTAGTTCTCCAAGTATATAACATAGATTGAGATAGAACAGAAAACACTATATGTGTAGATGTCCCCGAACGTCCCGGGACAAATCCCGTTTTGTTCATTGGGCTCACTACAGCTCAGACTCAAATGTCACGATTCTGAATCTAATCTCGCAAAGTGCAATGCAAGATCGATAAATCACCAAAGAGTCCAAATCCGGCAAATTGTTTTGAAAAATTGATTTTTAAAAAGAAGTGCCAAACATGGACTGCTTTGCCAGATACAGAGTCACCACCTAAATATTTTATTTTGGGAGAATTTAGGAAGCCCTGACTCGTGCCTAAGGCCACGTGTCCGTCATCACCAAAGTTGCCTCGGCTCAGGAACTTGGGTACGATTGAGGAAGGTCATGCAATGAGCACCCCCGCTCGCCCGATCAAAGATCGGCCACTACTAAACATGATATCTTGTTTTTGAAAACACATGCATTCTTATTCCAGTTTATTAGCCTAGAATTACTATGTGATGCGCACAGCGAAACAAGTATAGACTAGATCGCCTGAGTTGGAATAAAACATTTCATATTTGTTTGTTTGAAAATGGTTTGATGGTACTACTCGCAAGTAGGCTAAGACGTGGATTTTGCCACCCTCAAGTGGGCTTAGAAAACATGGTGATTTGTCACTCTCAAGTGGGCTTAAAACTCGCAATCAATGAATTGTTCCAATTCAAGCAATCCAACCTTCACCCATAGGCATTCAGGAAGTTATATCACATAGCAATTAGCCTCATGGCAAGCATGCTATCATGGCAATCACTCACACACATGCAAGGATGCTAAAGCATAAACACTTACTGAGTACTCCGAGCCAAAACAGAAACTAGTTAGCAATCAATGCATGATCCTAGTTCATGTTAAGAATGCCTAATGCAACACATACAAAATGCAACTAAGATAGGCTCGGCCATTCTAAAATGGCATATGAGATGCTATAGATAACATGTATTCAATTCAGAATTGAAATACAATGCAGTTAGTATGATGCGCCGAGCCCGGTGCATGCAAGACAAATGAATGAATGCGAACATGTGAAGCATAAGGATGCTAATTGAAACATGCCCTAAAACTAACCATCGTAAGCTGGTAAATAAAATGGAGAAAGACGTGGGGTTGGAAGACATGCATCACACACACGCACACTTATTACAACAGTTGGCCCTCTCGACGGAGGGTCCAAATAAATAATACAACACCAACTAGCTAATCTAAGCTAATCTAATTAAGTTAGTTATTACACAATCAAAATGAATAATCAATTACAGTTAATTATTACACAACTCTAATTAATTAGCAAATTAACTAAGTAAGCAATTAAACTAGCATGCAAACTACATGAATGTGGACTGCCTTAGCTCTGCCTTAAATGATAAAGGATGCATACATGCTCGAGTCGCCTTGTCGGGAAATTCAATGCGATGCCCCGGCTTGCCTTTGTTTGCAATTGATTTCAGAAATTTGCACAAAGCTCCAGAGAGATGAAACTCTACCTCAGGAATCTGTGGGAGGGCTAACAACCAGCTGTTGGACTTGGAGACCACCTGCCGACCACTTTTGTGGTGAAAAACCAGAAAAAGTGGTCGGCCAGCCACAAAACCTGGTCGGCCGACCAGTTTCCTCTCCTGGATTCTGGTTTTCTGCGACAAAGGGAAAGAGAGAGGCGCGACAAAGTGTTTGCAACATATGTGTGCATGACCACTCTCCCCGTCATTGCATAAGCTCTAGGGAGTGTAGTCCTCGATCTTTGGGCCACCAATCACGCATTTGGATGCATGATGACCGAGGAGCCAAATTGCACGACTCAATGTGAAATGAATGCACACACAAGCACCTAAAGCCAACAACTCTGTCATGGATGGTCAAGAGTGTTGGTGACCGGGAATCGAGGCACGTTTCATCACTTTGAGTACGAAACATCCCTTGTTTCCTGTGTTTGGACTAACTCCTATTCCAAACACAATGCAACGAACATGGCATGCACAATGCGACTTTAAGTATGCAACCTAAATGCTATGCAACTAAGTGATGCAAACATGCAAAGGATGACATGCAAACATGTAACTAGCATACACAATGCTATGAACTAACATACACAATGAAATGAACAAGGCATACACAATGCAATGATCAATCATGCAACAATGTGGCATACTCAATGCTATGGAATACAATGGCATACTCATTGCAAAAATGGACTTAAACCAAAATGAATGGGCCTCAGCCACACCCAAATCAGTGGCCAATGATGATGAAATCAAGGCACCAAAACATATGCAAGCATGCAAGAAGCAAAGGGCCCAAAGCCTAGGGCACAAGATACAACTGTATGAAAACATGGGAAGGATGGAATATGGCATACAACAACACATGTTCCAACTCTGAAATGACATACAAAATGGTCCCAAATCATGCAAACAACTGGTGTTATGCATGTTGAATGGCTTAAATACCGAAACTGGTGAAGTGCATTACACTAGAGGTATGCAAAGCAATGCCCAAATGAACAAACCAACCCCAAACAGTCCCTATGCAGGCCCGAAACAGTGGCAAAATGGACTAAGATGATGGCTTGAAATATACAAAAATGGAGCTCATGCAATGGCCCATAAATGAGGAATACAAACACAACTCTCAAATGCATTTAAAGAGTGGAAAACATGGGAACATGGCATAAGTATAGGCTCTGAAATAACATACTCAATGATGCCAAGACATGGAAACACCTCAAGTTAAGCATGCAAGGGGCTCCAAAACTCAAGGCTAGGCAAGGATATTACACTACAAGTATGCAAGGCAAGCATCATTCTACCAAGAGGCCTCAAAACAGAGCTAATGCAGCCCAAAATATGAACAAAATCATATTGAAGTATGGCCAAAATATGCTAGAATCAATGGCCAAAACAACATGCAATGTAAGCTAGTGAGCATGGTTTACACTACAAGCATGTGAAGCATTCAAGAGGCCACTAAACCAGCCAAAGACAGAGCTATGATATGCCAAATAATGACCAAAAATCCACTAAAATATGACCAATACATGCAAGAATGACATGCTCTTTTGATAAGCTATGAAGAGGATTATTCTACACATGCAAGAGGCAAACATGAGGTGACCAAACCAGCCCTAGACAGAGTCTAGGCAAGTCCTCAAAGTCACTGAAAATGGCCTGAAACAAGGCTAGGAAGTATGAAAATATAGACTCCTTGGAAAGGCCAAATATGCAAACAAACAAGGCCAAAAGAGAGAGGGTCACCCCTCTCTGATTTTGGCCCTCAAAACAGCATGCCAACCACTGAAAATCCATTGGATTTCAGTGGCTAAAAGGCCAAGCAAAGGCCAACACAAAGGCCTTAAGGCATGGCTCAGAACAAGACTAAATGAAGCATGCAAGAGGGTAAATAACCTCCAACAGGAAAATTGCCTTAAACAAACATGAATAATGCTTAAAAATAAAGCTTTCTTTTAGTTGACAACAAACCTCAAATAAGCATGCAAATGAGGCTAAGAGAAGGATCAAAATAATGCTTAAAAAGGGAGAAAATGAGTTACCCTTGAAGCTCAACAAAGACAGCAACTTCTGGACCAAAAAATAGCTCCTTAACCTATGAAAATGACCTCCAAGAACCTTACGTTGATGGTGGAAGTGTTAGGCTATGAGGTGTGGTGCAAAAGGGTCAAGAACAATATACTTCCTAAGCCTAAATATAGAGACAAAGAGAGAGATATGTGTATGTGCCTTAACCAAAATCTAAACCCTCACCAAAGAGGGGGAGGCCTTCCTCTATAGACAAAGGAGGCCAAAGCTTCTCAAAGAAGCTAAAAAACAAGGCCAAAGATCCTCCATACACGTGTATGGAGGATGTAGTCTTTGCCTTCCAGCGGGCACAGGTGGTAACAACTCACAGAGACAAAACTGAAGGGAGCAGGCCGACCAGTTAAGGTGGTCGGCCGACCACTTTCCCTGGTCGGCCGACCAGGGTGAGTGGTCTCCCTCATGGAAAAGTGGTCGGCCAGCCTATTTGATGGTCTCCCAACTGAATGCAAGCTAGTGGTATGGTGCGAGACCAGTAAATGTGGCTCAAAAATCAAGGAGACCAATTTCCCGACAAGAAAATCAGCTGGCGGAGAGAGAAGTGGTCTCTAAGAGAAAAGGTGATCTCCCACCCTTGTACCACCTCCCAAACAAGGAAAACAAGGTCCATGCCAAAAATGAACCAACACGGATGCAAAACGAGAGTTCGGAGGGCAAAGCGCGCGGCTAGGTGCCCTGAAAACTGGCTGTTGAGCACCAAAAGTGGCGTGCGACCACAAAAGTGGTCTCCCGGGCCACAGTGTTCCTCTAAACAGAGGAAACATGGTATGCTCCAAAAATCAGGGCAAAAGGAGAATGTTAAGCAGTCCCGAGCCGAGGCACACGGCCGACGGCCTCGAAAATCGGAAACTAGTCTCCAAATAGGAATAGTGGCCTACGACCACGAAAAGTAGTCTGCGACCACTGAGAGATGGTCTACAAGCCCTCTCCCTCCCTTCGGGAAGAGAAAACAAGACCTAGCCTGCAAACCGAGTCAAAACACAAAAAGTTCCGAGGCTCGGAGGCAAGGTTTTCAGCCGAGAACTCCGAAACCTCTGGACAAGCACAACATGCACCATCATCGAGCGCTCAGTCGATGATGTCTGAGTCTTAAGGTCGGTCAAAAATGGGGTGTCTACAATATGTAACGAAAACTATATGTATAGACAACAAAACATGCTACCAACTTTTTTTTATAAAAAAGATTCAAATTAGAATTTACATATTAGTAGGCAAGTCACACATGCATGGTATGACTTAAATTTGGAAGAAACCCCAATTGGCTTACAACTTTTAACAAACACCTCAGATGCACACAATCAAAGGGAACATTCTTGGCTTAAGAGAGAGAAGGAAAGAGGGTTTGTTTGTGTGCCTAGGGGGGAAATAGAACTATTCCATCCAAGAAAAAAAATTACTTAATGCAATGATACAAGATAAAGAATAAGAACAATTCACATCACACCCAAAAGTAGCAAATATAAGAAGACACCCAAACCGGCCATTATTATTCTTCTATATCTCCCTCTTTGCAAACACCCATTGCAATTATAATTCCTACATTGCAGAAGAATACCATAAACCTAGTAAGTTCATTGAATGAGATAAAAAATAACTAACTCCAATTCCCATTCGTCCAAAAAAAAAAAGTAAATAAATAAGGATAGAGAAACAACAGCAAATAAGAACGATAAATAGTGACAGGGAGAGAGTATAAAACTAACCTATGAGTTTCTTTCTTTTATTTTTTTGTATGCGACTTCACTTTTACTTGTATTTTAACTAGGGAGCTTCGTGATTTACATGTTGAAAGCTATCCAAAAATTGGATCTTTAAATTATCATGAAATCTAGAAATGGTTTGCTTTGAAATTTGTTCTTAGATTTTATTTTATTCATAATGAGAAATCAATAGCTTAGTTTATTTAACAGAGAACATAGAAAATCCAAGAACTGCAGACCCATTAGAACAACATACTAATAATGAAAACAAAATGAAAATGTCAGAGAAAAAAAATTAAATGCTACAAAGGGTTCATTATAGCAATCCGGGCTTAGACCTGGTCCATTTATTGCTTATGAATCCAGGAAACCATATTCATGATGGTCGTTCTTTTCTCTTCGTATTTGGTTTTGGCTTAGGGGGTCGACACCTCCCTTGTTAGGGTCAACGCTGCCTTCTTATCTTTGTTTTGTTAAGCTCCAAGGTTGACACCAGTGTTGGAAGGGTGGACACCATCTTGCTGCTATGTTCTTGGAATAGCTACTAAAATTTAAGGTCAACACCAGCCTTAGTGGTGTTGACACTTGTCTCTTGTTATTGGCCTTAAGGGTCGACAACAGTCTGGGAAGGGTCAACCCTTGTATACAACAAAATCTGGGTTTGGTTGCCGAAATTTAGTGTCGACACCTCTGGTCCAAGGGTCGACGCCTTGTCTGCTGCAAGCATTGTCATTTCCTCCTGAAAGGTTGACACCACCTACACAAGGGTCAACCCCTGCGAGTTTTTTTTTTTTTTTTTTTTTCAGATTTTAGTTCGGTTTTGGGCCCTACTTCTTGGGGATTTTGATTTGTTCTTTTGGGTTGACTTTGGGACCTTATTCCACTTTAACCTAGCACTATAAATAGGGCCCTCACTTACCCTTTTCTTCACTTTTTCTTTTATTTTCCCTCTCTAAACTGTGAGTCCCTCTTTTCTCTCTCTAACTCACTTTTTCGCTCAAAGATCTTTAGATCTACTCACTTGGAAGCATCTCCTCACCTTGCTCCTTTGAGATTAAGTGTAGAGCTTATTGAGGGCTTCATTTTAATCGGAGCAAATCATCATTTCGTCTCCGTCGACTTTTTGGGCTTTCTTCCTTCTTCCTCTTCTAAGTTTGAGGTAAGGATTCTCCGCACCATCTTATGAATTTTAACTTAGCTATTTGTTATTTTTAAAACAATAGTGTTTTTGGAGATTTTAGACAAATCTAGGATTTTGGTTGGAAATCAAAAAGTGGGGTTTTCAAATGGTTTGTTGGAAATGCTTGTAGAAAGGTGTTTATTGTTGATCTATGATGAAGTGATGGGTTTTCACCTTTGGAAATGATTTGTAAAGAAAAAGGAAATTTTGCCCTAGAAATATCAAATGTTGATCTTGTAAAGATAATGGAAATGATGTTGGGTTTTAGGTAATTGAAATGATATCTTTCCTTACTCAAAATTGATTTTGAAAGAAAACAAAGTTTTTCTCTAAAACCATGGGTTTGGCATGTGTTGGAAAAATATTGAAGAATGATGTTGGTTTTGTAATATCACTCACATCTTGATGATGGTGGAGTTGGATATGTTATATTACTCACATCTTGGAAATGATAATAATGTATACTGTTATTGAAATTTTTTATTTATTAGAGATATCTGTTTTGGGCTATCAGTGGAGGATATCTATGATTGTTCTATTTATCCGCCCTAGTACTTCACCTTGGGGAGCACCGGCTCTTTTTGCCAAAAAAGAAGATGGCGCGTTGCAACTTTGTATCGATTACTGGAAGTTGAACTGGGCAACTAACAAGTACCCAATGCCTTGTATAGATGATTTGTTTGATCAGCTGAAGGAGTCTTGTTGCTTTTCTAAGATAGACCTGAGATCGGCTTATTACTAGTTGAGAGTAAGGGTAGAGGATATCTAGAAAATGGCATTTCGTATGCAGTATGGCCATTATGAGTTTCTAGTGATGCCCTTTGGGCTAACAAATGCACTAGCCATGTTTATGGATTTGATGAACTAGATCTTCCGTGAGTTCCTAGACCATTTTGTGGTTATCTTTGTTGATGACATCTTGATTTACTCACCCTCTGAGGAGGAGCACGACGAACACTTGCGAGTGGTGCTTGAATTGTTTAGAGCCCACAAATTGTATGCTAAGTTTGGGAAATATGAATTCTAGTTGAGAGAGTTTATGTTCTTAGGCCATGTGGTATCCGGGGAAGGGATGCCTGTAGATTCATTCAAGATAGAGGCAGTGCAAGATTGGGAATAACCTAATAATGCTTTTGAGATCCATAGTTTCTAGGGGTTGGCTTGGTATCACCGTCAGTTTGTGAAAGATTTCTCTAGATTAGCTTCACCGTTAACTAGATTGACAAGGAAAGGAATTAAGTTTGTGTGAAGTGAAACTTGTGAGAAGTTTTTTCAAGAGCTTAAGGTTAGACTTACCACTGCTCTAATATTGATTATTCCGGAGAGAGGCTGTAGACACCCCATTTTTGACCGACCTTAAGACTCAGACGTCACTGATTGAGCGCTTAGTGATGTTGCATAATGTGCTCGTTCAGAAGTTTCAGAGTTGCGGCCGTGAGCCCTGCCTCCGGACTTCCGAACCCTCTTTTATGCTTTGCCTCGGTTTGCGAACCAGGCTCGATTTTCTTTGTTTCTTTTCCTGAGGGGAGGGAGAGGTCCCGTAGACCATCTCTAAGTGGCCGTGGGCTACATTTGGTGGCCGTAGGCCATTTTTCCCATTTCGGAGTCCGGTTTCCGGTTTTCGGAGCCGTCAGGCCGTGTGCCTCGGTTCGGGACCGCCTAACCATCTCCGTTTGCTCTGATTTTTGGCATACTTCCTATTTTCTCCCTTTTGAGGGACACTGGGGTCTGAGAAACCCACTTCGTGGCTGAATGCCACTTTCGGTGCTTAACAGCCCATTTTCGGGACCCCGAACTGCGTGTTTTGGCCCCCGAACATTCATTTTGCAACGGTTTTCGTTCATTTTTGGCAAGTACCTCTGTTTTATCACTAAGAAGGTCACTGAAGGGTGGGAGGCCAGTAATTGTTGCAGCAACCAGTTATACATCCTCCGACGCCCTCCGGCGCCCGTTTTTCGCACTTCCGGGCTAATGTTGAACACCTTGGGGTCACATTCTTGAAGTTTGAACCACATATTTGTGATGTACACACTTGGGAGGACCCTAAAAAATGGTGGCTGGCCAGTAATTCAATTTGACCCTTTTGAACCCCTCCTTCCAGGCTAATGTTGAACACCTTGGGGCCATTTTCTTCAAACCCAAACCACATATTTGTGATGTACACACTTGGGAGAACACTAAAAAATGGTGGCCGACCAGTAATTCCATTTGACCCTTTTGAACCCCTCTTTTCCGGGCTAATGTTGAACCCCTTGGACCCACATTCTTGAACTTTGAACCACATATTTGTGATGTACACACATGGGAGGACCCTAAAAAATGGTGGCCGGCCACTAAATCTGCTTGACCCTTTTGACCCCTAACCGGCCGGCTAGGGGGTGTGGCCGGCCGGCCACCTACAGCAAAAGTAACTAGCCGGCCGAGTTCCTTGCACTGTTCACTTTACAGCTGTATAGCTTTATCCCCCAGAAAATATCAATATCCGGGGGATATTTTGTGGGGGAAAGTTGCCCTCCTTTTCCCCCACCTTTACACCCCCTTTTTGGCCCTTATAACCAGCAAGCTATATCACATTCAAGGGTTGGAAAATTTGTTCTTCAAGTCTCAAGAGCCATATCTCCCTCCATCCTTCTCATTTTCCGAAAAAACCTTAAGTCCTATACCTTGTGTTCTTCATCACCACCAAGCTCTACCATCACCACTTCATTTCCAGCAACAAGGAGAGCTTCTCAAAGGCTAAAGGAGCTGCAAATTGGTCCAAGAAGCAACAAAAGCTTTGGTCTTCAAGGGTAAGTGACATTTCTCCTCTTTTGACCCTTTTTCTTGATCCATTTGTAAGCCCTATATTCTTTTCGTTTCAAGCTCCGGCCCTAACTGAAAGCGGCCCTCTTTTGAGCTCATCTTCACTTTTCATTAAGGGCTCAACCCTGTTTGAGCCCTCCATGATGCACTTGCTTCATTGATCCTCTTATATGTCATAACCTTGCATGCTATTTTTGGCCCATGAGTAATCTGTTTTTGAGCATGTTGTAAACTTATATTAGGCTTATTTTGAGCCCCTCTTCAACATTGAAGAAGGGCTCAACACCATTTGGGACTTCCATGTTGTACTTACCTTTATACTCCCCTTTTGGTCCTATTTTTGCATGCAATGGCAGCCTACCATGCTTTTGTTTTTGGCCATTTTACAGTTCTGAAAAAGTGCTTATTTTGGTCCATTCTTCATGTTTCATTTAGGTCCTTTCATGGTTTGGGACCTCCATATGCCACTTCATGTTATATCTCTCTTTTATTCCCCATTCTTGCATGTTTTGTTAGCCTACCATGCTTTTGTTTTTGGCCATTTTACAGGCCTAGAGATGGCCTTAGTTTGGCCTATACTTCATGTTTCATTAACATTTTTTTTCTGTTTGGTGATTATTTTGTATACTTCATGTTATAGCACCTTTTGAGCCTCAATCTTGTGCCCTTTTTTTAGCATGTTTGTATATTGATTTGAGGTTTTCCATATACTGTAAACATTCATATTTTTGGTCCCTCTTCAATATTGTAGAAGGAAATTTTTCAGTTTGGATTTTTCTTATATCACTTGCTTCATTACCCCTCTCTTGGCCCCTATTCTTGCATGCCATTTTTTCCCTACCTATGCTTGCTGTTTGGCCATGTTTATAACTGTGAAAGTGCCCTTTTTGGGACTGCCTAGCTTCTGTCTTTGCATTACATGTCCATATTGTGCATGTTTGGCATAGCTATAGGCCATTTTGGGTGCCTAAATTCGCATTTCGGGACAATTTCATGCATTTAGTGTCATTTCGCCTCATTTCGGGACTGCTTTCCCCCATATTTTAGTGCTGAAATTCTATTAGAATGATTGCTTTCCATTTCATGTCATCACATCGCATTCTATCATCGCCTCGGTTTGCGTGCCCGTGTGCACGCATTTCGAGGCACTTCATTTTCATCTACCGGCATCCTATGTGAGTGTGGCTGAGGCTCTCTCATGTTGGTATAAGCCCATATCACATTTCCATGCCATTGCATTGCATATGCCATTGCCTCGGTTTGCGTGCCCGTGTGCACGCATTTCGAGGCACTTCATTTTCATCTATCGGCCTCTTATGTGAGTGTGGCTGAGGCTCTCTCATGTTAGTATAAGTCCATGTTGCATCCCATATCACATTTCCATGCCATTGCATTGCATATGCCATTGCCTCGGTTTGCGTGCCCGTGTGCACGCATTTCGAGGCACTTCATTTTCATCTATCGGCCTCTTATGTGAGTGTGGCTGAGGCTCTCTCATGTTAGTATAAGTCCATGTTGCATTCTATATGCCATTGTCTCGGTTTGCGTGCCCGTGTGCACGCATTTCGAGACACTTCATTTTCATTCATCGGCCTCTTATGTGAGTGTGGCTAAGGCTCTCTCATGTTAGTGTAAGTCCATGTTGCATTCTATATGCCATTCCATGCCATTTGCATTGCGTATGCCATTGTCTCGGTTTGCGTGCCCGTGTGCACGCATTTCGAGGCACTTCATTTTCATTCATCGGCCTCTTATGTGAGTGTGGCTGAGGCTCTCTCATGTTAGTATAAGTCCATGTCGCATTCTATATGCCATTTCTATGCCATTGCATTGCGTATACCATTGCCTCGGTTTGCGTGCCCGTGTGCACGTATTTCGAGGCACTTCATTTTCATCCATCGGCATCCTATGTGAGTGTGGCTGAGGCTCTCCCATATTGGTATAAGCCCATATCATATTTCCATGTCATTTACATTGCATATGCCATTGCCTCGGTTTGCGTGCCCGTGTGCACGCATTTCGAGGCATCTCTTTTTTACAGCATAGTGCATACTAGGTTGTATCTTAGATCGCATTCTGTCATTTTCTCAGTTTGCGTGCCTGTGTGCACGCATTTCGAGACATCTCATTTTCATAGCATAGTGCATTCTAGGTTGTATCTTAGTTGCATTCATGCATATCATGCATATTGCATCGTGTTCGGGATAGGAGTTAGCCTGGGCACGGGAAACGAGATGCGTTTCGTACTCCGAGTGACGGAACGCGTCTCAATTCCCCAGTCACCGACACTCCGGATTATCCATGATGGAGTTAGGTTTTAGCTGTGTTTTTATGTGCATTCATCCTATATTGAATTGTGCATTTCGACTCCTCGGCCATCATGCCTCGGTATGCGTGATTGGTGGCACGAGGATCGAGGCATGCATATATTTAAGAAATACATTGCTATGCCCCTTTCCTGCTCTCTGTTGCAGTAAAATGAAGAATCAGCAACTTTTCGGAGCTCGGCACGCTTTCCAAGAATAACTGCTAAACAGAGGCTAATTGGGGCATCCCGGTGGATTTCCGCGCGAGACAACCCGGACATGCATCATCCATCAGAAGCAAGGCAGTCCCTGGCTTGCATGCCAGTTTTATTAAGCTTTCTTAGTTAATTCATTAATTAATTAGGAATTTGTATATTATTCGGACTGTAATATTCGGGACTGTACTATTCTTTCATTTGGGACTGTATATTTATTCGGACCCTCTGCGCGAGGGCACAACTGTAATAAGTGTGCGTGTGTGTGTTGTATGTCTTCCAACCCCACGTCTTTCTCCCTTTTATTTATCCGCTTTTGATGGTTAGATTAGGGCATGTTTAAATTAGCAAACAGTATGACAGCATGTTTGCATCATTCATCTGTATTGCATGCACCGGGCTCGGCGCATCATACTAACTGCATTGTACTTTCAATTCCAAATTGAATACATGATAGTTGTAGCATTCCATATGCCATGTTTAGAGTAGCTGAGCCTGCTATAGTTGCATTTTTGCATGTGTTGCATTAGGCATTTCTGTATACTTAGGATTCATGCATGAGTTCTAATGAGTTTCTGTTTTGGCTAGGAGTACTCGGTGAGTTTTATGCTTTAGCATCCTTGCATGCGTGTGAGTGACTGCCATGATAGCATGCTTACCATGAGGCTATGTGCTTATGTGATATCACTGCCTGAATGCCTGTGGGTGAAGGTCGGGTTGTTTAAATTGGAACAAATCATTGACTGTGAGTTTTAAGCCCACTAGATAGTGGCAAAATCACATTTTTCTAAGCCCACCTGAGGGTGGCAAATCCACGTCTTAGCCTACTTGCGAGTAGCATCATCAAACCATTTTCAAATAAACAAGCATGAAATGTTTTGTTCCAATTCGGGCAACCCGGTCTATACTTATATACTGTGTGCATCACATAGTAACCTAGGCTAATAACCGGAATAAGAACACACAAAGTTTTCAAAAATAAATATCATGGTTAGTAGAGGCCGGTCTCTGACCGGGCGAGCGGGGGTGCTCACGAAGTGACCTTCCCCAATCGTACCCAAGTTCCCGAGCCGAGGCAACTTTGGTGATGACGGACACGTGGCCTTTGGCACCGAGTCAGGGTTTCCTAAATTTCCCATTAAAAAACATTTAGGTGGCGACTCTGTATCTGGCAAAGCAGTCCATGTTTGGCACTTCTTTCAAAAAATCTGTTTTTTCTCAAAACGATTTGCCGGATTTGGACTCTTTGGTTCAGACTTAGAACCGTGACTACAAAATCGAGTCCGAGCTGTAGCGAGGTCCCCCGCGGGCTTGTTACAGTTTCTGGCGACTCTGCTGGGGATTTAGAGAACTTGACTCGAACTCATGATATCTGTTTTTTACTACACTTGTGTGTTTCTTTGCATTGCATTTGCATTGGTGCGCCTAGGACACCGTGTTTGCCATCTGCTATTCCTGAACGGTTTGCCGGAGGCTTGTCTTGTCAAGGCATGACCATAAGGCTGACCGGTTGTGGGCTCTGCCAGTATGGGAACACAAACCCCGGTTTTACCGGGGCACCCTCTTTGACCTTTCGACCTAGTGCATATTCGGATCCATAGTGACCATTCCAAATTAGGACAGGTTGCTTACCCGTTTATAAGTTGTTTGAAACCGTTCTGTGCGTAGTGAAACCCTAGTTCCTGACAAAATAGGACAGGGAAACCCTACCCCAACATAGGGGTGTTTTGGCTCTCACTTATCTGTTATGTGCTTTAGAGTGCGTCTCTACAAGAATGCATGTATCAGTATATGAGTTTGGGTATCAGGCCTGCGGGCATCAGTTCAGTATTGTCAGTATCAGGCCTGCGGGCATCAGTTCAGTATATGAGTTTGGGTATCAAGCCTGCGGGCATCAGTTCAGTATTGTCAGTATCAGGCCTGCGGGCATCAGTTCAGTATTATGGGTATCAGGCCTGCGGGCATCAGCCAGTATTTGAGAATCAGCTATCTGCGGGTATCAGATTCTGTTTTAGGAGACAGTGATACAGGGATAATAATCAGTGTTTGAGGACAGTGTGTATTCAGCTTATCAACTGTGTGTTGTTATGCCCGACTGTGTGTCATGCATTTTATTTCAAGCTGTTATGCTGTCCGTTTATCTGTTTATTTATTTCCTTTTCGCTTTATTTATCTTTTGCTAGGTCAGTTCTAGCACAATTGCTTCCAACCCAGCAGGCATTCCCCAAGCACTTTGGACACGAGGTCGTCGACTCCATCGATCTGAGGATCTAATCGACGGACAGCCAGTGTTCCATTCTCTACCCCCTGTTACCAGAAGAAAGCAGAAAAAGCGCAGTGTATCTGAACAGAGATCACCAGAACAGTGGTTTCCCCCATCAGTGGACAGTCGGATTGAGATCCCCATTGAGACAGATCTGCCAGTAGTTCAGATAGATCAAAACAGTATGACGGCACCAACAGGAGTTGAGGAAATGATGTGCCAAATGCAGGAAACCATGCGGGCCATGCAGCAAGATGTCGTTCGCCGGGATGAACTCGCTAAGAAACAAGCTGAGATTATGACCCAACAGGCTGAGCTGATTACCAGGCTGCAACAACAGAATACAGCATCTGCTTCACAACAAATTCCTCCTCCGGCGAGGGCTCCAATACCTGAGCAGACACCTGTTGTTCAGAACGCTCCTCCAAACACTCAGAATACTGTGCCGACTATCCAGAATCTGCAAGAGGACACAAATCTTCCAACGGGGCCAGCTCCGCCCCCGCTTCCGCCACAATTGTCCAAGGTCCATACATCCAATCACCCGGACTCTCCCTTCGAGGTCGAGGTTGATCATACAGCTCTGAAATTGAGCAAACTGGAGAAGCTCTTCAAGAAATCCCAAGGGGTCAAGGCTATGCCGGATATCGAAGATGGATATACCAAGGAGGCCGTAACACTCCCCGATAGGTTCAAAATTCCACCGCTTTGACGGGTCCGGCGACCCCATGGTCCATCTCCGACTGTTTGCAGACATCTTGCGGCCAATGGGCCTAACACGACCACAGAAGCTTTCACTATTCGGCCGAACCCTGTCGGGTGTGGCCGCCCATTGGTACGCAAAGTTACAAGATGAAGTGAAGAAGAATTGGGATGAAATGGCTGAGGCCTTTGTCGCGCAATATTCATACAACACTCAGATCGAGATCACAACCCGTGATCTTGAAACGACAAGGCAAGAGCCCAAGGAAACTTTCTCGGACTTTGTGATCCGATGGAGGGCAAAGGCGTCAATGATGACTTTAAGGCCCACGGACAAAGATCAAATCCGGATGATTGTGCGCAATCTCCACCCAAAGTTGATGCAGAGAATGATTGTAGTCCCCTTCCCTACTTTCGCAGATTTACATGAGATGGGGGTGCAAATCGAAGATGCAATGAAACAGGGTCTGTTTGACCACGACAGAGAACAACCGAGGAGGACGTTCAACCGTAACAACAATGCGGGCCCGAGTGGCGCTGCAAATACAAGAGCCTCGGAAGTTAGTATGGTCACCACCACTCCCCCTCCCCCTCCAAGGCCCATGGCTGCCACACCCTTCTCCGGCGCGTCCGGAAGCAACACACAAACCAACAGATTCCAACCGCGAGGCCAAAGAACCTTTACCCCACTATATATGCCCCTGACCAAAGTTCTGGGAATATTGATCAGAAAAAATCATTTGAAACCCCTGGAGCCAAAGCCATTACCAAATCCACTCCCCCCCTCTTATGACCCAGCAAAATACTGTGCGTACCACCAACAACACGGTCATGACACTGACCGCTGTTACAGATTGCGTCATGAGATCCAGGATCTTATTGACAAACAGGTGATCGCGCCTCCTGATAAACCCAATGTCACAACCAACCCTCTCCCACCACATAACCAACCTCCCCCTCCCAACAGAATTAATTTTATCCAGACTGGGGTCGCATCTTACGATCCTAGCATCTATATTACGCCCACCCACCTACCCAAGCCGGAGGTGCTCCTCCCCAACTGCACTGACTTCTTGTGCATGGTGGACATCTCCAAAACCCAACCAGAACCGATGGTGGTGACCGTCGAAGACGGGGCAGGGCAGATTTTGGGAGAGAATGAGATTGTTGAATCTGAGACTGGACAGAGTTTTGCTAGGGGAGCCTATGATCCAAGCAAGTACATCCTATCAACGAGCCGAATTGGGCTAGGTATAGAATTTCCAGAGGCAGGAGAGCTATGCATGATCCGGGGGGATGGATCTGGGCTATGGGCAGATGATCTGACAGCCGTAGAGGAGGACTTTGCCAACCTGCAATTTTTCGATGACCAGGAACTGGGGGATGCATCAATCAACTGGTATGATTATGAGGGATCAGCGGAGGCCACTGGATGGCTCGAGGATCAACCAGATGCAGTGGGGGAAGCCCAACCAGAACAGAGCCCGGCAGGGGCGGAAGTATCAGTTGTGGCCGGAACGGCCGAAAGTCAAGTTGTATCGCCGGAGAGCGCCGGTGCTAAGAATTCCGCTCGGGACATGGGCATTATGGATATGGGAATTGTTGAACAAACAGCTGTACTGATGCAGCTGGAACGAGAAAAGTTTGAGGAGGCTGAGAGAATTAGGAAAGCTAAAGGCCCTGAGGGGACTGAAAGTGCTGTGTGCACGAAGATAGAGAATGCTGCGAGCATGTTGACAGGGAATACTGCAAGTGCAACTAAACCGGAGCCAGACAGGTGTCTGTTGGCTGCCGATGGAATGTGGTGGGAAGACGATGACTTATGTCTTGCCCACACGGATGAAGACTGGGGAAATAATCAACCGGATGACACTTGGTACCTCGATGAGGTTGACCATATGACGAGAAGTGGGCGGTACTTTAAACCCCCACACCTGGACCAACCCGAGGCATCCGGGAAGGATAGAGAAGCGGAGAAACAGAAGGAGAAGCAGATTGAAGATGAAGCTGTGCTGAAACAGTTAAAAAAGATACAAGCAGACATCTCCATCTGGGGATTGCTAATGGCATCACGAGTACATAGAGAAGCCGTCCTATCTGCTATGGACAAGTCCAAACTCTCCATAGACACCACGCCTGAACAGCTGGTTGGGCTGGTTTTTTTGGGAGGAGGTTCCCCGGCATTAACCTTTTCGGACAAGGAACTACCGCCTGAGGGCACAAATCATAACAAACCTCTCTATATTTCTGTGGAATGTAGAGATAAGTGGATACCGGTGGTACTTGTTGATGCCGGGTCTGCGATTAATGTCTGCCCGACCAGAACGGCATATGCAATCGGGTTGAAGCTCGTGGACTTCGTCCCAACTACCCAAGTGATCAGAGCATACGACAATACCAGCAGAGAAGTGATGGGGACTGTTAAAATTCAAACCAAGGTTGGTCCAGGACAACACAGCATCGAATTTCATATCTTGGACGTTCCCGCAACCTTTAACCTACTTTTGGGGCGACCGTGGTTGCACCAGGTCAAAGCAGTCTCTTCCACTCTACATCAGATGCTAAAATACCCTCACGGGAAAGGGGTAGCGATCGTTTTTGGGAATTCATCAATCCATCCGCCGCCGGAAGTGTCCACACCTGTCTTGGAGATCGAGCACGGCACGGAGGATGTGTTTTTGTCGGGGTTCACTTTGGCCGAGGCTCAAGTGGTGCAGAATGTCATGGCTGTGAATGAGGGTATGTACGTTAGTGCTCAATCTATCTACCTCATGAACAAGCTAAAACATACTCCCGGGATGGGATTAGGGAGAAGTGGCCGGAAGGGCATCTCAGTGTTGGCCGAAGTGCCACACAACCCTCACGCCTTTGGACTGGGTTATCTGCCCACCAAAGAAGACTGGGTGAGGAAAGGGAAAGAAATGGCCGGAAGGGCCAGAGCAAAGAAGGCCGGGAAGCCATTTGAGTTAATGCATAGGCCCATCTGGGGTACCCTAAACAGACGCTTCGTCCGGGAGGGGGAAGATTTTCCATTCTGCGGCTTCCCGGAGCCATGGCTAAACGCGGGGGGGAAGCGCGTGCCTGGTTTTGAAATCTTCTTCGACATACAATTATCTGGGGATGACGTTGCCGAAGCGCAAAAAGACCCACCAACTGAGGTTGAGCAGTGTAGAACAGTGGATCCTGAGAGCACAGAGCTTGAAATGGGGGTAGCACTGGCGAGTCTACTATCAGATCCTCCGATCGACCAAGAGTGCTTGGGGGATAACTCTTCGGTTTCTATGATTGGAGATGAAATAGCTGCGGGCTTTCCAGCGCCGATCTTGGATGCATCTATCGCACCTTCTCTCATCTGGCAATATGAAGAAGGCTTTTTATCTAGCAGTTCCGGGTCAGGTAGTGAGCCGGAATCTGATTCTACCGAATCTTGTGCGTCAGAATCAGATTCCAGCTCGACTGAGTCTGAGTCCGGTATTCCTGGGGGTGATAACCCGGATGCCACAGTCCTGTCTAGGTCGTCATTTTCATTTTCTTTTGAGTCTATTGTAACAGAGGAATCTGACGGCTTGGAAATATTTAATGAGAATGATGTGGATGTGGTTTCTGAGTATTTTTCTGTGCCTTTGATTTATTGCTTAAATCAGGATTTTCAAAATTTTGATGAAAACAACGAGGGAGAAATTCCCCCAGTTTTGCAACGATTAATTGATCAAGAGCAGGAAAGATTTGTTAAACCTTTAATGGATGAAATCACTACTGTGAATGTTGGTACTGAGAAGGACCCGCGGCTGGTCCAGATCGGGTCCACGTTGTCTTCGGAGGAGCGCGAGCGCTTAGTCGCTTTATTAAAAGATTTCAAAGATGTTTTCGCGTGGTCCTACGAAGACATGCCTGGAATCGATCCTGAGATTGTACAGCACCGGATCCCTCTTGATCCCGAGGCCCGCCCTGTCAAACAGAAACTCAGAAGGATCCGCCCGGACTGGGCTCTCAAAATTAAGGAAGAGGTCACCAAGCAAATTGACGCAGGGTTCCTGCTGGTATTTGAATACCCAACTTGGTTGGCCAACATTGTTCCGGTGCCAAAGAAGGATGGCAGAATTCGGGTCTGTGTAGACTTCAGAGATTTGAACAGGGCCAGTCCGAAAGACGACTTTCCCTTGCCACACATTGATGAATTGGTGGATTTCACGGCAGGACACGCTTTGCTTTCGTTTATGGATGGTTTCTCAGGCTATAATCAGATAGTAATGGCACCCGAAGACCGGGAGAAGACTGCGTTCACTACCCCGTGGGGTACATATTGTTATAGAGTGATGCCATTCGGGTTGAAAAATGCTGGAGCTACGTATCAACGGGCAGCAACTACAATATTGCATGATATGATCCATAAAGAGGTCGAGGTGTATGTGGACGACATGATTGTCAAGTCCAAAGAAAGAGAGGGCCACTACACCACCTTACAAAAATTCTTTCAAAGGATCAAAGAGTTTCGGCTGCGACTGAATCCCCAGAAGTGCATGTTTGGTGTTACAGCAGGGAAGATGCTAGGGTTTCTGATAACACAAAGGGGCATCGAGGTCGACCCTTCCAAAATCAAGGCCATCTTAGAAATGCCACCACCAAGGATTGAAAAGGAGGTGCGAGGCTTTCTGGGTAAAGTGCAATTCATAAGACGGTTTATTTCTAAATTAACCTTGACTTGTGAACCACTTTTTGGTCTCCTGAAGAAAGGAAAGAAATTCCAATGGGACGGCCGATGTCAAGCAGCTTTTGAGCAGATCAAAGAATATCTACAGAACCCGCCCGTGTTGTCACCACCAGAGCCGGGGAGACCGTTGATATTGTACCTTTCGGTAACTGAGACTACCATGGGCTGCATGCTCGCGCAAGAGTCAGAAGACAAAGTGGAAAGAGCCATCTACTATCTGAGCAAAAAGATGCTGGATTACGAGACCCGCTATACACCGCTGGAGAAGGCTTGTTTGGCCTTGGTATGGGCAACCAGGAAGCTGCGGCACTACCTGTTAGCTCACTCTGTAATGTTGGTTTCACGATTGGATCCCATCAAATATCTCTTCGAGAAACCAACACTTATGGGTAGGCTAGCCCGTTGGCTGCTGTTGCTCTCCGAATTTGATTTAAAGTATGTAACGCGCAAGTCAGTAAAAGGGAGAGCGGTAGCGGAGTTCCTTGCCGACCACCCGGTTGAGGGGGATGAAGCGGTTGAGTATCTATTCCCGGATGAAGCCATTCTGCACGTCGAAGATGAAACTTGGACGATGTACTTTGACGGAGCGTCAAACCAGTATGGGTATGGGATAGGGGTGTTGCTGATAGCGCCTGACGATTTTCGTATCCCTTTAGCATTCAAGCTCCGGTTCAAAGTCTCGAACAATGAGGCAGAGTATGAGGCATGTATTGCTGGCCTGGAAGCAGCCCTAGAACTAAGGGCAAGACGGTTGGACGTCATTGGGGACTCGAACCTTGTTGTGTCTCAAGCAAAAGGAGATTGGAAAGTCAAGGAGGAAAGGATGATAATTTACCACCAAACCTTGGATTTGTTAATTCCTCGGTTTGAGAAGCTAAATTTCACCCACCTCGTAAGAGAGAACAACAGGTTCGCAGATTCACTAGCAACTCTATCTTCTATGATAGACATCCCGTCCGGAGTCCGGATGCGTCCAGTCATTATTGATCAAAATTTTGCGCCAGCATACGAGTCGATTTCTGCCATAGATGAGGTTCAAGACGGCAACCCCTGGTATTACGACATCTGGAACTTCTTGGAAAAGGAGACATATCCACTAGGGGCAAATGCCAAGGATAAGAGGGCCATCAGAAGAATGGCTGCTCAGTTCATTATCTACGGGGGTAAGCTGTACAAAAGGGGTCATCTGGGAATGCATAAGCTCTGTGTAGAAGCTGAAGAGTCGAAACGCCTGATGGAAGCCATCCATGGGGGGGAGTGCGGTGCACACATGAATGGAGTAATGCTAGCCAAAAAGATCCTCAGACAGGGCTACTACTGGTCAACCATGGAGGAGGATTGTATTAGTTTTGTTCGGCGATGCCACAAGTGTCAAATTCATGCAAACCGCATGAACATCTCGCTGTCAAAGCTGTACAACATGACTTCACCATGGCCTTTTTCAGTTTGGGGAATTGATGTGATCGGAGCTGTTACCCCGAAGGGGTCAAACGGGCATGAGTTTATCCTAGTAGCGATAGATTATTTCACAAAGTGGGTCGAGGCCCAATCATACGCGGTGTTGAAAGCGTCGCACGTCGCAAAGTTCATCAGAAACAACATCATCTGTCGCTACGGGGTGCCAAACGAGATAATTTCAGATAATGGTTCCCACTTCAAGAAAGAAGTGATAGACTTGTTGGAAAAATACAATGTGGCTTTCCATAAGTCATTTACATACCGGCCGCAGACCAACGGAGCGGTTGAGGCCGCCAACAAGAATATCAAGCATATACTGCAGAAGATGGTGGGAACCTATCGGGATTGGCCAGACAAGCTGCCATTTGCTCTGTGGGGCTACAGGACTTCAATCAGAACTTCTACTGGAGCAACTCCATATTCATTGGTCTATGGAATGGAGGCCGTTCTACCCATCGAGATTGAGGTTCCGTCGTTACGAGTATTGGCTGAGTGACAAATAGCCGAAGCAGATTGGCAGCAGAGCAGATTTGAAGAACTCATGCTCTTTGATGAAAGAAGACTGAAAGCACTGTACCACATCCAAGGCTATCAACGTAGAATTGCCCGGGCTTTCAACAAGAAGGTTAAGTCCAGGAATCTGAAAGAAGGAGATTTGGTGCTCAAAGACAACCGAGCTCCCATCCACGACCCAAGGGGCAAGTTCAAACCCAATTGGACTGGTCCTTACATCATCAAAGCTATCTGGTCAGGTGGAGCTGTGGTTCTGATGGATCTAGATGGCTTGGAGTTCTCACAACCGATCAATATGGACAAGTTGAAGAAATACTATCCTTGAGAGGCTCGCTAGGCCGAAAACCCGAAAGGGCGACCTAGGCAAAAGTCAGAGCACAAAGAAATTAGAAAAAATAAAAACTAAGCTCGCAAGGTTGGAAAACCGCAAAGGGCGGCCTTGGCAAAAGTTAGAGCGCAAAAGGAGAGTGAAAATACTCGAGTGAACCTCGGCCTGAACTACGTAAGGCTTGATTCCCATCTTTGGGATACGTAGGCAACTTCACCTTGAAGTTCAGCCGTAAACTTTTCCCCGATCAACTCTGTCCATTTTGATTGTTTCAGTCATCTTTATCCATCAGCATTTATCGTGATCTCCGGTACAATGCTGTTCAGACTAGGGGCAACTTTCCGTTGCCGCGACAGTGCAAAGTTACTCAGACTAGGGGCAACTTTCCGTTGCTATGAAGTGCTGCATTGTTCTTCAGACTAGGGGCAACTTTCCATTGCCGCGACAGTGCAAAGTTACTCAGACTAGGGGCAACTTTCCGTTGCTATGAAGTGCCGCATTGTTCTTCAGACTAGGGGCAACTTTCCAGTCGCAGGGATCTGGGGTTGTGCATCTCAGTGACAGATCTTCGGCGTGTCCAGTTCTGATCCACAACGAAAATAGTTTTGAAAAGTTTTAATAAAAGTTGACTTTGTTCAAATCAATCTTTTTACGACTAAGACCATTTTTGGACCAAAAGCGGAAAATTTTCAGTGCCACAACTTTCAATTTCATTGATTTCAAAACTGAGTTCTCCTGCTCTTGCATTACAATCGAGGTTGCTTTTTTTAGTACATTCATAAAGAAAACTTGAAAACACTAATAAAGCAATAAACTTGGGGCATAGTTGAATCAAGTATCTCTGCGTCCCCTCCCAGAGCTGGACGAAGCATCTGATGCCAAGCTAGGCCCAACCTGTGCCTCCTCATTGAGCCAATCCAAGCACTCATCGGACAAAGTGCAACTGAAAGTAGAAGCAGGGGCCAGGAGCTCTCTAGTCCTCCATGCTGTGGCATATCGGGCAAGGTGTGCACCCCGGATCGGGAAAGCGGCTGGGTACTCAATCCCCTCCGGTGGGCAAGTCTGATCATGACCAAACTGACGCAAGAACCGGAACGGAAAATAGAATACGCAGTGGGTTAGACCAATCAATTGGATCCCAATCAGCCGAGACATACTATAGCTCATTGCCGGGAGGTTGAGCCAAGGACAACGCCAAGCAATGCCGTCTGCAGACAAGTTGCACATCCAATCGAACCACCACCTTTCGTCAAGAGCATTGACTAGGCGCTGTCGAAAGAAGTAGCCTCGAGCTGAATAAGCTGGGCAAGAGTCCACAACCTGCAACTTATCCATTAACCATACCTAGGGGAGGGATGGAAAATGAGAGAATAAAGAACAGAGAGATGTACGATGAGAGAAAAGTAAGACAAGGGTTTTGTGAGAAAAACCGAGCCTGAGGGTCGAGTGATGTGAGCAAATATATATGTGAGGTCGGGTGGGAAACATTACCTGCAGCAGCAGTGGACTCCCGGCAAACCTAGTCGCCTCCCGGCGATAAACAGAATCTAAGCCCATCAGTGTCTCGGCCAAGGTCATGGCAATACAGCTCTTCCCTTCTCTCAAGCCTTGGGCGACTTCAATCAGGCGAATGCTAGCCCCGCCGAAGCCCGAGGAAAGCAGAAAGTGAGACAACAAACATAAGCAGAGGGCGTGTTGCCGGAAACCCTGCCAATAATGGTTGCTGCGGTCACCAGCGTCGGAAAAATGATGGATCAAGCCGAGGATGTCCAGTTCCCCACTGCAGATCAGAGATCGAGCGTCATGCGCCATGAGCCCACACATTCGCCCTAAAGCCTGAGCATGGCCAAAACGGAGCTGGGGCAAGATCACTTCAGAGCATTCAGACTCCATCAAAACCTGAAAATCTTCGAAAGTGGGACACATCTCTTGGCCGCCAAAGCTAAAAACGTGCGTCACTGGGTTCCAGAACCTTGCCGCGGCATGGAGAAAAGGGAGATGCAGTGGAGTACGGCTCAGCGTGAATAGTGCATTCAAACCGAAACCCCGGAAGTTCAGCTTTTCCGAACCATCTAGAGAAGAGATCCAAGATGTGAGATTTTCCGCGAGAAACGCCTCCATCTTTGTCTAAAACTAAGATGAAATGAATGTTCCCGAAGTTGAGGCTTTTATAGAAGGAAAAACACTATTCACGGGGACACGTGTCAAAAACCAGCTGGCTGCAGGACTAAGTGGCCGGCCGGCCACTTTTTTTGGCTGGCCAGCCATTTACTTTTTACAAAAATGGCCGGCCAGCTGTCTCTCTCCACAAAATTGGCCGGCCGGCTCCCAAAGGTGGCCGGCAATGCTGCAGTGTATCCCTTTGGCCCTGTTTTACCCTTCGAGGGAAAATTCCAAGCATTTCCGTGCAACGGGAGAGTCAAAGGCCTTCATTTCCCTCTGTTTCGGATGCGTCCCGGTGCCCAGATCGTCAGAAGTACACTCTGTTGTTGCCAAGTTTTGTTTATCGAGTTGTTGTTTTGATTATCGAGTTGTTGTTTTGCTTATCGAGTTGTTTGTCGAGCGGACGTGTTTCGTGTTTTCGAGTCATTACGCTCTGTTTAAGCAATCTTTGTTTAAAGTCTTGTTTATTTGCGTTGTCAACGTTGTTGCATTTTGCTTATCGAGTTGTAAACTTCCTAAGGTTCTGTTATATCTTAGTAAGTTGAGTTGCTTAGTTTGTTGCGTCGGTTCACTACCTGACTTGGTGATTACATAATGCACATTTCCATTCAATTTTATTTTTGTGCAAAATAAAATGATGCGATACGATGCTAAAGTTTAAAATACAAACACCTTTTCAAAAGCTATTTCATTCCATCATGCTTTACAACGAACAAAGGTACAAGTTTTACAAAAAATAAAACTGCCTAACAATGTGCAAAGTGCTACAAACTACTAGCAGAAAGAAAAATAAAGCAGGAAATAGCAGCATCAATGACCTCGGGAGCGGGAACGAGAAGCACTCCTCATCCTCTTCTGCGGGACAACCTCTGCACCATCATCATCATCTGAGTCGGAGCTGTCATCCTCAGGATCCCCCTCAGCCTCGCCTCTGTTCCCCGAACCAAGACCGGAGCCCCCCTCCTCAGCAGATGTCTCTGACTGACGGTCGGTAGCCTCCTCCTCCTCCTCCTCAGCATCCTCCTCATCCTCATCAGGCTCCACCTCTACAATGTGAGCCCTGCGTCTGCGGACAGGCCCTCCTCGAGCTCCTCGAAAAGGCCTAGATGGCCCAGCTCCTCGGAAAGGCCGGGATGGCCCCGCCCCCTGAAAAGGCTCGGGTGACCCAACTCCCTGAAAAGGCCCAGATGGCCCAGCTCCCCAAGGAGGCCCAGGTGGCCTGGCCTGCGGCTGACCGGACCATGAAGGCATCTGAAAACAAAAAGTTCAATTCAAATACATCAGTCCAAATATATACATCAAATGCAGTTACAAGCAAAGGCTACGTGAAGTGGGTGCATGTAAATACAGTGTACAAGTGGGGTGTGTGTCACATGTGCTCTACACAAGTAGTCTATCGATGCAGTAGAAATCAGCATGTCATCAGAAGTATGATAAATGCCAGAAAACTGAAGGGTACCTGAATGCCCGCGACAGACAACTGTGCCTCCCTACGCAGGACCATGCCCTCGAGTGTGGCCACCAGTCCAACCACCTCCTCCATGTACCCTCGCGATGGCTGCAAATATGAGCTCATAATCATCAATGAACAAAAGAATGTCTAAACATCTGAATGATGAATGAAAAAAAACAGTGGAGCATACCAGCTGTGAGTCAGGATCAATGGCGTATCGATCACTGGGCATCGGAGGCTCTAGCGGGATCGGGGTCGGAGAGATAGCCCCATACTGCCACGCCATCAACTCAGTCGGCATATCTGGCCATCCAGGATGAGGATAAGTAGACAGAACCGGAGGAACCGGTCTACCCCCACCTCTAGATGTACCAGCCCTACTAGTAGAAGGGGCGTCTGCAGCCCGAGCCCGGGCCTGGCCCGAGGATGACATACCGGCAGGCCTCGTCATCGGGGTGCGAGCTCCCGTCAATGGAGGCATCAAATATATGTGACGGTAAGTGGCGTAGTCCCCCTCCTCAAGATATAATAAAGCATCGCTACCCAGCATAGCGCCGACTACCTCCGAGTAAGAGAGCCTGTCAGCAGTCCGCATATTGACTGGGGGGACTGCGGGAGGATCCTGAGAAAGATACCCCCATACCTGGCGCAGAAAGCGTTCCCCCAGGAACCATGCCCTGCCAACCGGCCCTTCGAGCAGGACCGTATACTGGGAGATGCCCGACCCTCCGGTATACTGAAGTCGGAGACCATCACCCAGGGGCGCCCAAGGCTGCCATGAGATCTGCGGATGATAAATGCATAAATCAATCAGAAATCGGGAATATACAGAGCAAATCAAAGATGAAAATGAAAGGAACTGAAAGTTCTGAAGTACCTCCGAATGCCGCACAGTGTCAAAGAACTGTCGCAGGTAAATGAGGGTCTCTCGAGGTCTCGGCCGGTGCGGGCCCTCGAACACTAGTGAGTATGGGGTCATGGGGAGCCCTGCCACCTCCAACTCTGGGGCTAATGCTGGGAAGTATACATAGACCCATAGCTGAGAAAAGCAGTGCAGAATGTAAGTACGAAATACTGAGAGCAAAATACAGACTGTAAAAGTGCGCTGTGTGTGAAATGTACAAGTAATGAAGAGCAGAAATGTAAATCAAGGGGACAGAAAAGTACCTCCCAGGCTCTCCAGTAGCCGCCAAGTAAATCTCCCCGCCCGCGGGAGGTCGCGCTCATATAAAAGTAAAGGGTAGCCAGGCCGGCGCCACCCCAGTTATATCGATGGACCTGTGATAGGTCAACCAGAGCGCTCAGTAGGTATAGCCCGACTGTGTTCCCTCTATCGGCGAACAGAGTAGTCCCGAAGAGGAACATAAGGAAACCACGGGCGTACTGCTCCGTCTCCTCAGGAGTCTCGGGCACCATCTCCGCCCGCCGGAAGTGGGAAGAGAACCAAGTGTATCGGACTCTCCCAGAAACCCTGTCAACGGGCGGGCGAGCCCCCAATAGATACATCCAAGCGGCCTCCCACTCGCCCATATCCTCATCATAGGGGATGGGCCAACCTCCTATGTCCAAGCCAGTCAACACAGCGAAGTCTAGGGGCGTCATGGTCATGTCCCCGGTAGCAGAGAAATGAAAGGAGTTGGTGGTGTCCCACCATCTCTCTACCAAGGCTGCCATCAGAGTCCTCCTGGCAGAGCAACGGGACAACCCAACGCAGAAAGCCCCGAATCCTGCCAAGTCTACCAAATCTCGGACGGCCTCCGGGAGCTCAGCGTACCAGTCCCGTGCGGCGGTGGAGCCATACCCCCGTACGCTGCGGGAACCAACCTGCATTCAGAATGAATACATGTGTCAATAATGAAATGGGATGTGTGCCGATGAAATGAAATGGGCTGTGTGCCGATGAAATGAAATGGGCTGTGTGTCGATGAAGTGAAATGGGCTGTGTGCCGATGAAATGAAATGGGCTGTGTGCCGATGAAATGAAATGGGCTGTGTGCCAATGAAATGAACTGGGCTGCGCGCCAATGGAATGGGATGGGCTATGTGCCGATGAAGTGAAATAAGCTGCATACAAATAAAATGAAGTAGCCGTGTGTTCAGAAGTGAAGTGTACGAACTGTGTGTTCAGTATAATCAACTTTCAACTAGTGTGGGCTGCGTGTTCACTATTCTAACCTGGGCTGCATGTTCAGAAAATTTTAAGTTTGGGCTGCGTGTTCGAATTTCAACTAGCGTGGGCTGCGTGTTCACTATTCTAACCTGGGCTGCGTGTTTAGAAAATTTGAAGTTTGGGCTGCGTGTTCACTATTTAATCTGGGCTGCGTGTTCAGAAAATTTGAAGTTTGGGCTGCGTGTTCGAATTTCAACTAGCGTGGGCTGCGTGTTCACTATTCTAACCTGGGCTGCGTGTTCAGAAAATTTGAAGTTTGGGCTGCGTGTTCAACTTTCTATCAGTGTGGGCTGCGTGTTCACTATTTAATCTGGGCTGCGTGTTCAGAAAATTTGAAGTTTCGACTGCGTGTTCGAATTTCAACTAGCGTGGGCTGCGTGTTCACTATTCTAACCTGGGCTGCGTGTTCAGAAAATTTTAAGTTTGGGTTGCGTGTTCGAATTTCAACTAGCGTGGGCTGCGTGTTCACTATTCTAACCTGGGCTGCGTGTTCAGAAAATTTGAAGTTTGGGCTGTGTGTTCAACTTTCTATCAGTGTGGGCTGCGTGTTCACTATTTAATCTGGGCTGCGTGTTCAGAAAATTTGAAGTTTGGGCTGTGTGTTCGAATTTCAACTAGCGTGGGCTGCGTGTTCACTATTCTAACCTGGGCTGCGTGTTCAGAAAATTTGAAGTTTGGGCTGCGTGTTCAACTTTCTATCAGTGTGGGCTGCGTGTTCACTATTTAATCTGGGCTGCGTGTTCAGAAAATTTGAAGTTTGGGCTGCGTGTTCGAATTTCAACTAGCGTGGGCTGCGTGTTCACTATTCTAACCTGGGCTGCGTGTTCAGAAAATTTGAAGTTTGGGCTGCGTGTTCAACTTTCTATCAGTGTGGGCTGCGTGTTCACTATTTAATCTGGGCTGCGTGTTCAGAAAATTTGAAGTTTGGGTTGCGTGTTCGAATTTCAACTAGCGTGGGCTGCGTGTTCACTATTCTAACCTGGGCTGCGTGTTCAGAAAATTTGAAGTTTGGGCTGCGTGTTCAACTTTCTATCAGTGTGGGCTGCGTGTTCACTATTTAATCTGGGCTGCGTGTTCAGAAAATTTGAAGTTTGGGCTGCGTGTTCGAATTTCAACTAGCGTGGGCTGCGTGTTCACTATTCTAACCTGGGCTGCGTGTTCAGAAAATTTGAAGTTTGGGCTGCGTGTTCGAATTTCAATTAGCGTGGGCTGTGTGTTCACTATTCTAGTCTGGGCTGTGTGTTCAGAAAATTTAAAGTGTGGGCTGTGTGTTCACTTTCGAATTCGGGCTGTGTGTTCGACAAATCAGTGTTTGAGCCGTGTGATCACCTCTTAACTAATGTGTACTGTGCGTTCGCAATTAATTAATGAGCCGAGTGTTCAGAAATTCGAGTGTTGAAACTACGTGTTCAGGATGCAAGCAAAGTACTATGTCGTAAGCTAAACTGCGTGTTCAAGCATGGCAAAGGTGCTGAAATGTACGGAAATTGCAGAATGAAGTAAATACCTCTCGGGCCTCATGAGAGAGGTCATGCTCTGGCTCTCGGAGAAGCAGATCCCCGGGCGCTCGCTCGTCAAAGCTAGTGAAGTGACGGAAGACGGCACGAGGGAGGACGTGTGCTGGCGGATTGTACCTCCCGGGAATAAAAGGTCGGGTCCTCGGGGGTAGAGTCATGGGATCAAAATCATCCCCGGCACCTGGAAAGCCTCCGCCGTGGGGAGAATTGCCCGCCATTTTCAAAGAATCTGCAAAAGGAGCAAAAATGAGCGAAAATGAGCCAAAATTGGAAAAAGTCAACAAAAGTCAACTCTCGGGAAATGAAAAAGTCAACAAAAGTCAACTCCCGAGAAAACCTTCCAAATATTGAGACAAACTTACCTCAAGTGGCGAAAATGAGAAAAGAAGCTCCGAAATCGAAATTTAATCGCTTCAAAGTGCTTGAAACAGAATGTTTTTGCGAAAACAACTTGCGTGGGGCGTTGGAAAACGCGTAAGGAACTCAGATCTGGAGAAGAAAGTGTTGTAGGAGGCAAGAAAGGAAGGGATCTCGGCTGCATTATATAGGCCCCAACTCTTGGATTGAAGGAGCATCAAAAAGGAGGTGAAAATACCAAAATGCCCTCGGATTTGGGCATATGGCCGGCCGGCCACTTTTTCTAGCCGGCCAGCCATTTCCTTTTTGGAAAACTGGCCGGCCAGCTATTTGCTTTTTGGAAAACCGGTTGGCCACCTCCCCTTGGGAAGATAAACGGCCGGCCATGTCCCTCACAGGCTCACCTAGCTCTCTGCAAATTTTGAGGAAGATCGGAGTTCCCGGGACCTGAAAAAGTTTAAGAAAAGTACACTTCCGGTCGCGAAATAGCTCCGCCGGGACTTCAGCTTCAAGCTCTGACATATGTCTCATCATCATTCATCGAAATCGAAGTATATCCTTTTTGAATGAGTTGTAGCCTTTCCGGGAAGCGGATCGGAGGCCGTGATCGAGTTACCTTCGCCGAAACACGCGTTTCCGTACTCGTTATTTCATGACAAACGGGTGCCCTGATTCATGCTCGCTTTGTACTATCATGCACATAACTTGCATTCCCATGAGCATACTCACATTCTTATGCACATTTCTTGACATTGGCATACCTCTATGTTTGAGCATACGTTGTCACCCATGTTCCACTCTTGCACTGCGATGCATTCACTCACCGGCGCTGCGTGTGTCGAACTTTCGGAATCACATTAAATGTATGTTGGTAGCATATTGTTCCTGTTGCAATTTCTCTCTTTTGCAGGCACGATATTGTATGTACGGTTCAATTGAGGCTGGTGCGACCAGACGAATCGCGCAGGTATCGTATCTTCTCCGTGTGAGACGTGGCGGGGATTGAATAATCCTCCGCATTTCTTAACTGCATGAAATGTAGTTGTTGCTTTGCATTCTTGCTTAAAACTGTTGCATCTATTTGCGAATATTTGCCTCATTACAGCTTGCTGCATTTGCATGATCTTTGGGTTACCTCCGGCCCTTTGCATATCATTTGCATTTTGCCCCTGCTTGCGGGCACATCTTTGTCTATCTTGTCTGCTTTGTCTAAGTCTTCGGCCTTGTAAAAAATGGGTCGTCTCTGGGCTTTGACATTCACTCCCGTCACTTGTGACTTCCGAGTTCTGTCAAAGAGGGGCAACTGTAGACACCCCATTTTTGACCGACCTTAAGACTCAGACGTCACTGATTGAGCGCTTAGTGATGTTGCATAATGTGCTCGTTCAGAAGTTTCAGAGTTGCGGCCGTGAGCCCTGCCTCCGGACTTCCGAACCCTCTTTTATGCTTTCCCTCGGTTTGTGAACCAGGCTCGGTTTTCTTTGTTTCTTTTCCTGAGGGGAGGGAGAGGTCCCATAGACCATCTCTAAGTGGCCGTGGGCTACATTTGGTGGCCGTAGGCCATTTTTCCCATTTCGGAGTCCGGTTTCCGGTTTTCGGAGCCGTCAGGCCGTGTGCCTCGGTTCGGGACCGCCTAACCGTCTCCGTTTGCTCTGATTTTTGGCATACTTCCTATTTTCTCCCTTTTGAGGGACACTGGGTTCTGAGAAACCCACTTCGTGGCCGAATGCCACTTTCGGTGCTTAACAGCCCATTTTCGGGACCCCGAACTGCGTGTTTTGGCCCCCGAACATTCATTTTGCAACGGTTTTCGTTCATTTTTGGAAGGTACCTCTGTTTTATCACTAAGAAGGTCACTAAAGGGTGGGAGGCCAGTAATTGTTGCAGCAACCAGTTATACATCCTCCGACGCCCTCCGGCGCCCGTTTTTTGCACTTCCGGGCTAATGTTGAACACCTTGGGGTCACATTCTTGAAGTTTGAACCACATATTTGTGATGTACACACTTGGGAGGACCCTAAAAAATGGTGGCCGGCCAGTAATTCAATTTGACCCTTTTGAACCCCTCCTTCCGGGCTAATGTTGAACACCTTGGGGCCATTTTCTTCAAACACAAACCACATATTTGTGATGTACACACTTGGGAGGACCCTAAAAAATGGTGGCCGGCCAGTAATTCCATTTGACCCTTTTGAACCCCTCTTTCTGGGCTAATGTTGAACCCCTTGGACCCACATTCTTGAACTTTGAACCACATATTTGTGATGTACACACATGGGAGGACCCTAAAAAATGGTGGCCGGCCACTAAATCTGCTTGACCCTTTTGACCCCTAGCCGGCCGGCTAGGAGGTGTGGCCGGCCGAGTTCCTTGCACTGTTCACTTTACAGCTGTATAGCTTTATCCCCCAGAAAATATCAATATCCGGGGGATATTTTGTGGGGGAAAGTTGCCCTCCTTTTCCCCCACCTTTACACCCCCTTTTTGGCCCTTATAACTAGCAAGCTATATCACATTCAAGGGTTGGAAAAATTGTTCTTCAAGTCTCAAGAGCCATATCTCCCTCCATCCTTCTCATTTTCCTAAAAAACCTTAAGTCCTATACCTTGTGTTCTTCATCACCACCAAGCTCTACCATCACCACTTCATTTCCAGAAACAAGGAGAGCTTCTCAAAGGCTAAAGGAGCTGCAAATTGGTCCAAGAAGCAACAAAAGCTTTGGTCTTCAAGGGTAAGTGACATTTCTCCTCTTTTGACCCTTTTTCTTGATCCATTTGTAAGCCCTATATGCTTTTCGTTTCAAGCTCCGGCCCTAAATGAAAGGGGCCCTCTTTTGAGCTCATCTTCACTTTTCATTAAGGGCTCAACCCTGTTTGAGCCCTCCATGATGCACTTGCTTCATTGATCCTCTTATATGTCATAACCTTGCATGCTATTTTTGGCCCTGAGTAATCTGTTTTTGAGCATGTTATAAACTGATATTAGGCTTATTTTGAGCCCCTCTTCAACATTGAAGAAGGGCTCAACACCATTTGGGACTTCCATATTGTACTTACCTTTATACTCCCCTTTTGGTCCCATTTTTGCATGCAATGGCAGCCTACCATGCTTTTGTTTTTGGCCATTTTACAGTTCTGAAAAAGTGCTTATTTTGGTCCATTCTTCATGTTTCATTTAGGTCCTTTCATGGTTTGGGACCTCCATATGCCACTTCATGTTATATCTCTCTTTTATTCCCCATTCTTGCATGTTTTGTTAGCCTACCATGCTTTTGTTTTTGGCCATTTTACAGGCCTAGAGATGGCCTTATTTTGGCCTATACTTCATGTTTCATTAACATTTTTTTTCTGTTTGGTGATTATTTTGTATACTTCATGTTATAGCACCTTTTGAGCCTCAATCTTGTGCCCTTTTTTTAGCATGTTTGTATATTGATTTGAGGTTTTCCATATACTGTAAACATTCATATTTTTGGTCCCTCTTCAATATTGTAGAAGGAAATTTTTCAGTTTGGATTTTTCTTATATCACTTGCTTCATTACCCCTCTCTTGGCCCCTATTCTTGCATGCCATTTTTGCCCTACCTATGCTTGCTGTTTGGCCATGTTTATAACTGTGAAAGTGCCTTTTTTGGGACTGCCTAGCTTCTGTCTTTGCATTACATGTCCATATTGTGCATGTTTGGCATAGCTATAGGCCATTTTGGGTGCCTAAATTCGCATTTCGGGACAATTTCATGCATTTAGTGTCATTTCGCCTCATTTCGGGACTGTTTTCCCCCATATTTTAGTGCTGAAATTCTATTAGAATGATTGCTTTCCATTTCATGTCATCACATCGCATTTTACCATCGCCTCGGTTTGCGTGCCCGTGTGCACGCATTTCGAGGCACTTCATTTTCATCTACCGACATCCTATGTGAGTGTGGCTGAGGCTCTCTCATGTTGGTATAAGCCCATATCACATTTCCATGCCATTGCATTGCATATGCCATTGCCTCGGTTTGCGTGCCCGTGTGCACGCATTTCGAGGCACTTCATTTTCATCTATCGGCCTCTTATGTGAGTGTGGCTGAGGCTCTCTCATGTTAGTATAAGTCCATGTTGCATCCCATATCACATTTCCATGCCATTGCATTGCATATGCCATTGCCTCGGTTTGCGTGCCCGTGTGCACGCATTTCGAGGCACTTCATTTTCATCTATTGGCCTCTTATGTGAGTGTGGCTGAGGCTCTCTCATGTTAGTATAAGTCCATGTTGCATTCTATATGCCATTGTCTCGGTTTGCGTGCCCGTGTGCACGCATTTCGAGGCACTTCATTTTCATTCATCGGCCTCTTATGTGAGTGTGGCTGAGGCTCTCTCATGTTAGTGTAAGTCCATGTTGCATTCTATATGCCATTCCATGCCATTTGCATTGCGTATGCCATTGTCTCGGTTTGCGTGCCCGTGTGCACGCATTTCGAGGCACTTCATTTTCATTCATCGGCCTCTTATGTGAGTGTGGCTGAGGCTCTCTCATGTTAGTATAAGTCCATGTCGCATTCTATATGCCATTTCTATGCCATTGCATTGCGTATACCATTGCCTCGGTTTGCGTGCCCGTGTGCACGCATTTCGAGGCACTTCATTTTCATCCATCGGCATCCTATGTGAGTGTGGCTGAGGCTCTCCCATATTGGTATAAGCCCATATCATATTTCCATGTCATTTACATTGCATATGCCATTGCCTCGGTTTGCGTGCCCGTGTGCACGCATTTCGAGGCATCTCTTTTTTACAGCATAGTGCATACTAGGTTGTAGCTTAGATCGCATTCTGTCATTTTCTCGGTTTGCGTGCCTGTGTGCACGCATTTCGAGACATCTCATTTTCATAGCATAGTGCATTCTAGGTTGTATCTTAGTTGCATTCATGCATATCATGCATATTGCATCGTGTTCGGGATAGGAGTTAGCCTGGGCACGGGAAACGAGGTGCGTTTCGTACTCCGAGTGACGGAACGCGTCTCAATTCCCCAGTCACCGACACTCCGGATTATCCATGATGGAGTTAGGTTTTAGCTGTGTTTTTATGTGCATTCATCCTATATTGAATTGTGCATTTCGACTCCTCGGCCATCATGCCTCGGTATGCGTGATTGGTGGCACGAGGATCGAGGCATGCATATATTTGAGAAATACATTGCTATGCCCCTTTCCTGCTCTCTGTTGCAGCAAAATGAAGAATCAGCAACTTTTCGGAGCTCGGCACGCTTTCCAAGAATAACTGCTAAACAGAGGCTAATTGGGGCATCCCGGTGGATTTCCGCGCGAGACAACCCGGACATGCATCATCCATCAGAAGCAAGGCAGTCCCTGGCTTGCATGCCAGTTTTATTAAGCTTTCTTAGTTAATTCATTAATTAATTAGGAATTTGTATATTATTCGGACTGTAATATTCAGGACTGTACTATTCTTTCATTTGGGACTGTATATTTATTCGGACCCTCTGCGCGAGGGCACAACTATAATAAGTGTGCGTGTGTGTGTTGTATGTCTTCCAACCCCACGTCTTTCTCCCTTTTATTTATCCGCTTTTGATGGTTAGATTAGGGCATGTTTAAATTAGCATACAGTATGACAGCATGTTTGCATCATTCATCTGTATTGCATGCACCGGGCTCGGCGCATCATACTAACTGCATTGTACTTTCAATTCCAAATTGAATACATGATAGTTGTAGCATTCCATATGCCATGTTTAGAGTAGCCGAGCCTGCTATAGTTGCATTTTTGCATGTGTTGCATTAGGCATTTCTGTATACTTAGGATTCATGCATGAGTTCTAATGAGTTTCTGTTTTGGCTAGGAGTACTCGGTGAGTTTTATGCTTTAGCATCCTTGCATACGTGTTAGTGACTGCCATGATAGCATGCTTACCATGAGGCTATGTGCTTATGTGATATCACTGCCTGAATGCCTGTGGGTGAAGGTCGGGTTGTTTAAATTGGAACAAATCATTGACTGTGAGTTTTAAGCCCACTAGATAGTGGCAAAATCACATTTTTCTAAGCCCACCTGAGGGTGGAAAATCCACGTCTTAGCCTACTTGCGAGTAGCATCATCAAACCATTTTCAAATAAACAAGCATGAAATGTTTTGTTCCAATTCGGGCGACCCGGTCTATACTTATATGCTGTGTGCATCACATAGTAACCTAGGCTAATAACCGGAATAAGAACACACAAAGTTTTCAAAAATAAATATCATGGTTAGTAGAGGCCGGTCTCTGACCGGGCGAGCGGGGGTGCTCACGAAGTGACCTTCCCCAATCGTACCCAAGTTCCCGAGCCGAGGCAACTTTGGTGATGACGGACACGTGGCCTTTGGCACCGAGTCAGGGTTTCCTAAATTTCCCATTAAAAAACATTTAGGTGGCGACTCTGTATCTGGCAAAGCAGTCCATGTTTGGCACTTCTTTCAAAAAATCTGTTTTTTCTCAAAACGATTTGTCGGATTTGGACCCTTTGGTTCAGACTTAGAACCGTGACTACAAAATCGAGTCCGAGCTGTAGCGAGGTCCCCCGCGGGCTTGTTACAGAGGCCTTGGCTATTCGGTGTATTGTGATGGTTCACGGGAAGGTTTGGGTTATGTATTAATGCAAGAGGGGAAGGTATGGCTTGCGACAGTTGAAAACACATGAGAGAAACTACCCTACTCATGACCTAGAGTTAGCGGCGATGATCTTTGCCTTAAAGATTTGGAGGCATTACTTGTATGGTGAGAAGTTTGAGGTGTTTTCTGATCACTTGAGTCTGAAATGTCTATTTACACAGAAGAAACTAAATTTGAGATAGAGAAGGTAGATAGAGTTTATAGAAGATTATGATTTTGAGTTACATTATCATCTAGGAAAGGCCAATGTTGTGGTCAATGCCTTGAGTAGAAAATCCATTGGTAATGTGGCTAGTATTGCCATTCGGGAATAGGAGATGTTGGGTGCTATTGGTGAGTTTGACTTGTATCTTAGTAAGTCCGTGGAGTCCATAGCCTTGTTTTCAGTAGTGGCACAACCTACACTTGTGAACCGAGTGATAGAAGTGCAGAAGGGTGATCTTGAGGTAGAAACCCTCTGGGAAAAGATCTCTAGTGGAAAGGTAGAGAAAGGCTTGAATGTGTATCCCGACTCAAGTGTTAGATACCGTGATTGTCTTTTCATGCCGGAGTCTTGTTGAGAAGTACTTCGAGAGTATCACCATTCACGCCTTGCGGTGCATCTGGGAGGCACAAAGATGTATCATGATGTTAGTCGCCAGTTTTTGTGGAGCGAAATGAAGAAGAATGTGGCCGTATTTGTATCGAGGTGCTTTACTTGTCAACAAGTAAAGACCGAACATCAGAGGCCAGGGGGTTTGTTGCAACCCTTGCTTATAGCCAAATAGAAGTGAGAGCATGTCATGATGGATTTCATTATGGGTTTTCCTAGGGCTCAACAAGGTAGTGACGAGATTTGGGTGATAGTTGACTGGTTTCCCAAGTCGGCGTACTTTATACTTATGTACGCAAGTGACTTGGTGAATTATCTTGCCGACCTTTATATTAGGGACATAGTGAGGTTGCACGAGGTCCCAGTGACGATTGTTTCAAATAGAGATCCGTGTTTTACGGGTTGATTTGTGGCAGAGCATATAGAGTGCCTTGGGCATAAGGTTGACTTTTAGCATGTGCGTCATCCTCAGACTGACGAGTAGTTAGAGCGTACCATTCAGATTCTAGAGGATATGCTTCGGGGTCGTGTTCTTGACTTTAAGGGGTTGTGGGAAAGGCACTTACCCTTAGTGGAGTTCGCCTACAATAATAGCTTCCAGTCAAGTATTGGCATGGCACCGTTTAAGGCCTTATATGGTCAACTGTGTAGATCCCCTGTGTGTTGGGCTGAAGTGGGTGATGCACCAATGTTGGGTCCGAAGTTAGTCCAGGAAACGATGGTGAAAGTCTCACTTATCCGTAAGAGGTTGGTTACGGTCCAGAGTCGACAGAAAAATTATGTCGACCGTAGGAAGAGACCTTTGTCTTTTGAGGTAGGAGATCATGTCTTCTTCAAGATATCACTTAAAAGGGGTTTGATGAGGTTTGGGAAGAGTGTGAAATTGTCTCCTAGATTTATTAGGCCTTTTGAGATCCTTAAGCTGATTGGAGAAGTAGCTTATCATTTGGCCTTGCCGCCATAACTTTACGGGGTTCATGATCTGTTTCATATTAGTATGTTTCGGAAGTATGAGCCGGATCCATTGCACGAGTTGGATTGGACCGACTTAGAGGCAGATGAAGATGCCTCATATGAGGAGAAACCAGTGAGGGTCTTAGATACTCGAGACCAAGTCTTGCGAGGTAAGACAATTCCTTTGGTAAAAGTGTTATGGAAACATCATAAAGTTAAGGAAGCATCTTGGGAACGTGAGTTGGAGGTCCGTGAGAAGTATTCAGGCTTATTTGTTAATGTTTGAACATGTACTGAGATTATATTATGTTAATGAAATATGAAAACATTGTATATGTTTGCAATTATGGAAACATTGTATATGATTTGGAAAATGTGAATTGTACTTTTAATGTTGGAACTTGTGTATCGAGTTGAAGAAAATGGATGACCAGAGAATGGGTCATGGTAATGGAATTGATTGATTATCATTGTTGTAATTGGTTTAAACATTGTTTTAAAGTTTGATTTATAATTTCGGAGATGAAATTCCTTAAGGAATGGAGGTTATAGTGATCCAGGCTTAGAATCGATCCATTTATTGCTTATGAATTCGGGAAACCATATTCGTGATGGTCATTCTTTTCTCTTCATACTTGGTTTTGGCTTCGGGGGTCGACACCGCCCATATTGGGGTCGACACTGCCCTCTTATCATTGTTTTCTTAAGCTCCAAGGTTGACACCAGTGTTGGAAGGGTCAACACCATCTTGCTGCTATGTTCTTGGAATAGCTACTAAAATTTAGGGTCGACACCAGCCTTAGTGGTGTCGACACTTGTCTCTTGTTTTTGGCCTCAAGGGTCGACAGCAGTCTGGAAAGGGTCGACCCTTGTATACAGTAGAATCTGGGTTTGGTTGCTGAAATTTAGTGTCAACACCTCTGGTCCAAGGGTTGACACCTTGTCTGCTGCCAGCATTGTCAGTTCTTCTTGAAAGGTCGACACTACATACACAAGGGTTGACCCCTGCAAGTTTTTTTTTTTTTTCCCAGATTTTAGTTCGGTTTTGGGCCCTACTTCTTGGGGATTTTGACTTGTTTTTTTAGGTTGATTCTGGGACCTTATTCCACTTTAACCTAGCACTATAAATAGGGCCCTCACTTACCCTTTTCTTCACTTTTTCTTTTATTTTCCCTCTTTAAACTGTGAGTCCCTCTTTTCTCTCTCTAACTCACTTTTTCGCTCAAAGATCTTCTGATCTACTCACTTGGAAGCATCTCCTCACCTTGCTCTTTTGAGATTAAGTGTAGAGCTTGTCGAGGGCTTCATTTTCATCAGAGCAAATCATCATTTCGTCTCCGTCGACTTTTTGCGCTTTCTTCCTTCTTCCTCTTCTAAGTTTGAGGTAAGGATTCTCTGCACCACTTATGAATTTTAACTTAGCTATTTGTTATTTTTAAAACAATATTGTGTTTTTGGAGATTTTAGACAAATCTAGGATTTTGGTTGGAAATTAAAAAGTGGGGTTTTCAAATGATTTGTTGGAAATGCTTGTAGAAAGGTGTTTATTGTTGATCTATGATGAAATGATTGATTTTCACCTTTGGAAATGATTTGTAAAGAAAAAGGGAATTTTGCCCTAGAAATATCAAATGTTGATCTTGTAAAGATAATGAAAATGATGCTGGGTTTTATGTAATTGAAATGATATCTTTCTCTACTCAAAAATGATTTTGAAAGAAAATGAGGTTTTGCTCTAAAACCATGGGTTTGGCATGTGTTGGAAAAATATTGAAGAATGATGTTGGTTTTGTAATATCACTCACGTCTTAATGATGGTTGTGGGAGCCGAATAAATAGAAGAGTCGGAAGGTGCGTACCCTAGAAATCAAATATTATTCGGCTCCATATTGCGTGACTAGGATGCCGAATACGTTAGGAAGGCTGAATAGCCAGAGATCAGTAGCTCCGAATAAATAAAAGGGGAATGGGATAAAAGTAGGCTCAGGCCCCGAGGTCCAAAAAGCAAGTATAAATACAAGAACCACAGATTTAGAAAGGTATGTAAGAATCACTTCACTTAATTTAGTAAACAAGCTATCTTGAGTGTCTGAACTGACTTGTCCGTCGGAGTTCTAATTCCGACACCCCCGACTGGAGTGTTTGTATCTTTTCAGGTGACTAGCTGAGGATCACCAGTGTCTCCCAGGATCTGAAAAGTATTTCCAAACCATTTCTCTACAATTGGTGCCGTCTGTGGGAATACTCAAATACATCCATGGTAGGCGTGACTGAAGATCCTCCGATAGCCACTGACGAGACCACACAGAGAGATGACCTCACTCCAACAAACTCGTTTGGACCAAAAACCATCGCAGCAAGACTTGCCTTGGACCTCTGCTCATCTTCAAACCCAACACAAAAGACAATACAAGAGACCATGGCACAAGCTAGGCAAACCAAACAGAGGTTGGACAACATCATCGCTGAGAACGAACGCCTTCGTTGTGATCTGGCCTCGGAAATAGCAAAATCCAAACAAACAGTGCGCCAGGCTTCTGAGCGACCCCCGAGGGCAGATGATCGACGATCTCGAGCCCGACAGCAAGAAACTGATGGCCGCTATGCCTCAACAGATCATCTTGAGGAGTTGGCAAATGACGAATATCTCCAACAATGAGTCCGAAGGAGTGCGATCAAAACACCGGCCCTTCCGAAGGATGCATTTCCGCTTAACACCGTCCACATGATATACAGCCTACCAGCAGCCCCGGCCGTGCAAGCGATCCAATCACATCCAGGCCCCCAACAGCAAGTCACGCCAGCAAAGCGGCTCCGAGAAATGCCAAGTATCACCTTTGACGACTCTGATTTGATCGGCTTAACACTCCCTCACATCAATCCATTGGTTGTTGAGCTACGCGTAAACCGGCTCACCGTCGAGCGCGTTCTTATCGACCAAGGCAGTACTTCAGAAGTTATGTATTATAAAACCTTCATCAAATTCGGATTCAACGAGTCAGACCTGACTCCGGCTCCTTATCCACTATTCGGCTTCAATGCCAATCCAAAGTACCCAATGGGAAAGATTAGCTTACCAGTTCGAGCAGGTTCCAGAACGGTGGATGCGGAATTCTTGGTCGTCATGCTGCCATCGCCGTACAATCTCATCATGGGGCGATCGTGGTTGCATACCTTGCAGGCCGTCCCAAGCACCTATCATCAACTGCTACGTTTCCCAACAGAACACAGTATTGAGCAAATCCGCGGCTCCCAGAAATCGGCACAAGCATGTTATCTCCTTGCCGTCAAAATGCCAAAAGAACTGCAAGTAAACTCCATTGAGGTGCCAAATCGGGAGATCCTTGATGATGTTGGGCGGCATCCAAATGAGAAGGCCACGGAAGGTTTAGATCGAGTTGACATCGATGGAAGCCCAGAAAAGTTCTTCATGATCGGCGCTTCTCTGAATCAGGCCGACAGACAGCAGCTGATCTCTTTCTTGCTCAACAACCTCGACGTCTTTGCGTGGACTTCATACGAAATGCCGGGAATAGACCCGTCAATTTCACAGCACCATCTGAATGTCAATCCCAGATGTAAGCTGATCATTCAGAAAGGCCGGCGGTCAGCCACGGAGCACACTGCTGCCGTTGTTGAGAAGGTAGACAGACTGCTTGACACCGGGGCAATTAGAGAAGTCACTTACCCTACGTGGCTCTCCAATACAGTGGTGGTGAAGAAGAAAAATGGGAATTGGCGAGTGTGCGTCGATTTCATGGATCTGAACAAACCAGAATCGACCAGCTTGTCGATGCGATGGCTCGCCATCAACGTATGAGCTTCCTCGATGCTTACAGAGGCTACCATCAAATCACCATGCATCTAGATGACCAGGACAAAACTGCATTCCTCACCCCAAGAGGAACCTACTGCTGCAAAGTTATGCCTTTTGGGCTGAAGAATACAAGGGCAACCTACCAAAGACTGGTCACCGCCATGTTCAAAGAGCAACTCGGACACACTATAGAAGTATACATCGACGATATGGTGGTCAACTCCAAAGAAGAACAGAATCATATAGCCGATCTAGAAAAGACTTCAGCATCTTACGCAAATACAGAATGAAACTGAACGCTTCCAAGTGTGCGTTTGGAATCGGCTCTGGCAAATTCCTGGGTTACATCGTCAATCACCGAGGAATCGAAGCCAATCCGAGGCAAGTCACAGCAATCTTGGAACTCAGCTCCCCCCGTTCAGTAAAAGAAGTCCAAAAGTTGATGGGGATGGCCGCTGCACTCAATAGGTTCATCAGCCGGTCTACAGATCGCTGCCGACAATTCTTTCAGACACTATGGCAGGGTAAGGCTTTTGAATGGTCCGCCAAATACGAAACAGCTTTCAACGGACTCAAGACCTACCTCCGCTCAGTACCTCTCTTGACAACACCCGCCGCTGGTGACCCGCTCATTCTATATCTGGCAGTTTTCGATAGGGCCGTCAGCGCCGTACTGCTAAAAGAGGAGGAAGGGGAGCAACTTCCAGTGTATTATGTGAGCAAGGCAATGGTTGACGCCGAAACACGCTACCTTCCACTGGAAAAACTCATCTTAGCCCTAGTCATGGTGGCAAGAAAACTGATGCATTAGTTCCAGGGACATAGCATTGGGGTGCTAACAGATTATCCCTCCAATCAGTACTACGAAGTGCAGAAGCATCAGGACGTGTTTCAAAATGGGCACTTGAACTTGGCCAATACGACATTCAGTTTTTACCTAAAACCATAATCAAGGGGCAGGTGTTGGTCGACTTTGTTGCCGAATTCACCGGTGAGCTTGCCAACCTCAAACCTGACGAAGTTCGACCAAAGGCTGAAGTTCGACTAAAGCCGAACTGGAGAATTTATGTCGGGGATATTTGGCAATTATACTGTCATGGATCGTCTAACCAAAGGGGCAGCAGCGTCGGAGTTGTAATCATGTCTCCAGACGGCACAATAATTGAGCAGGCCATCAAGCTTGGCTTTGAAGCATCAAAAAACGAAGCCGAATATGAAGCCCTTCTAGCCGATCTGCGGAATGCGCACCTTCTCAGCGCTCGGCGTCTGCTTGTGTTTTGTGATTCAAAATTGGTAATCAGTCAGCTAAAGGGGGAGTACGCGGCAAGAAACGACCGTATGGCGGCCTACATGAAAACGAACAATTCCTTGCTGGCAAAATTTGACCATTACGAGCTGAACCAAATAACACGCGACCAGAACACACACGCGGATGCCTTGGCGTGCCTAGCCTCCGCCATCAATTCTGAGATCAAACGGACCATCGAAGTAGGTTTTATCCCGGTGCCGAGTATTAGCCCTTCGGAGGAAATCCATGTCAACGTTATAGAATCCATCACAGGAACATGGGCATACCGGCTCTCAGACATGTCAGGAAGAAGCCTGCCACGACCTTGGAATTCAATACATTTACGTAACTTCTATCATTGACCCGACCTGTGGGCTTGATACTTATACATATTCCACCGTTGCAATACAAAGCTTCTCGTTTTCTCAAGCTCGCTCCCAAGCCTTCAAGGGCCAATTAAGCCTTCTAAGGCCAAAATAAAGTCTCCGGATTCGAAGCCCCTTTTGGTGCATGACACCTTAGGGCCGATTAAGACTCCGGATTCGGAGCGCCCTTCGTGGATATCACGATTGTCCAAAATAAAGTCTCTGGATTCGGAGCCCCTTTTGGTGCATGACACCTTAGGGCCGATTAAGTCTCCGGATTTGGAGCGCCCTTCGTGGATATCACAATTGGCCAAATTAAAGTCTCCGGATTCGGAGTCCCTTTTGATGCATGACACCTTAGGGTCGATTAAGTCTCCGGATTCGGAGCGCCCTTCGTGGATATCACGATTGGCCAAAATAAAGTCTCTAGATTCGGAGCCCCTTTTGGTGCATGACACCTTAGGGCCGATTAGGTCTTCGGATTCGGAGCGCCCTTCGTGGATATCACGATTGGCCAAATTAAAGTCTTCGGATTCAAAGCCCCTTTTGGTGCATGACACCTTAGGGCCGATTAAGTCTCTGGATTCAGAGCGCCCTTCATGGATATCACGATTGGCCAAAATAAAGTCTCCAGATTCGGAGCCCCTTTTGGCACATGACATCTTACGGCCGATTAAGCCTCTTAAGGCCGATTATGACTCCGAATTCGGAGCGCCCTTCGTGGATATAACGATTGGCCAAAATAGTCTCCGGATTCGGAGCCTTTATGAGAGATGCATTCGGACCACTTCACTGGCCGAATAAATATTCACTGAGAATTGTTCTTAATTCGAGCCGGTCAATGCATGTTTAAACATTTGCAACACAGAACACAAAACTTGCCAATAAGTTGAAATAATACGTTTAATTAAGCACATAACACTTCAAGACCAAATACGAACATTGAAAATAAAAGAAATTCTATTTGTTCGGCGCAAAGTCTGTTCTCGCGTTCCAAAGTCTATTTATTCGGCGCCCTCATCGTCGCTCTTCTCAATTTCAAAATCGGAATAGGGTAAGTAGTGACGATGATACAGGGGCGAAGCCGAATCAATGCCCACGGCTTCGAGAGCTTTCTCGGTTTGAAGGGCCTTGATCCAGCTGTGCTTGAATACACGATTTTCACATCGACAGACCTCCTCGGCAAGGTCTCGTTTGGTCTTCTCTATCCCAACCTTCAGGCCGTCCTGAAACCCCTTTTCATAACCCAAGGTCCATTGGGTCACTCTCTCCTCAACGACCAATTTAGATTGATCGGCCGCCACTGACGCGCTCGTTTGAACATTCTTCAGCTCCCGAAGCTCACGCTCAGCCTTTTCCGCGCGAATCTCCAGGCTGCGATTCCTTTCGTCCTTTTTCTCACTCTCACTTCGCGCTTCCCGCAGACGCATGCCGTCTTCGTAAGCAGTATATAGTCCTTTCACGGCCCCTTGTATGCCGTCTCGAAATACTTCGAAATCTTGACGTCCGACCATCGATTGTTGGACTTCCAGTGGGACGATCTGTCGAGCGAACTCGACTACCACACCTGGGTCTTTAATGATAGAATCTGCCTCCGTCATTGGTCTATTCCTCACAAAAACCACAAAACTCAACGGTTGTGGCGTCGCATCGCTCGATTCTCGGTCGCGGGCACGAAGAATTTCCCCATTGTTGCCTGTCCTTTCGGGGCGATCTGCTTCAACGACTAAGGGGCTACTGTGTTTCCCGATCCTTGGACGTTCTTCTTCCCGTACGCATAGGCTCGCTACTGTGACTCATTACGGTGCCTAATTCAGCCAATCTTCATCCCTCCCAAGTTGCCTGAATGGAAATAAGTAGGGCCTCTGGCGTGCACCCGCCCCATTTATCCTTCAATGTATGCAGCTCTCCCGAGGGAACGTCAGTAATCCCAAACATCAAAAGACGGATAACAATTGTCCAGCCCATGAGTTAGGCCCATTCAGCTTCGCAAGCTCGTGCCCTGGCTAAGGCAAGGGCAGATTTACTAATCTGGTTGGCCATGTTTTCAAGCACAAGCGCCGATCAATCTGTGCCTCAGCCAGCCCACGAGTTAGGCCCATTCGGCTTCCCAAGCTCGCGCCCTGGCTAAGGCAAGGGCAGATTTACTAATTTGGTCCCAAGATTCGGCTTCCCAAGCTCGCGCCCTAGCTAAGGCAAGGGCAGATTTACTAATCTGGTCAGGGGCAGATTTAATAATCTCGTCGGCCGTATTTTCGAGCGCAAGCACCGATCAATCTGTGCGTCAGCCAGCCCACGAGTTAGGCCCATTCGGCTTCCCAAGCTCGTGCCCTGGATAAGGCAAGGGCAGATTTACTAATCTGGTCCCAAGATTTGGCTTTCCAAGCTTGGGCCCTGGCTAAGGTAAGGACAGATTTACTAATCTGGTCGGCCATGTTTTCAAGCGCAAGCGCCGATCAATCTGTGCCTCAGCCAACCCACGAGTTAGGCCCATTCGGCTTCCCAAGCTCGCGCCCTAGCTAAGGCAAGGGCAGATTTACTAATCTGGTCCCAAGATTCGGCTTCCCAAGCTCGCGCTCTGGCTAAGGCAAGGGCAGATTTACTAATCTGGTCAAGGGCAGATTTACTAATCTCGTCGGCCATGTTTTCAAGCGCAAGCGCTGATCAATCTGTGCCTCAGCCAGCCCACGAGTTAGGCCCATTCGACTTCCCAAGCTCGCGCCCTGGCTAAGGCAAGGGCAGATTTACTAATCTCGTCCCAAGATTCGGCTTCCCAAGCTCGCGCCTTGGGTAAGGCAAGGGCAGATTTACTAATCTGGTCGGCCATGTTTTCAAGCGCAAGCGCCGATCAAGCTGTGCCTCAGCTAGCCCATGAGTTAGGCCCATTCGGCTTCGCAACCGAAAGCAATATCATTCATCAACAACATTTTCCTTAACAAGTTGAGCACAACTCATGAAATTTTATATACGCAAATTACTAAACAAAAAGCTACAAGCCCGCATGAAAATGCCTAGCAAAAAACTATGACTGTAGCAACACGTGAAAAATGCCAAATTAAAAACTATAAAAATACATTCGACATCCTAAAAACTATGTCACTCGCCCAGATCAGTCATCGGAATCAGACTCCAATGGCTCAACATCCACTTGTTCATTTGGTATTGGCATAATCAATGAAACTTTAGCAGTAGCAAGGGCTTTGTGCCAGCCATGTTTGAATCCCCGATTTTCAAACTTGGGGACTTGGTCCAAATACTCGGCGAGTCCAGCATTTTTCCCGGCCTCGAATACTTTGGAAGCCTCTAGTCGGTTGTTTCCTTCGCCACCTTCATTTCAGCCAACTCAGCCTCCAGTTTGGAGACCGCCTACTGGGCCAATTTGAGCGCATCTTCGCTCGCGTCCGCCTCCTTCTCGGCATCCGATCTCAATTAATCCGCGCTACGAGCCCTCTCCACCACGGCCTTGGCCCTTGAGGCTTCCTTGTTCGCCCTCAAAGCTTTGACCTCAGCCCTTCTCCTCTGGCCCTCAACTTTCTTTCGTAAATGACCAATCTGTTTGACGGCGTCGCGATGGCGATGGCCCATATCGGCTATCCTTCCGACGGTTTGCAAAATAAGAATTTAAAACCATAACTTTAACAGTATTTGGATTAAGTGAACCAAAGTCCGAATATGTACCAAAAGTACCGATTGGGCGGCTAGTGCTGTCACATTCAGATCTGGTTCCACCCGGAAAGCCTCCCTGTCAGACGGCAACGACACAGACGTAGTTAAGCTGAATGCGACTTCTGGATCTTCAAGCGCTGAAGCATCAGAAGAAATTGGCATGTTTTTTATCATCGGCTGAATGACAAAAGGAATGATCACATTCGATCCCTCTAATCGAGGACGTTTGCCGCCTTGTTCTTCTGAGTCGGTCTCAAACTTGGCAGGGCATTTCTCTGCCTCTTCCTCAACTTCTTGGCCCGCCGGCACGATCAAAGTAGATTCGGCATTTTGATTTTTTTCCGTCTCCACGTCAATAACGTGCAAGGACTCTGATTCGCTAACAGGCAGAGAGAGTTAAGATTCGGTGGCGGGTGGTACTTCAGACAGAAAGGCCTCCGCTCTTCGCTGTGCGACCAACCTTTCCGCATTCGCCTTCCTGGCAAGTTTTGTCAGGCTTAACCCGGCCATGTCTTCGGGGCCTGCGACGGGAAGATCCTCTAAGCCGTGAAAAATGCCGTCAAGTGGAAGATCCCCTCGGCCCAAAATAGATGAAGGATCGGCCGAATTCAATACCTTGTCAGACACGGTTTCGTACTGATCTGATTCGATAATATTAGCTACATCCCGCTCCAAATCAGACCCTTCAAAACCAACCTGCCCCAAGTTTTTGAAGTCGGACAAAATAAGAGCGATAAGAGAATCTTCACCCTCCGGAACCGGGATATTTTCTGCTGCTGAGAAGGTCGTATATGTCGGCTCGTAACGAAGTAGAACGTGGGCCGCCCTTCCTTGTTTCTGAAGACTTCGACAACCGAAACACTTGAGCGCGACTTTGATATCCGAAAGAACGGCATTGTCAGTCACAGACAGGACTTTCTACAAATTGTTCCCTACACAAGCCAAGCCGTAACATTTCAAAGAAGAGGCTTTACAACAAAAATAAACAAATAATAAAAGCGAGGAAGCAATCGGCCACCTGGCTTGCCCCCCCCGTCTAGGAATATGGTTGACGTGATCCTCCCCTTCACCAAATTCCCAGTTACCCTGGACAACGACCATAACATCATCAACTCGTTTCCCAAAACTGGAAAGCATAGTAATTAGCTGATGGTCGATATCCATGGCCCTAAGGAAGAAATGCCCGTGCCGACCAGAAGACTTAGCCAAGGCATAGCAATGCCGGATGGCTAGAATGCGAAGGTTAATTCTAAGGCGATGGTTGAGCGCTATAACCCCCATTATAATTCTAAAGAAATTCACATTGAATTGGGAAGGGTTTAAACCCCAATGGCGAAGCGCAGCCCTAAGAAACGGGTGAAAGGGAAAACGGACTCTACCCTCTGTGATTGACAAAAGAGGAAAGACAATCGTGGTTTTGTCCTCCCTCTCCATATCAAGAGTGCCGTCTGCCACAAACGACAGACGGACATCATCAGGAATGGAGAAATGGCATTTAAAGCCAGCAATTCGATCTGACGAGAGAAAGTCTTTTAAATGTTTCGCCATACCCTACAGTTTATAAGAATATGCCAAGGAAGGAATAAACCAGAAAGAGTCTTCAAAGCAAGGAATGAGAGAACTTACAAAGGACGAAGAGGATATCGAGAAGAGAGTTGCAGGGACAATTCAAAAGGCAATCCAGCGACGAGCGTCATAAAATAAATACTCAAAAGGACGTCAAAATTTTAAATCGCAATAAATAGACACGTACGAGAGGACGAGAAGTCGACACGACAACCGAAAGGGGTGCGCTTAGATATCCGCATGAGGATGAGGCCAACCGCCGAATTTTGGCTCTGACTTTTCGAAATTCAGAACCAAGCACTCCAGCCAACTGTCGTTGGTAAAGTGCTTGGGGGGCAATTGTGGGAGCCGAATAAATAGAAGAGTCGGAAGGTGCGTACCCCAGAAATCAGATATTATTCGGCTCCATATTGCGTGACTAGGATGCCGAATACGTTAGGAAGGCCGAATAGCCGGAGATCAGTAACTCCGAATAAATAAAAGGGGAATGGGATAAAAGTAGGCTCAGGCCCCGAGGCCCAAAAAGCAAGTATAAATACAAGAACCACAGATTTAGAAAGGTATGTAAGAATCACTTCACTTAACTTAGTAAACAAGCTATCCTGAGTGTCTGAACTGACTTGTCCGTCGAAGTGCTAATTCCGGCACCCCCAACCGGAGTGTTTGTATCTTTTCAGGTGACTAGCTGAGGATCACTAGCGTCTCCCAGAATCTAAAGAGTTTTTCCAAACCACTTCTCCACAATGGTGATGCAAGATATTGATGATGATGGTGGAGTTAGATATGTTATATCGCTCACATCTTGAAAATGATAATAATATATATTGTTATTGAAATTTTCTATTTATTAGAGATATTTGTTTTGGGCTATCGGTGGAGGATAGCTATGATTGTTGTAGAAATTGCATGAGGATTAGGAGAATTGAAACTATTTTTCTATTCATTAGCATTGAGCATTGTTTCATATTTATACTTTGGAAATGTGTTTCATTTGAGAAAATGGGTGAATTCGAGAATTGAATGTTATATATTGAAATAAGTTAGCCGGAGTGTCTAAGGTGAAATACTCGAAAATCGTGCGTGTACATGGGTACCGATCTCGCAGACGAAATTTTCGTGAAATGGCAATAGTAGTGCTTGTATAGCCTACGTTTACATGGGCCCCGTTTTACGGTTTCCACCGGATGAAATTTCCGAAAAGGTTGGATTTGTTTTAAAATTTCCTAAGTATGATTCACTGTCGTGTTTTCTATTCTAAAGGACATGATTGATAACTGTGATATTAATCGGGTATCGTATGATCATGAGAAAGAAGAAATGAAATTCTTTGGCACGAGCATTGAATATACATTCACCTTATACCTTTGTTAAAATTCATATGTTGTGTTGGATTATTTCTACTAGGCTTTAGTTCACCCTATATGGGAAAAACATTTTTAGGTGCTAGTGATATGCCTCCACCAAGGAAATAGCTTGGGAGGACTTAGAGCAAGAGCTTCATTTTTGTTTAATTGTGTATTTGTTTTGTACAAGCCAAGGGCCGTTAAATGTACTGGATTTAAATCCATTTTGTTGTAACCAAGTACTGGCTTAGAAAGTTGTAAGCCTTTAGGGAATTCTCTTAATTGTTTATCTTTCATCTTACATTCTTCATCATGTAACATATGTTGTAGATTTAGGTTTAGACTTGTGAATGTATATCCGCATATGTTGTACTTTTGTACAAGAAACTCGAAGTAAATGAATGATAATTATTTCATCTTGTGTTGTTGTTCAATTAATATTGTAGGCTGGTTATTGTATTTATTTCGAGGTGTCACATTCATAACAGGAGGGAAGAGAGAAAGGAAGAGAGAGATACATGTGTATCGTGAGAGTCCCGTCTAATCAGATTGTGGAAGAATGCTTCAGCAAAGAGTTGGTCCCTCTGTGTTGGGTTGCAACGGTAAGCAAACCAGAGAAAGAACGGAGGTAACAAGTGAAACACAGATGAAATTTGAGGGTCCTCAAGAGTAGCAATGTCTCCAATTTCCTTACAGATCCTCAAGACAACAAATATGAGGGTCCTCAAGACATAGATCCACAACCCCTCAACTTCTCAGCCCTTAGAAGAAAAGAAATTGCCTTTAGATATGTATTAGTAATTGTTTTATATATTTTTTGTGAGGAAATTTTTTTGTCTACAATATGTCCAAAAAATCTATTTTTTTTTACAAAATAATTTTTGTCACCAATCATCAATTTTAGGCACTTTTTTTGTGTGGCATCAAATATTTGGCTTCGTTTTTTGACAAAAAAAATTCCTTATGAAAGTAAAATTTTCAGCTTAAAAAAGAAAAAAAAAAAAAACCCTTCTTTTGATTTTTAGGACAAAATTAAAAGGTTTTGTTTAGTTTCATTTTTTGGAAGAGGTTTTTAAATTAATTGGAGGCCTTAGTGATTTTTTTTATATATATATATTTTTGTTACTTTTTTTGTTTATTTTTACTTTTAGTTGTGCATCTAAAAAGTAAAAAAATAAAAAAAATTAATCAAAATATGAAAAACAATTCAACAATGACAAATGGAAACCCATTTAAAAATAATTTATGAGAATTTAATTAAAAAAAAAATTTAACTTCCAAAACTAGCGAACAATAATATGAAAAAAAAAATCAAGTTTGAGTTATTTGTTCTTTTTTAAATACAACTAATTAAAATATACTTAAAAAGTAAAATATTTATGAAAAATCAAGAAAAATCAATTTTTATATTTTTTTTTTAAAAAAAACATGGCAATGTACTAAATTTTTATATTTTTTTTGTATGTAGTGAATTTTTTATAGTGTTTTCATAAATTTTCTACTTTTTAAGTTTGTCTAAAGGGCAAATTACACTGGTGATCCCTATAATTTGTCTTTTGTGTCATTTTAGTCCATACACTTTCAATTGACACAATTTTAAACTTTAATTTTAAATTTTGTGTCAAATTGGTCCAATTGAAAATGTCGTTAGTGTTTTTAAATGAAAATAATTACTGAATATAACTCACTGAGGTTAGTAAATTTATAATTTTATTATAAAAAAATGGCACATGCCATTTATATACATATTTTTCATTTAAAAAAAATTAAAAGTTATAATCAATTAGACCAAATTGAAACAAAATCATAAATTCATGGTCAAAATCAAGCTAATTGAAATTATAGGAACCGATATGACACGATACAGGAACTACTGCTGCAATTTGCCATTTTCTAAATTAAAGAGATCTAAAAGGTAAGAAAAAGAATTATAATATTAAAAAATATTCACTAAAAAAATACAGATTAAAAATTAAAAATTAATTATTGAAATCTCCATACTAAATAAGGTAATATTTTCTATTAATTTTGAAAATTAAAAAATTATTATTATTTTTTCTCTGTATTTTTTCTCACAAAAAATAGCTAAATTAATTTTCTTTTTTTTTTTCTTTTTTCTTTTTTTATTTTTTTGTAGAGGGGTTTTGACTTTCGATTTTTCTAAAATGGGTGTTCTAGACAGAAAGGGTCGAGTTGGTTCAGACAACAAGAAAAAGTGCCTACGTGCAAGAGGGGCCTTCACTGTAAGAAAGAATAATGGGTTTGTATAGGGTGCCTTCTTGGATAACAACTTCAATGTTGGCATGCACGAAGGGCTTAAGTGTGAGATAGAAGAGAGGGGCTTTAGTGTGAAAGAGAAGAAATGGTTTATAGAATGTCTTTTTGAGTCACGACTTCGATACTTGTGAGAAATGAGTAGGCTCAAGTGCAAGAGAGAAATAAGGGTTTGTAGAGAGTGTCTTCTTGGGTCACGACTTTAGTGTCCGTGTACATGAAAATGAGTGATAAGGGTCAAAGTGTGTTTCTTGGGGTCACGGTTTCACTGCTCCGAAACACAAAACTAGAGCATTTTAATAAAAAGAAATAATTAGTGATAAAATATTTGTGTCTCCTTAAATACAAGGACAAAGAATTTATTATTGGCAACAAAATATTTTTGTCTTCCACAACTTAACCTTATGAGACGAAAAATATATTCGTTACGCAATCAATCATAATCCGTCTTACGCAGGTAGAATTTATTAGTGAGAAAATATTTTTGCCTCCCACAACTTATTCTTCCGAGACAAAAATATATTTGTCACCCATTTAACAAAAAAAAATGAAACGACGTCGTTTGCATGATGAAGTGTTTATTGGTAACGAAATATTTTCATCTTCCACAACTTATCCTTCCCAGTAAATAATATATTTGTCGCCAAGTAAATGGAAATATGCAACGACATTGTTTAATAGGTAGGAAATTTATTGGTGACGAATTACGTTCGTCGCAAAATATATATATATATATATATATTTTGTGACAAAAATGTTCGTCTCCAATGAGCTAAAATAATTAGCCCCAATACAAATGAAATTGGCGCCTCATTTTTGTAGATGAAATTTTGTTTTCATCTCCTATACTTTTGAGAAAAATTAAAACAATTGAAAAAATTAATATTTCATCATCTTTGGGTTAAATTTTACGACCAAAAAAAAAAAAAAAAATCATCACCAAATTTCCTCACAATAGCCTAGATTTGTTGTAGTGCATGGGCAAGTCAGGTAAGCATATATTAATGAACATAGGTAGCATATGAATGTACATCTCGAGGACAAACATGAGAGCTTACATATTGTGTGTGTGTGTGTGTATGTGTGTGTGTGTGTGTGCGCAATTGTTGAGTGTCACAATCGTTAGAGTTAATCGTAGTAATAATCAGATGGCTGGACCTCCAACAGGAGAATCTACACACGATTAAGGAAAGTCAAACCACAAGAAAACAAGGGCTATTTGTTAAGTAAAGATAGAGGCTCCCCCTCAATCAAAGAATCAGATTTTTTTTCTTATTACTTTTCTTTGTTTCTTTTGCTCACTCATTGGCGGGTTTCATGCTCAAGGGTATGGAAACCAAAACAGAGAACCATAAAGAAAATAAAGATGGCCTAGTTGGTGCCTCTGGGGTATCCTTTTCCTCATGCCTTGACTATAAAGAACTGAGGGGAAAGTCGTGGAGATGCAAAAAGATGATAGGTGGTTAAGAGACTCAACATTACCCATGATCTGCTAGTATAGGTCAATTCCTCTAGAAATTCATGAGACACAGTGCTAGTAGTTCATAGAGAAATTTGATCACTTATGTGGAAACCCCTGCAACAGTTGAACTCAAGGATGTGTACACAATGAGATCATGAAAGCAATGAGCATGTACATTCAAAACGAACCAGGGACAAAGACACATAAAACCTTGTAAGCAACATGAGAGGTGTTCAAATAAATCTATGTGCAAAGATGACAAGTATCAATGATAATGAGATTATAACATCCAAGCACACAAAACGCCAATCACACACAGCCACTCATGCAAAAAGTCATACTTTAGTTTATGAGCACTACTCCCAGGGTGTTTTTAAGGAACTCAAACCTAAGAAAATCAAGGGGTTTTGTAAAAATATTTGCTCTTTGATGCTCAGTGGGTACATGTTCAAGAATAACAAGGCCCTCCTCAACTAACTCTCTAATGAAATGGTGACAAATGTCAATATGTTTAGTGCGAGAGTGTTGGACTAGATTTTTGGAGATATTGACGGCACTAGTATTGTCACAGAAAAGAGTATGTCCTGGTCTATACCATAATCATGAAACAATTGCTTCATCGAAATCATTTGAGCACAAACTCTCTGCAGCTATATATTCAGTCTATGTGGTTGAAAGAGAGATGGCATTATTCTTTTTGCTATGCCATACAACCAAATTATTCCCAAGGTAAAAACACCCTCCGGATGTGCTTTTGCAATCATCAGTACACCCTGCCAATGATATCGGTTGTGGTGTCGGACGAGAACCAAATCCCATACCCCAAAGTCCCACACCCCAAAGTCCCACTAACATACTTGATAGTTCGTTTGACAACTAGAAGATGAGACTCTTTAGAACAGGCTTGATAATGGGCACAAACACCTATACTCAATGTAATGCCAAGTTGATTGGCTGTGAGGTATAAAAGACTCCATATCATATTCCTAGAAAGGGTAAGATCAACATCAGTGCCAAAGGAGTCTTCAGAGAGGTGAAGACTTCTGCTCATGGGAGTTCGTGTATATTTGGCCGACTCTAGACTGAACTTGGACACAAGATTTTTAGCATACTTGGTTTGGGAAACAGACATACCCAACGACAATTAATTAATTTGAATCCATTAAAAAAAAAAATCCCCAATCATGCTCATTTCAAACACATGTGTCATGCAATTTGAGAAATATTTCATAAGAGATTCAGACATGGATCCAAACACATTATCATTAACATAAATTTGAGCAACTAGGATATGCGACTTTGTATGTTTCACAAATAAGGTCTTGTCTACACTACCCCTTTGAAAGTCATTGTCAAGAAGAAAGGTAGTAAGCCTTACCAAGCTCGAGGGGCTTGTTTCAACCTATATAAAGCCTTGTCTAACTTGTAAACATGATTTGCAAATTTAGGGTCTTCAAACCCCTTTGGTTGCTCAACATAGGTCTCTTCCTTCAAGTACCCATTCAAAAAAACACTTTTCACATCCATTTGAATCAATTTAAATCTAAAAAAGCATGCAACAACAAATAAAATACGAACAGATTTGAGACGTGCAACAGGGGCAAACGTCTCATTATAGTCAATGCCCTCTACTTGTGTATAACCTTGAGCAACCAACCTAGCTTTGTTCCTAATCGCTGTACCATTCTCATCAGATTTATTTTTCAATATCCATTTGGTACCTATTACATTCATATCTCTAGGTCTAGGAACAAGAATCGAAACTTTGTTACGTTCTAATTGACTTAATTCTTCATGCATTGCATTAACCTAACTATCATCTAGTAAGGCCTCTTTTACATTCTTAGGTTCAATTAAAGAAATATAACACATATGAGATAGCTCCTCTTGAATTTGCTTTCGAGTTTTCATTTGGTCTGAGACACTCCCAGTCACTTGTTGTATCGGATGATTCACCCTTGCCGATGGCTCCAAGATAGGACTGGTAGTGACCTGAGTAGTAGTGGTGGTGTCCCTTTGTGCATTTTTTGGACTAGGGCTTGCCATAGGAGTTGGTGCTTGTTCACTTTCTTGAGCTTTGCCTTGTGCTTCTCCTTGACTTTGTGGTGCCATATCCAAAATTTAAGGGTCACCACGTTCTTCCTCATGTAGAGATGCAATTGGGGAACTTGTATCATCTACAACCACATTGATAGATTCCATTATAGATTAAGTGCGAAGATTATAGACACAGAAGGCTCTACTTGTGGTTGAATACTCTAGAAAAATACCTTCCTCACTACGGGAGTCAAATTTTCCCAAAGGCTCTCTATCTTTGAAAATATAACACTTACTCTCAAAAGTTTTGAAGTATTTTACATTAAGTTTCAACCCTTTTCACAATTCATATGGAGTTTATAATGTACTGAACCTTAGATACACACAATTCCCCACATAAACTGCGATATTTAAGGCTTCAGCCTAAAACTTTGGAGGAATTTTCTTACTAAGGAACATGACCCCAGCCATCTCTTGAACAATCCTGTTTTTCCTCTCAACAACTCTATTTTACTATGGGGTAATAGGTGCAGAGAATTCATGCTTAATGCCATGCATATCACAAAAAATCCAAAAACGAGCTATTTTTAAATTCACGGCCATGATCAATTCAGATTCTTATGATATGCCCGATAGAAATACCCTATTCATTTTGGATTTTAAGGACTAAGGATTTGAAAGTATCAAACATATTAGATTTTTCTATTAAAAATTTTACCCATGTAAATGCGAGTGTAATCATCAACAGTTAAAAAAATATATATATCTTTTACCTCTAATGCTTTCAATACGAGTGGGTCTCATAAGATCCATATGAACAAGCTCAAGAGGACGTTTGGTTGTTAAACTATGTACTTTCTTGTGAGGGACTCGAGTTTGCTTCCCTAATTGACATGGCCCACACACTTGGTTTAAAGTCTTACCCATTTTGGGCACTCCTCTCACAATCTCTTTGTTGGCTATCTTAGTCAAGTCTTTGAAATTCATGTGACCTAATTGTTGATACCGTAAGTCTAGATTACTTATGATGACCAAGTGACAAGTGAGATCATTAGTAATAACAATCCCATAGCAGTTATCAGATGTGCAAACCCTATGCATGACAATATTTCCTTTTTTGTCTAAAATTTCACATTTATTTTTTGAAAATAATTCTTCGATTTGAGTTACACATTTGACTAATGCTCAAAAGATTGGCTTTAAGGCCATCAACAAGCAATACATTTTCCAAATTAGGAAGACCGAAGACATTTATAGAGCCCTTACCAATGACTTTAGAAGTGCCACCATTTCCAAATGTAACAATTCCTCCTTTATATTTCTCAAGGGATGTGAAGTAGGATTTGTCACCTGACATGTGACGAGAGCACCAACCGTGAAGATACCACATGCGTGAGTCACATGCTTTTAGTGCAGTGTGAACAACAAAACTAGTCAAGTCACTCTTTCTTACCCATATCTTTTTGGTCTTCACAAAAAGGGGACTGGCATTATTAGTAAATGTCTTAGCGTTGTGAATACCATTATGAATCTTGGTCTTCCTAGACATGTAAGGTTGTCTCTTGACACATGAAGTATTAGAATTTCTAACTTTTTAAGACACACTACCAAACAACTCAAAACAATAAGGCAAATGTGGCCATACCTACCGCAATGATGACAAATGAAAACAAGTTTTATCTCCCTTTTTGTGGCCATACCACCTTTAAATTGATGGAGAGGCTTGTTATCCTATTGGATCTTCAGCTTTCCCTTGGCTTGAGTTCTTTGTCATAAGTTATAAGAGCCTTTCCTTTTTGCTATGTTGCATCACCATAGCATATCCCACTTTTGTCACCGCCCATTTGTTGAGACCCAATGATGTCTTCAAGTGTCTTTGATCTTCTGTTCCACATATCAATTGTGGCTCTAGCATTTTTGAGTTTTTCCTCTTTCTAACCGACAAGCTCTTCTAAGCAACTTGAGACATCTCGAGGGATTCAATCTTTTCTTCATATATGGCATAGATTTTCAGAAGCTCATTCCTTTCGGTCTCATAAGTCAGAAGCTTTGCACAGAGAGCTTGTTTATCACTTGAAATCTTGATGACATCCTTTTTAGCTGTAGAAATCTCCTCATTTAACTTAACATTCTCACTTTCACATACTTTGAGTTTGATAGTGAGTTTGTCATTCAAATTGGATAAGTTTAGAGATTTGCTATATAATTTTTCAAAAGCTTGTTGAAGTTCTTCATCATCTATCTCATCATTATCCTCTGAGGTTTCATCATCTTCTTTTTGCTCTTGTTTCTCCTCGAGAATCCAGTCAAGTGACTAAGGCACTGATGTAGGTATCACTGGATGGTTGTGAAACTGACTCTGTTCTTTCATTGAATTGTATAAGAACAACCCATGCATCTTTGGCATTCTTACAATGAGAGATCCGATCTTGTTCACCTTCAGAAAGTGCTTCTCGGATGGTGTTCATAACTCTTTCACTACTCTCCACGTCAGTTCTTTCAACATCACTCCATTCCTCAGATGGCTTGGCAATCTTTGGATTGGTGTCCGAATCAATCACAAATGGTACTTCAACATTCTCCTCAATTGTGCGCCAACCTTTCGGATCCCAAGCTCTGAGATAGACTTTAATTTTACACTTCCAATACAGATAATTACTCCCATCAAAAGTAGGAGCACGATGCAGGCTAGGCCCACGAGCATTCTCAACTGGCTTGGGAGTTAACTAAGTGAAGCTAGAGTAGAACGTCGTGTAGGCACTATCTCCATCTTCATCGGATTTGGTTTCATCAGTTTCTTGCTTTGATCCGCTTTCATCATCCCAAGTCACTGTGTAGACTTTCTTTTGGTCCTTTTTCAAAGGACATTCGAGAGCAATATGCCCAAAACCTTGGCATTCATAGCACTTGACTCCTTGGACTCTCATAGTCTTCTTTTCAGTCTTCAGAGCAACTTTGGGTTGAATAGCTTTGGGTTTATCGTTAACCTTATCTTCTAAACTAGTCCTTGAAATTAGGCTTCTTTTTCTTTAATTTTTTTTTTAAATTGTTTAGTAAACATAGCGGCCATTTCAAATTCTAGATCAATTTCTATCTCAAGGTTCTTAGCAATCTCATAAGCACTAGTAAAGACCACACTATCTTTTTGTTTTTTCTTAGAAATCATATGGGTTTCATAAGTCTGCAGGTTTCCAACCAACTGATCAAGCTTGAGGTTCTCAACATCTTGAGCCTTCTCTAAAACTGTCACTTTTGACTGGAACCTTTCGAGTAAAGATCTCAAAATTTTTTCCAACCATTTTAGATTCAGGAATTTTTTCACCGAGTGTGAAATAAGAATTTACGATGTCACTAAGTTTAGAATAAAAATCATCAAACGTCTCATCCTCTTGCATAAAAAGAGTCTCAAAAGAGGAGGTGTTGAAGTTTTGACCTTTTAATAGCAGTAGTACCCTCGTCAATAGTTTCAAGAATGTCCCAAATCTCTTTTGCTACCTCACACGTACAAATATGTCAAAACTCTTCCAGTGTGACGAAACAAAAGAGAGAATTGAGCGTTTTACTGTTCAAACTCGAATTTTGATAATCTATTATATCACATTTATCAATTGGTTTGGGAATATTAACACCATCGATGATAACCATATGTTCACTCCACCTATAAATAACAGAGTGCCAAAACTTTCTCATCAATTGATTTTAAAAACACCCTCATACGAGCTTTCCAATAAAAAATAATTTGTCCCATAAAGTAAACGAGGTCTATGGGTCGAGTTACCTTCGCGAATCGAATCCATTAACACAAATCACACAAAATTACACTCCTATAGTTTTTATAAAAAAAAACAAGAACGAGTGACCTGCTCTGATACCAATTGACAAACCTACGTGATTCGTGATTTGAAACAGATTTAATTGCAACAATCCCCAAACAATCAAAACTAGCAATCTAAACCATCTAGCACGTACGAAAGTGATTTAAATTATTTTTCACAATTAACAAATTGACACAAACGATTTTTAGGTGGAAAAAAAACACAAATGGAGACCTCCAATTGTGATTGAAAAACTACAGGCGAAACACCACTAATCAATCCACTGTGACGAATGAAAATGCACAAGATTACCAAACAATTTACCCAACACTCTATAAAATTGTCTTCAACAACTTGTGTCTCTTTCACCACCGCCTTCTTCTCAAAACTAATTAGTCGGATCTTAAATCCACAACACCCATGCCGAATCCACAACAACGAGCCGCTTTAAACTCCTTTAAAGCCTTCACGCTTGAATCTTCGGAATCCACCGAACAAGAACTCTTCAATTTGAATGATCAAACAACCCTTTGATGTAAATGACTTAGATCGTGAGATAAACTCACAAAGATATCAAAGGAAACAAGTAAAGAACCTCCAGATAAAAAACCTAACCCTCCAGAATAAGATCTAGAAGCTATAATCTTATATTCTAGCTTCCGCGTAGCTTTATAGTGAACAGGGTTGCGAAGACTGCTTGAGCCATGGAATGGTCGCTCGAGCAGTGTGTCTCATACGTGTGAAATCAAAACTGCCTTCGCTTGAGTGAACATCGAACTCTTCCAGCATTTTTGCAAACAGGTTGAACTTCTGAGAGCAGGGATTCTGCGCTCGAGCGACCACTCCATCGTTCGAGCGATTCATGATGAAACAGGCCACTGATTACAATTGGTAAAAGCGTTTGTTTGCGTAATTGATAACACAAAGAACCTAACACATCTTGCATTTTATCAAAAACATAAAATATTTCTTTCAGAAAAAACACCCTGACCTATCCGAAAAATAGCAACTTTTTTGCAACAAGGCCGACACAAAACTACATTTTTTTTTAAATAAAAAGAACAAAACAAGACAACTTTGCCTATTCTAATAATAAAAAAAAAAAATGACAACTCTGCCTATGGATCAGTGAAGGGGAACAATGCAACACTCTGCCAGGGAAACCGAACTCTGGTAGTTTTAACAGGTTGCTTAGTTGTGGGTTGTGCTCGTCCCAGGTGGTGGTAATGGCTACTAGAGTTGTGATACGTGTTACAGTTGCCATTGCTTGAGGCGGTGGTTGGTTACAAAGTTGGCGACAGAGATCACAATGAGGTGTTTGCTGTTGTCTCTACTTTCAGGGTCCGTAATAGCAATGGTTGTTTGAGACAAATTAGAGAAGAAACAGAAAGAATCTGATTTTATATGTTGTTTTTCAAATACAAAAAATTCAAGTTTTAAATTTCAAATTATAAGCGGGATTTTTGAAATTTGAAGAAACTTTAAACATTGAACCGTCAATGTTATCTCATCAATGTTGTGTCTATTAATAGTCTTTAAGGTGATTCAGTGTTAAGGGCGTACACGAGACTGTGTGCATAAGGCGCACGGTCACGGGTTCAATTCCTCCTGTAATTAAACTTGGGATCTAAGTGAGAATCGCAGTGGTGGATTGTTGTGATTGCTCTTCTGAGAATTAGTCGAACGGGTCAAAAATCAGAGCCCAAATATCGCGGTTATCAAAAAAAAAAAAAAAAAAAAGGTGATTAAGGGTCATTTTGAGAAGTATGAGAAAAGTCACTTTATTAACTTAATGACTTATTTATATTACATTACCTCTCTATTTTTTACATATTTTTTATTAAAAAATGAATAAATTAATTTTTTTTTTCTACTTTTCAAAACAAGCCTAACTGCTGGCAATCTAGCAAATTCACTAACATAAAACTGGATTGGCATCCTACCATTGGTTTGGAGCACCATCTGGCGGTGCTGACATGGTGCTCTTGGAGCATCGAATAATTTCTCCTAGAAATGGTATCCATTGAATGACTTGATATAAATTATTAGATTTGTTTGTTTTTACAGAGCAGTCATGCTTCCGACCCTCAGTGGGGTGACCCCCACTGACAACCCCAGTGACGTGTCAGCTTATTATTGGCTGAAAAAAAAAAAACAAAACAAAACAAAAACAGTTTTTTCGCCCAATCACAGCCGACCCTAGCACCCCCACTAGGGGTCCGAAGCTTTATTCTTTACAGAGCGGTGAGTTTCCAGTAACATATTATGGGCTCTTTGAGAAAGAGTCAAAAAGGTTAAAAATCAGTTTTTAATCTATTCTAGATCATATCGTTTCTTTATTTATATATATATATATATATATATTTAAAAAATTTAAAAATTAAAAAAATTAATTTTTAACTAACTTTCTAAAACAACCCTATAATAAAAAAAATTAGTTACAAGCTAACATCTTCATTGTCAAAAAAAATAAATAAAATCTTTACCCTCGTCATTGTGACGTCTCACTTTTTAGATCAACTGTAGTACAGTGCATGTAACAGTATTCGTTGAAAATTAATTTTTGGATGGGTAATGATACATCCCACTAAAAGTGGTGCTCTAAAGCACCACTAATGAGTTGGCAAGCACTTTAACCAAAAAAAAAAAAAAAAACACAAGACACAAGCAGTGGGCCCCGTCCATTGCCACATCACTAGTGGTGCTTTTAGAGCACCACTTTTAGTGGTCTCAATCATTATTGTTTTTGGATAGGAACCGACTTAAGATTTTAGGGGTTGTTTGGGATTAAGTGTACTTTTTGATTTTTTGAATAAAAAAATAGAGAAAAAAAAAGATGATTATTTAGGGTAACTTTTTGACTTTTCACGAAAAAATGTGTATTAAAATATTATATAAAATAACAAAATTAAAATATTACCCCTATGCCCTATGCGTACTAACAGTGCTGGTTGAAGGACCAGTACAGATTGCTTTGAAATGCGATGGTGCCTTCAGAACACATATATATATAGGATGAGGCTTCCTGAGTACTGTTGGGCCCGTGGGGGCCTACTACGGATCCCGTTTCGATAATTCGAACCGACCAATATATAGAACTCGTCGAGTACTATATGCTTGTAAAAAATCACGTTGATCAGATATCGATAGCTATGTGATCAAATCAGTTTTATATGAAAAAAATGGACAGTGAAGAATAAACGGCTGACAAAAATTTGCTTTGATCATATAGCTATCGATATCTGATTAACGTGATTTTTTACAAGCAAATAGTACTCGACGTGTTCTACATATCGAATTCTACATATCGAATGGTTCAGACTATCGAAATGGGACCCGTGGGTAGCCCCCATGGGTCCAACAGTACCCTCTAGTTTAATGAATATATATATCTAATTTTTTCATAAGATATATGAAAAGTACCCCCACGGGACCACATGTGAGTTTGTACCATCACTGAAAGGTACAATTTTGGCTTTTATTTTTTATTTTTATTTTTTTGCACTTTTTGGTGAATAGTGATTATTTTTTTGAGTTTTTTAGTAATTTTTTGACTTTTTATCTTTTATAGACGATGCCAAACAAACACTTAATATAGGGATTAATTAATATATATATATATATATATCTTAGCAAACAAAATGTTTAAAAAATATGGACTATAAAATCAATTTTTATTTGTACAAAAAGTGAAAAATTACATGAAAATATATTATCTATATCTACGTCAAATTACAACAAAATAATAATAATAATAATAATAATAATAATAATAATAATCTATTTATTAAAGTAAGGTGACTTGAGTTTTACTCAATGCACATTATGGACCACGAAACTACTCTATTTTAAGCGATGGGCTTGTCTTCAATTCATATTGTGAACAAAATTACTATCTAAAACCCATTGCAGACCCTACTGTGTTGATCTAATTTATTCATTTTGTTGGACATACACTAAAAAAATTAGATTAATTAGATAATCGAAATCTTATAATTTCATAATATTTGACCTTACACAAAATACTCCATAGTCTCAATATTATTCTGGTTGTCTATTTTTTTTAAAACATGATTAAATTGTTTAATTATGATATCAAATTAAATTTTATTTTATTTTATAAACAATATATACATGAAAGTTTATATAATAAATAGAATTAATTATTAAAGTGAAACTTGTAAATAGCACCATCCAGTCCAATCTTGATAGAGTCAACTTGCCATCTCCACTTGGTTGGTAGGTGAGAATAACCCATGTGCAAAGGACATTTAATTCAATGTGTTATTTGCACATATATAAATGGCACTATGGAGAGGTGAGTTGTGCATAATATTCCGAACCCCTCTTATAGTTGACAATAAAGACAATGGAGGATGGTTTGCATAGAGTTATGGTGGTGGTGGTAGTTTTGGGACTGCTGGTGGTGGTTCTTGGTCCTGAAATTTGTCAAGGAAGACTTATAATATGTGAATCAAAGCATGGCTTTAGTAGAGGACGACGAAACGACAGAGAATCACCCACTAAAAATAATGCACCCTCTGCACCCAGTTACGGCCAGCCAGGTCATCAATCTAAGTTTGGTCCTCCACCTCCAAATTCCTGATCTTCTTCTGTATGTGTTGTTTCAACTTCTTTATTGCCTAATTCAAGATGATGGGTTCTGAATTATTATTATTGCTCAAAATAATCACAAAATCGGACACAATTATATCACATCATACCATGTGAGAGTGTAGTAGTGTGCTATTCTGTGATCCGATTCCCATGTGAAGGGGTTATATTTAGTTGTGCGACAAGATTTTATGTACGTAGAATCATTCTCTCTGTATATTCAAACCTTAAGATAGTTTGATACTTGTTCTATAATCCCTTTTTATTAATTCTTTCATTCTTGGGCTGATTCATGTAGAAGAAAAAGTTTAGCAATTTTATGGGTGGTGTTGATTCCAGCTTCTGATCACTTGAAACAAAACAACACAACATAGCTCCATTTCTTCCCTTTGCAATATGAAAAAGGGAGCGGCTACCATGTGCACGGTAAAAAATGTGCAAATTATATTTATTTTATCACGATACATGTAATATGATTACAACGTGTTTTGGAGGCTTCGAGTATTTTGGTGTTCTGTAGTTAAGATCTACTTGTTATTTTTTTTTTCTTTTTTGTATTTTGCTTTGGTTTTTTGTTCTTCTTGTTTTAAAATTAAAAAATCTCATGAGGCTGAGGAGATTGGTTGTGAGATGCGAGTTGTAGGAGAGTTTTCACACTCTTTGAATTTCACTATGTGGATTTTATTTTTCTGTACTTTTAATTCCTTTTTTTAATGAAAATTTTATTTTGCCATTAAAAAAAAAATATGAAAAATGTTATATAACAAATATCATAACAAATCGTAATTTTTTTCGTCAAAATAATTCATAAATTTTTAATCACAAATTGTTCATGACATTTACACTCCACTCAGAACATAATTACAATAGTTGATAACTTTGACTTTAAAGTTACACAACATAATTCGTCATTAGTAAAATTTAACCACAAAGTAACTTCAATTATAAAAATCATAATATTCTTATGAAGTGCTTACTTTTAGGAGCGCACCGCATAGATTTATACTATGAAAAATATACGCAGAAGAATAATGCGATATAAAAAATAAAAAAAAAAATTCTTATTTTTCTGATATTACACTTGTCATATCATTATTCTTTCTATTTCTTGGCTGAATAAATTTTTAAGACCCTATGAGCAATAAAGAAACTCACATTCAGCTGTTAGCATTCAATGGTGCTACATACACCAATTGATATATCAATTAGTGTATCAATATATGTTATGATATTGTTAATAAATAACTTGAAACAAATCAAATAAAAATAAATAAATTACTTACATAATTTATTTTACCGAACCGAATAAATATTTAAAAGATTAAGTTGATCTTAAGACGAATTCGTTCTGCTACGGTGCTTAGGGATAAAAGGCGTCTATCTCCCAGAATACAATGATCTTCACAAATTATAATAGCACTCTAAACAATTTGTACGGCGAACCAAACATATGTTCTATACTCTCTGAATTTTATTCTAAAACTATATGAAGATTATATATGCAATTGAGCGAAATCTGGATAGCAAAATTAAATTTTTCAGTCTATTTTCGGATACCCAAGACTGCTGGAAATGGCCTCTATTTATAAGCAAACAATCTGTCTGAACATGAGTGAATTTTGAATGAACAAATTGGTTTTGAATTCAACAGGTGTAGTTTCAAATTTAAATACATAACTGCAGCAGTTGTGAATATGTCCAGAAATTGCTGGGCAATTTTGAACCTGTTTGGCAGTTTTGAATCTATTCGGGTTCCAACAGATCTGAAAAACTATTTGGAAAAATTGGACTGGAAGAGGTAACATTGGACAGGAAATTAAATTCAAGTTTGAATTAATTACGTTAAGAATTTTAGAAAAAATTCAAATAAATTTTCTTCAAAAAATTAATACTAGAACCAACCCGACCTACACCCCACACCTGCGCCCGACACGGCTCTGCCAGACGGCAGCGGCGGTGCGCGCGCGCATGTGTAGTGATTTAAGCTAAGGTTTTATTTGTTCATAACTCATCTCTTCTACAAACTTGGGATGTCCCTTGGGGCTCAACTCAAATGTTGCCACCTAGAGCTTATATACACACACATGCTCTTTTAAAGTTTCAATATAGGACAAGCCTTACAAGAAAATCCACATTTAATTCTTTAAATGTCTATTCCACGAACTGAAAAAACGACGTCAACTTCCCATTCACTCATAAATGGTTTTGACGAACCATCTTCACTGTGTGACTTGCTATGTGGCAAGGAACACATCACCTCTTCGGACCCACCCCAAAAGAGAAAATGCAACAATCCGCCACATGAATGAAATTTGACAAAGAGAAAATGCAACAACATGATCTAACTACAGAGAGTAGAGAAATTGAAGATATTTTGCAAAGGATAGGTAGCTTTTGGCTTTGAACCTTCCATTGTGAGACATTATCGGATTTACTAGCTAACCAATGAACATGATGTCTTTAACTATTCAGCCGTTTGTGTAAACCAAGACAATAGAACTTACACAGTATATTACCAGATACAGTTTAATTCTCACTATTGTGTTCATTTTGACCCTGAACAACCTGGTCTTTCATAAGTGCTCTAGAGAATTGCAGCCCTTCACAAATCTCATAGAATCGGCCCAGTGCACACTCATAAAGGTGATTCTTATGAAGAGTATCCTGTCATACTCTACTAGGTATACCTAGATATAAGAATTATTAAAAGTATTACTTAACCTAAACGCGACAGACATCATTATGTCATCATAGAAATGGGTAGGAGTTTGACTCTCCAGTGATCCTTCTCAGTCATACACAACTCGGTTGTCCCTTTGAACCTAGATCTTCGGATCTCCAGTTAACTAGATTGGGTTGTCATTGTGGTAACTCTTATTTAATAGGCTTAAGTCTTATTTCCCTCGATGAATTCTCAACTAGCTCTCTTGCTAACCCTTTGGTTACTGAATCCGCTATGTTGTCTTTAGACTTCACATATTCAATAGAAATAATTCCATTAGAGAGTAGTTGTCTTACAGTGTTATGTCGACGACGAATGTGTTGCAACTTACCGTTATACATATAACTCTATGCTCTACCTATTCCTGATTGACTATCGTAATGTATACATATAGCAAACACCGATTTTAGCCACATTGGAATATCTTCAAGGAAATGGTGAAGCCATTCTGCCTCTTTCCCAGCTTTATCTAAAGTTATGAATTCTGATTCCATAGTAGACCTAGCAATGCAAGTCTGTTTGGAAGATTTCCAAGATACAGCTGCACCACCAAGAGTAAAGACATACCCACTGGTGGACTTTGAGTCTCTAGTATCCAATATCTAGTTTGCATCACCGTATCCTTCAAGTACTGCTGGATATCTAATATAATTCAGCCCCTTGTTACGAGTAAATCTGAGGTATCTTAGAACCCTTATAATTGCTTTTCAGTGTTCTACTCCTAGATTACTCGTATATCTACTTAATTTACTTACTACATAAGCTATATCCGGGCGAGTGCAGTTCATCAAGTAAATTAAGCTTCCAATAATTTAAGCATACTCTAATTGAGAAATATTTTCCTATACATTCTTAGAAAGAAACAAATTAGCCTCCGCAAGTGTTCTAGCAAGATGATCATCATCTTTGCTAAATTTGTCAAGTATTTTCTCAATGTAATGAGATTGCAACAAAGCACAACCTTCTGATGTTTTGGTAATTTTCATACCGAAAATTACATCAGCAATACCCATGTCCTTCATGTCAAAATGCTTATTCAACATTTTCTTGGTAGTTTTAATCATGTCATTATTACTACCTATGATGAGCATATTATCCACATAAATGCATACTATAGCATAGCCTTTGTTTATGTTTTTAATGTAAACACATTTGTCACATTCATTAATTTTGAATCCATTTGACATCATTACTTTGTCAAATTTCTCATGCCGTTGTTTTGGCGCTTGTTTTAAACCATATAATGATTTAATCAATTTACACACTTTCTTTTCTTTTCCTAGAACAAAAAGTCTTTCTGGTTGTTCCATGTAAATTTCTTCATCTAACTCACCATTTAAGAAAGCGGTTTTCACATCCATTTGATGAATTTCTAGATTGTACAACGATGTAATAGCAATTAGTATTCTAATAGATGTTATTCTAATAACTGGTAAGTATATGTCAAAGTAATCTAGACCTTCTTTTTGTTTAAAACCTTTGACCACAAGTCTTGTCTTGCATTTGTCAATTAATCCATCCATTTTTATTTTTTATTTTTTGAAAATCCACTTGTATCCAAAAGATTTACAACCTGGTGGCAAATCCACTAATTTCCAAGTGTGATTTTGTAGGATGGATTCAATTTCACTATTGACAGTCTCTTTCCATAAAGGAGCTTTAAGACTAGACATAACTTCTTTAAAAGTTAAAGGCTCATTTTTTAACAAAAATGTTAGAAAATCTGGACTAAAAGATTTTGAGATTCTAGTATGTTTACTACGCCTAGATTCTTCTTCCTCATTTTGATCTATCTCTTGCTCTTGTTATTGATCATATTCTTGATCCTGACTAGTAATAGTATCATGACATCTTTTGTTAGTACTAGTCTCTTGTCCAGTTTTATTTGGAAACACATGTTCAAAGAAAGACGCATTCCGAGATTCAATAATAGTATTTACATGCATTTCGGAATGTTCTGTCTTATGAATCAAAAATCGATATGCACTACTATTCATGGCATAAACCAATGAAAATGCAATCAACAGTTTTAAGAACTATCTTAGTCTTTTTAGGACTAGGAATAGCCATTTTAGCCAAACACTCCCACACTTTTAAGTATTTGTAGGATGGTAATCTCCCATGCCACATTTCATAAGGTGTTTTATTCACTTTCTTTCAAGGTACTTTATTAAGTATATAATTAACAGAAAATATTGCTTCCTCCCACAAGTTCTGAGATAATCCATAACTTATTCACATGGCATTCATAATTTCTTTTAAAGTCCTATTTTTCCTTTCAACAATTCTATTTTGCTGAGGTGAGTAAGGAGCGATGGTTTGATGAATTATTTCATGTTTTTTTACAAAATTCACCAAAAAGTGATTCATATTCACCACCTCTATCATTTCTCAGTTTTTGATTTTCTTATCAAGTTGACTTTCAACTTTATTCTTATATTGAATGAAAATTTCCAAAGCTTCATCCTTGGTTCGAATTAAATAAATATAACTATATCTAGTATAGTCATCTATGAAAGTGATAAAATATTATTTCCCACCTCTAGTTTGAATTGATTTAAAATCACAAATGTCACTATAAATTAATTCAAGTGGTTCCGTACTTCTTTCAATTGAATGAAAATGAGTTTTTGATAATTTTGCCTTAACACAAATTTCACATTTACGATTTGAATCAATGTCAAATTTAGGTAAACATTCCATATTAATTAATCTATGCAAAGATCCATAATTAACATGTCCAAGTCTACAATGCCATAAATTTGAAGACTGAAGCAAGTAAGAAGAAGATGTGTTTTTATTAATAACAGAGGGCACAATAGTCATTACATTCATTTTGCAAAGGCCATCAGATATGTAATATTTTCCTACATATATCCTGTTTTTGGTAAGTACAAACTTGTCACTTTCAAAAACTAGCCTAAACCCATTTTTACTCAACAAAGATCCGGAAACAAGGTTCTTGTGAATGTCTGGTACATGCAACACATTGTTGAGAGTGAGTTTCTTTCCAGATGTCATCTTTAGAATAATCTTTCCATGTCCTTCAACTTTAGAAGTCAAGGAGTTGTCCATAAAAATTTGTTCACCGTTTTCCATTATAGAATAAAATGTGAACACCTTTTTGTCAGCACAGATATGGCGAGTAGCACCAATGTCCACCCACCATTCTTTAGGATTTTGACAAGATTTTCCTTAGAAACGACTGCAGAAAGATTTATGTTATCTACACCATTGAAAATTTTGTCCACATCGGTCATATTGGCTTGAGCAAGCTTCTTACTTGATCTTCATTTGCCTTTGCATTTGCTACGACAATCTTTGGCCCGATGTCCCTCTTTGTCACAGATGTTGTGAGACCCCTAACTTTTGTAAACCTTATTAGATCCCAAAATTTTGAGTTACTATAACAAAGCCCTTAATTCGTTGATTGCGCGCAAATTAAACCCTAGAGTAAAAAACGCATCACGGACGAAACCATAGAAACCCTAATCGACCCTGGAAGCTTAGAAATCATTTATAACACTCTAATATTAATTATTTAACTCTCAAATTTTAGATTAATTGCTCTAAACCCTAACTTCGGGTTTTTACAGTCTTCATTCAGTTATTTACCTTTAAATTCAAAGCAAGTTAATGCAAACCGAATTATTTTTCCTAAACACTAATTTATTAACTCTTCACTTGAAATAGATATTTTAATTGAGCCCAAGCCCTCACATTTTTATTAAATCACAAATTGACCTCAAACAAGTACACCATTATATATTTATATATACACTTGTACCCTAAAATCTTTTTTTAACATTATGTTTTACAATTTCCAAGATTTGAACACAAAATTAATAGGAAAATCTCCCCAAATCTCGAGGACATGACTAGCCGTCATCATTATACTTTAGTACAAACAAATCTCTTGAATCTTGGAGCAATAATGACTTTGGTACCAATAAAGATTTGCTATGAGTATTTAAATTAGCCCTAAACCTAACTAGATCATAATTAAATACATAAATAAGGTTCCAATACATGAGTTTAATTCCAAGCCCTCATTTCTTTTATTAAGAATTACTTCAAAAATAGTACATGTATCCTAATACCATTAGTACCATCAACCAATTGAAATCTATATATATATATATATGCATACATTGAGAAGTGTGCCCCTACTACCTAAATTGATAAAAAAGAATAAAAAAAAAATAGCCCCTTCACCCTTCCCTATGGCTAGCCTTCCTAGGAGAAAGTGAGAAACCAATTTCCAAGAACCACCATCATGAAATTCTAGAAAACACAACCTAGTACCCTAGACCTAGGATACAATTCTCAATGCTAGTTACTTTTCAACTAAGAGCCAACTAGATGATGCCTAATCATATGATTTAACACCTTAATCACTCCTATCCCATTAGATTCTAAGCAAAACTCTAAACTTTCCATCCATTTTCAACTAGAGGGCCTTTTTGTCTTTTTACACCAAATTGTCTATAAATACCCACACCCCCTAGCTTGCAAACACACACAACACACTCACTCACACACACATTTCGGTTAGAGAGAGGGAGGAGAGCAAGGAAGAGAAGTCTAGAGGAGAAGAAGGAGGAAGAAGAGAACTTCTTGTGCAAAGCTTAGTAGGTAAGCCACAACACAACCTTCTCTTTCATTTTCCTTTTTCAAATACATGTTCTAAGGGTTCTAAATAATATTTTCAGATCTGCTATTGATGAGTTACTTGTGTTAAAAATGCTAAAAGTTGAGTATTGATTCCATCTCTCTTGTATTTTCCCCATTTTGGCACAAAACCATCTTTTTATACGAATCTCTCAAACTTCCCAAAGGCACACCTTCAAGAAAACTTTCTGAGTTAAATATATGTTAGTTATCATGTTTTCTTCACAAAAGAAACAAAAACTTTCCCTCGGTGGAACCCTTTTTCTCATAAATCTTCTTGTTTTGGACATTCCACCTTAGAATCTGTTTTTGCAGCCCACTTCCAGAAATTCTAGAAAAATGTATAAAATTATTCTAGACCTATATTTTATTTCAAAACCTTCCTTAAGGAGTTAGCTTTCAACTAAAATTGGTTTCATCGAAAAACATTAAGCGGTTTGCAAGAAAATCAAATTTTTGTAACGGTCGACAGATCTGGACAGATTCTGGATAGCACTGGAATATTTTCTAAATAACTTAAAATCTAGAAAAGAAATCCCATTTCCGAAAAATGTTCTAGAAACTAGATCAAATTCTCTACGCACTATAGGTAGACCGAGTCCGGTGGAAGATCTAAAATAGTCCTTTCATTTTAATCTTTATGTGATATTAAATCTGGAAATTTTGTTATGTATGGACGTTTTATGCCCTTATATTCATGAAAATGTTTAATAGGTTATGATCATATCTTGGCATGATATTGTATGTGTTATGTTATGCTATTTATCTTTCTCATCTTAAGGATGCATGCTTATGTGGATATTATTGTCTTGTAAGTTGGACTAACCTTGTCTTAAAACATTTAGCTCAACGGGAAACCTAATTGGGAGGGTATTGGGTTTTTGAGCACTTGAGTAATGAAAAGATGAGAACATGTGATATATGGATTTTTGGGATGCGTTCCCCATTTGAAAGTTAAAGTCTTGCGCAAGCAGTTGTCGCGTAAACGCTGGAATGAAACGGACGTATTCGGACTCCTTGCGACGGTTTGAATGGTGAGATAAGGTTGGGTCCGGATGGGACATTCAAGATGATAAAACTTTTTCTAGAAGGATGAGGTTGGATTCAGGAGATAAAACTTTTTCTTTTCGCTATCCCTTTTGAGGCCCTGCGGTTGGCGCTATGTGGTATATAACCGTTGGTAGGCATCCGAGGTTAGTTCTGTAACAAAGCAGCAAAAGGGGGAGTTCCGAATAGTCTGGTATCCAATTCTTATGGTTGGGAGGACGAAATCTCTTTCGGGGATTTCTAGTTTACTAACATCTAACTTGTAACCCTTTGTTTATTTGGTTGAGTATCATGCTTTACTATTTGATGTTATATTCGTGATTGTGTATTGGACTGGGAAAAAGGGATGGGGTGTGTGTGTGTTTACTGGGCATTCAAAGCTCACGGCGTGTCATGCTAGGTGCCGAAGAGGAGTTTATAGCTGGAGACGACGAGTCTAAAACCTTCAAAGACTTTTGGCCATCTTAGGAAAGTTAGAAATCCCTTTTTATATTTTGTAAGGCTCATGTGAAGATTTAAATTTTCCTTTTGGGATGTAATGTAATGGAACAAGCCTTTGGAATTAAGAATATTCGAGGTTGTTATGTACTTATGTTCTATATATTTATATGTATGAACCTTATCGTTACTTATGAGACCTTGTGTCAATACCTTTTAAGATCTGTCAAAAGGGTAGTGCGCTGCCTAAGAAAGCCGGACTTAGAAGGGAGGCTAATTTGACTCCTTCGGCGATCTAGGATCTTACTTGGTTATTGACCATAGGACTCATTAGTGACTCTCCCTTGACTGCAACCAATAGTGTAGATTCGGGGCGTCACAGATGTAACATTTGCCATTAAACTTGTACTTTTTAATTTCTCCTCCTTTAGAGCATTGTGAGGAACTTTCTCCAGAAAACTTCCATTTCTTGGCTTTTGGAGCACGTTCTACCACATTTGCATTAGACTCCATTGGATGCTTACCAGCCTGCTTCTCAGATTTGTGGTTGTCCTCCTTAATCCTCAAACGCACAATTAATTCCTCCAAAAATATTTCTTTGCGCTTGTGTTTGAGGTAGTTCTTAAATTCCTTCCAGCGTTGTGGTAATTTCTTAATTAAGGCAGCAACTTGGAAGGATTCGCTGGGAGACATGTCTTCTGCTTGAATGTCATGCAGAATGAGTTGGAGATCTTGAACTTGACTGATCATAGTCTTAGAATCAACCATCACAAAGTCTAGGAATTTTCCAATAACAAATTTCTTTGAGCCTGCATATTTTGTTTTGTACTTTTTCTCTAGAGACTCCCAAAGTTCTTTTGTTGTCTTGATAGGACTGTAGACGTTGTATAATGTGTTGTCAAGTCAGTCCAAGATGTAGTTCCGACAAAAGCGATCAGCATGTTTCCAAGCATCGACTGCAACAACCACTTGCTGGTCTGTTTCATCCTCTTTCAAAATAGGAGCATCTTCACGAGAAAACATGCCAGATTGAGAGTAGTAAGATAGAACAGCATTTTATGTTGCCATCTTTCAAAATCAATTCTTGAGAACTTTTCTGACTTCTCACCATGATTGACTGGAACAGTCACAACAAGAGGGGTTGGAGCAATTACAACCACCACACTAGTACTTGTTTGAGCATTAGTTTGACCAGTTTTCAGTAGCCATGAATTCTAAATTATAAAACAAAATTAGAATTAGAATTTTATACTACACAAAAAATTTAAATCAAAACCACAGAATTAAATTCTGTAAAATAAAATAAACAAGAATTGTAACTTTTATTTTTGATTAATTTGAAAATAAAATAAAATAAAATTTAACCAACTTAATTCCACACAGAAAATTAAATTTCTATAATGCTTCAATAATTAAAATACTAAAACAAAATTTTAATTAACGAAAACTCGAAAATTATTTATGAAAACCAAAATAAATTTCTGACAAAATTCACAAATAAATATTCTGAATTGTTAATGACACCAGTATATTACTACTAGTTGTCAAAGAAAATAGGCAGTATATTACTACTATTTGTCAAATAGTATATTACTACTACTTGTTTTTTCAACTAGAATATTATTTTGTAAAACCACAGAAAATAATTTCTATAAGAAGAAGGAAGAGAAAAGGAAACAAATGAAAAATTATGTATAAATAGAATAATTCGGGTCTGTCTTAAGATTGTTGGAACAATCTTCTGTATAAAATAAATAACTTGAAACAAATCAAAAAATAAATAAATAAATTACTTACAGAATTTATTTTACCGAACCGAATAAATATTTAAAAGATTAAGTTAAGTGTGTGCCACTCTGTCCTTAAGACAGATTCGCCCTGCTACAGTGTTTACGGATAAAAGGCGTCTATCTCCCAAGGATACAATAATCTTCAAAAATTGTAGTAGCACTCCAAACAATTTGTACGGCAAATCAAACTTGTGTTCTATAGTTTTTGAATTTTATTCTAAAACTATATGAAGATTATATATGCAATTGAGCAAAATCTAGACAGCAAAATTAAATTTTTCAATCTATTTTTGGATACCCAAGACTGCTGGAAATGGCCTCTATTTATAGGCAAACAATCTGTCTAAACAGGTGTGAATTTTGAATGAATAGATTGGTTTTGAATTCAATAGGTGCAGTTTCAAATTTGAATAGATAACTGCAGCAGTTGTGAATCTGTCCAGAAACTGATGGGCAGTTTTGAACCTATCTGGCAGTTTTGACTCTGTTCGGGTTCCAACAAATCTGAAAAACTATTTGGACAGTTTAATTTGTTTGGAAAAATTGGATTGGAAGAGGTAACATTGGACAAGAAATTAAATTCAAGTTTGAATTAATTTCATTAAGAATTTTGGAAAAAATTCAAATAAATTTTATCCAAAAAATTAGAACCAACCTGGGCACAACTCGGCCGAACGGACGGCGGCGCGTGGTGGTTTGACCCAAGGTTCCATTTGTCTATTACTCCTCTCTTTTACAAACTTGGGGTGCCCCTTGAGGCCCAACCCAAGTGTTGCCACCTAGAACTTATATACATACATATGCTCTCTTAAAGTTTCAAGGTGAGACAAACCTTATAAGGAAACCCACATTTAATTCTTTAAATGTCTATCCCATGAACCCGAAAACGACGTCAAGTTCCCATTCACTCATAAAATGGTTTTGACGAGCTATCTTCATTGTGTGACTTGCCATGCGGCAAGAAACACGTCACCTCTTCGAACCCATCCCAAAAGACGTGTGGGACTTGCTTAATTTTGGGCTCAAAGTTGGCCCAAAATAAGCTTATAAAAACCAATTTTCCAACAATTGTCAATATGGCGGAAATTTTGGATTGTTAAAATTTGGCAGGAATTTTGAGTTGCTAAAATTTCAAGACATGATGACTGAGAATACATCACAAAGATGACATAGAACATCCATGCATTCTCGAAAAAGTGTCATTTTCTATATAAATGGCACTACACCATTTGAGTTGCGGATATTCTAAACCTCTCTTACTAGACAACAAAAACAATGGATGCTGGTTTGCATGCACTAATGGTGATGGTGGTTGTGTTGGTTCTTGCTCCTGAAATTTGTCATGGAAGAAGGCATATAATGTGAATCAAAACATTCGGTGATGGAATTCAAAGGAGGAGATGACACAAGTTGTGATAATAGTAATTTCCCCTCACCCCATTACGATGACCCAAATCATCAACAAAACATGGTCCCCCACCACTTGAAACTTTTTAATCTTCTCTATATGGATTTTCAATTTCTGTCCAGTTCTATAATTGAATTCTATGCATTTAGTACAACTATTTTCCTCTTTAATGCAAATTCTAGATGAGTTCATGTACTTGGTTGTTCTATTGTTTTATAAACTATTCATTCTTTGCCTCATTCATGTAAAATAAGTTTAGCCATTTGTGGGTGCGTACCTATTGGTCTCTTGAAACAATACAAAAACAACATAGCTCTCATTGAATTGGAATGAGTTTATGGATAATGTTTTAGGAATTTCTAATATTTCTATTTGTTAATGAACTTTTGTACTTAATAAGTAAAATTTGACTCTGAAAAAATACAGTAAAATGTTATTGTAACAAAAAAAAATTCTAATTATATATCAAAATTGGAATAAGCTTGAAACTCCAATGGAGACTTGTAGTTTCACTACAAAAATTTTGATTTTTGGCGAGGGTGTTTTCATCATGCCGTCTCAAAAAACTTTTTGCGACAGCAAATGACTTTTAGCGACAGTAAATGGGGGGTCACAATAGAGGACGTTGCAAAAAACTTATTAGCAACGGCATCATGCTGTCGCCTTTTTTTTGCGACGACATATGTACTATTTACGACGGCATTTTACTGTCGCCAATAATGTGTAAAAATAGAGCCCTTTTGTGATTGCTCTGTTTTACCGTTGCCAAAAGTTTTATTTGAGACGGCAGAAATTGCCGTCGCAATTTTTTTTTTTTTTTTTTGCGACGACATTGAATATGTTGCCAAAAAAGGTTTTGATTTTTTGCGATGGTGTGGTGCTGTCGCAAAAAATGCAATAATTATTAAAAATAAAAAAATACATGCTTTTTGCGCCGGTTAGGTGCCGTCGCAAAAAAAAAAAAAAAAAGCCCTGTTGTAAATTAATTAAAAATATTAAAATTACCTGTATTTAATGAAAATCAATTTAAAAACAAACCAATAATTGCATAATAATATAAAAATTCCTATATAGAAATAACAATTTCTCCATAATAAACATATTCTTGCATTCATAACCACACATCAACAAAATTACCCCAGTATATAATGTTCCATAATACATATATAATGATTAAATACATAATGTTATTCATAATTCAAAATAAAATAAACCAAAATTAATTTTTTCCTCAGCATTCTCCGTGGCACAAAAACAAAAATTAGCGGCATTCTTCACAGGCATGAAATCCACAAGAAGCAAACTCCTACTCCAGAAATATTTGGAAAAAAAATATAAATAATTAATGACAATATAATTATGTGTTAATATGTTAATTACAAAAATAAAATAAAAATTTAACTACTATACAATTACAAAGATAATTAAGTAAATAATTGTGCCGAGACCGAAATTCGACTCTAACTCCCAAACCGGAAACCCGATTCAAGTCCTGTCTTCTCCCACAAGTCTCTCGTACCAAGGCAGTCATGTGTGCCAAGTTCCGTGCTAATTCGACACTGTTTGCTATTTTGGGGCGTTAACACCTTGAATTCTAAGTTTTTTAAAAAACTAGTTTACCTAAAGTGAAATTAGGTTCTAACTCCCAAACCGGGAATCCGATTTGAGTCCCGTCTTCTCCCACAAGTCTCACGTGCCAAGGCGGTCGTGTGTGCGAAGTTTTATGCTAATCCGACGCCATTTGGTGATTTTGAGGTGTCAACACCTTAAATTCTAGGTTTTTTAAGAAACTAATTTGCCTAGAGTGAAATCCGGCTCTAGGTCCCAAACCGGGAACCCGATTCAAGTCTTGTCTTCTCCCATAAGTCTCTCGTGCCAAGGCGGTCATGTGTGCCAAGTTTCGTGCTAATCCGATGCCGTTTGGTAATTTTGGGGCGTTAACACCGCGTTAACACCTCGAATTCTAAGTTTCTTAAAAAACTAGTTTGTCTAGAGTGAAATCCGGCTCTAACTCCCAAACCATGAACCCGTTTCGAGTCCCGTCTTCTCCTACAAGTCTCTCGTGCCTAGGCGGTCGTGTGTGCCAAGTTTCGTGCTACTCCGACGCCGTTTGGTGATTTTGGGACGTTAACACCTCGAATTCTAAGTTTCTTAAGAAACTAATTTGTTTCTTAAGAGTGAAATCTGGCTCTAGCAAATTTAGTTACATCAAGTAGAAAAAGAAGTCCTAATCTATGTATTGTTATATGATAAAATACTAATTACTAAAGTAAGTCAACAAAATCGGCAAAAAATTAAGAAGAAAACATTCACAATGAGGCAAGAGAAGATGAGTTGCCATCAATAAAACAAGCGAAAGACCAAATGCTCTCAACATCTCAAATAAATGTCACCTTACCAAACAAAAAACTTGGACTGAATTGGTAATATACAAACTCTATACTATGCAGAGTAGGCTTTGAGCATGTATGAACTACAAGAAGTAAACTAATGCTTGTGTTTCTGGAAAGCAAACTAAAAATCCACTGCTCTCCCGGACCTACCACTGATGAGGTATTGTCGGTTATTCTCAAATATTGCATAAACAAAGTCAGGAAAGTGGGTTACCTACTCTTTAATGCTCAAAACAATTTTAATTTTTCATAGAAGATGTAAAATAGAAATAAAAAGAGATACACTGCATACTGTTTATCCTGGTTGGTCCCAGATTGCTCAAATTCTGAGGCCATATCCACTAAACTAACTGAATTAACTGACTTGAGAGACATGGAATTGCTGTCAAATGATCCAAAGCTGCTTAAAGATATAGTTCTCTGAATAAAAGGGTAAAGAACTGTCAGATGATAGGTGAAGAAACACCATTAATAAAATAAAGAAACACTACCTTATAACCAATAAAATAATAACTATGCAGCCTATGCATGCACCACAATTTAACATATTCACAGGGATAAATATAGTGCTAAACAAAATTTACACTATCTTCGTATAAGTGCTTCCACCCATATGTCAGACAAAAACAATAAACATTTTGATCATCTAGTAATCTTTTCTACCACATTTTATCAATTTTTCCTTTGGACATAAATTCATGTTAAAACTAGAAGCATGCATGCAAAAGTTGTAAAATGTGTACACAATGTCCAATTGACATTTAGGCCAATGTCTATCAACTGTGGTAGAGACCAAAAAAGGCACTAAATTAATGACTCAAGAATCCGTAACAGTCCACATAATCAATCTCTAATTCTATGCCAGAGAACTCATCTTATTCTAATCTTTTCAAAGTGACCAAACACCAGCTAAAAAAAGTACTGCACAATTTAGACAACAATAGCAACAAATAAGATTTACAATGGTGTGCACATTTTCAAAGTGAGCAAGCATCAGTTGGTCTGTCCATTTCCAGCAATGAGGTTATCAATGATTCAATATTCAATAGCATTTTCCAAGCACCTGCCAACAGATGCGCAAAAACCCACCTTCTAAAGAATCAGGATTTCTAAATAAGCTGATAGAGGAGCGTCTTGACAATGACCACCATAATTAGAAGAAATATTTCGAAGGGAATACCAGAGTTCCTAAATGTCATTGGATAACATCAGCTCCCAACCTCAACTTCACATTACATGATATTTTCATCATGCTTATAGCGATTCCACGTCAAAAACTTGTACTTTTTCTTATGGACCACAACCCTAGAATTTGAATCATCAATAACAACTATGGGAAATGAAAGATTTACAATAAGTAGAAGGAAATGGCTACTCAAACAAACTTAATAATGTGTCACTAAATAAGTTTATATTTACAATAAGCAGAAGGAAATGGCACACAAATGAAAGATTTGAGTAGTGAAAGGGAAATGAGAGAACAGGTGGGCTTTTTATTCACACCATAGTCACCCAAAAACAATCCACTTGCATACAAAAGAACACATTATTTTCACGCAGAAGAACCGGAGCTCATACAACGAATTTAAAAACCTCTTGTCATCGCCAACTGCAGCAACAGATTTAATTATATCATTAGTGGTCATACACAAATGACCGAAACTAAACATTCTTCAAATATTTGTAAAACTGCAAAAGCCTGAATTTGTAAACCCAAAAAAATACCTTGAGAAACAACCACTTGTCATGGCCAGTTGCAACAACCCTCAAAACAGACTCAGCAGCACCTACAGCATTAGCCAAACAAGCAAATATGCTGTTGGTAGTGTCCTGAGAGATTTGCCACTCGAGGGGATCAACAGGCACTCTATTATAAAAAGAAAGGAAAAAAAAAAAACAAGGGAATTTGAAGTTAGAAATGTTACCTACCACCATGCTTACTTCATTGATATGCAGAAATGAGTGTGCATCATATGATTCTGTATATATTATTGGAAATTCAATTTGGTAATAGGAAGAATTATTACAGAATAGTAGTCAAAGGGAAGAAATGAGAGCTTAAAAAGGGTAATGAATATTTTTATCAAGCTTCAATTCAATGTGAATGAACACTTTGTGTGCAGAGAGTATTAAAATAGTTGTGCTAGTTAGTTTATTACAATTTCTAAAACAATTGTTCTGTAATAGATTAATGTGCGTGTGTGTGTGTATTAGGTTTGGGGGAATTAAGAAAAGTTGCAAAACCTAGGGCATCAGCATAGATAATGGGGGTATTTCAAAAATTTGATAAACTGAATTGGAAGTCAAACATGAACTAATGCATATATGTATGTATAAACATGTGTGTGTGTGTGTGTGTGTGTGAGCGAGAGAGAGAGAGAGAGATGCGTAAAGAGTAAAGAAAGAAAGACATATGGCGGAAGAGGAGGCCGAGAATGGAGAGGGAGGAGAGGAGGACAAGAAAGACGTCCGAGAGGAGGGTGAGTATGCTTGAATTCTTGTATGCGTAGTGGTAGTACACCAGACTTCCGCATATCATCCCTATCACCGCCTTCCCTCCTCCTCCTCCTCCGACGACGCTGCTGCTGCTCTTACACTCCGGAGCCCTTTCTATTCACACAGCAACCTCGTTTGCTGCTCGCAGTCGTCTGCCGCTATCCGTCGTCTACCGCCGCTCGCCTTCGATCGATCGAGAGAGAGAGAGGTAAGAAGAGATTAGGGATTTTTGGTTTTGGGCCGGGGAGGGGTTTAAGATTGGGGATTTTTTGTTTTGGGTTGGGGGGGAACAGAGTGGGAATGAAAAAAAAAAAAAGAGGGAAACAGAGCAGAGCGGGAATGAAAAAAAAAAAAACCAAAATCTTTTTTTTTTGTCACAAATGAAATTTAAATAATAAAACGACGCTGTTTAACTTTTTTTTTTTTTTGCGACGGGGGTTGCCGTCGCCAAAAAACTTTATTTTTTGTTAAAATAATTTTTTTTTTCTAGTTAATGAATTTTTTTTAGTTACTAAGATTGAAAATTTATTTGTTTCATTTTTATTTTAATGAAAAAAAAAATATTATTATTTTTTATTTGGTAGAAGTAGGGGTAATATTTTAATGAAAAATATTTTCTACTAAAACAAAAGTTAATTTTCTGTGGTCAATGAAAAAATATTTTTCTATGGCCTACTTTTTTTGGTTCCTAAAAATCATGAACTAATTTTTTGTGGTAGAGAAGAGGGAGCGACAGTAGTGGTGAAGGTGGGTGGATAAGAGATGATGGTGGTGGTGGTGGTGGTGGTGATGGCGAAGGAGATTAGTGGTAAAGTTATGGTAGTGGTAGAGTAGATAGAGTGGCAGAGGTGAATGAGAGGTAATGGTAGTAGTAGTGACGGTATTGGTAGTGGTAGTAGTGGAGTGGTGGCGATGATAGTAATAATGATAGTAGTAGAGGTAAAGTGGCGGCAATGGTAGTAGTGGTGATAGTGGAATGACATTTGCAGTAGTGGTGAAGGTGGTAGAGGAGATGTGTGGTGAGAGAGAGAGATGAGTGAGAGACAGATAGAGGAGAGAGAGAGAGAGAGAGAGAGAGAGACAAAGTGGTCACTAAAAGTGCATTTTCTTGTAGTGGATCGATAAATCGAGAGGGACCTCAGTAAATAGAGAAGACGGAAGGAAGAGAGTGAGCAACGCGAACACAGTGGGAGAGAGAGAGAGAGAGACAGACAGATAGACAGACAGACAAACAAACAAACAGGCAGACAGAATGAGAAAAAGAGAGAGAGAAGAGTGATGAGTGAGAGAGGGAGAAAAAGAGAAAGAGATAGAGAGAGACAGAGAGAAACAAGAGATGAGTGAGAGATAGACAAAAAAAGAGAGAAAGAGAGCAAAAAAAGATGAATGAGAGAGAGACATAAAAAAAGAGAGACACAGAAAAAGAGAGACACAGAGAGAGAAGAAAGATAAACGAGAGAGATAAAGAGATAAAAGTGATAGAGAGAAGAGAGATGAGCGAGAGAGGCAGAGAGAGAAGAGAGATGAGAAAGATAAAGATAAGAGAGATGAGCGAGAAAGAGCGATAGAGATAAGCAAGAGAGACAGAGAAAGAAGAGAGATGAGAGATGAGAGATGAGCAAGAGACACAGACACACTCAGATAAATAGACAAATAGAGAGAGAAAAGTAATGAGTGAGAGAGAGAGAAAGAGAAGAGAGAGAGAGAGAGATAGAGACAGAGATAGAGACAAAGAGACAAGAAGCTGAAAAAATGTGTGAAAAGAGAAATGTTATATCAAAAGAGTAAGACGACGTTGTTTTTTTTAAAAAAAAATTGCGACAGAAAAATACCATTGCGTTTATTCAAACCATTTTATGACTGTATATATATATATATATGAAGCCGTCTCAAAGCCATAATATTTTTTTTAACTCTTTTTTTGCAATGGTACCTATTATAGTTGCAAAAAGCTCCCTTTGTTTTTTTGCAACTGTAGCTGGTGCTGTCGTAAAAACTCTATTTTTTGGGGACAACAATCTCTGTCGTCTCAAATACTCTTTTTTTTGCGATAGCAATTTCTGCCGTCGCAAATACTCTCATTTTTTGCAACAGCATTTTTTGCCGTTGCAAATTCTCTCATTTTTTTGAGACAGCAAATTGTGCCGTCACAAAAGCTCACATTTTTCGCGATGGCAAGCTGTGTTGTCACAAAAACTCACATTTTTTGCGGCAGCAAATTGTGTCGTCACAAAAAGTCACTTTTTGAGACCGCAAGTGTGCCATCTCAAATGCTTCCGTCTTTTAAGCCCACTTTTCTTGTAGTGTTTATTATATATCAAGATTTTATATATATATATATATATATATATATCCAATGGAGACTTATAATTTAGGAGAATGCTTGAAACTCCTAACACATAATTTTTAAATTTACAAACAATGATGTAGATTAGTCTATGTCAATTATTGATTGATTTAAAATTCAGTCATCTAAAACTCAACCCTCACCACATTACTGTTGGAAGATATTATGTTAAGGGGAAAGACTATGGCACAGACCTCTCAAAGGTGTGTACCGTATGCACCTTATAATTAAAGAAAAATTTAACATAATTTCATATTTTCTAAGTCATAACTAAAAGTAAAAATAAAAATTCATAACCAAACAATACATGAGGTATAACAAAAAATCTCATGAATCATAATTAAAATAAAATTATAACTAAAGAAGAAAATTAGTCATAACTAAAGAAGAAAATAACATAACTTATGAGTGCATATGGTATGGAGTGTGTATAGTAGAATTTCTCTATGATAAGACATCACTTGTAGTGATACATCCTACCATAAATTGACGTAATTTTATCACAAAATGTGTAATCTCGTCAGAAATAGGTGTAATAAAAAATGTTGTAACCAAGCCAAAAACTTTTATTACATGACGACAAAATTGTAGATATGTTGTTACGTTAATTTCTGACAAGGTTAAGCATTTTGTGGTTGATATCACAAAATTTTGTGACAAAATTATGCCAATTGTGGTAGGGTGCATATGATACACACCATAGGGTTTTTCAAATAAAAATGGATGGTTTTAAAAGGAGGCAAATTTCCTTTGGTCCATAATCTAAATTGGAGAGTATCGTTTCAATAATCGGAATCGATCAATTTGTCGAACACTTCATGTATTTCATCCACACACAAAATTAGGTCAATCCAATAACCATAGCCTAATCAATTTAGCGCATTTATCACCACACAAAAAAAAAAAAAAATGATAGTTTATTTTCAAAAACATAATTGTCGTTTATTTTTATTATTGTTTTGTGATAAACACGCTAAATTAAATAGGTTACAATTATCGAATCGACCTAATTAAAATAGGACTCGTGGTCGGCAACACAAGCCTAGATAGCGACCTCATTCTTATCCATTTTAAAAAACATATTACCATTCATTTTTCTAAAAATAAATATAATAAAATAAAAATGTTATAATTATTGATTTGTCATAATTTTTTTTATGAATAATATAAACAGAGAGTCCTATAAAATGAACAATTTTAATCATTAAAATAAAACTTATATAAATCCATAAACTCCTCTAATTCTCTCACATTAAAATTTAAACTTGTGAAAAACTCAACCCTTCTCTATTAACAATAAAATGTAATGATTTGGTGCATCTCGCAGGTCATTCGCATAGCCTTGGTCATTACAGAAATATATTAACAATAAAATGTAATGATTTGGTATATTAATTAGTATATTAATTGATACATATAACACTATTATTTTCAAAAAAAAAATACTATATACATCAATTGATATACCAATTAGTATAATAATAAATGATGTGACTTAATTTTAAAAGTTTTAGATATTTATAATTTGAATAATAAGTGGGGTCAATAATAATGTCATAACATATGTTAGTATACTAATTATTGCATATAGCACTATCGTTTTCAAAAGAATAATGTTATATGTACCAATTGGTATACCAATTAGTGTACTAACAGATGATGTGCCATAATTTTAGAAGTTTTAGATATTTGTAATTTGGATAATAAGTGGGGTCAATAATAATGTCATAACATATATTGGTATACTAGTTCGTGCATGTAGCACTACCGTTTTCAAAAGAATAATGTTATATCTACCAATTGGTATACCTATTAGTGTATTAATAGATGATGTGACATAATTTTAGAAATTTTAAGTATTTATAATTTGAATAATAGGTGGGGTTAATAATAATGTCATAACATAGGTTGGTACAGTAGTTAGTATGTTGCATGTAGAGTTTTCAAAAACATCAATTCAATAAATTCTAATAAAAATTATTAAGTACTTAAAGTGTATTATATGACATTATTATCTACCAATCACAAAGCATTATGTTTCATACTCCAACACAAAATTGTGGATCTTACCACCTCCACCAATCATATATCTCCTAGTAACCACCTAACCATGCCCCAAAAACACAATATAATTTCTCCTAGTTCAAGTGACCACTGTTGATATATGTTGCATTTATTTTTGTTTTGTTCCAAAATTTAAAAATTTCATAATTGTTATTATACATTTTTATTTTTAATAAAACTTATATTTTTAGAGTTGACACGAGGATGTCTATCAAATAAGGCCAATATTTAATATAACATTTTATAAAAATAAAATATTATTTGTTTAAGCTATATGAAACTAATAATTTTTTAATTTGCTAAACTATCTAGTAAAAGTGAGAAATTTTTCAATTTTTTCCAGTATTAACAAAGAATATTATTAGCTTTTGAAAATTTTCTTAATTTTTTTCAATGTAGAAAATGATGATATTATCAATTTTTCCAATTTTAAATTAATAATATTCTCAATTTAAAATTAAAAAAAATTAAGAAATTTCTTAATTTTGCACAAAATTATTTCATATAATTGTTTCGTCAATGAATAAAATTTTCAATTTTCAGAAGTGGTAGCGCAGGCTTAGCCTAGACGTTTTGTTTTTGTTTCTAGTTTCAACCCTCTTCATATTTCTTTGGGTAAATTACACTAATAATCCTTATAATTTGGGATTGTTACTTTGGTTTCTGACTTTTCAATTGTAATATATTTTACCATAAATTTTAAATCTCATTCCAAATAAGGACAATTAAAGATATTGTTGCTCTATTTGAAGAGCAAAGTTATCAATTTGATGAAATATAATCTAGTTTGACAAAAATAAATGTTAAAAAATTATTTTTAAAATTTTAAATTTATACTCACCAAAGATAAAGTTATATAAAAATGATTAAAAAAAATTATTTTTATTTTTTTACCAAATTAATTTTTAGTTTGTGTTCGGATGATAATCGTGTTATAGCGACCCTGGTTCTGACCCGTCTCTTGTGATGTTTCAGACTCGGGTTTGTATGGTTTGGAGGGTGGTTTATGTCTTACTTCCCTTGTCTTTCCCTTATTGTTGGTTATGGGGTTGTAGTTGTGTGTTCGGAACAGGTTGGTTGCTTGTTTTTCCAAAACTTTGTTACCTAGAAATTTGCCTCTTCGCTCGAGCGAGGCTTCTTGCGCTCGAGCGAGCTCTGTGAAAATGTTTCTTCGCTTGAGCGTGCGTCTGCGTCTACATCTCTGTAGGACCTGAAGGTTGGTGTTCTTCGCTCAAGCGAGCTTTCCTTCGCTCGAGCGTGCTTCTGCGTTACAGACCTGAAGCTTTGCATTGTTCGCTCGAGCGAGCATTCTTTCGCTTGATTGAGGTGACCTTTTTGAGTCTGGTCGCTCGAGCGAGCATTCCTTCGCTTGAGCGAGCTTGTGTATATCAGTTCGCAGCAGTGATGTTTTACATCACTTTTTGATTTCACTTCTTCCCTATAACCCTAATCCGACTGTCTCTCTCTCTAAAACTCACATTCTCTCTAAGATTTCATCTAGATCCATTGTGTTCTTGACCCTAGTGTCTTTGAGAATAAGGTAGAGGGCTTCAAGAGCTTCATTTTGATCCAAGAAGAAGTTGGTTTCGTCATCTTTGGAGTTCTACCTTGTTGCTTGGGTTTTCTACACTTGAGGTAGGGATTTTCTACACTCTAGTATGGCTTTTAACTTAGTTATTTGCTATTGTGTATAGATGATGAGATTTGGTTGTGGTTTGGATAAATCTAAGATTTGGGTGTGGAATGAAAAGAGGGGTTTTTGTTGTATAAGAGATAAATGAGTATGAGGTTTGAATATAAAATCTTGTTGTACCAAAATTGTTGATTTTGGGTGTTTGGGTCAATATTGGAAAAAGGGAGATTTTTTAGCTAATTTGATAAAATGATTATTTTGTATAAATAATTGAAATTAATATTGAATATATCTTGGAAATAATTGCATTGAGCTATCGGTTGAGGATAGTTATTATTGTTGCATAAATTGTATGATGATTAGGTGATATAATACTAAACTATTCTTGGTTGTCATTGAATATGACCATGTTATAAATACATTGTATATGTATGTTTATTGGAAGGAGAAAGGAGATGTACTCCATATATGCTTATGTTTATAAATGTATTGCATATGTATATTTGTTTGGGAAGGAGAAAGGGGATGGACTCCATTTGAAGCAAGTTGGCCTGAGTGTCCTGGGTGAAAGACCCGAAATCTCGTATATAAATGGGCGCCGGTTTCTTTGGACGAAATATCCGTAAAAAGGCAATGTTTGAAGTGTTTATGTGTATGTTTGCATAATTGGGAAAACCATTGAGTTGTAGTCTCATCTTGGTTGTTGAAAGATAATGAATTTAACTAATGAATTGAGTGGTATATATATATGAACTAGAAATAAATTGAAGGAAAATGGAATAAGATTGGCCTCAGTGGCATATGGGTATGTAGGCCTTGTGGATGTTTCCATATCGGTATTGTTTATATACGTGGTATCTATACCTTTGCTAAACTTCATAAATCGTGTTAGATTATTTCTACTGGGCTGTTGGCTCACCCTATATGGGAATACCATTTTTCAGGTGCAGATGATATATTTCCTCCAAGGAAATAGCGTAAATGGACTTTCGGGAAGCAAGAGCTTCTTAACTATGTATTGTTGTGTGTTTGTTGGTATTTGTAAAGCCAAGGGCTTAAGATGTAATGAGCGAGACTCAATTAGTGTAACCAAGTAATGACTTGGAAAGATGTAAGCCTACATGGCATTTAATTGTTTGTTAAATAGTAAACTCTAATGTATGAAAGTATGTTGTTACTCACATTTATTCCGCCTATGAGTTATCTTTATTGTATTATTTTGGGGGCGTTACAACTTGGAATCAGAGCGTACCGGGTTTGAATACTTTTGGTACGTGGGAAGTGGTTAGTACCACAATGGGTTTGTCTCGCTTGATTGAGACGTTAGCATGTATTGTATGCTTATGTAATAACATACTTATGTGATTATGTGGGTATGGAATTTAGTTCCTAAGATGTTGATTGGGTCTACAGGTTCGTAGAAGTCCTATTGGAAGAGCACTTGATCACTGCTATTTCTAATTGGAACTCTAGCAACGCCGTGTGATGGTCATTATCTAGGAAGGAAATTCGTAGGTGTTTATGTGATTACATGTCTATGTGGAGTGATTTACTATTGTTGTCCAATGTATTAGAACGCAAGTGAGTTAGCCTTGGTACGTTTGAAAATGTGCTAATCCTGTTGTTACCTTTATTAGGATGTCAGGACGTGGACGCGGTGGGAATAGGTGTGGTAGGCCTAGAAGGAATGAGGTGCATTTACTGGATGATATTTCGGCTCAGGAAGAAGGAGTTGGTCAAGCAAATGTGGCCGAACTGGTTAATCAACATGTCATGGGCGCGTTAGCCTGTGAAATGGTGGGAGCATTGAGGGAATTTATGGACATTCTCCGAGCTGAGAATCAAGTCTAGGCCCAAGTAGCTGAAACAGGGCCATCTTTCTTAAAGAGGGAGTTCTTCCGGTCGAATCCGAATGAGTTTCTAGGTGATCCTAAGGAGCCATTGAAGGTGGATGAGTGGCTAGAACAGTTAGTGAAGACATTTGAGATCCTTGACATTGAGGATGATCAGTTGAAAGTGACCTTGGTGTGTTTCCAGTTGAAGGGGGATGCGGGTCAGTAGTGGAAGTATGCGCGTGGGCGCATTGGAGGAACTTGGAAGGCTTTTGTTGAGGCTTTCCAAGATAAGTTTCTACCTCCCACGGTTAGGGAGAAGTTGAGAGATCAATTCTCTAAATTGTTGCAGTTGAACACGCCAGTGGCTGAGTTTGAGGCAACCTTTACTAGTCTGTCGAGGTTTGCACTTGAGTTGGTAGCGACTAAGGAGCGCCGTTGTTTGGACGTTGAAAAGAGGTTAAGGACCGAGCTAATGTATAGAGTTGCCGGTTCCATGACTAGAGATTATGGACTCCTTGTGCAGGCTGCAACCCACCTTGAAACTATTATGCAGGCAGAAGATGAAAGGATTAGGGGCTCTAGGAGGAGTCAGGATAGTCAGGGAGATAGTAAGAGGCAGAGGGTTCCTACCCTCAGCAGTCTCAGGGAACTCAGTCGAGGTCCACTTTTCTAATACTGAGTTCAGGTTCTGGGAGAGGTGGGCAAGGAGATTTTACTTGCTTTAAATGTGGTCAGTTGGGCCATAAGTCTCTAGCTTGTCCTCAGAGAGGAGGAGGACAACGAGCAGCATCATCTTTGGCTCGTTTTCAGAGCTAGAGTCAGGAAAGAGGTCAGCCGCTCACTTGTTATTAGTGCGGGCAGGCAGGGCATCTGAAGAGGTTTTGCCCATAGTTGGGTGGTACACCTGGAGCATCTGGTTCGAGACAGACATAGAGTTACTAGCTGTCACAGTCAGCAAAGGCCTCGAGGGCCAATCAGGGAGTCTCTTTGGCTCAGTCTGTACATCAGGCTTATGCTCCGAGGGGTGAGCAAGTTAAGTAGAGACCTACTGGACGTATGTATACAGTTGTAGGGCCAGATCTTGTACCTGATCCTTCTATAGTGAGAGGTACCTATTTGTTTTACAATTCAGTTGCTAATGTGTTGATTGATACGTGTGTATCCCATTCTTTTATTTCGTATGCGTTTGCATCAGTTTTGGGTTTGGAGTTGGCACAGTTAGCATCTCCTATTTGTGTAAAGTCTCCTATTGGTGGTCAGACTGTCTTGACACAGGGATGTCGGGGTTGTGACATCGGGGTCGCCGATTACCTTTTGCATTTGTGTTGATTGACATGCTTAGTTTTGATGTCATATTGGGTATGGACTGGTTATCGTCATACCGGGCTGTTATAGATTGCTAACGTCAGAAGGTTACTATATGTACCTTCAGCAGTAATTACTTTTATTTCTTGGGGGACCGGATGGATAGAGTCTTATCACCAGTATATGATCTGCGTGGACGAAGTGAACTTAGTTGTCTCCTTGCTAGCTTTTTGAGTAGTGAGTGTGATGAAATTCAGGTTGAATTGCCGAGAGTGGTTTGTGAATGCTCGGATGTTTTTTCCAAGGATCTTGTTAGTTTACTGTCTCACCGAGAGATCGACTTCTCTATTGATTTAGTGCTTGGCACGGCACCGGTTTCTATGGCTCCATATAGATTTACACCTGCTGAATTGAGTGAGTTGAAGATTCAACTCCAGGAATTGTTAGATAAGGGTTTTATTCGCCCTAGTACTTCACCTTGGGGAGCGTCGGCTCTCTTTGCTAAAAAGAAAGATGGAGCATTACAGCTTTGTATTGATTACAGGACGTTGAACTGGGTTACTGTTAAGAATAAGTACCCAATACCTCGTATAGATGATCTGTTTGATCTGTTGAAGGGGTCTTGTTGTTTCCCTAAGATAGACCTGAGATCAGGTTATCATCAGTTGAGAGTAAGGGAGGAAGATATCTCAAAGACGACATTCCATATGCAGTATGACCATTATGAGTGTCTTGTGATGCCTTTTGGGCTAACTAATGGTCCAGCTGTGTTTATGGATTTAATGAATCGGATCTTTCGTGAATTCCTAGATTGTTTTGTGGTTGTCTTTGTGGATGACATTTTGATTTATTCACCTTCTGAGGAGGAACACGAGGAACATTCACGAGTTGTACTTGAGTTACTTAGAGCCCATAAGCTGTATACTAAGTTTGGAAAATGTAACTTTTGGTTGGAAGAGGTTAAATTCCTAGGGCATGTATTATCAAGGGAAGGAGTGACTGCAGATTCATCCAAAATTGAGGCAGTGCAAGATTGGGCACAACTTAAGAATGCTTTCAAGATTCGTAGTTTCTTGGGCTTAGTCGGGTATTACCGTCGGTTTGTGAAGGATTTCTCTAGACTAGCTTCACCTTTGACTAAGTTGACTAGAAAGGAAATCAAGTTTGTGTGGAGTGAGACTTGTGAAAAGTCGTTCCAAGAGCTCAAGATTAGACTTACCTCTGCTCCAATATTGATTATACCGAAGAGGGGTTTGGGTTATTCAGTATATTGTGATGCTTCACGGGAATGTGTTAATGCAAGTGGGTAAAGTGGTAGCCTATGGCTTACGGCAGTTGAAAACACATAAGAGAAATTACCCTACCCATGACCTAACTCATAACCTAGAGGTAGCAGCAGTGATATTTGCCTTGAAAATATGGAGGCATTACTGTATGGTGAGAAATTTGAAGTGTTCTCTGATCACAAGAGTCTGAAGTATCTGTTTACACAGAAAGACTTGAATTTGAGGCAGATGAGGTGGATGGAATTCATAGAAGGTTATGATTTTGAATTGCATTATCATCCTTGAAAGGCCAATGTTGTGGCCGATGCTTTGAGTAGAAAGCCAGTTAGCAGTGTAGCTTCTATCGCCATTCGAGAATGGGAAATGTTGGGTACTCTTAATGAGTTTGAATTGCATCTGGGCGAGTCTGCTGAGTCCGCAGCATAGTTTTCAGTAGTTGCACGACCTGCACTTGTGAACCGAGTGTTGGAAGCGCAGAGAGGTGACCTTGAGGTGGAATCTTTCCGAGAGAAGATTTCCAATGGGAAAGTAGAAAGAGGTTTGACTGTGTATCTCGACCAAAGTGTGAGATATCGTGACCGTTTGTTTGTACCAGAGTCTTGCCGAGAGGAAGTACTCCGAGAGTTTCATCATTCATGCCTCGCGGTGCATCCAGGAGACACAAAGATGTATCATGACCCTAGTTGCTAGTTTTGGTGGAGAGGTATGAAAAAGGATGTGGCTGTGTTTGTATCAAAGTGCCTTACTTGTGAACAAGTGAATACCGAGCATCAAAGACCAGCGGGTTTGTTGCAACCCTTATCTATAGTTGAGTGGAAGTGGGAGCATGTTACGATGGACTTTGTTGTAGGCCTTCTGAGGACTCAACGGGGTAGTGATGCCATTTGGGTGGTCGTTGACCGATTGACTAAGTCAGCGCATTTTATTCCGATGCGCGTAAGTGATTCGGTAGATTATCTTGCCGACTTGTATATTAGGGACATAGTGAGGTTGCACGGAGTCCTTGTGATGATTATTTCGGATAGAGATCCGCATTTCACTGCTCGATTATGGCAGAGTTTGCAGAGTGCCTTGGGCACTAGATTGGCTTTTAGTACTGCGTCTCATCCTTATATTGACGAGCAGTCTGAGCGTACTATTCAGATTCTTGAGGATATGCTTAGAGGTTGTGTCCTTGATTTTAAGGGGTCATGGGAAAGACACCTACCCTTAGTGGAGTTTGCCTATAATAATAGTTTCCAATCGAGTATTGGCATGGCACCGTTTGAGGCCTTGTATGGTTGACCGTGTAGATCTCCAGTGTGTTGGGCCGAGGTGGGTGATGCACCTTTGTTAGGTTCAGAGTTGGTTCGAGAAACTATGGAGAAAGTTACATTTATCCGTAAGAGGCTAGCTACGGCTCAGAGTTGCCAGAAAGTTATGCCGATCATAGGAGGAGACCTTTGTCATTTGAGGTGGGTGATCATGTCTTTTTAAAGATATCACCTAGACGGTGTTTGATGAGGTTTGGGAAGAATGAGAAGTTGTCCCCTTGATTTATTGGCCTTTTTGAGATCCTTGAACGGATTGGGGAGGTTGCTTACCGTTTGGTGTTACCACCACAAATTTCTGGGGTTCATGACGTGTTTCATATTTGTATGCTTCGGAAATAAGAGCCAGATCCATCGTACGTGTTGGATTGGACCGACTTAAAGGTAGACGAGGATGCCTCGTATGAGGAGAGACCGGTGAAAGTCTTGGATAGATGGGACCAAGTCTTGCGAGGCAAGACAATTCCCTTGGTAAAAGTATTGTGGAAATATCACAGAGTTGAGGAAGCGACTTGGGAACGTGAGTTAGAAGTCCGAGAGAAATATCCGGATTTGTTTGTTAATGCATAGACATGTATTGAAAATTAATTTTGTTAATGAGAAGTATAAGCATTGTATATGTATTAACTTGTAAGGACATTGTATATGTTATAATTTTTTGGGAAGAATATGGATTCAATATAAACATTGTATATGTTTGGAGAATGTAAAATATTGATGATGTTGTATCATTTTTGGAAGCATTGTGTATGCTATGCATGATTTTTGAAAATTTGGACTTTGGTTAAACATTGTAAATGTTTTGGGAAATTGAAAATTTCATTTTAATTTGGGACTTGTGAATTGAGTCGGTGTGAATAGATGACCGGAGAATGGGTCATGGTGTTGAACTTGTACGAATAACATGGTTGTGAATAGTTCAATTATGTTTTAAAGTCTAATTTGTAATTTCGGGGACGAAATTCTTTAAGGGGGGGAAGTTATAGCGACCCTGGTTCTGACCCATCTCTTGTGCTGTTTCAGACTTGGGTTTGTATGGTTTGGAGGGTGGTTTATGTCTTGCTTCCCTTGTCTTTCCCTTATTGTTGGTTATGGGCATGTAGTTGTGTGTTTAGAACAGGTTGGTTGCTTGTTTTTCTAAAACTTTGTTGCCCAGAAATTTGCCTCTTCGCTCGAGCGAGGCTTCTTGCGCTCGAGCGAGCTCTGTGAAAATGTTTCTTCGCTCAAGGGACCACTCTTTCGCTCGAGCGTGCGTCTGCATCTCTATAAGACCTAAAAGTTGGTGTTCTTCGCTCGAGCAAGCTTTCTTTCCCTCGAGCGTGCTTCTGCGTTGCAGACATGAAGCTTTGCATTGTTCGCTCAAGCGAGCATTCTTTCGCTCGATCGAGGCGACCTTTTTTTGTGTCTGGTCGCTCGAGCGAGCCTGTGTATATCAGTTCGTAGCAGTGATGCTTTACATCACTTTTTGATTTCACTTCTTCTCCAAAACCCTAATTCGGCTGTCTCTCTCTCTAAAACTCACATTCTTTTTAAGATTTCATCTAGATCCATTGTGTTCTTGACCCTAGTGTCTTTGAGAATAAGGTAGAGGGCTTCAAGAGCTTCGTTTTGATCAAAGAAGAAGTTGGTTTCATCATCTTTGGAGTTCTACCTTGTTGCTTGGGTTTTCTACATTTGAGGTAGGGATTTTCTACACTCTGGTATGGTTTTTAGCCTAGTTATTTGCAATTGTGTATAGATGATGAGATTTGGTTGTGGTTTGGATAAATCTAAGATTTGGGTGTGAAATGAAAAGAGGGGTTTTTGTTGTATAAGAGATAAATGAGTATGAGGTTTGAATATAAGATCTTGGTATACCAAAATAGTTGATTTTGGGTGTTTGGGTCATTATTGGAAAAAGGGAGATTTTTGCGCTAATTTGATAAAATGATTATTTTGTATAAATAATTGAAATTAATATTGAATATATCTTGGAAATAATTGCATTGGGGTATCGGTGGAGGATAGTTATGATTGTTGCAGAAATTGTGTGATGATTAGGCGATATAATACTAATCTATTGTTGGTTGTCATTGAATATGACCATGTTATAAATACATTGTATATGTATGTTTATTGGAAGGAGAAAGGAGATGTATATGATTGTGTTTATAAATGCATTGCATATGTATATTTGTTTGGGGAGGAGAAAAGGGATGGACTCCATTTGAAGCAAGCTGGCCTGAGTGTCCTGGGTGAAAGACCCGAAATCTCGTATATAAAATGGCAAGGTTTGAAGTGTTTATGTGTATGTTTGCATAATTGGGAAAACCATTGAGTTGTAGTCTCATCTTGCTTGTTGAAAGATAATGAATTTAACTCATGAATTGAGTGGTATATATATATGAACTGGAAATAAATTGAAGGAAAATGGAATAAGATTGGCCTCAGTGGCATATGGGTATGTAAGCCTTGTGGATGCTTTTATATCGGTATTGTTTATAAACATGGCATCTATACCTTTGCTAAACTTCATAAATTGTGTTAGATTATTTTTACTGGGCTGTTGGCTCACCCTATATGGGAATACCATTTTTCAGGTGCAGATGAGATGTTTCCTCCAAGGAAATAGCGTGGATGGACTTTCGGGAAGCAAGAGCTTCTTAATTATGTATTGTTGTGTGTCTGTTGGTATTTGTAAAGCAAAGGGCTTAAGATGTAATGGGCAAGACTCAATTTATGTAACCAAGTAATGACTTGGAAAGATGTAAGCCTACATGGCATTTAATTGTTTGTTAAACAGTAAACTCTGATGTATGAAAATATGTTGTTTCTCACATTTATTCCGCATATGAGTTATCTTTATTGTATTATTTTGGGGGCGTTACACATGTAATGGGTGATTGTTTTTATTGATATTTTTGAATGGTTATCATGTACTAGATGGCTGTATTTGTTGTTAACAGATATTTTTGGATGGTTATGATGTAATGGATGCTTATTAGGCTTTTAATATATAAAATGTTTTTAGTTTTGAATTCTTTTGATTTAATATATTGATTTAATAATGACATCAAAGTTGTCGCCATGTTTGACTTTTAAAAAATAAAAACTAATTCAACGAAAATAAATATCAAAACAAATTATTTAAAAAATTTATTTCTACCCTCCCAAAAAATAAAATTATATAAACATGATGTGTTTTTAATTTTTTTCGCCAATTTGATTTTTAGTTTTTTAGAAAAAAAAATTTTGAAAATAGATTCTGAAAACTAAACTAAATAGAATTTTATAACCATAAAAGTTTCAATATTATTCATTAAAAAAAATGCATTATATTTCAAATAACATTTAAGTTAACCAACACAAATTAACTTGTATGTCGACTGCCCTTCAAATAGAGCAACAATATCTTTAATTATCCTTATTTGAAACGATATTTAAAGTTCAGAATAAAATGTATCACAATTAAAATGTTAAGAACCAAAGTGATATAAGCTGAAAATTATAGGACTATTAGTGTAATTCGTCTTATTTCTTTCTTTCCTATTAATGTTTCGGGTAGTTGGAAAAATTAAACACCGACTTAAATGGTAAAATTTTAAGAGTGATGTTAGGAATTCTAAATATTTTATGTGAGTCTCACACTTATGTAAGACATTTGGCAAAAATATTGATAAAGCATATGGAATTCCTAACATTTTCCAAATTTTAATTATGAAAAACCTAGAAAAAAGAAACAGAAGGGCAGTCAGAAGAAGTCATTGCCAATATGATCTGTTTGGATTGGCAGAAAATGAAAGAAACATTCTTCAATTAGAGAGTTTATGAAGTAATTTTAAAATAGAAAAAAAAAATAAATGGAAAAGTGTGGTGGACACATAGGCGACTCCACGTTAAGGTGAGAGGGTTCACTTGAACCCACTGATATTTGAAAAAAAAATTATTAGATATGTGAATTTCTGTAGTTAAATGTAAATAATGTATTGAATGTACCTTTTGAAGTTTTTTTCCCTGGACCCTCTTTTTACCAATTTTTTTATTTTCTGAACCCTCATACTTTTTGTTTTTATAATGAGAAATTATATATATCATTGATTGTTTTTATTCCCGTTTTATATTACCTCGTACGTAAATATTCATGGTTGGTTCATTATTTTAAAGATAATTATTAAACAATTAATGAGAGCAAATAATATTTTACTGTGTAATTTAATGATAAACAAGTGTTAAAAAAAAAAATTTGATATATATATAGCAGTCTACTATGTTATAAAATTATTCGGTGACTTTGATTGTTACGTGGCACACATATTTAAATGTTTATTCATATAGTCATCAATTTGTATTGGTACTTTTAAGAAACAATATGAGAGTCGGCTATTAGTAATTTGTTGCTTTTAATAATTTTATTTTCTTACCACTATCCTTCTCCTCTAGGTTGAGCTTGTCTCAAGGCAATTATTGATAAAATTTGAGAAATCTTTTAATTGTATCGTAAATTCGTCTTTTACTTATGAAACTTGTGATAATTATACAAATAATTCTTTTAAGAAAAATTGTGCTGATGTGAACAATCAGTCTGGAGATTTAAGGCTACTACCACCACACAAAAAACAAAAATAATAATAAAAAAAAACATTGTAAAAGTGTATATATTCATATTTTTAAAATAATATCAATTTAGATTTATGATTTGAGAAGTTTTTATTTTTAGAAATAGAAAAAAGTAAAAACTAATGTGGAAATATTATTTGAATTATTTTTTAAATTTTCGAAAAAATGAAATTAAAAAAATATTGATATGAAGAATCTTTTCAAGCTTTCATTATTTTTGTTTTTGAAAAGTCAAAAAATTAAAACTAAAAAATAAAGTTAATTTAAAAAATTAAATGACACCGATAATTTCTAAAATTGCTACTGGGTGGACAGAGAGTAGTCAGTCTTATTTTATTTTTCTTGTTTGATTTTGTTAGCTTTTCTTTTCTTAAAGGAGAGAGAGAGAGAGAGAGAGAGAGAGAGAGAGAGAGAGAGAGAGAGAGAGAGAGAGTGTGTGAGTGTGCGTGTGCATGTGCATGTGCGTGTGTGCGGGGAAATGGGAACTTGGGCTTTGAGAATCTTGGTACTCGCTTGGGATCTCTTGACAAGGTCGCACTCCAGGATAAATGGGATTTAACGGCATTTTTTTAAACGTCACTTTTCTTAATTTTTAACGACGTTTTATAATTGCCGCATATTTTTTAACCAAAATGGCACCGTTTTATAATTGAAGGTGTTTAGAAACGCCTCCAAATGCGGTGAGTACACGCGCTTCCTCCATCCTTCTTTTTGAAACCCTTATTTTGAATTTGTGGGAGAGAAACTCTAAATGTTACAACTCTCTCTCTCTCAACCCTGATACGCACATCTCTCTCTCTCTCTCTCTCAAGCGTCTCTAAGCTCCATCTGCATCGGCGATTTCGAAGACTCAGAGCCATTTCGAAGCTCTATCACCACCATCATTTGCACCGTCTCTCTCTTTCTCTATCTCTCTCTCTCTCTCTCTCTGTCTCTCTCTCTCTATCTTTAGATCTACTAAGCTCCATCTTTCCAAATTTTGGGGTAGCGAGCTCCACCATCTCTCTTTCTCTTTAGATCTATGAAATCAATGTTTTAGGGCATTCTTACTTGATCCTCAGTTGCAGAGATTTAGAGATTCAGTGATTCAAAGACTCAAAGATTTAGTGATTTTAGAGTGATTTGTTTTTCGAAGCTCCATTGCCACTACCATCTACATCGGCAATTTCGATTTCACTAAGGTGAGCTCCGCCGTCTCTCTTTCTCTTTCTCTTTCTCTCTCTCTCTCTCTCTATATATATATATATACCTACACTTTCTCTCCTTAAAAATTCCTCTTCTCATCTTCCAGAAGCTCAGATCTGAACTCTGACCCCTCAATTACTCGCATTTCAAGCTCCAATGGCGGTGAATAGTCTATTTTGTTTTTGAACTTTAATCGGTACTCTCTATCTCTCGGTCTATTTCTTTTGAATTTAAGGCATGTATAAAATTTCTAGAGGCAATGTAATTTGGAAATCTAGATTCAATTGAGCATTGTAGTACAACACTGAAGTTGCTCTAAAACTTTTGGATTAATCTGTAATTCATAACTTTAAGAAGGTCTATGTAATGCCCTGAAATAATTCGACATGAACCATTCATATGTAATCAACATTCACTCAATAACAACAACCATCTGCCCATCTTTTGATAATTAATAAAGAGTCTTTACAAAAGTTTTACATGCAGGTATACATTCATCGAGACAAATCATATGAATCTATAGCATGTAAAGCATTCATTCTCAAAAACAAAACAATGCCCTTAAGGGCTTACATCTTCCAAGGCATAAGCCTGGTTACACAAAATGGTTTCTGCAACCCACACACATTAGCCCTTGGCTCAAAAGAATATCACAAAATAAAAGAGTTATGTACTTTTCTCAAAATATCCACATTCTCAGTTCGGCGGGATCACCACATCTTTACTTGCACCAAATCCCACAGGGGTGAGCACAAAGCCCAGTAGAGAATTCTTACAAAGTATATACAGTTATGCTTTTATCTTAACATAAAAACAAATGTGATTGCAATGCCATACCAAGATTTAGGTACTAAGGAAAATCATTCGTTTCAATGCACCAATTCAAAATTACCATATTCTCAATATCATCATGTGATCTCATCAATTTCAAATTCCCATTTATTAATTCAATAGGGGCGGTAAATACGACACTGGTAATTCCTAGGCCGATGTTTGCAAGTAGACTCTACGAGTACTACCAAACTGTCATTTTTACCGGTACTAACCGGAAGGCTGGACAACTATTCGTGCGGCTTTCGGGTCTTTCACCCTGGACACTCAGGCCAACTTAACAAATTCATCTACACCTCCTATCCATACTTACCAACGTATTTATCCCTTATACATTTTCATAGTTCTCAACACAATAACTATTTCTTTTCCTCATAATGGAAATCTCAATGATTTAGATTCACAATGCACTATGATAAATGAAATAACATGCAATGCAAATGATCCTTTCCATATCTTAAGACATAACAATTTAGTCTCGCCACAACTTTGCTCATTTATGTGTTGTCAACAATTTAACATTTGCACCTCATTTTCTTATAACAAATGACTAGCATATCACCCGTGCTATACACGGATTGTGTTTACAATTATCTATATATGTGAATTGTGATTTTTAATTTTTTTTTAAATGTCTTCTTTTTTTTCTTTTTATATTATATTAAAATTCAATATTTTGATAATAATCATATGTGTTGGATTTTTCAAAAAATTAAATGTCTTTTTTTTTTATTATATTATATTAAAGTTTAATATTTTGATAATAATCATATGTGTTGGACTTTTCAAGATTTTTTTTTGTGCTTATTCTTAATGCATTAAAGTGTTATTATGAGGGATAATAATCATATGTATTGAGACTTTTTAAGAAATTCATATGTGTTGGATTTTAAAGAATTTTTTTTATGCTTGTTCTTAATGCATTAAGTGTTATTATGAGGGTAAGACTTGGGAGTTGGGAAAAGTTAATAAATGCTAATATTTTTTTTTTAATAAAAAAATCAAAAAATTTAGATTGGAAGATTGGAGCTCCCACAAGGCTTGGGGTTAAAAACCCCCTTTTGCTTAATATATAGTATAGATTTTCCATTTTGCCAAACATTGATGCAACTCACTCTCTTCGTCCTTTTAACACAAGAACATAAGAAATTTCAAAGACATTGGCCATATTACCAAAATCCCCCAATTTCTAGGGTTTTTCTCAAAACAATCACTTCCCATTTCATGGTGACAAACCTCACCCAAAATATTTCTTTTCTTAGGTCAACAAGATGAACCCTCAAGGATTGACCAAAAATTTAGAGTTAAAAGAGAAACCCTTTTTTGAGGAAAAACCTTTACATTTTTGAAATCACTAGGTTAATATCATCACAAACTAGAAGGAACTCTTAAATCATCATAAAAAGGGGCAAAACTAGTATATATAACTCAAGAATATCCTTACCTCAAAGTAGAAGCCCAAGGAGAAGGATTAGACAAAGGTGAAGCTTCCAAAAATGGCAAAACCATTTCTTCTTGGATGGAAATGAAGACCTTGAAGAGCTCAATCTTATTATCTAAGGAGGGAGGGTGAGAAGATCACTAGATCTAGGTCAAATGTAGAGAGAGAGGATATTTCTAGAGAGAGAAGCTCTCAACTTAGGGTTTGGATGAAAAAGAGATGAAAAAGTTGTGTAAAAAGTCACTTTTACGATTTGATATATGCGAATCCTGCTCGAGCAGAGAGTTTCACGCTCGAGCGTAAGACACAGTAACAACAACTCGCTCGAGCGCAAAGAGCACCGCTCGAGCATGGATTTTACCCGTTCAGTATTTCACCGATTGCAGACAGACACCCGATCGCCAGAAGGGCCGCTCAAGCTCAGACACACTTGAGCCTAAGAAACGCGGCTCGAGCGTGAAAAACACTCTTGCAGCACTTTTGCAGAGACACTCGATACTGAAAGGTTGGAAACTCCGCTCGAGTGTAAGAATTCCTGCTCGAGCGGAAGGCTGAAATGTTGGACAACAAGATTCTAGACCGAAAGGCAACCAACCTGTTTTAAACACGCTTAAGTCATTCCAAAATTCAAATTCAAGAGGTGTAAGGTAGAAAGGCATAATCAGCAGCATCAAAAAACAAGATTTGGATCCATAATACCATGATAGTCGGGTGGAGACCCGGGGTCGCTATAACCTCCCCACCATAGGAAATTTCGTCCCCGAAATTTAAATAAACTCCCTAGAAGGAGTGTTCTAGCAACATTAATCATTCTTAACAATGCTAACACATTGCCAAATTCATGTTCAATTAACATTTACCATTCTCTGCATTATCATTTTATCAAAACAACAATTGCTCAAGTTAGATACATGAGATAATACAATTTACAACAAAACCTCACTTTTCCATAAGCTTATGCTAAATTTTAACAACACATACAATAACGTGCAATCAACTATTTACTAAGGAACATTACAAATCCAAATAAGCTATGCAGCACCAAATAAATCCGGATACTTGGAGCCGACTTCCGCCTCCCTCTCCCAAGTTGCTTCCTCAATTCCATGGTGTCTCCACTGCACCTTTACTAACAGTATGGTCTTGCCTCGTAACACTTGCTCTCGGGTATCTAAAATTTGAATCGGTCTCTGCTCGTAGGAGGCATCCTCATCTAACTCCAAATCAACCCAGTCTAACAAGTGAGAAGGGTTGGGTTCGTACTTCCTAAGCATTGACACATGAAACACATTGTGAACCCCTGACAGTTGTGGCGGTAAGGCTAACCGATATACCACTTCCCTAATTCACTCCAAAATCTCAAAAGGAATACATGATTGCCCAATTTCATTAAACCCTGCCTAGGTGAAATCTTAAGGAATACATGATCGCCTACCTCAAAGGACAAAGGTCGCCTCCTTTTATCGGCATAACTTTTCTGTCGGCTTTGAGCCATGGCTAATCTCTTCTGAATGAGTAACCTTCTCGATAGTCTCCCTAACAATCTCCGGACCCAACAACGGTGCATCTCCCACCTCGGCCCAACAAACCGGTGATCTACAAGGGCGGCCATACAAGGCCTCAAACGGTGCCATCTCGATACTAGCCTGATAACTATTGTTGTAGGCAAACTCAATCAATGGTAAATGTCTCTCCCAAGACCCCTTGAAATCTAGGACACAAGCTCTAAGCATATCCTCCAAAAGTTGAATGGTGCGTTCCGACTGCCCATCGGTTTGAGGGTGATAGGCGGTGCTAAAAGTTAACTTAGTTCCCAGTGCCTCTTGAAGGCTTTGCCACAACTGGACGGTAAAACGAGGATCCCTATATGATACAATGGTTACCGGTACTCCATGAAGCCGAACTATCTCTCTAACATACAATTTTGCCAAATGTTCAACTGAGTCGCCAGTACGCATTGGAATGAAGTGCGTGGACTTAGTTAATCTATCGACAATTACCCAAATGGCATCATTGCCCCGTTGTGTTCTAGGAAGCCCAACTACGAAGTCCATGGTCACATGTTCCCACTTCCACTCGGCTATAGATAAGGGTTGTAACAAACCCGCTGGTCTTTGATGTTCGGCCTTCACTTGTTGACAAGTAAGGCACTTAGACACAAAGGATGTGACATCCCGCTTCATCCCCCTCCACCAAAACTGACGGCTAAGGTCACGATACATTTTGGTACCTCCCGGGTGTACCGCAAGGCGTGAATGATGGAATTCCCGAAGCACCTCATCTCTACAAGATTTAGGAGCAAACAGGCGATCTAAGTAACGTACACTCTGATCTGAGCGAATGTTCAAATCCTTCTCTTCCTTTCCATTGGTGATTCTAACCCGAATTAACTATGTTTCCTGATCCCCTTGTTGTGCTTCTATAACTTTTCTAATCAAGACAGGTTGAGCACTCACACAAAACAATGTTGCACCCCCTTCGAACTTATTCAATTGTAATTCAAACTTGCCGACTTCACCCAACATACCCCACTCCCGAATGGCCACACTCGACAAACTACTCACGGTTTTTCGACTCAAGGCATCGGCCACTACGTTGGCCTTCCTCGGGTGATAATGTAATTCAAAATCGTAGTCTTCTAAAAATTCCATCCACCTTCGTTGTCTTAGATTCAAATCCTTTTGGGAAAACAAATATTTCAAGCTCTTATGGTCGGAGAAAACCTCAAATTTATCACTATACAAGTAATGCCTCAAAATCTTCAAGGAAGAAACTACCGCTACTAGCTCTAAATCATGGGTTGGGTAATTTTTCTCATGAATTTTCAACTGGCGCAAACCAGAGCTACAACCTTTCCCTCTTGCATTAAAACACAACCAAGCCCATCCCGAGACGCATCACAATAGACGGTGTAACCCAAACCCCTCTCCGGAATGATCAACACCAGTGCCGTGGTCAATCTAGTTTTTAGCTCCTGAAAAGACTTCTCACAAGTCTCATTCCACACAAACTTAACCCCCTTTCTAGTCAACCTAGTTAAAGGCGCGGCTAATCTAGAGAAGTCTCTTACAAAACGCCGATAGTATCCCGTCAATCCCAAGAAACTCCGGATCTCAAAAATGTTTTTAGGTTGTTCCCAATCCTGCATTGAATCTATCTTGACACGACGCGGCCCAAAAACTTCACCTCGGTGAGCCAAAACTCACACTTCTCAAATTTGGCATATAACTGATGTTCCCTAAGCAAGCCAAGCACAATCCTCAAGTGAGCCTCATGTTCCTCCCCGGAGGTTGAATAGATTAGGATGTCATCCACGAAGACGACCACAAAACGGTTCAAATATTCCCTAAAAATTTGGTTCATTAAATCCATGAAAGAAGCCGGTGCCTTAGTCAACCCAAAGGGCATTACAAGGAACTGATAGTAGCCGTAACACGTACGAAAGGCTGTTTTCTGGACATCTTCCTCCCGAACTCTCAACTGATGGTACCCGGACCTCAAGTCTATCTTCAAAAAACAACAAGACCCTCTAAGTTGATCGAATAAGTCATCTATTCTGGGTAAAGGGTATTTGTTCTTGACAGTAACTCGATTCAATTTGCGGTAGTCGATACACAACCGCAACGACCCATCCTTCTTTTTCGCAAAGAGAGCCGGCGCTCCCCAAGGTGACGTACTAGGGCGAATGAAACCCTTGTCTAAAAGCTCTTGGAGTTGAATCTTCAACTCATGCAACTCTGTGGGTGCAAATCTATACGACGCCATAGAAATTGGTGCCATTCCAGGTACTAGGTCAATGGTGAACTCAATCTCCCGGTGGGATGGCAAGCTGGTAAGGTCCTCGGGAAACACATCCGGGTATTCACACACTACCCTCGACAACTCAACTCGAGTCTCGTCACTCTCACTATCTAGGAGAGTAGCTAGAAGACCGATAAGCTCATTCCTACTACGAGGATCAAATACTAGCGATAGGACCCGATCAATCTTGTCTCCCAGAAAATGAAAACAATCCCCACCCAAGGTGCATACTGTGACCCTTCGACGAAAACAATCTATCACTGCCTGATACGAAGACAACCAATCCATGCCCAGAATGACGTCAAAACTCGACATGTCTAACAGCACAAAAGCAAACAGGAGTCTACGCCCGGCAACCTCTATCTCACAGTCACGACACCCCGGTCTAAGTCAACTGTACCCTCGACTGGTGACTTAACTCTGAGTGAAGACGCTAACTGTACCGTCTATAATCCCAATGCAGATGCGAATGCAGCAGATATGAATGAATAAGACGCAGCCGTATTTATCAACACACTGGCCAAAGAATTACACACAATGAAAATACCTCTCACCACCGAGGATCCTAGCATCTGCCCTGGCGCGGTAACTACATACACGCGCCCCTGTGGTCTCTGCTGAACCTGTTCATCCCTCAGAGCGTAGGCCTGCTGTACTGACTAAGCCGAAGCAGCTCCCTGATGAACTCGTGAAGCCTGAGCTGAGTGAGCCTGCTGATGGCTCTGTGTCTGCCTAGACCCTGAAGCGCCAGACACGCCTCCCAACTAAGGGCAAGCTCTCTTCATATGCCCTGACTGACCGCACTGAAAACAAGTAAGCCCCTGACCCCTACTTTGAGACTGATTATGAGCTCGGTTAAATAGTGGTGGTGGCAACGTCTGCTGTCCTCCGCTTTTCTATGGACATGCAAAGGCCTTGTGACCCAGTTGGCCACACTTGAAACAAGAAAACCCACTAGGTGCACCCTTCCCCGAACCCGCACTGGGCAAGGGAAATGTAGATCTAGACAGTTGTGGCTCGGACTGAGATGAAAAAGTGCTCTTACTCTTCATGTTGGGCCTATAGTCCCCCTGAGACCCTTGGCCCTTAGACCTCGAGTTCCGTTGCCTCTCCTCCTCGGCCTCTACAATAATCTCTACATGGGCGACCGCCTCCACAAGGCGATCATACTCACGGACCATGTTCCCGGCTACCTTGTACAAGATCTTGATTCTTAACCTTTGATTGAACTCGAAGCAACAACGCTTCTCCGTCGTTACCAATTCCGGTGCAAATTGGAACAAACTAGAAAAGGCCGCTTCGAACTCGGCCACTGACATGTTCAGTTGTTTAAGGTCCTTGAATTCCTGCCTCAACCTCTCCCAAGCCGTAGGAGGTAGGTACTTGTCTTGGAAGGCCGTCACAAATGTCTCTCATGTCGGTGCTATCCGACCCTTCGCATACTTCCATTATTGGCCGGCGTCACCTTTGAGGTAATAACCAGCAAGGGTCACCCTTAACTCGTCATCATCTATGTGAAGCATTTCGAAGGTCTTCACGATTTGTTCCAACCATTCGTTCGCTTTCTTTAGATTGGGGCCACCATGAAATTCATCCGGCTTGGCCCTTAAAAACTCCCTAGTGAGGAAGCTAGCTCTAGTCTCGGTGACATTCTCCCTCACTTGGGTCTCCACCCTCAGTATGTTCATGGACTCCCTCAATGCCCCTGCCATCTCCCGGGCTAAAGCCCCCATTGCGGCTTGGTCGGCGTATCCCGTCGCCTTCGTTTGCCCCACTAGTTCGGCCATGTTAGCTTGGCGTACACCTTCTTCTTGCACTGGTGCCCCATGGACCGGCACTCCATGTGCACCTAGGCGTCCCCTACCACGCCTTCCACCCCTACCACCTCGTGTTCGGATCCTTTCAAACATCCTTATTGAGAAACAACATAAACAAACTTAGCACATGCTTCCAAATGTGTTCGCAACTTGCCTCACACGTTAAACTATAACGATCATACCTATTTTATTACACAAATAATTTTAATTCAATCCACCTAAGGACTTAGTCACATAAACACATACAAATTATCCTTTAGTGATGAGATTCATCCCACGAGAAACCAAGAATTCTTAGTAGAATGAGTATTGATCAAGTACCCTTCTAATAAGACCCCAAGGAATCGAATAGACGCGAATAACATCCCAAAAGTCTAATCCCATACCCACGTAGTCACATAAGCATGCTAGCACATAATCACAAATAAGCAAAACATTTCCTAATCATGCGAAATGAACCCACTATAGTATGACAACCACTTCCCATGAGCCCCAAGTATTCAAACCCGGTAGCTTTGATACCAAGTTGTAACGCCCCGAAATAATTCGACATGAACCATTCATATGTAATCAACATTCACTCAATAACAACAACCATCTGCCCATCTTTTGATAATTAATAAAGAGTCTTTACAAAAGTTTTACATGCGGGTATACATTCCTCGAGAAAAATCATATGAATCTATATCATGTAAAGCATTCATTCTCAAAAACAAAACAATGCCCTTAAGGGCTTACATCTTCCAAGGCATAAGCCTGGTTACACAAAATGGTTTCTGCAACCCATACACATTAGCCCTTGGCTCAAAAGAATATCACAAAATAAAAGAGTTATGTACTCTTCTCAAAATATCCATGCCCTTACTTCGGCGGGATCACCACATCTTTATCTGCACCAAATCCCACAGGGGTGAACACAAAGCCCAGTAGAAAATTTTTACAAAGTATATACAGTTGTGCTTTTATCTCAACATAAAAACAAATGTGATTGCAATGCCATACCAAGATTTAGGTACTGAGGAAAATCATTCGTTTCAATGCACCAATTCAAAATTACCATATTCTCAATATCATCATGTGATCTCATCAATTTCAAATTCCGATTTATTAATTCGATAGGGGCGGTAAATACGACACTGGTAATTCCTAGGCCGATGTTTGCAAGTAGACTCTACGAGTACTACCAAACTGTCATTTTTACTGGTGCTATAGCGACCCCGGTCTTTTCCCACTTGATTATTGTATCCGGACTTAGGTTCCGTAGATTCTGTCATTGTATATTGTTGTTGTTGTCCCTTATTTTCTCATTTGGAATTATAGGGTGTGTTGGGTAGGTTTGTTTCAGGTTGGTTGGGTTTAGAAACCAAGTGTTGCTGTCCAGGTTTTTGGTTCTTCGCTCGAGCGAGGAGTTGTTCGCTCGAGCGAGTGGTTGCGTTTTGATTTGGACCTGTAGCTGTGCATTCTTGGCTCGAGCGAGATTTTCTTCGCTCGAGCGAGTTAGTTCGTCCTTCGCTCGAGCCATAGTTCCTTCGCTCGAGCGTGTGTCTGGTTACAGACCTGAGGGTTTGAGTTCTTCGCTCGATCGAGCTTTCTTTCGCTCGAGCGAGCTTTTGGGTTGTTGGCTCGAGCAAGGTTTCCTTGGCTCGAGCGTAGTTTCTTTGTGTCTGGTCGCTCGAGCGACCATGTCTTCGCTCGAGCGAGCCTGTCCAGTTTATATACACAGCAGCGGGATTTGATCAGTCTTTTTCATCTTATTTTGATTCCAAACCCTAGGTCCGACCTCTCTCTCCCCCTACTCACCTTCTCTCTTAGATTTGATCCACTTAGGGAGTGTTTCTACCCTAGATCCTTCATTAAAAAGATAGAGTGAGTTGAGGGCTTCCATTTAATCTGAACATTTGGTGATTTGGAGCACATTGGAATTTGGGCATTTATCTCTATCTTCTCCATTCGGGTTATTTTCTTTGAGGTAGGGATTTCCTACTCCATTTTATAGGTTTTGTTCTAAGCTTTGGTAATTTGATATGTTGGGAATACTTTGGTAAATTTTGGGAAAAATCCTAGTTGTATTATTGAATTAATTTGTATAAGTAATTCATGGAATTGGGAAAAGAGGGTTAAATTCATGGAATTGGGGAATTTATTGATTAAATGGCGTAATTGGGTAATTGGTATCATTTGTTTATTGAATTGTTGACATAGTTATTTTCAGTTTAGAAATAACTATTTTGGGCTATCGGTGGAGGATAGTCGTGATTGTTGTAGACATTGCATGTGGATTAGGAATAACTGAAACTAATCACATTGGTTAAGTCATTAATTTTGACTATGACATTGATACAGAAAATATGTGTATTGATTGAGCATTGCATTTGCATATATTGTTTTGTGTGTGGGAGGAGATAGGGGATGTACTCCACGGTTTAGGGGAAGATAGGGGATGGACCTCTAAACCGGATTTTGTTTGGGAGGAGATAGGGGATGGACTCCATTAGCATCACTTTTATGTGTGCTTATTTATATAGAAGTGTTTTATTGATACAACACTAAAATGTGTATCAATCTGGAAGTATGAAGTGTTGTGAATTGAGCTTGAGTCTCATTTGTTTGTTGATATTGGAAGGATGTGAATTTGGTATATGTAATTCACTGGTGTAAGTTTGGCCAGGTTCTGAGCCATGTTGATAAAATTGGAAAGTAAATTGTATCTTAGACAATAGTGTCATGAGACTGTAAAATGAAGTGGTTGATTATCTTGGTTAACCATCTGTCAAATACTATTGCTTTATTCATTTCTTATATGTGGTTTAGTATGTTTCTACTGGGCTGTGGCTCACCCTTTATGGGAACATCATTTTCAGGTTCAGGTGATAAACTACCTCCAAGGACTTAGCTTGGGAGGATTTGGCTTTTGGCTTTGAAGAAGACTACTTTTAGTTAATTGTCTTTATTTATTAGTACATGTAAACATTCAAGCCTAGGGCTTTTCTTGTATTGAGTTAGAACTCATATTTTTGTATCCAAGTGTTGACTTGGAAAGATGTAAGCCTGAAGGGCATTTTATTTGATGTTACATGTAATGCTTTTATTTAGTAATACTCTGATGAGTGAATCAATAAAATGTTTTCATTAAATAATACATGTCAATTGTGTATGTATATAATGGGTTTATTTTGGAGGGCGTTACAACTTGGTATCAGAGCGTACCGGGTTTGAATACTTTGGGTACGTGGGAAGTGATTAGTGTCACATTGGGTTCGTCTCGTTTGATAGAGACTTAGTGTAATGTTATATGCTTATGTGATAACATGTTTATGTGATTATGTGGGTATGGAATGTAGTTTCTAGGATGTTGATTGGACCCTTGAGTTTCTAGTAGTCTTGTTGGAAAGGCACTTGATCACTGCTGCTTCCAACCGGAACTATAGTAACGCATTGGGACTATCATTATCCGGGAATGAAATTCGTAGGTGCTTATGTGATTTTGTGCTTACGTGGAATGAATTATTGTTGTCCATTGCATTAGGACGCGAGTGTTTAGCTTCGGAACATTTATTAATGTGCTAATGTCTTTGTTTCCTTTATTAGGATGTCAGGACGAGGACGAGGACGCGGTAGGCGTGGTAGGCCAGGTAGGCAGGAGGTGCCTGTGCCAGAAGAGATTCCGGCAGTTCAAGAGGGAATTGGCCAGGCTAATGTGGCCGAGCCAGTAGGCCAGCAGGCTATGGGCGCTTTAGCTCGAGAGATAGCAGGAGCATTCAGCGAGTCAGTAGGCATTCTCAGAGCTGAGAATCAAGCTCAGGTTGTTGCTGCTGATGCAGGACCTTCCTTTCTGAAGAGGGAGTTCTTCCGGTCTAATCCGGATGAATTTGTGGGTGATCCAAAAGAGCCGCTTAAGGCAGATGAGTGGCTCGAACAGACAACGAAGACGTTTGAGATGCTTGGCATCGAAGACGAGGGGTTGAAAGTGACCTTGGCATCTTTCCAGTTGAAGGGGGATGCGGGTCAGTGGTGGAAGTTTACTAAGGGTCGTATAGGAGGTACATGGGAGGCTTTTGTGAATGCTTTCCAGGAGAAGTTTTTATCTCCAGCAGTTAGGGAGAAGCTAAGAGACCAGTTCTGCCAGCTTAAGCAGTCGAGTTCTTCAGTGGCCGAGTTTGAGGCTGCATTTACTAGTTTGTCCAGGTTTGCACCTAAGTTGGTGGCGTCTGAGGAACGCCGCTGTATTGAGTTTGAGAAGAAGTTGAGGCGTGGCCTCAAGCTGAGAGTTGGGGGAACTATGATTCGGGATTATGGGCGTATGGTTGATGCTGCAGCCCACGTGGAAATCATGATGCAGGAGGAGGAGGAAGGGCAGAAGGGCTCCAAGAGGAGTCAGGATAGTCAGAATGATGGTAGGAGACAGAAGGGTTTTAATCCCCAGCAGTCTCAGGGTAGCTTTTCTAGATCGACTTTTCCTGTACCGAGTGCTAGTTCGGGGAAAGGCAGTCAGGGGGACATTACCTGTTTCAAGTGTGGTCAGCTGGGCCACAAGTCTCCAGTTTGTCCTCAGAGGGGAGGAGTTCAGAGAGCTGCATCTTCTTCGGCTCGATCTCAGAGCCAGAGTCAGGGTAGAGGTCAGCCACTCTCGTGTTATCAGTGTGGTCAGCCAGGGCATATGAAGAGGTATTGCCCGCAGTTGGGTGGCACATCTGGTGCATCTGGTTTGAGGCCGATTCAGGGTCAGCAGCCAGCTCAGTCGGGTCAGGCCTCGAAGGCCAATCAGGGAGGGGCTTCATCGTCTCAGTCGGTGCAGCAATCTTATGCTCCTAGGGTTGAGCAAGTTGATCAGAGGTCGTCTGGGCGCGTGTATGCTGTTACCGCGCAGGATCTTGTGCCAGCACCATCAGTTGTGAGAGGTACCTTCTTGTTTTGCAACTTGGTTGCTAATGTTTTGATTGATACGGGTGCATCTCATTCCTTTGTGTCTGCTGCATTTGCATTTGTTTTGGAGTTGGAGTTAGCACAGTTAGCATCTCCTATTTGTGTAGTGTCACCTCTTGGGGGTGAATTGATTTTGAAACAAGGCGTTAGGGGTTGTGATATAGAGGTTGATTATCATAGAATCCCATTTTCCTTTGTAGTTATGCCTATGAGGGGTTTCGATGTTATTTTGGGTATGGACTGGTTATCGTCATACCGGGCAGTTATTGATTGCTACCGCCAGAGGGTCACTTGTTGTACCGTGAGCGGAGAGTATTTTCATTTTCTGGGGGACCGGGTTGGTGATGTTTTGCCACCGGGGTATGTTCCGCGAGGACGGAGTGAGCTTAGTGGTCTACTTGCTAACCTTTCGATTAGTGAGGATGATGAGACTCAGATTGTGTTACCAAGGGTGGTTTGTGAGTACTTGGATGTCTTTCCCGAGGATCTTGTTGGTTTGCCACCGCATCGGGAGATTGAGTTCTCTATTGACCTGGTGCCCGGCACGGTGCCGATTTCCATGGCACCTTATCGTTTTGCCCCAGCTGAGTTAGTTGAGTTGAAGATTCAGCTCCAGGAGTTGTTAGATAAGGGCTTTATACGTCCTAGTGTTTCGCCGTGGGGAGCACCGGCCCTCTTTGTTAAAAAGAAAGGTGGTGCTTTGAGACTTTGTATAGATTACCGGAAGTTGAATCGGGCTACGGTCAAGAATAAGTACCCTATGCCCCGTATAGATGACCTGTTGGACCAGTTGAAGGGTTCCCGTTGTTTCTCTAAGATAGATTTGAGATCGGGTTACCACCAGTTGAGGGTCAAGGAAGAGGATATTCCGAAGACGGCATTCCGTACGCGGTATGGCCATTATGAGTTTCTGGTGATGCCATTTGGACTCACCAATGCACCGGCAGTTTTTATGGACTTGATGAACCGGATCTTCCGGGAATTTTTGGATCGATTTGTAGTCGTTTTTGTGGACGACATCCTTATCTATTTGTCTTCTGAGGAGGAGCATGAGTCACACTTGAGGGTGGTGCTTGAGTTACTTAGAGCTCATAGGCTGTATGCCAAGTTTGGGAAGTGTGAGTTCTGGCTGAGAGAAGTCAAATTCTTAGGCCATGTAGTATCCGGTGAAGGAGTGTCTGTTGATACTTCCAAGGTAGAGGCAGTGCAGGATTGGGCACAGCCTAAGAGTGTATTTGAGATCCGCAGTTTTCTGGGATTAGCTGGGTATTACCGTCGGTTTGTGAAAGATTTCTCCAGATTAGCTTCGCCTTTGACTAGATTGACTCGGAAGGGAGTCAAATTTGTATGGAGTGAGACTTGTGAAAAGTCATTTCAGGAGTTGAAAGTTAGACTGACCACCGCTCCGGTATTGATTATTCCAGAGAGAGGGTTGGGTTATACAGTCTATTGTGACGCCTCACGAGAGGGTCTGGGTTGTGTGTTAATGCAAGCGGGGAAAGTAGTTGCCTATGGCTCACGTCAGTTGAAAATTCACGAGCAGAATTACCCTACGCATGATCTAGAGTTAGCAGCTGTGATATTTGCCTTGAAGATTTGGAGGCATTATCTTTATGGTGAGAAATTTGAGGTATTCTTGGATCATAAGAGTCTGAAATATTTGTTTACACAGAAAGATTTGAACTTGAGGCAGAGGAGGTGGATGGAGTTCATAGAGGATTATGACTTTGAGTTGCATTATCATCCGGGAAAGGCCAATGTGGTGGCCGATGCCCTTAGCAGAAAACCTGTTGGTGTCATAGCTAGTATAGCCATCCGGGAATGGGAGATGTTGGGAGCACTTGGCGAGTTTGATTTGCTACTGGGCGAATCTGTTGAGGCTGCGGCCTTGTTTTCTATTGTTGCGCAGCCTACACTTGTGATTAGAGTGTTAGAGGCACAGAGAGGTGACCTTGAAGTAGAAACCCTCCGTGAGAAGATTTCTGGTGGGAAGGTTGAGAAGGGTTTGGCAGTGTATCCCGACCTGAGTGTGAGATACCGAGACCGTCTGTTTGTACCAGCGTCGTGTCGAGAAGAGGTACTCCGAGATTTTCATCATTCACGCCTTGCGGTGCATCCGGGAGGCACTAAGATGTATCAGGATTTGGGTCGCCAGTTCTGGTGGCGGGGTATGAAGAGAGATGTGGCAGCTTTCGTATCTAAATGCCTTACTTGCCAGCAAGTGAAGGCCGAGCATCAGAGGCCAGCGGGTTTGTTGCAACCCTTGCCTATTGCCAAGTGGAAGTGGGAGCATGTCACTATGGACTTCGTTGTAGGTCTTCCGAGGACTCAGCGGGGTAGTGATGCTATTTGGGTGGTTGTAGACCGGTTGACTAAGTCGGCGCACTTCATTCCTATGCGCGTGAGAGATTCGGTAGATCATCTTGCCGACTTGTACATTCGGGACATAGTGAGGTTACACGGGGTCCCAGTGACGATCGTCTCAGATAGAGATCCTTGTTTTACTGCCAGGTTGTGGCAGAGTTTGCAGAGTGCCTTAGGCACTAAGTTGACCTTTAGCACGGCTTATCATCCTCAGACTGACGGACAGTCCGAGCGTACTATTCAGATACTTGAGGATATGCTTCGGGGTTGTGTTCTAGACTTTAGTGGATCGTGGGAGAGGCACTTGCCGTTGGTAGAGTTTGCCTACAACAACAGTTTCCAGTCTAGTATCGGTATGGCACCATTTGAGGCCTTGTATGGCCGACCGTGTAGATCTCCTGTGTGTTGGGCTGAGGTGGGTGATGCACCTCTGTTGGGTCCAGAGTTGGTGAGAGAAACGACGGAGAAAGTTGTGCTTATCCGTAAGAGGCTTGTTACAGCACAGAGTCGTCAGAAATCTTATGCCGACCGTAGGAGGAGACCCTTGGTGTTTGCAGTGGGTGATCATGTCTTTCTGAAGATATCACCTAGACGGGATTTGATGAGGTTTGGGAAGAGTGGGAAGTTGTCCCCTCGGTTCATTGGTCCATTTGAGATCCTTGAGAGGATTGGCGAGGCTGCTTATCGTTTAGCTTTGCCGCCGCAGTTGTCCAGAGTACATGACGTGTTTCATGTGAGTATGCTTCGGAAGTATGAGCCGGATCCATCACATGTGTTGGATTGGACCGATTTAGTAGTTGATGAGGATGTCTCGTATGAGGAGAGACCGGTTCAGGTCTTGGATAGGCAGGATCAAGTTTTGCGAGGCAAAACCATCCCTTTGGTAAAAGTTTTGTGGAAACATCATGGAGTGGAGGAAGCCACTTGGGAGCGTGAATTGGAAGTCCGCGAAAAATACCCGGACATGTTTATTCATTTGTAATCTTCTATTTAGATTTTGTAATATGTTGAACTTAAGAGCTTTACATATGTCTTAAGTTGTAAAACGTTGAGTATGTTTTGGTAAATGAGTGTATCTTGAAACTTGCTTCATTATAGAAGTTTAGTATAGCATTGCATATATTGATTACATTGCTGAGTGCGTTATATATATCATGCAATTGAATATGATATGGGGATTGTTAACATTGAAAGGAATAATGCATAATAATGATACAGGTTGAGATATATGTTGTGTTATATATTTAATATGAGATGCCTCTTGATGAAGAGATGAAATGACCAGTTTTGGGTCAAGATGTTTACTAATGAATTGTTAAAAAAAAATCTGTTTTCAAAAAAACTTATGCTTAATTTCGAGGACGAAATTCTTTGAAGGGGGGGAGGTTATAGCGACCCCGGTCTTTTCCCACTTGATTATTGTATCCGGACTTAGGTTCCGTAGATTCTGTCATTGTATATTGTTGTTGTTGTCCCTTATTTTCTCATTTGGAATTATAGGGTGTGTTGGGCAGGTTTGTTTCAGGTTGGTTGGGTTTAGAAACCAAGTGTTGCTGTCCAGGTTTTTGGTTCTTCGCTCGAGCGAGGAGTTGTTCGCTCGAGCGAGTGGTTGCGTTTTGATTTGGACCTGTAGCTGTGCATTCTTGGCTCGAGCGAGATTTTCTTCGCTCGAGCGAGTTAGTTCGTCCTTCGCTCGAGCCATAGTTCCTTCGCTCGAGCGTGTGTCTGGTTACAGACCTAAGGGTTTGAGTTCTTCGCTCGATCGAGCTTTCTTTCGCTCGAGCGAGCTTTTGGGTTGTTGGCTCGAGCAAGGTTTCCTTGGCTCGAGCGTAGTTTCTTTGTGTCTGGTCGCTCGAGCGACCATGTCTTCGCTCGAGCGAGCCTGTCCAGTTTATATACACAGCAGCGGGATTTGATCAGTCTTTTTCATCTTATTTTGATTCCAAACCCTAGGTCCGACCTCTCTCTCTCCCTACTCACCTTCTCTCTTAGATTTGATCCACTTAGGGAGTGTTTCTACCCTAGATCCTTCATTAAAAAGATAGAGTGAGTTGAGGGCTTCCATTTAATCTGAACATTTGGTGATTTGGAGCACATTGGAATTTGGGCATTTATCTCTATCTTCTCCATTCGGGTTATTTTCTTTGAGGTAGGGATTTCCTACTCCATTTTATAGGTTTTGTTCTAAGCTTTGGTAATTTGATATGTTGGGAATACTTTGGTAAATTTTGGGAAAAATCCTAGTTGTATTATTGAATTAATTTGTATAAGTAATTCATGGAATTGGGAAAAGAGGGTTAAATTCATGGAATTGGGGAATTTATTGATTAAATGGCGTAATTGGGTAATTGGTATCATTTGTTTATTGAATTGTTGACATAGTTATTTTCAGTTTAGAAATAACTGTTTTGGGCTATCGGTGGAGGATAGTCGTGATTGTTGTAGACATTGCATGTGGATTAGGAATAACTGAAACTAATCACATTGGTTAAGTCATTAATTTTGACTATGGCATTGATACAGAAAATATGTGTATTGATTGAGCATTGCATTTGCATATATTGTTTTGTGTGTGGGAGGAGATAGGGGATGTACTCCACGGTTTAGGGGAAGATAGGGGATGGACCTCTAAACCGGATTTTGTTTGGGAGGAGATAGGGGATGGACTCCATTAGCATCACTTTTATGTGTGCTTATTTATATAGAAGTGTTTTATTGATACAGCACTAAAATGTGTATCAATTTGGAAGTATGAAGTGTTGTGAATTGAGCTTGAGTCTCATTTGTTTGTTGATATTGGAAGGATGTGAATTTGGTATATGTAATTCACTGGTGTAAGTTTGGCCAGGTTCTGAGCCATGTTGATAAAATTGGAAAGTAAATTGTATCTTAGACAATAGTGTCATGAGACTGTAAAATGAAGTGGTTGATTATCTTGGTTAACCATCTGTCAAATACTATTGCTTTATTCATTTCTTATATGTGGTTTAGTATGTTTCTACTGGGCTGTGGCTCACCCTTTATGGGAACATCATTTTCAGGTTCAGGTGATAAACTACCTCCAAGGACTTAGCTTGGGAGGATTTGGCTTTTGGCTTTGAAGAAGACTACTTTTAGTTAATTGTCTTTATTTATTAGTACATGTAAACATTCAAGCCTAGGGCTTTTCTTGTATTGAGTTAGAACTCATATTTTTGTATCCAAGTGTTGACTTGGAAAGATGTAAGCCTGAAGGGCATTTTATTCGATGTTACATGTAATGCTTTTATTTAGTAATACTCTGATGAGTGAATCAATAAAATGTTTTCATTAAATAATACATGTCAATTGTGTATGTATATAATGGGTTTATTTTGGAGGGCGTTACAGGTGCTAACCGGAAGGCTCGACACCTATCCATGCGGCTTTCGGGTCTTTCACCCTGGACACTCAGGCCAACTTAACAAATTCATCTACACCTCCTATCCGGACTTACCAACATATTTACCCCTTATACATTTTCATAGTTCTCAACCCAATAACTATTTCTTTTCCTCATAATGGAAATCTCAATGATTTAGATTCACAATGCACTATGATAAAGGAAATAACATGCAATGCAAATGATCCTTTCCATATCTTAAGACATAACAATTTAGTCTCGCCACAACTTTGCTCATTTATGTGTTGTCAATAATTTAACATTTACACCTCATTTTCTTATAACAAATAATTTTCCATTTTGCCAAACATTGATGCAACTCACTCTCTTCGTCCTTTTAACACAAGAACATAAGAAATTTCAAAGACATTGGCCATATTACCAAAATTCCCCAATTTCTAGGGTTTGTCACAAAACAATCACTTCCCATTTCATGGTGACAAACCTCACCCAAATTATTTCTTTTCTTAGGTCAACAAGATGAACCCTCAAGGATTGACCAAAAATTTAGAGTTAAAAGAGAAACCCTCTTTTGAGGAAAAACCATCACATTTTTGAAATCACTAGGTTAATATCATCACAAACTAGAAGGAATCACAAACTAGATGGAACTCTTAAATCATCATAAAAGGGGGCAAAACTAGTATATATAACTCAAGAATATCGCTACCTCAAAGTAGAAGCCCAAGGAGAAGGATTAGACAAAGGTGAAGCTTCCAAAAATGGCAAAACCCAGTTCTTCTTGGATGGAAATGAAGACATTGAAGAGCTCAATCTTATTATCTAAGGAGGGAAGGTGAGAAGATCACTAGATCTAGGTCAAATATAGAGAGAGAGGATATTTCTAGAGACAGAAGCTCTCAACTTAGGGTTTGGATGAAAAAGAGATGAAAAACTTGTGTAAAAAGTCATTTTCACGATCTGATATACGCGAATCCTGCTCGAGCAGAGAGTTTCACGCTCGAGCATAAAACACAACAACAATAACTCGCTCGAGCGTAAAGAGCACCGCTCGAGCGTGGATTCACCCGTCCAGTATTTCACCGATTGCAGACAGATGCTCGAGCACCAGATGGGCCGCTCGAGCTCAGGCACGCTCGAGCATAAGAAATGCCACTCGAGCGTGAAAAACACTCTTGAAGCACTTTTGCAGAGACACGCAATACTGAAAGGTTGCAAACTCCGCTCGAGCGCAGGAAGTCCCGCTCAAGCGAAAGATTGAAATTTTGGACAACAAAATTCTAGACCGAAAGGCAACCAACCTGTTTTAAACATGCTCAAGTCATTCCAAAATTCAAATTCAAGAGGTGTAAGGAAAAAAGACATAATCAGCAGCATCAAACAACAAGATTTGGATCCAGAATACCATGACAGTCGGGTGGAGACCCGAGGTCGCTATAGTCTAGAATGTGAATTATAATGTATGCTTTTGGTCTACTTGTTTTTGCTTTATCGAATAAGCTGAATTGTGAAATGAAGACAACTTATTGAGTTCTTGGATTTGTGATTCAAAACTCCATCTTCAAATCCCTCTTTTCTCTAATTTCTTATCTCTTTATACATATATGTGTGTGTGTGTGTGTGTGTATGGTTTGATTTGTGCTCTCATTCTCAAATTGCATCTTATAAAGAGGGGGTTCAGTCCGATCTTGTTCTTTTCCTTGCAATTTGAATCCGAGTCAAGAAAAATTGGCTACGGTAATAACCTTCTTGTTCTGATTGATGGAACTTGATTTAGATTTAATTTATTGTTGTGGATTTGGATTTTTCATTATTTGATTTAATTTGCTAGCTTTGTTATGCTATTTTTTTATTTTCCACTTGTGTTCCACAAGTTTGGTCATAAAAGAGAGATCTTCATTTTACAACTCCGACCAGTGTTTTTGGTGTCTTGTATCAAATAAAATGAACTTGAGATTTCAATGACATTGTTTGGTATTTTTTGATTTTGCTACTTTGGAATTCAATTTTCATAATTTTGCTAATGTTTGGTGTTTCATGGAATGAAATGGACTATAATTGCTTTAATTACGTACAATTTTTTTGAAATTACAAATTGAAGCTTCTTCTCTTTATTTTTCTATTCATGTCTGTCTTCTGATTCTATATGAACAACTGTATAGTCCTCTTCCTACTGTTTTTGAAATCCTAAAGAGCCTTCAGCGTTTGTGACAATTATTCGAGAGCCTTGTTACTCTAATTCATGTTCTTCACCTTAGAGTTGATTTGATTCCATTAGATTCACTTCATTAAAGTACAATTTAATTTCTAAATAACACAGAAAAGAAAAAAAAAATTAAACACCAAATGCTAGATGGATCCTCAAAGTCAATCTAGAAAGCACTAGCCATGTGCGCCATTGGAGCTAGAGCACAAGGGAGATTGCCTCATCTCATATGGTTTGAATGATCAATTGGGTTGAAACTTCTAGTAAAGATAATTTTTTGGTGTCCCTAGCAAATAGTGCCAATCAGATGAGGATTGATCTTCTTGCATCTTGTCGACAAGCCCTTTCATATGCCACTACATCATCCACTTAGCCATATTTTCTCTCGTTGCATATTATTGGTTAATTAATAGGCCTTGGATATGCTATTCTTTGAAATATACCTCAAAGAGAGAACAATTAACTTTTCTTTTTCTTTTCTTTTTATTTTTATTTTTGTAGAAAATATATCCTTTAGAAGTACTCTAAATCGAGATACGAGTTTCCTTAATGTGAGTGTAACTTTAGGTAAGTTGAATGTTGAATCTGTTTAAATAAGTCTGAACTATTAGACATGTCTATTGTTCTGTTTCTTTTTCCTTTCTACCACGTGTCTTTCTGTATGGTTTTTCTTTGTTTTCTGTATTTTCATTGTTTATGTTTTATTACTTAGTCCATCGTATAACCCAATTGAGCTGACTCTACTACTTACAGAGCATGGAGAAGGACAACAAGTTCTCCACTATGAAGTTGGGTAGAAATATAAGCCTCATTATGACTACTTTCTTGATGAGTTCAACACTAAAAATGGGGGCCAACGGATAGCGAAAATACTCATGTATGTCTAAGAGTTGTACCTCCACTTCATTCTTTTTTGTTCACTTGGGACAATGTTAAAGCTTTGCACTAAAATGCATCTTATATAGAATTTTTTTTCTTCCCTTGTAACTTCATTTTCTTTTGCTATTGATGCAGGTCAGATGTAGAAGAAGGGGGTGAGACTATCTTTCCTGCAGCTAAGGGAAATTTTAGTGTTGTGCCGTGGTGCAATGAGTTGTCTTAATGCGATAAAAAGGGCCTTTCTGTCAAGCCAAGGATGGGCGACGCTTTGCTTTTGGGAGCATGAGGGCTGATGCCACATTAGACCCATCCAGTTTACATGGTTACTATTTCTAGTCCGTTCAATTTGTAAACAAAAAATACTAAGGTCTAATTATGATTTTACAGATTGGTTATTTCAGAAGAGTAGGTTTTGGCATTGTTTAATACTATTGTGCAAATACATATCAAATGCTTCTGATTGGAAGTTGACTTAGCTTGTTTTGCTGGTTGTTTTCTTTTAGTTGTATAGCAAATCAAAATATTTTCTGAGTTAAAAGACTTATGTTATTGTTTGTAATGTGCACCAGGTGATTGCCCTGTGATTAAAGGAAACAAGTGGTCATCTACTAAGTGGATGCATGTTGAGGAATACATAGGATAAGCCATATTTTTCAAGGTAGCTATAATACATGAAGTTATCATTCTAGACTTTTTATGATTTTTCATTATTGCTATTACAGTTTTCAAATTCTTGGTAGTTGTTGATAGTTGATTATTCTGCTCTGCTTTGGATAACTTAGATAAGATAGATTGTAGACTGTTGTAAATTGCAACTTTCATTGCATAAGGGCATTCACTATAGAATTTTGCATGACAATATATGGTAAATTCTTATATGATAGCCTGTGATTATGTTTTTGGCCTGGTGCTCAAATTTCCATTTGGGGTGGTTGGATTGGGCTGGAATTATTATCTCAGTGGAATGCCTTTCGATTTGGGGTGCTCAATCTTATTCTCAAGTCTTTACCGCTTGGCCAATCCCTTGGGGATTTATTCTTACGATTTGATAGCTATATACCTCTCATGTGGTGTAGAATGTAGATCAATGCATGTTCATTGCAGTTTTCCTTCTATATCCAGATTGAGCTTTTATGTCAAAGTTTCAATTTTGCTCACTCTCATCAGTTGATTTACACTTCTAGCATTAGTACTTATCACTTGTTGGAAAATTCATTTCTTTTGTGTTAGGATGAATTGATGATATATCTGTACATAATGAATATGATTTATTGAATGTTGTTTAGTTTATTGAAGAAAAATAAAAGATTTGTCGCTAGCTGTTCAATTTAACAGAAAATAAAAAGATTTTTTGCTTGCTATTTATGCTGCCTTTCTTTGTCTAGGTTTAAATTCCTCCTCCTATTCTTCTCCGTACATATCCTTTACCTTTCAGGTTCCATGTGTAATAATTCATATCCAAATACCACTTAATTCTATAGCTCAAGTGACTCCCAAATTAAATGTCAACGACTCTTGTAGCCCTATTGGGAGGTGCTGCAGGAGTCGTGGCATTGGTAGGGATTGTCATTGTAGTTTTATGGTTCTGCTTATTTTGTAATAGAAGTGTTTCAAGAACTTCTGAGACAGGGTCTTCTGATCCATTCATTCAAGGTAACTTTATATCAAATGTTCTTCAGATTTCAGAACTTGTAAATGGATATGTATCAATCCGCGATTTATTCTGGTGATCAACTATAGGAAGAAGAAATATGGTTGAGTTGTCCTTGCGACCAATTGTTGCACCCTCAAACTTATTACATAGGCAACAGGTATTTTAACTATAACTATTTCTACTAGTTATTACTTTAAACTGCCTAGACCTACTATACAGCTTAAGCCTCTTATTGAATGATAGGTTATGGATTCACTTAGTAGTCATCCCACTGTTCAGCTAGTGCCACATCAACAACAATCTCATACTTTTCATACTAAGAGGTGAGCAATCATTTAATCAAAGCCTTTTTGACAATAAAATACCTTATTAATTAATATTCTTGTTCTTAGCAAATTTAGGTTCACCTTTCAAAGAAAGAGAAGAACAAAAACAAGAACAAGAAGAACTAACAAAGTAAAAGTACCTATATCGCTAGTAAAAACAGAAAAGAAAAGATAAGGGAACGATTTATGCACACGTAGTGATTCTTTTTTGGAGTGATTCTTTTGTGTTATGCTACAGTCTCATGGAATCCTAAATCCATTTCTTTGTATAGAAGTTTCTTGCATTCTCATTTTATATTTTTAGTAACTAATAGTTATAGTTAGACTTTGTCCATAATTAGACTGTTTAATAAGAAAAGGGAATGATTCTTGTGTGTGTTTACAAAGGATACGGCCTTTGTTTCTTTTTTGGAGTGATTCTTCTATGTGTTTTTTTTGTGTAATCCTACAAGTCTCATGGCATCATTGTATCTTTTCTTTGTATAGAAGTTCGTTGTGTTCTTATTTATATTTTTGGTAACTGATAGTTATGGTTAGACTTTGTCCATAATTAGACTGTTATTATGTTCGTACGGATATATTCTTCATGCACTGATCGGATGCCGTCAAAATGATAAGCACAACTATTTGACTGCACTTACTTATACCCTAATATGCTTTTAGGTCCGGATGTTGAACTTACTTTCTCGTGTTTTTGGGATGTTAAATTGTGCATTTTTTCTCTATATTTCTTAAGTTTTCCTTATCTGGCATATGCTTGTCGACATTTAGGTTTATCCATATGCAAAACCTTTAGGATCGGCATTAATTACTCAATTGCTGCGGTAATTAATTCTTGAAGCATTAGAAAGAATGATGCATACATACTAGCATTTTCATTTGAACGTGGCTGTATATGCTAGGCAAATCATTATACTCTGTAACTTTCTTTTTTCTTTCTTCTTAGACTACAATTTTTTCCTGATACAACTAATAGAGAAGTTGACATTCTGTTTTGCGATACTTGTTCCTGATACTTGTTCTTATTAAATGTAGGTTCGCCTTTCAAAGAAAGAGAAGAAGAATAATAATAAGAAGAATAATAAGAAGAAAAACTAACAAGGTAAAAGTTTGATGTCCCTTTCTTTGAATAATAGGTTAGAACTGTTTATTTGAATAGGTTTACTGTCAATAAGTTGCATTGACTGAGAGGTCAAACGAGAGAGAAAGGAGAGAGAGAGAGAGAGAGAGAGAGAGAGAATCCTGAGAGTTTATTTTCCTTCCCTATATTTCACTATTTCTTTGCAATAGTATTCCTGGAATTAGAAAATAGATTCCTCCTAGAAAAAATTCTAATTTCTGGGTTATTTTCGAACCTATTGCAGTTATAGAAAAGCTAAGGCATTGACTAATGATATTGAAGAAGAGAGTCAGATTTTTTGGGAGGTGCTGAGGATCAAAAAGATTATTGATAATTGTCAAGATGAGGTTTGTCTTCATAACTTCTATTGAATCTTTCTCTTTTATGTGAATTTAATTTTCATTTCTATATTTTGTTGCTTTTGAAAGTATTTTTTTTGGACTAATAAATGGGAGATTATGCAGAAATTCCTTGTTACATTCTGATCCCAGAGTGTGCAAAAATTCCCTGTTACATTCTTATTGATAATTGTCAAGATAATGTTTGGTATTCTTTATCTCCCCCTCTCTCTCTCTTTCTCTCTCTCTCTCTCATGAGAACATTACTGAGGAGGGTACAGCTTCCTAAGTGTTTTTGAACATATATAAGTGTGGTCATTCATGGGTAGATTAGCTTTTAAGATAGTAATATTTAGTAATTTTTATTATCAACTCAAATGCAAAGGATGTGATGAGTCTGGGATCAGAATGCAATATGCTCTGTGTTGTAGCTAAGAAATTAAGTAGAAATTAATGGCATAATCTATGTTGTTGGTGGATATGATGGAAGAAGTTACTTGAAATAAGATTTCATTTCTTTTTATTTCTCATCTATTATTTTATTTGGTAGCATTGTCATTTATGACTAGATTTACCATAATTACTTAAGTAGTTCTATTTTGAGTTTGCTTAAGATTTTATTTTTTTATGTGTTATGTTACTAATGCATGCCTTGGTTCAGAAAGATTGGCTTATGCTGTTACATAAGATTGTTAAGTTGTGTTATTGCGAGGTTCCATTACTGTTATGGACAATTAACAGGTTGGAGTGAAATTAACAACTGTATTGGCTGTTGCAGTATGTTAACTTACAGCAACGATTGATTTATCATTCCTTGCAGGTGCGTATGGACGTTAATTGTATGGATGTTTTGTGGAGCTCTAAAGTGCGGTCTTTATGGACAAATTAGGGTGATTTTTATTTTTTATTTGGCAATTGTTTTTATTATGGTTGTTGGCTGAAATTAACAACTGTGTGATACAATTTTTTTTTCTTTTATTTTTTGGTTGTGGTTGTTGTTTGATTTTGGTTTAGAATAATCATGCAATGTTTGCCTAAATTTAGTCAATATATTGAAATAGGTTATCCATATTATTGCTATTTTTCAGCTTTATTACAAGCCTGTTTTTTAGTTAATCTAATAGAATTAGCAATCTCAAAAAAAGAAAGAAAAAAAAAGAGCTATAATGCCATTTGCCCAAACGTCACTACAGTGCTAACAGTCATATTTTTAAAATAGGAAAAAATCTATTACGGCCTTTTTAAAACGTCGCTAAATATTAGATGACATTAGGTTACCGTTATTTACAACATTTAGCGGCATTTTCAATGCTGCCTATACAATTTAACGACATTTTTAAAGCGTCATAACGCTACAGCGACAATCGCGTCTTCGGCGTTTGGTGCTAAACGTCACGAAAAGAATTAGCGGAGTTTTTTTTTACACATATAACGGCGTTTTTTAAACGCCACTAAATGTCCAATTTCAAGCAGTGTCGGCCACCATGCACTACAAGAAAAATCACCTTTGGCGACTAAATTTTTAGTCGCCAAAGGTCCATTTTTAGTCGCTAAAAATCAAGTTTTGGGTTTCCCCGACTAAAACTTTTAGTCGCTGCCTTTGTCGCCAATAAATGGTCGGAGCCCTTTTAGCGACCAATAATTTAGTCGCCAATAATGTTTTACACTTTTGAAAATCATACATTTACCGACTAATAATTTAGTCGCCAATACTCAATCAAACGCTGACTAAACCGTTTAGTCGCCAAAATACAGACTTTTGGCGACTAACTTTTTAGTCGCCGAAGGTGTTTCCGTCAAAAAAAAAAAAATTCCCATTTTCTTGCTGTTTCTGAGTTTCGAACCGCAGCCGTCCAACATTCCAAACCTTTAACAACACACTCCCTCCACTATGCCACTACACATCACATGAATATATATGAAATATATATTATTTATATAGTATATTGTCCGATATTAATACAAAACAATATTTATAAATATAATTATTTTTATTCAAATATAATTTATGTAAAAAATAAATGATTTATTAAAAAAAAAATTGGGCCACTTTTGGCGACTAAAATCAATTTTTAGTCGCCAATGCTATAATTATCGGCAACTAATTATTTTTTGTCGCTAAAAAATTAAGTTCCATTTAAAAATAAAGCAGTTTTGGCGACTAAATCTGTTTTTAGTCGCCAAAAATGTCACTTTTTGGCTACTAAACCTGTTTTAGTCGGCAATTGTCAGTTTTTAGCTACTAATTTTTTTTTGTAGCCAAAAACCTGCACATTCAGCGACTAACCTGTTTTTTAGTCGCTAAAACCAGCACCTTTGGCTACTAAATTGTTTTAGTCGGCAAAAACCATCACTTTTGGCGACGAAAATTGTGTTAGTCGCTGAAACCCATATAATAGGCGACCAAACTGATTTTTAGTCGCCAATACATATACATTTGGCTACTAAATGGTTTTAGTCGCCAAAAGTTTTCATTTTTGGCGACTAAAATGGATTTAGTCACCATTTGTGCAACTTTCAGCGACGAAATTCATTTTTTTAGTCGCCATTGGTGCTTTTTGTTGTAGTGATGCGGAAGCATCTACAGTGATAATATTGATGGAAGAATAATTTTGTCTATTAAAAATTAATCATCATGTTTGGTTCCATTTTTGTAAATTTATTTTTTTTGAAAATTTTGAAGTTTTTGTTTGGTTATTTTGAAAATAGAATAAAGTTTTTAGAATCTTGGTACAACTTTCGGAGGGAAATTTGACAAATTTTTGGAATGTAATAAATTTGACAACTTTTCAGAATCTTTTTTAGAACATGACAAAAAATTTTTTTTAATTGGTCAATGTATCTAGCCCTCTCTCTCAACTTTTGGAGGGAAATTTGAAATTTCATAGTGCATTTTTTTTTTTTGAAAACCAAACATATATCCATTTTCAAAACAAAGTTTTCAAATCACTTTTCTAAAAAATAACTCAAAAAAACGAAACCAAACATAATGAATAAAATTTGAAAGAATAAAAATTTTATTTAAGATTTAATGAAATATGAATTCACAAAATGAAATTTATGTGTAAATGTTCTGTAAAAAAGTTGCTTGTGGACTTTCCACAATAAAACTTTTATACTGGGGTTTTTGTCCAATTTTTTCATTTCTAACTATGAAATAAATTTTAACCCTCCAACATAAATTGAAGCTTTTTTTTTTTTGGTAAATTACAAATACATTCCTGAGGTTTGCTTAAAATATGAATTGCTCCATGTCGTTTGAAAAATTTCAAATACTTCCTTGTCATAATTTTTTATTTAACAGAATTAATTGAAAAAGTGAAATTTCTAACTGTTTACCTATACAATAATAAAATTATCTGAATTATTAATTGAAATAAAATTTTAACATTATTAAAGACTTTTAATTAACTTGATGATTTATTTGTAAAAAGACCTATTTGTTATGAAATTGAAACCACAGGGGTATAATGTAATTTCTAGAACTATAGAGGTAATTTGTAATTTAAATAAACCTCAAGGGATGTGTTTGTAATTTATCTTCTTTTTTTTTTCTTTTTTTTTTTTTCCAACCGAAATCTATAGTACAACCACCACCATTTGAAAGACTCCCTGCAGGTTTAAAACACAAACACAGTCAATCAAATTTCTCAACTTCAACTTAGGTGTTCAAGTTTAACCATTAAATAATTCTTAGAGAATTAAAACACATAAAATAAAATGCAAAAAGGTTGAATACAATTCATGAGCTACAAAGTGATGGTGATGGTGATGGTGATGGTGATGATAACAACTTAAAATCAACAAGCAAGCAATGGTAATCCATCGAATCATGACTTGGTAATTATAAGATTATGATCTTGCTTAGAATTGAATTTTTTTAGTATTTTTTACCTTTTAGAAAAATTAAAAAAGCTAATGTTGTTAGAGAAATTATAAAAATAAGTTTTTTTTTTTTTTGGTTAGTAAAAAAAATGGGTGAAACACCAATAAATATCAAATAGTGATCTCATGAATTGTTTGGTTCTACATTTTTTCTTATAGACCCAAATGTCCCATTCTAGTATAAATTACATAAAAGCCTTATGGATAAATGTGTTGATGGATAAATGTAGATTTTCTAATAATGTTGAATTTACTAAATATAATACTTCAAAAACACACCTTAATGTACTTTTTCCAAACATCACATTCTAACGTAATACTAAAAAAATGTAATACTCTAATATAACATACTGAAAAATTTCTTAATGTACTTTCCTCAAACGTTATGACGTAACATTTCAAAAAAAACTATTTAGTGTATTTTTCTCAAACGAATGTAACACTCTAATATAACAGTAGAAAACCAAACTGCCAGAAATGCAAATTTTCACGCTCGACAACCAACACTTCAGCCATGAATCCCCCTCCCCCCGAAAAAAAAAAGAATTTTTTGCACCTAACATTTCTATTTTCGTCCCAAAAACGAATCAAAAAATTAAAAAAATAAATCACAAAAGGATATTCACATAAACTCAAATGGTATCAAATCAAATAAATATAACTTTTCAAAATAAAAAATGACTAATTGATTCATATGAAAACTGTTAGGAGTAAATAGATCAACATTCTCCCATATGAGATTTATGGATAAATTTTTTAAAAAAAAATTGATGTGACTTTAGCCTTTTTCAAAGAGGATAAATAATTATTTTAGGTTTTTGACTTTTGGATTTTTTTAATTAAAAAATAACTTCCCTTTATTAATTATTTCCAGACGTGGCCTACATTTGTATGTTATTAACTTTCGGCATCAGAGTATTCTTTGAAAGTCAAGTCTTTGGGTAGGAATCGACCTAAGATTTTAATATGGGAATAATTACATTTTAGTGGTGTTTCTAAATTCATAGAAAAATTTAAAATGTCAATTATTAATATTTGTAAAGTAAATTACTGATCTGAAATTATTGTAAAAAATTTAACCTGAATTGAACTTTCTCCACTAATATATATATATATATATATATGAACATTTTTTATTTTACATAGCATTTCACTATAAGATCAATATCCATCGGCATAAAAGGTAAAAAATTATATGAAAACATATATAAATATGTTTCTTTGTAATTATACTCAGTTAAAAATATTACAATTGTAAGATAATCCATCTGTTAAAGTGGGGCTAACATCTTGAGTTCTACTTAACACATATTTTAAGCGATAAGCGTGTTTCCAATCTATATTTTAGGCAATTCTGGGCTCATCACAGGTCATTTTTTAATGATTTAATTAATTTATGATGTTAGACCTTGTATATAGACTATTCACAAAAAATGTTATATTGATCAGATAGTCATATAATTTCAGTGTTTGTCTTTATAAAAATACTGTCTAGTCACAAAATCATACTTATTATCTATTTTTTAAAAGGAATACTATATAATTAAATTATTTAATTACAATCTACAATTATTAAGTTATTTTTTATACACAAAGGCTTATAAACACTCCTCAGGGACCCGGTATTCAGTTTCTCGAGTCAAACTTGCCATCTCCACTTGGAATAACGAATTTGCAAAGGACAATGCATTCAATAGAAAAATCTTTAATTTTTTGGTGAGGAAAATAGGCACACACTTATTTACTATTCCAAACACACCCATAATACATGTATAAATGGCACTATAGAGAGGTGAGTTGCGCATATTCTAAACCTCTCTTTAGTTCACAACAAAAACAATGGAGGCTCGTTTGCATACATTTATGGCGGTTGTGTTGGTTTTGGAAGCGTCAATGGTCACTACAAGAATTCATACATTTGCCGATCACTTTTGTCGACCAAAAAAATTTTGGTAGAAAAAAAATGACATTTGACGACCAAATATTAATCAATGAAAACAGGAATAAGACAACAACACATCCACGGAACCGAGTCCGAGATACAATTAAACAATGAAGGGAAAACCGAGATCGCTATAACTTCCCCCCTTAAAGAATTTCGTCCCCGAAATTAGGTACAAGCTGTTTTTCAAAAACAAGTTTTCCTCAATTTTCAACAATGTTATATTTCAATATACAATAACTTGACCCATTGTTGGTCATTCCATCTCTTTTCAAGAGGCATTTCACAATCTATAACAACGTGCATTTCCTTGAAATTCAACAATTCCAATCTACAAGATTCCCAATTCCATATCATACATTCATGATACATTTTCATTTCTACAACACATCCAACATTTATAATGTTATAATAAACTTCCATTCTAAGGCAAGTTCTACAATACTTTCATAAACCAAAACATATTCAATGCTTTACAACGTAAGACACGTTCAATGCTCTTAAAGTTTAACAATACAATAAAATATACAACATATGCTCAAACATCCACAAATAGATCCAGATATTTCTCTCGGACCTCCAATTTACGTTCCCAAGTGGCTTCCTCCACTCCGTGATGTTTCCACAAAACTTTTACCAAGGGAATGGTCTTGCCTCGCAAGACTTGATCCCTCCTATCCAAAACCCGAACCGGTCTCTCCTCATATGAGGCATCCTCATCTACCTTTAAGTCGGTCCAATCCAATACATGCGATGGATCCGGCTCATACTTCCGAAGCATACTAACATGAAACACATCATGTATCCCGGACAACTGCGGCGGTAAAGCTAAACGATAGGCAACCTCACCAATTCTCTCAAGGATCTCAAAAGGGCCTATAAACCGAGGGGACAACTTCCCTCTCTTACCAAATCTCATCAACCCCCGCCTAGGTGATATTTTCAGAAAGACATGATCACCCACTTCAAATGCCAAAGGCCTCCTCCTACGGTCGGCATAACTCTTTTGGCGACTCTGGGCTGTAACAAGCCTCCTACGGATAAGCTCAACTTTCTTCGTTGTTTTCCTCACCAACTCCGAGCCCAACAAAGGTGTATCACCCACCTCGGCCCAACAAACTGGAGACCTACAAGGTCGGCCATACAAGGCCTCAAACAGTGCCATACCGATATTCGACTGAAAACTGTTGGTGTAGGCAAACTCTACCAAGGGCAAGTGCCTCTCCCACGACCCACTAAAGTCAAGAACACAACTTCAAAGCATATCCTCAAGGATCTGAAGAGTACGCTCGGACTGCCCCTCAGTCTGAGGATGATAAGCCGTACTAAAAGTCAACTTAGTCTCTGCCACAACCTAGCAGTAAAACGAGGATCTCTATCTGAGACGATCGACATTGGGACTTCGTGCAACCTCACTATGTCCCGAATATACAAGTCAGCAAGATGATCGACTGAATCTCTCAGGCGCATAGGAATGAAGTGTGCCGACTTAGTCAACCGGTCTACAACCACCCAAATAGCATCACTACCCCACTGAGTCCTCGGAAGACCTACAACGAAGTCCATAGTGACATGCTCCCACTTCCACTCGGCAACAGGCAAGGGTTACAACAAACCCGCTGAGCTCTGATGCTCGGCCTTCACTTGCTGACAAGTAAGGCATTTCGATACGAAAACTGCCACATCTCTCTTCATACCCCGCCGTCAAAACTGGCAACCCAAATCACAATACATCTTGGTGTCTCCCGGATGCACCGCAAGGCGTGAATGGTGAAACTCTCGGAGTACCTTCTCTCGGCAAGACTCCGGTACAAACAGACGGTCTCGGTATCTCACACTTAGGTCAGGATACACAATCAAACCCTTCTCAACCTTCCCACTGGAGATTTTCTCTTGGAGGGATTCTACCTCAAGGTCAACTCCCTGTGCCTCTAACACGCGACTCATAAGTATAGGCTGCGCAACAATAGAAAACAAGGTCGCAACCTCAACGGATTTGCCCAGAAGCAAATCAAACTCGCCAAGAGTGCACCCAACATCTCCCACTCCCAGATGGCTATACAAGCTACATCACTAATGGATTTCCTGCTAAGGGCATCGGCCACAACATTGGCCTTCCCCGGATGGTAATGTAATTCAAAGTCGTAGTCCTCAATAAACTCCATCCATCTCCTCTGCCTCAAGTTCAAGTCTTTTTGTGTAAACAAATACTTCAGACTCTTGTGATCTGAGAACACCTCAAATCTCTCACCATAAAGGTAGTGCCTCCAAATCTTCAAGGCAAAAATCACGGCTGCTAACTCTAGGTCATGTGTAGGGTAATTCTTCTCATGTATTTTCAACTGACGTGAGCCATAGGCAACCACTTTCCCTTCTTGCATCAACACACAACCCAAACCCTCTCGTGAGGCATCACAATACACTGCATAACCCAAACCTCTCTCCGGAATAATTAAAACCGGAGTGGTGGTAAGTCTAACTTTCAACTCTTGGAACGACTTTTCGCAAGTCTCACTCCATACAAATTTGACCCCTTTCCGTGTCATTCTAGTCAAAGGTGAAGCTAGCCTGGAGAAATCCTTCACAAACCGGCGGTAATACCCAGCTAATCCCAGAAAACTGCGGATCTCAAAAACACTCTTAGGCTGTGCCCAATCCTGCACTGCCTCAATCTTGGATGTATCAACAGACACCCCTTTCCCGGAGACTACATGGCCTAAGAACTTGACCTCTCCTAGCTAGAACTCACACTTCCCAAACTTAGCATATAGCTTATGGGCTCTAAACGACTCAAGCACCACTCTCAAGTGTTCCTCGTGCTCCTCCTCAGAAGGTGAATAAATCAGAATGTCGTCCACGAAAACGACAACAAAACGATCTAAGAATTCCCAGAATATTCGGTTCATCAAATCCATAAACATTGTCGGTGCATTGGTGAGCCCAAAAGGCATCACCAGAAACTCATAGTGGCCATACCGCGTACGGAATGTCGTCTTTGGAATATCCTCCTCCCTGACCCTCAACTGGTGGTTACCCGCTCTCAAATCTATCTTAGAGAAACAACGAGACCCCTTCAACTGATCAAACAGATCATCTCTACAGGGCATAGGATATTTATTCTTAACCGTAGCCCGATTCAATTTCCGGTAATCGATACAAAGTCTCAAGGCACCATCTTTCTTTTTAGCAAAGAGGGTCGGTGCTCCCCACGACGAAACACTAGGACGAATAAAGCCCTTATCTAGCAACTCTTGGGATTGAATCTTCAACTCACTTAACTCGACTGGGGCAAAACGGTAAGGTGCCATGGAAATCGATGCCGTGCCAGGCACTAAGTCAATAAAGAACTCGATCTCTCGATGGGGTGGCAAACTAACAAGATCCTCAGGAAAGACGTCCGAGTACTCACAAACCACTCTCAGCAACTCAATCTGGATCTCATCACACTCACTACTCATAAGGTTAGCGAGAAGGCCACTAAGCTCACCCCGCCCTCGCGGACCATACACCGGTGGCAAAACACTACCAACCCGATCCCCTAAGAAATGGAAACAATCCCCGCTCAAGGTACATACTGTGACCCTCTGGCGGTAACAATCAATAACAGCCCAGTATGACGATAACCAGTCCATACCCAAAATTACATCAAAACCCGACATAGCCATAACTACAAAAGAAAATGAGCCGAAGCTATTACACTCTCGTCCTAATACTTAGACAACAATAATTCATTCCACGTAAACACATAATCACATAAACACTTACGAATTTCATTTCTGGATAATGGCAGTCCCGTGGCGTTGCTAGAGTTCCGGTCAGAAACAACATTGATCAAGTGCTTTTCCAACAAGACTCATAGAAACCCATGGATCCAATCAACATCCTAGAAACCAAATTCCATACCCAAGTAGTCACATAAGCATGGTATCAAATAAACACGTAATATCACACATAAGTCTCTAGCAAGTGAGACAAACCCATTGTGATACTAATCACTTCCCACGTACCCAAAATATTCAAACCCGGTACGCTCTGATACCAAGTTGTAACGCCCTCAAAATAAACCCATAATATCATACATTTAAGGTACAGAAAGGAGATATTATATTACAATCATTAGAGTATTCTTACAAAGTGTATTACATGTTGACAATAAAAGTAGTTGCCCTATGGGCTTACAACTTTCCAAGTCAACACTTGGTTACAAAAAGAGAGTGCTAACTCTACACAAAATAAGCCCTAGGATCGACATGCATGTAATACAACAAAAACAACAAAAGGTAGTCTAATAGCCTCAAGCCTCCCAAGCTACGTCCTTGGAGGTGGCATCATACCTGTACCTAAAAATGATATCCCATATAGGGTGAGCCAACGCCCAGTAGAGATATGCTAAACATAATATGAACAATAACTAAAACATTAGCATTCGATAAATGTTTAACTTAGTTATATCTGCTTATTACACATTTCAACTCCATGACTAAGATGTCCATGAGTTATTCCATTTTCCATTTATTACTAATACTCAATTGACAACTATGGCTCAGAGCCTGGCCAAACAATTTAAATGAGACCACATCTCATATCAACAGTATTTCTATTTCAGGTGAGATATAAACTCATATTCAACATTTCATACTTCACAATAGATACACATTTTGGTGTTGTATCAATCTTAAACAAAACACTTCCATACTTCACAAATGATACACATTTTAGTACTGTATCAATAACACATAAAAACACTTCCACACTTCGTAAATGATACACATTTTAGTGCTGTATCAATGGAGTCCATCCCCTATCTCCTCCCAAACAAAATCCGGTTTAGAGGTCCATCCCCTATCTTCCCTTAAAACCGTGGAGTACATCCTCTATCTTCTCCCACACAATACAATGTATATAAACAATTATCATATACACGATCAATCAAAACACAAATTCGATGTATTATTCCAACCGTCATATTCAATGACATATTCAACTGATTAGTTATAATTCACCTAATCATCATGCAGTGTCTACAACTATCAAGACTATCCTCCACCGATAGCCCAAAGCAATTATTTCTAAACAGATAATAAATGCATCAATAGATAAATTATCAACAATTTCAAAAGTGAGTGATTAATCAATCCAACTCCACTATTCATTCTCATAATTACTAAATTTCATTATTTCCAACTCAAATTCATATTTCCTTAACTTTCCAAAATTTTATTATATAAATTAATAAATTTATCAAAAATTAGGATTTTTCTCCCCCTTTTCCAATATTGACCCAAAGGCTCAAATATCATTACTAATCATCAATACCATCATTTTAAGACCCAAAATACATATGTATTGGTCAAAATAACAAAACCCCTCTTTATTCATTTTGAAACCCTAACGCCCAAAATTACTCAACTCCAACATTAAATCAAAATGACCAAAAGTTTATGTCAAAGATCATAAAAATGAGTAGTTATCCCTACTTCAAATGGAGAGACCAAATGGAGAAGATGAAGGATTTCGAAGGTGCTCCAAACCCAATAATTTTCGAATCAAAATGAAGAGCAAGCCATCCCTTCCTCTTCCTCTCAAGATTTCTCTTTTGTTCTCCTTCCTCTCCGTTAGTCGAATGTGTGTGTGTGAGAGTGTTACTAGTGTTTGCCATGCTAGGGAATGGTGATATTTATAGGCAAATCTGGTGTAACATGGCATAGAAGCCCACTGGTTAGAATTGAAAAGTCAAGTTAGGATTTATTGGTTCATTAAAGCCCACTAATAAATACTAGTTGGATTATGAAAAGACACTAGTTGGATTATGAAAAGACACTAGTTGTCATTAAACAAATACTAATAAGGATATTAAATGAACCACTAATAAGGATATTGTAGACGCGCCCGTGGGCCTCATGCTACAGTTCGGACTCGATTTGTGTCACGGTTCTTAATCTGAACCAAAGAGTCCAAATCTGGCAAATCGTTTTGAGAAACAGATTTTTGAAAAAGTAGTGCCAAACATGGACTGCTTTGCCAGATACAGAGTCGCCACCTAAATATTTTATTATGGGGGAATTTAGGAAACCCTGACTCGGTGCCAAAGGCCACGTGTCCGTCATCACCAAAGTTGCCTCGGCTCGGGAGCTAGGGTACGATTGGGGAAGGTCAGCTATGAGCACCCCCTCTCGCCCGGTCTGAAGACCGGCCTCTACTAACCATGATATCCGATTTTGAAAACGTTATGTGTTCTTATTCCATTTATTAGCCTAGAATTACTATGTTATGCGCGCAGCAAACAAGTATAGACTAGATTGCCTAATTTGGAAAGAAACATTGCATATCCGTTTGTTTTGAAAATGCTTTGGAATTTGCTACTCGCAAGTAGGCTAAAACACGGATTTCAATGAGTTTTTCCAACTCAAACAATCCAACCTTCACCCACAGGCATTTCAAACAGTTTATCATATAAGCATTTAGCCGCATGGCAAGCATACTGTCATGGCAACATTTACACGCATGTGGGATGCTGAAGCATAAATACTTACATCGCACTCCGTGCCAAAACAGTAAACTAGTTAGCAAACATGCGTGTCCTAGTTCATGTTAAATTGCCTAATGCAACACATACAGGATGCAATTAGATAGGCTCGGCTAATCTAAGCATGGTATATGAAATGCGATCAGCTATCACATATTCAATTTTTTGAATTGAAGTACAAATGCAGTTAGCGTGATGTACCGAGCCTAATGCCTGCAATACAAATGCATGGATGCACACATGCATAGCATAAGGTATGCTAAATTAAACGTGCCCTAATCTACCATCATAAGCGGGTAAATAAAAGGGAAGAAAGAAGTGGGGATTGGAAGACATACACACCACCCACACACACTTATTACAGATTTGCCCTCGCTCGGAGGGGCCAAATAAATATTACAAATTAATTAACTACGCAAGCTAATTAAATATTACAAATTGCCTAATCAACTAAGCAAATTAACTAAAACTAAGAAAACAGGAAAAATGCCTCGGGAAACGTGCCGCCATGCATAGGCTGCCTATGTTTTCCCTTCCTTCACTCCTCTGGAGGTTGCCAAAACCTCAGGACTGCTTCCTTGGATGCTGGGAGACATCACCGGCTACATAGAATTTCCACCGGCAGTGTGGTGGTGGCCACCGGCACAAAGTGAAGCTATCGGCAAAGAAATTATTGCCGGTTGGCACCTTACACTGCCGGTCGGCAGAGTGTTCCTGCAGAATCTACAAATGACAGCAACAGAGGGCAAGGCAAAGCATGGCAGCACAATTCAAGGCATATATGCACCGACCATGTCCCTTATCATGATAATGACTCAAAGGGGCATGTGCCTCGATTCTCGGACCACCAATCACGTATTTCCATGCATGATGGCCCAAAGAACCAAGTATGCAACTTCGATTTCAAATGCATGCAAACCAAATCAAACCAAACAAGGCCCAATTCCTATCACTAAGTCAAGGAACAAAGCATGCATGCAAAATGCAATGCAACCTAGGCATGCAAGCTAAGGATGCAACATGGCATGGCGATACACTTATGCAAGCATGCAAGCAAACATGAGGCAATTCATGAAGCTTTGAAGCACGTTTATCACAACAAACATGGCGTGCATTAAAGCAACTAAAAAACAGGTTTTTAGCATGTTAAAACAAGGCTAAAGGACTACTTAGATGGCATCTAAGTGGCTCAAATTTAGAGGCATGCACAAGTGCCAAAACAAGGAGCATTGCTACACAAGCTTATGAGGCATTAAAGATGCATTCAAGGCAAACACATAGGCATGAAAATGGGACTGAAACAACATATAAGGTGACCCCAAATCTCCACATCAATGCAAAGATGTCATGCTATACATTCATATGCTCAAGGCCAACAAGCCCAAATACAAAGGAGCTATACCAAGCATGCCAAAATCAACACAAACACTTATGGACAGACCTAAAACATGTCAAGATAAGCACAAAATCTTCACAAATGTAAGCCTAAAACATGCTAGAAACAAAGGCACACAACCTAAGACATGTTAAGGCATAACAAGGCATTACATGGCAACTATGCTAAGCATGCATGGAGTACCAAAAACCAAGTAAAAACAGAGGCATAACATGACATATTAAGCATAAAAAAGTAGCCAAGTCATGGTCAATACACCCTCTAACATGGTGCTCCCTCAAGAGGCCAAAACATGCCCTTTTCAAGGACAACAAGGAGAGGGGGTGGCCCTCTCCTTCTTGGGACTTCAAGGCATCACCTTCACCACAGAAATCCCTCAAGATTTTAGTGGTGAAGAGACCCCAACACCAAAATCCCGGAGTTCACACAAAAGGGCACAAAATGAGGCCTTTCAAGGCCTAAGGGTATTCAAACTTACCCAAACCACAAAACACTCTTAACAAACAACCAAGAGGGCTTAAAAACAGAACTTTTTTGTATTATACACTAAGCTCAAAAACGAATTTAAGATAGGTAGAAATACAATGCAAAAAAGGGGTAAAAAGGGGTAAGATTCTTACCCTTGAAGACTTCTTCAACAAAGATGCTCCAATGGCCCTCCTTGGCTTGAAATCAGCTTCGAAACCTCAAAATCAGTCCCTTAGAACCTCAGTTCCAAGAGGAAGGTGAAACACTAGGTGCTTGTGTGCAATAGTATGGACTAAAACACACACAAGAGCACAAAAGAGAGGGAAAGAGAGATAGGATGTGTATCTAACCCTAACCCTAGAACTCAAACCCTAACAATGGCTGTCTAAGCTCTCAAAATATCTCAAGTGTCTAACCTCTCAAGCCAAGAGACAAGCCTCTCTCTATATAGAACTTCTTGTCTTGTAAAGCTTACAAGACAAGCTTCATAAGAGGGAGATCCCTCCATACATGTGTATGGAGGGGAGCAAAAGCAAGACAGCTGTCTTAAAATATCTGCAAAAGCAGATGCACAGTAGTCGGCCGGCCAAAAATGCCATCTTGGCAAAAAAGAGTGCCGACCGGCACTAAATAGTGCTGACCGGCAACAAATAGTGCCGGCCGGCAATATACATTGCCGGTGGCAGCAAAAACCAGCCGGTGGCCTCTAGCCACTGCCGGTGGTGGGTGGGGATGGTCTACAAGCCCTACCCTGCCTCTCAAAGGCAAAACACAAGTGTTTGGTGTGAAACCAGACACTAAACAGTCAAGTTCGGAGATCCTGAGGCAAGGCGCGCGAGCCGAGACCTCCGGGAACTCCAAACGAACACAAACATGGATAATCACCGAATGTTCAAATGGTGACGTCCAAGTCTTGAGGACGGTCAAAAATGGGGTGTCTACAGATATTAAATGAACCACTAATTAGGATATTAAATGAACAAGTTTGTCATAAAAGCCTACTAATTGGAATTTGAAAGGACAAGTTTGAATATGAATGGACCATTATGAAAATTTAATAGACATTAACCCTTGGTTTCCAACCACAATCAACTTGTTTTTCCAAACACACCCAACCTGTTTCAAACCTGCCCAACACGACCCAAGACTCATATACAAAGAGTAAAGGATGAAAACAGGAATAAGACAACAACACATCCACGGAACTGAGTCCGAGATACAATTAAACAATGAAGGGAAAACCGGGATCGCTATAAGACCCATCCAGTTTATATGGTTACTATTTTTAATCCTTTCAATTTGTAAACAAATAATACTAAGGTCTAATTATGATTTTACATATTGGTTATTTCAGAAGAGTAGGTTTTGGCATTGTTTAATACTATTGTGCAAATACATATCAAATGCTTCTGATTGGAAGTTGACTTAGCTTGTTTTGCTGGTTGTTTTCTTTTAGTTGTATAGCAAACCAAAATATTTTCTGAGTTAAAAGACTTCTGTTATTGTTTGTAATGTGCACCAGGTAGTTGCCCTGTGATTATTGGAAACAAGTGGTCATCTACTAAGTGGATGCATGTTGAGGAATACACAACATAAGCCATATTTTTCAAGGTAGCTGTAATATATGAAGTTATCATTCTAGACTTTTATGATTTTTCATTATTGTTGTTACACTTTTCAAATTCTTGGTAGTTGTTGATAGTTGATTATTCTGCTCTACTTTTGGATAAGTTAGATAAGATAGATTGTAGACTGTTGTAAACTGCAACTTTCATTACACAAGGGCATTCACTATAGAATTTTGCATGACAATATATGGTAAATTTCTTATATGATAGCTTATGATTATGTTTTTGGCCTGGTGCTCAACTTGCCATTTGGGGTGGTTGGATTGGGCTGGAATTATTATCTCAATGGAATGCCTTACGATTTGGGGTGCTCAATCTTATTCTCAAGTATTTACCACTTCGCCAATCCCTTGGGGATTTATTCTTACAATTTGATAGTTATATACCTCTCCTATGGTGTAGAACGTAGATCAATGCATGTTCATTACAGCTTTCCTTCTATATCCAGATTGAGCTTTTATGTCAAAGTGTCAATTTTGCTCACTCCCGTCAGTTGATTTACACTTTTAGCACTAGTGCTTATCACTTGTTGGAAAATTTATTTCTTTTGTGTTAGGATGAATTGATGATATATCTGTACATAATGAATATGATTTGTTGCATGTTGTTTAGTTTATTGAAGAAAAATAAAATATTTGTCGCTAACTGTTCAATTTAACAGAAAATAAAAAGATTTTTTGCTTGCTATTTATGCTACCTTTCTTTGTCTAGGTTTAAATTCCTCTTTCTATTCTTCTCCTTACATATCCTTTACCTTTTAGGTTCCATGTGTAATAATTCATATCCAAATACTACTTAATTTTGTAGCTCAAGTGGCTCCCAAACCAAATGTCAATGACTCTTGTAGCCATACTGGGAGGTGTTGCAGGAGCTGTGGCATTGGTAGGGATTGTGATTATAGTTTTATGGTTCTGCTTATATCGTAATAGAAGTGTTTCAAGTACTTCTTAGACAGGTTCTTCTGATCCATCCATTCAAGGTAGCTTTATATCAAATGTTCTTCAAATTTCAGAACGTATAAATGGATATGTATCGTTCATGATTTATTCTGGTGATCAGCTGTAGGAAGAAGGAATATGGTTTAGTTGTCCTTGCGACCAGCTGTTGCACCCTCAAACTCATTACATAGGCGGCAGGTATTTTAACTATTACTATTTCTACTAGTTATTACTATAAATTGCCTAGGGCTACTATATAGCTTCAGCCTTTTATTGAATGATAGGTTATGGATTCACTTAGTAGTCATCCCAATGTTCAGCCAATGCCACATCAACAACAATCTCATACTTTTCATACTAAGAGGTGAGCAATCATTTAATCAAAGCCTTTTTGACAATAAAATACCTTATTAATTAAAATACTTGTTCTTAGTAAATGTAAGTTCACCTTTCAAAGAAAGAAAAGAAGAAGAAGAAGAAGAAGAAGAACTAACAAAGTAAAAGTACCTACATCGCTAGTAAAAATAGAAAAGAAAAGATAAGGGAACGATTTATGGCACACGTGGTGATTCTTTTTTGGAGTGATTCTTTTGTCTCATGCTACAGTCTCATGGAATCCTAAATCCAATTCTTTGTATAGAAGTTTCTTGCAGTCTCATTTTATCTTTTTAGTAACCGATAATTATAGTTAGACTTTGTCCATAATTAGATTGTTTAATAAGAAAAGGGAATGATTCTTGTTTGTGTTTACAAAGGATATGGCCTTTGTTTCTTTTTTGGAGTGATTCTTCTGTGTGTTTTTTGTGTAATCCTACAAGTCTCATGATTGTATCTTTTCTTTGTGTAGAAGTTTGTTGTATTCTTATTTATATATTTTTGGTAACTGATAGTTATGGTTAGACTTTGTCCATAATTAGACTGTTATTATGTTTGTACGGATATATTCTTCATGCACTGATCGGATGTAGGCAAAATGATAAGTACAGTAACTATCTGACTGCATTTACTTATACCCTAATTTGCTTTTAGGTCCGGATGTTGAACTTATTCTCCTGTGTTTTTGGGATGTTAAATTATGCATTTTGTCTATATATGTCTTAAGTTTTCCTTATCTGGCATATGCTTGTCGGCATTTAGGTTTATCCATATGCAAAACCATTAGGATCAGTATCACTTACTCAATTGTTATGGTAATTAATTCTTGAAGCATTACAAAGAATGCTACATGCATACTAGTAATTTCATTTGAACGTGGCTGTACATGCTAGGCAAATCATGATATTCTGTAACTTTCTTCTTTCTTCTTTCTTTCTTCTTAGACTACAATTTTTTACCGATACAACTAACATAGAAGTTGACATTTTGTTTTGTGATACTTGTTCATGATACTTGTTCTTATTAAATGTAGGTTCGCCTTTCAAAGAAAGAGAAGAAGAAGAATAAGAAGAAAAAGAACTAACAAGGTAAAAGTTTGATGTCCCTTTCTTTGAATAATATGTTGGAACTGTTTATTTGAATAGGTTTACTGTTAATAAGTTGCATTGATTGAGAGGTGAAACAAGAGAGAGAGAGAGAGAGAGAGAGAGAGAGAGAGAGAGAATCTTAAGAGTTTATTTTCCTTCCCTATATTTCACTATTTCTTTGCCATAGTATTCTTGGAATTAGCACATAGATTCCTCCTAGAAAAAATTCTAATTTCTGGGTTGTTTTTTAACCTATTATAGATATGGAAAAGGTGAGGCATTGACTGATGATATTGAAGAAGAGAGTCAGATTTTTGAGGTCTTGAGGGTCAAAAAGATTATTGATAATTGTCAAGATGAGATTTGTCTTCATAACTTCTACTGAATCTTTCTCTTTTATGTGAATTTAATTTTCATTTCTGTATTTTGTTTCTTTTGAAAGTTTTTTTTTTTTTGACTGATAAGTGGGAGATTAAGTAGAAATTCCTTATTACATTCTGATCCCAGAGTGTGCAGAAATTCCCTGTTACATTCTTATTGACAATTGTCAAGATAATGTTTGGCATTCTCTCTTTCTGTCTCATGAGAACATTACTGAGAAGGGTACAACTTCCTAAGAGTTTTTGAACATATATGTGATAACCCTGTTCCTTATCGTGCTAATTAATCCTAATTATGATTGTGATTATGTGTTTGCTATGATTTTGAGTGCCATTTATATAAATATATGTGGTTTTGAATTTTTATCGGTTCACCGTAAGAAAATCTGTTTGATTATACACTTTAGAATTTAGATTGAAGGCCTTATCGGCCACAGAAACCGAAATTGATTGCGCCTTGGTGATTAGCGTAATTTTTAGAGCCTACGGTGAAATTTAATTGAAAATTTATTTGGGTCAAAATAATTAGATTCAGAACGATTAATTAAGCACTATTATTAACCTTAATTAATTTGATTAAGTGAGAGACTATAAAAGGGGCTCTATTACACTTCTATTCACTTGTTTTGAGCTCAAAGCTGAAAAATCACTCTAAAGAGAGAGAATGAGGGTCGGTTAGAGAGAGAGGGTGGAAGGATTGAAGCTTTGGTCTTGAAGCTTGGAAATCTTGAAGATTAACTCAAGGATTAACTTCAATTGTGAGGATTAAAGCTCCTAAGTGAGTAGTCAACTCTTAATTTATGAGTTGAGTATGTAATTTTGGGAATTCAAGTGGTATGGTAGCTCATGGCAAAGATTGAGTTGAATATGAAGTTAGAATGCACATGCATGCATAAAATTACTTTGAATCACAATGATTTTGTATAATCAAGCATGTATCCAGTTGAATATGGGAATATGAGTATTAGAGCATATATGCAAGCATAGTTTTGTTGATTTTCATGGTTGTGAGCATCAATGGTGTCATTTAAAATGGAATTGGAGTAAAAAATAAGCATGCATGTATAATTCAAGGGGTTTATGGAGTATGGGTATATGTATATTGAAATTGAATTTTGAAGCTATGTGTTTTGTCGTGATGAATTGAGGGTTGGATTATGATTTTGAGAAATTGACCTCATATTGCTTGTATACTCATGATATATAATGTATTTCCCTATTTTTGGTACCTTAATTCGAGCTTTAAAGCCTTTGAATATCGAATTTGAGCCTCAAGAATAGTTTTGGAAAACCCAAAATTTGGTATGTCCGCTCGAGTGGGGAAAGCGCCGCTCGAGCGTGAAATACGAGCTCCTAGAACTTTTTGCAGACATGGATGTCCGCTCGAGCGGGGAGATTCACGCTCGAGCAGGGAGGCATGTAGTGTGACCTTCAGCTCGAGCGTCTGAATTAACGCTCGAGCGTAAAAATAAGGTAACCAGTACTTTTGCAGACCATGAGGGTCCGCTCGAGCGGCGGAACCCACGCTCGAGCAGGGACCCCTGTTTTAGAAATTTTGTAAAAGTGTTCTGTGTTACATTTTTCGTTCTTTTTCACTTCTAAGTACTCTTAGGCATGCATTGAGTATTATGAATGAATTAAAAGGATAAGAAAGAAGCCTAAGAGGGATGTATGAATTAAGAACGGATTGAATCGTTTGTTACCCATATGTGTTATGTAATGTGTAGGGTCGAGCTCAAGGGTGAATCCACCGGCAGAACACTGTGAGTAATATCTTAATAAAGATATTTTGACGTACGTTATTTGTCCAATTGCTTATTTCCCTCTAAGTCTTATAAGTTTGTTAATTTGAATTGTGGACAAATATTTGCTATGCCATATGGTTGGGCCAAAGGCCGTCTGACATGAATGAAAGAATGAATGGGCCAAAAGCCGTTTGACATGAATGAATGAATGAATGGGCCAAAGGCCGTATGACAAGAATGAATGGGCCGAAGGCCGTTTGACATGAATGAATGAATGAATGGGCCAAAGGTCGTATGACATGAATGAATGGGCCAAAGGCCATTGACGCAAATGATTGGGCCAAAGGCCGTCGGACAGGAACGATTGGGCCAAAGGCCATTGGATATGAATGAATTGGGCTCGAGGCCATTTGATGTGTTTGGAACCGCAGTCACTTGACCTATATTTATATATATATATACTAGATAAAAATATGAATTGGGCCCAAGACCGTCTAATGTATGTTGTTCTAAATACCGTTCGTGTATCTTCTTTATTTGATATTATTCACTAGGCTTTCGCTCACGCTTATTCATGTGTCTGTAGGTGAGCCAAGGGAGGTCCAAACCCAGCCTCAATGAAGTTTGTGTGAAACAGTCAAGGTTTTGAAGAGTCAGCCCAAATATTGGTGAAAACATTAGATTACTTTTGTATATAAACTTTGGGTTGACCGACTTAGACTCAAATGATCTTCTATGTACAGAACTTTGTGTTATTACATATTTTGATATGAGTTATTAACATGTATGTATATGGATTGCTATGTGTAGACACCCCATTTTTGACCGTCCTCAAGACTTGGACGTCACCATATGAACACTCGGTGATCATCCATGTTTGTGTTCGTCTTGAGTTCCTGGAGGTCTCGGCCACGCGCCTTACCTCAGGATCTCTTGACTCGACTGTTTTGTGTTTGGCTTTGCACCAAACACTTGTGTTTTGCCTTTGAGAGGCAGGGAGTGGCTTGATGGCCATCCCCACACATCACCGGCTGTGGCTTGAGGCCACCGGCCGTGTATTATTGCCACCGGCCATTGGTGATGGCTGACCGGTCATTTGTTTTGGTCGATCGGCCACTTTTTCTGGCCGAGACCTTTTCTTGAGGGGGGGTTTGAACCTTTTGAACCCTTGGTTTTAGCTTCTTGAGGAAGTTTGAACCTTTTGAACCCTTGGTTTTAGTTTCTTGAGGAAGCTCGAACCTTTTGAACCCTTGGTTCTAGCTTCTTGAGGAAGCTTGAACCTCTTGAACCCTTTGCTCCAAGCTTCTCCAAGAAGCTTGAACCCTTCTAAGCTTCCAAGAGAAGCTTTCACCTTTTGCACCTTTTGTTTTAGCTTCTCCAAGAAGCTTGAACCCTTGTCAAGCTTCTAAGAGAAGCTTGACCCCTTTGCCTAGCTTCTCCAAGAAGCTTGGCCTTTTTATTCCTTAGCTTCCCTTAGAAGCTTGCCCCCTTTGACCCTTTTGCCTTAGCTTCTCCAAGAAGCTTAGGCCTTTCATCTTCTCTATAAATAGAGGGTCTCTCCTCCCATTTGAGGGGTTAGAAAATCTGATATATAAGATATATATATATATATATATATCACTCTCTCCATATATCTCCCTCTCTCTCTACATTTGGGTGGGTTAAAGGGTCCAAAAGGGTCTTGTTCTTGGCCAATTGCACACCACTTCATAGCCACACACTTCCATCATCACTTGGAGGTTCTTGGAGCTCATTTTTAGAGGTCAAGGGACTGGTTTTTGAGACCTAAAGGCTGCTGGTTCTTGCTGGTCTTCAAAGGTAACTTCTTACTCTCTTTATTCCCCGTTTTTGCACACACTTTTAGCCTATCTTGCTTGCTATTTTGAGCTTTGTGTATAACATAAAAAAGTTCTGTTTTTTTGTGTTTAAGATACTTCATTAAGAACACTTTTGTGTTTGGGGTCGTTTACCCCCTCTTAGGCCTTGTTTGGCCCCATTTTGTGCTATTTTTGGTGAGTTCCGGGACCACCTTGTTTGGGCCTCCTCACCACTAAAATCTTGAGGGATTTCAGTGGTGAGAATGGTGGTTTAAGGTCCTAAGAAGGAGAGGGCCATCCCCTCTCCTTATTGTCTCCAATATGTGTCATTATAGCCTCATGTGTGAGCATCATTTTTAAGTGCATGTTGGCCATGTCTTAAGTGTTATTTGGTAGTATTTTGCCATGTATTACCTCTGTTTTTACTTGGTTTAGACACACCATACTTGCTTTGCATACTTGTCTTGTAATGCCATGAAATTGCCTTAACATGTATCTAGCATTTGGACCACCATGCTTGCATATTTTGGCTTAGCTTTGTGAAGGTTTTGGTCATGTTTTAACATGCTTAAGGTCTGTCTTGGGTGTTTGGAGCCATGCTTGCCATGCTTCGTATAGCTCCTTTGTATTCTAGCTTACTAGCTTTGGGCATGTGGGTCACTAGCATGCTTTACTTGGCTTATTCTCATGATTTGGCATCATTAGAAACCATATTTCAGTCCATGTTCCATGCTTGCATACTTGCATTTTCCATCCCTTCCATTCTTTGAAGAGTTGATGGCTTATGCTCCATGTTTGGGCCCTTGTGCACGCATCCTTGTGTGTGTGTTTTCATGCCTTTGTTGCATCTTTTTGGCCACTGTTTTGGGCCTAGTATAGGGCTGCCCAAATTAGTTTAAGTCCACTCTTTACATGTTGTTACATGTCTTACACTTCGCATGCTTTGATTGCATCATGTCTTGCATGTCCACTAGCTTGCATGCTTGTTCATTGTTTGCATGTTTGCATTGCCATGTTGCATACTAGCTCACATGCCTAGGATGCATTACATTGGCATGCATGCTTGGCCTCTTGACTTGAGTATGATAGAGGTTGAGCTCATTGTTTGTTTATATGCATTTCATTCCACATTGAAAATGCACACTTGGTTTCTTGGGCCATCACGCATTGAAATACGCGATTGGTGGTCCGAGAACCGAGAACCATGTCCCTTTGAGTCATAAACATGATAGGGGATGTGTCGGTGCACACATTTGCTTGAAATGCATTGCCATGCCTTGTTTTGCCCTCTGCTGCTGTCGAAATAGGTTCTGCAGGAAGTTTTGGCCGGTCGGCTGCATAGAGTGCCGACCGACCAAGTATGGACGGCCGATAGCTTAACCAGTGGCCGGTGGTCATCTCCCTTGGCTGGTGGTATTCCCCCTTGGCCAGTGGTGTTCCACAATACTCAGAGAAGCAACCCTGAAAATTGTGCCATTTTCAGAGAAGCAAAGCAGGGAAAACAGAGGCAACTTGTGCATGGCAGTGGACTTCCGAGCAGAGCCGAGCATGCATTGCATTCATCCCTCTTCCCGAGGCCTTTATTGCTTTAGTAGCTTAGTTAATTTGGTTAATTAATTAATGGTTTGTAATATTTAATTAGCTAGAGTAGTTAATTACTTATTCGGTTTGTAATATTCTTTTGGTCCCTCCGAGCGAGGGCGAATTTGTAATAAGTGTGGATGAGTGTGTGCATGTTTTCCAATCCCCACTTCTTTCTCCCTTTTACTTACCTGCTTTTGATGGTTAGTATTAGGACATGTTTAATTTAGCATACCTTATGCTATGCATGCGTGCATCCATACATTTGTCATGCATGCACCGAGCTTGGCGCATCATACTAACTGCATAAGTATTTCAAATCTAACTTGAATACGTGCATCAAATGATTGCATTTCACATGCCATTTTAGGATTAGCTGAGCCTAACCTAATTGCATTCTGTATGCGTTACATTAGCCACTTAACATGGACTAGGGTCATGCATGTTTGCTAACTAGTTTCTGTTTTGGCTGGGAGTACTAGGTAAGCTTTTATGCTTTAGCATATCGCATGCGTGTGAGTGTTGCCATAATTGCATGATTACCATGAGGCTAGCTGTTTATGTGATATAACTGCTTGAATGCCCGTGGATGGAGGTTGAATTACCTAGATTGGGATAAAGCATTAAAACTGTGAGTTTTAAAGCCCACTTGATAGTGGCAAAACCATCTTTTCTAAAAGCCCACTTGAGGGTGGCAAAACCTGCATTTTAGCCTACTTGCGAGTAACAAACCATTTTCAAAACAAACATGAAATGTTTTGTTCCAATCTAGGCGATTTAGTCTATACTTGTTTGCTGTGCGCATAACATAGTAATTCTAGGCTAATAACCGAAATAAGAACACATAATGTTTTCAAAATTGGATATCACGGTTAGTAGAGGCCGATCTATGATCGGGCGAGAGGGGGTGCTCATAGCTGACCTTCCCCAATCGTACCCAAGCTCCCGAGCCGAGGTAACTTTGGTGATGACGGAGACGTGGCCTTTGGCACCAAGTTAGGGTTTCCTAAATTCCCCCATAAAAAATATTTAGGTGGCGACTCTGTATCTGGCAAAGCAGTCCATGTTTGGCACTTCTTTTCAAAAAATCTATTTTCTCAAAACGATTTGCCGGATTTGGACTCTTTGGTTCAGATTTAGAACCGTGACACAAATCGAGTCCGAACTGTAGCGGGGTCCCTCGCGGACGTGCTACACTATGATGTGCCATGTAAGCACAGCTCTATGGACAATTTGTAAGTTTGCTTCCGTTTGGCCCTTTACTCTGATGAGTTATGTCTTGCTTGGTTTGAGGCTGTAGGTAATCCCTTGATTATTGGCTGGTTATGTCCTTAACCCATAGGGGCGGGTTCGAGTCATGACAATATATGAATGTGGTCATTTATGGGTAGATTAGCTTTTAAGCTAGTAATATTTAGTAATTTTTATTATCAACTCAAATGCAAAGGATGTGATGTGAGTCTGGGATTAGAATGCAAAGGATATGCTCTCTGTTGTAGCTAAGAAATTAAGCAGAAATTAATGGCATACTCTATGTTTTTGGTGGATATGGTGGAAGAAATTACTTGAAGTAAGATTTCATTTCTTTTTATTTCTCATCTATTATTTTATTGTATTGCAAAGGATATACTCTCTGTTGTAGCTAAGAAATTAAGCAGAAATTAATGGTATACTTTATGTTGTTGGTGGATATGGTGGAAGAAATTACTTGAAGTAAGATTTCATTTCTTTTTATTTCTCATCTATTATTTTATTGGGTAGCATTGTCATTTATGGCCAGATTTACCATAATTACTTAAGTAGTTCTGTTTTGAGTCTACTTAAGATTGTATTTTTTCTGTGTTATGCTACTAATGCATGCCCTAGTTCAGAAAGATTGGCTTATGCTGTTACATAAGGCTGTTAAGTTGTGTTATTGCGAGGTTCCGTTGCCGTTATGAACAATTAATAGCTTGGAGTGAAATTAACAATTGTATTGGCTGTTGCAGTATGTTAACTTACAGTAATGATTGATTTATCATTCCTTGCAGGTGCGTATGGGCGTTATTTGTATGGATGTTTTGTGGAGCTCTAAAGTTCGGTTTTTATGGACAACTTAGGGTCTTTTTTATCTTTCTTTTTATTTTATTTTATTTATTTTTATGGCTATTGTTTTTGTTATGGCTGTTGGCTGAAATTAACAACTGTGTGATACAATATTTTTTTCTTTTATTTTTTGGTTGTGTTGTTTGATTTTGGTTTTAGAATAATCATGCAATGTTTGCCTAAATTTAGTCAATATATTGAAATAGGTTTATCCATACTATTGCTATTTTTCAACTTCATTACAAGTATGTTTTTTAATTAAATCTAACAGAATTAGCACAATCTCAAAAAAAAAAAAAGAGCTATAACAACGTTTGCCCAAACGCCACTATAGTGCTAACAGTCATATTTTTAAAATAGGAAAAACTCTATCATGGCGTTTTTAAAACGTCGCTAAATATTAGATGACATCAGGTTACTGCTATTTACAACATTTAGAGGTGTTTTTAACGCCGCCTATACAATTTAACAATATTTTTAAAGCATCATAACGCTACAGCGACGGTGGCGTCTTCGGCGTTTGGTGCTAAACATCACGAAAAGAATTTGCGGCGTTTTTTTACACCTATAGCGGCGTTTTTTAAATGCCACTAAATGTCCAATTTTCAGTAGTGTCGGCCACCATGCAGAAGCATCTACAGTGATAGTATTGATGGAAGAATAATTTTGTCTATTAAAAATTAATCATCATGTTTGGTTCCATTTTTCTAAATTCATTGTTTTGAAAATTTTGTAGTTTTTGTTTGGTTATATAGAAAATGGAATAAAGTTTTCATAATCTTGGTACAACTTTTGGAGGGAAATTTGACAAATTTTTGGAATATGACAAATTTGACAACTTTTCAGAATCTTTTTTAGAATATGACAATTTTTTTTTTTTTAATTGGTCAATGCATCTAGCCATCTCTCTCAACTTTTGGTGGTAAATTTGAAATTGCATAGTGCATTTTTTTTGAAAACCAAACATATATCATTTTCAAAACAAAGTTTTCAAATCGCTTTTCTAAAAAATAACTCAAAAAAATGAAACCAAACATAGTGAATAAAATTTAAAAGAATAAAAATTTTATTTAAGATTTAATGAAATATAAATTCACAAAATGAAATTTATGTTCTTTAAAAAAGTTTCTTGTGGACTTTACACAATAAAACTTTTATGCTGGGGTTTTTGACCAATTTTTTCATGTCTAAATATCAAATAAATTTTAAGCCTCCAACATAAATTGAAGCTTTTTTTTTTGGTAAATTACAAATACACCTCTGAGGTTTGCTTAAAATACGAATTGTTCCTTGTGATTTGAAAAATTACAAATACTTCCCTGTCAGAATTTTTTATTTAACAGAATTAATTGAAAAAGTGAAATTTCTAACTATTCACCGATACATAAATAAAATTATCTGAATTATTAATTGAAGTAAAATTTTAACATTATTAAAAACTTTTAATTAACTTGATTTATTAATAAAAGGATCTATTTGGTATGAAATTGAAACCTGAGGGGCATAATGTAATTTTTAGAACTACAGAAATAATTTGTAATTTAAATAAATTTCAAGAGACGTGTTTGTAATTAATTTTTTTTTCAACCAAAATCTATAGTACAACCACCACCATTTGAAAAACTCCCTGCAGGTTTAAAACACATACACAGTCAATCAAATTTCTCAACTTCAACTTCAACTTCAACTTCAACTTTGGTGTTCAAGTTTAACCATTAAATAATTCTTAGAGAATTAAAACACATAAAATAAAATGCAAAAAGGTTGAATACAATTCATGAGCTACAAGGTGATGGTGATGGTGATGGTGATGGTGATGATAACAACTTAAAATCAACAAGCAAGCAATGGTAATCCATTGAATCATGACTTGATAATTATAAGATTATGATATTGTTTAGAATTGATTTTTTAGTATTTTTTACCTTTAGAAAAATAAAAAAGCTAATGTTGTAAGAGAAATTATGAAAAATATATATATATATTTTTTTGGTTGGTAAAAAAATGGGTGAAACACCAATAAATATCAAATAATGATCTTATGAATTGTTTGGTCCTACATTTTTTCTTATTGACCCAAAGGTCTCATTCTAGTATGAATTACATAAAGGACTAAGCGTAAACTCTCATGTATTATGTGTTGAAGGATAAATGTAGATTTTCTTATAATGTTGAAATTACTAAATGTAACACTTAAAAAAAAAACACCTTAATGCACTTTTTCCAAAAATAACATTCTAATGTAATACTCCAAAAACGTAACACTCTAATGTAACATACTGAAAAACTTTTTAATGTACTTTCCTCAAACGTAACTGTGTAACATTTAAAAAAAAAACTATTTAGTGTACTTTTTTCCAAACGAATGTAACATTCCTAAAAGACTCCTTATTGTATTTTTTCAAATGTTGCACTCCAATCAATGTAACACACAAAAACTCCTTAATGTATTTTTTTTTTCTAAATATAACACTAGACTAACATAAATGCAGATTTCCATGCTCGACAACCAATACTTCAGCCACCAATCCCCCCCAAAAATATTTTTCACACCTCACATTTCTATTCTCATCCCAAAAACGAATCAAAAAATTAAAAAAATAAATCACAAAAGGGTATTTACTTAAACTCAAATGGTACCAAATCAAATAAATACAACTTTTCAAAATAAAAAATGACTTAATTGATTAATATGAAAATTCTTTGAAGTAAATGGATCAACATTCTCCCATATGTGATTTATGGATAAATTTTTTTAAAAAAATTGATGTGACTTTTAGCTTTTTCAATGAGGATAAATAATTATTTTAGGTTTTTGACTTTTGGATATTTTTAATTAAAAAATAACTTGCCTTTATTAATTATTTCCAGACGTGGCCTACATTTGTATGTTATTACCTTTCGGCATCAGAGTATTCTTTGAAAGTCAAGTCTTTGGGTAGGAATCGACCTAAGATTTTAATATGGGAATAATTACATTTTAGTGGTGTTTCTAAATTCATAGAAAAATTCAAAATGTCAATTATTAATATTTGTTAAGTAAATTACTGATCTGAAATTATTGTAAAAAATTTAACCTGAATTGAACTTTCTCCACTAATATATATATATATATGAACATTTTTTATTTTATATAGCATTTCACTACAAGATCAATATCCATCGGCATAAAAGGTAAAAAATTATATGAAAACATATATAAATATGTTTCTTTGTAATTATACTCAGTTAAAAATATTACAATTGTAAGATAATCCATCTGTTAAAGTGGGGCTAACATCTTGAGTTCTACTTAACACATATTTTAAGCGATAAGCGTATCTCCAATCTATATTGTAGGCAATTCTGGGCTCATCACAGGTCATTTTTTAATGATTTAATTAATTTATGATGTTAGACCTTGTATATAGACGATTCACAAAAAATATTATATTGATCAGATAGTCATATAATTTCAGTGTTTGTCTTTATAAAAATACTGTCTAGTCACAAAATCATATTTATTATCTATTTTTTAAAAGGAATACTATATAATTAAATTATTTAATTACAATCTACAATTATTAAGTTATTTTTTATACACAAAGGCGTATAAACACTCCTGAGGGACCCGGTATTCAGTTTCTCGAGTCAAATTTGCCATCTCCACTTGGAATAACGAATTTGCAAAGGACAATGCATTCAATAGAAAAATCTTTAATTTTTTGGTGAGGAAAATAGGCACACACTCATTTAGTATTCCAAACACACCCATAATACATGTATAAATGGCACTATAGAGAGGTGAGTTGCGCATATTCTAAACCTCTCTTTAGTTCACAACAAAAAACAATGGAGGCTCGTTTGCATACATTTATGGCAGTTGTGTTGGTTTTGGAAGCGTCAATGGTCACTACAAGAATTCATACATTTGCCGACTACTTTTGCCGACTAAAAAAATTTTGGTCGCAAAAAAGTGACATTTGGCGACCAAATATTAATTAGTCGCGAATGATCATTATTTTTAGCGACCAAATATTATTGGTCACAGAAGGTTATATTTTGGCGACCAAAAAAAGAGTTGGTCGCAGAAAGTGGTATGGTTTTGCCGACCAACTATAAATTTGGTTGCGGAAGGTCCAGTATTTTTTTAGAACATCAATAAAAAATAATGACTAATCTGTAAATAACATCAATAGAACAAAGACTAATCTGTATTTAAAAATAAAGAACATCAATAAAAAATATTTTTCTTGTTTAAAAATAAAATAAAATCTGTATTTGTGCTTTTCAACTAGGCAAAGCGCGGGACTCCACTTAAATTTTGAAAATTTCCGCCAAAACAAAAATTTTGAAACAAGAAACAGAGCGGACGTGGTAAAACATAAATTTTGAAAATTTTGACTCCACTTAAATTTTGAAAATTTCCGCCAAAGCATAAAATCTGTCTCAGGAAAAACCACCACCGCCACCACCACCACCAATCCATCTTCAACTCTCCATCCTCGTTACTTACAGGTCCTCTCATTCTCTCTCTCTCTCTCTCTCTCTCTCTCTCTCTCTCTCTAACAATGGTGGATGTGGTTCAGTACAAGCTCGAGCACATGGTGGACGAGCTTGACGACCTCGAGCGCCGAGGACATCTAATTGCGACGCGAGATTGCAGAGATTGTGAAGCAGAGAAGGAAGTTCGAGTACAGGCTCAAGCATCCGAGCCCTCTCAAGCAAGACTTCATAGCCTACATAGACTATGAGAAGCAGCTTAAAGCTCTCCGGCTACTCCGCAAGAAGGCTGTGGCTCGGGAGCTGAAGAAGCAGAAGAAGAAGATGAAGAAATCAGTTTCCGATTTCGCTGGAGTTTCGAGGATTCTGGAGATTTATCGGCTTGCAACGAACCGGTTTAAGGGCGATATTGAGCTCTGGTTTCAGTATTTGGAGTTCTGTAGGGAACGCAAGAATGATATATATATTTAGAATGTATATATATATATATATACATGCATAATTGTGTATTACATATGATTATATATGTTAATTGATTCTTTTGGCACTTGAAATAGAACATTTTTACTGTGTTGATATGATTTAGGTGCTTTTGTGATATGATTTAGGTGCTTTTGTGAACATTTTTACTATGTTAATTGATTCTTTTTGCACTTGAAATAGAAAATTAGATGAAGGAACATTTTGTGATTTCCAGGCTTTATATGCTTTGTTTGTTATTTGAACCATGGTAGTGAAGACATAACTAGCTGTTTCCATAGTTTCTTTTCTTTTCTTTTCTTTCTCTATTGAGAGCATCTCCAACACTTGACCAATTCCTTCATCTAATTTGAGTAAAAATGGGCTTTTTTTTATATGAACTACTCCATTTCTTTCATCACATTTTCGGCAAAAATCAATTAACCTGATTGGATTTAGGTGCATGGTTTATTTCATGGGCAAGGTCTGAAATAGGAGGTTTGAACAAAAACTGATTGTTCTCCCAAAAAAAAAAAAAAAGATTTGGCGACTAAAAAATTAGTCGCAAATTCTTCACTTTTGCGACTAAAATCATTGGTCGGTAATTTCTGACTTTTTGGCGACTAAGATATATGGTCGGCAAAATGTCATTTTTCGCGACCAAAATGTTTTAGCGACAAAATGGATTTGTCGCAGTAATGATATATTTAGCGACCAAAAATTTAGTCGGCAAATCCAACTTTTCTCGACCAACTAAAATTTTGGTCGTGAATTACTTTTGCCGACCCTCAATTGGCGACCAAGGTAGCGACGAAATAAATTGGTCGCGGATAACTTTTGCCGACCAAAAATGAACTTTTATCGACCAATTTTTTGGTCGGCAAAAGTGTTAATTCTTGTTGTGGGTTCTTGCTCCTAAAATTTGTCATGCAAGGCATATAATATGTGAATCAAAGCATGCAGTGGAGATGATAGAGGACTTTAGAGGACGAGAAGACAGAGAAACACCCAGTAGCACTACAGCCCCTGCACCTCGTTATGGCCCCTCTAACCATAATCCATAGTCCCCCTCCCCCACCTACAATTTCTTGATCTTCTATATGGGTTTTCAATTTCTTTAATCATTGAGAATTTGATCACATAACTGAATATAAACTCTCTGTATCCAATTTTATGATCGGATTCTATACTTTTAGAATAACTGTTTTCTTTATTAATGCAAATTCTAAATGAGTTCAGGTTACTCATGTTGTGAAGTAATCTGTCTTCACTACTGGCCCAGCTAGGAGTAGGAGCAAGAAAGACAGAAGAGTTATATTGTTTTTGTTGTGATTTTCTGTCAATATAAAATGAAAAAATATTTATTAAAATATTAAATTGAATTTTGTTCTTGGGAGCAGTCTCGTTAAGGCTCAATATTTTTGGGAGGTATACATGCATGGTTGACCTTAATGGTTTTTTGGAAAAACCATGTGTGATGTGATGATTATTTTGGATCATGTGATACATGTATCATTATTGCTTTGGGAGCAAACACTGTTGGCATTGGAACTAGGCAGTAGCCTTGGGTAGGACTACCGACCTAATTATATTTGGGCCAGCAATACTACGAATATTGAAAATCAAATATAAAAATTATTTCATTAGATGACCGGCTAGACGATTAGAAAACACAATGACATCCATTATCGACAAACTTTGACTAGCCGTCCAGTCGGACGACCGGATGGACAATTTCCATGTTCAAATTTGAGTTTGATCCTTTGTGCACCCAAATTTTGTATTTGGACTTGCACTTTGTTTGATGTGTGCAAGAGTTGTGGCAGATGGCTTCAGTAATTAATAATTTTTAGAATTCAATTTTTTGAAAATTTAAATTTTGTACTTTTTGAGTTTTTTTTTTTTTTATAGTAAATTTTTTTAGTATTTTAAGTAATTTTTTTTACCTTTTAATTGTACTTAAAAAGTAAAATATTTATTAAAAAAATATTTAAAACAATCAATAAATATCCAAGAATACGAAAATGTATTGAATTTTCTTCTCTTCTTTTTTTTTTTTTTTGTATTTTTTGTATTTAATAAATTTTTTAAGATTTGTTGTCACAAATATTATGGTTTTTAATTGTATTCATATTAAATGTATGTAAAAAGCAAAAAATTTACTTAAAATATTTAAAAAAAATAATAAATACAAAAAATAAAAAATTTAATTTTTTAAAAATTAAATTCAAAAAATTAGAACCAAACAACTCGACTGTCATTTGGGGAAGGTCAAAGGGTGTTTTATTGTGCATCTCTTTAACTATTGTATGAGTAATGCTAGAGACCTCAAAAATTCTATCAAAATTTCTACCAAATGTCTCACGAGATCCACACAATGTGGGTCTCATGTGGGTTCCACATTCATGTGAGACATTTGATAGAAATTTTGATAAAATTTTTAGAGTGTCTAGCATTTTTGCTATCTTGTATTGTGTATAAATATGGATTTATGTGTTGATTTGAGAGTGAGAGAGAGAGAGGGGGAAGGGTGAGAGAAAATATTATAGGATATCGAGTGAGTAAGGATTCAATTATTGTAATATAGGATTCATTTAGTAGTGTGGGTTTTGAGTTTTTTTACCATCTCATATGTACTTTCTATTTTTTATATAATGAATTATCTCCCCCATAAATATAGATATTTAGAGTGAATCATAATAAATATTGTGTGTTTTTTATGCATACATATTTTTATGGGTATATTTCCACTTTCACATGCGTTCATATTTTTAATGGGGAATTTACTCGTAAGAGTGTTTTCAATTATAGGCAGGCAATAAGTTATGTGAAATTATTAAAGTAAAAATGACAATTTGGTGGAAATCCCATTCTCTTGAGTCAGTATATTCAATCAATGAGTTTGTGTCATATTTTCTTCAAGTTAGAAGATGTATTGGCAATTACACATGAGAGTTTGAAGGCTAATGGATACGGGAGGGATGCCATTGGGAAGATATTTTTAGGTTTTTTTTTTTTTTTTTTTTTTTTTTTTTTTTTTTTTTTTTAGCAATCTTGTTGGATAAAATTTTATTTAGTTGTATTTTTATTTGCTTTATTGTATCTATAAGTTTATGAGAGTTTAGATGTGAATCTAATTCGAGTTGTGCTTGTGTAGAGAGTTTGTATTGACATTCCATATCTTGACTTAAGGATTCTTATTTGTCAATTTGCCGACTAAGCCCGGGAATCGAGCTGCCCGGTTAACTCGCGAGGGTCTAGGGGGTTTTTTAAAATTGAATCATAACCACAAATCAATATCTCGTGGGTTTTTAGAATTTTTCAATTAGTATTAGAACAGGTTACTCAACCTTTGTTTTTCAAAGCTATGAGGAGTGAGATCTTATTTGATTTGTGATATTGGATTCAATTTGTGGGGCAATTCTACGGTGTGACTACATCTACTTGATGAATCCAATTATTGTTTTTAGAAACTTGGATGAGAGCATTTTTAAAGGTTATTGATGAAAACGTTTAGCAATTCGTCATGTCTGGGTGGACCGAACCTACAATTACCGTTAATGGAATAACATTCCCCAAAACAATTGACAAATGGGACCCAACCGATTACTAAAATAATAGTTGGAATAGTAAAACTATAAAAGTCCTTGTTTTGCTTTGTCACACCCAAAAAGTTCAGTCGTATTTGTAATTGTGAAATCGCAAAAGAGGCATAGGATATCTTAGAAACTATTCATGAGGGCACTTTTTCGGTTTAACGCTCAAAACTTTAAAGGCTCACTTCTAGTTTTGAAAGCCTTTCCATAAAAAATAGTGAAACCTTTGATGAATTTTATGCGAAGTTGAGTGATATTGTGAATTCCAACGTTGATTTAGCTGAAAAAAATATCTGAATCCAAGATTGTGAGAAAAATTTTGAGATCCTTACCCGATCGATTCCAACCAAAAGTTACAACTATTGAGGAGGCTTAAGATATTGACAACCTCAAGTTAGATCATTTGGTTGAAAATCTCCAAACCTATAAGGCTCATATGAATTTTAAAAAGAAACAAAAAGATGATGTTACTTTTAATAATGCTCATAGAGATGAGAAGGAATCCGGTGAAGATTGTGAGTTTGATTCCAAGATTACGGATACTTTTGTAAAACGGTTCAAGAAGTCTTTTCGAAGATAAAACATAATCTTATGGAATCACCTCACAAATTCAAAGGAAAATAGAAACTCAAAAATTGATCCTACAATGGAGAAGAAGAAAGGAAAAATACAAGGGAATCCTCAAAGAGTTCAATGTTATGAATGCCAAGATTTTGGCTACGTTACTCAGGAATGCCCTAATTGGTTGAGGAAGAAGAAAGCCTTCGCTATCACTAAGGACAATGTGTCAGAATTTGATAAGGATGAAAGTGACAAGGAGGTTCAAGACAAAGAGGGGCATGAACAATTTCTTACTTTCATGACAGTTTCCGTAGCCAAGGGATGAATGGATTATGTTGAAGGGCAAGGTGAGTATGCTCATGGTCATAATGTATCCACCCGTTCTTACTTTGACAGATCTGAATACTTGTACTGGAGTGCTTGTTGGTATTTAATGCAAGCCTATGGAGGATCACAAAAGAAGGGTTCGAGATGCTATATGAACTTGATTTGGTAACCAACTTGAAAAGCTTGAAACCTCATGAGCAATGGAGTGAACTTGAGTTGCAACACTTTGGATACAACTCAAGAACATTAGAGGTAATTCAAGGTGCTATCTGGGAAGGTGAGTGAACCAATATTTCTCATTGTGAGATGCCCAAAGAAGCATGGGATTTGTTAAAGTCAATCTATGAGGATGCAAGTTCTAAGGGTGAATCTCATGGTAACTCCATCTCTTATGCATCGAATGTTGATTCTTTGGGTGAAGATTCATTTATTGGTAAGAGTGAGAATGAAAGCTCTACTTCTGAGTCTTCAAATGGTGGTAGAGAGTCTTCAAGCATGGAAGAAAAAATATATGGTTTAACTCTTCATAAAGCGTGTGAGATGTTGTATAAGCGGAGCTTTACCTTGACAAAGATAAACATCAACTTGTCCACCAGACTCAGGCTAAGTAGAGAGGGGAAAGAGAAAGTAGAGTAAGAGCTCATGGAAGCTCAAGCAGAAGTTAGTGTTCTTACCAATGAATTGAAGTCCTTGATCACCAAACTTTCCACTTGCGAAATGGAAAGAAATTTATTGTTTCATGCCTATGATGTGTTGAAAGAGAAGACTTGTGCTCTTGAAAGAGAATTTGAGAACTTAGGGAAAGAGCTTGAAGTGAACATTATCTCCTTTGAGTTGGAACCCAAAAGTGTCAAGGCTTCAAGTGCGTAAAGTGTGGATGCAGCTCCTTATACTCAATACATGGCCAATGACAAAGGATGAGTTGGCATCATCAAACGACATGTCTTATCATCCAAAGCCTCAACTTCCAAGGATGAGAGAACTCAAGATTTCATGGCTAGAGGTAATATCATTTCATCTTCTTCTTTATCTCATAATTGTGTAGCCAAGGGTAAATTCATTCCTATATGTCATCATTGTAGGCATAAGGGTCACATTAGACCTCATTGTTTTGAATTGCTTCAGACCAAACATGAAGCAAGGTTGTGTTTGCCTAGACCTAGGAATAGGAGGTTGGAAACCAAGTTGAGATGGGTTCCCATTGAAGAGGGAGGGAACCACAACATCAATACACCACCCAAGAACCGCAATTCTCACAACAATGGTTCATACTAAAGCGGTTTAGTAAGAAAGCTTGAATTGGGTTAATTTGTTTATTCGTTGTTGTTTTTTTTTTTTTTTTCATTTTGTTTTGAGTTTTTGTTTGTCTTTTTTATTTTTGGGTCTTTTGTGTGTGTTTGTTCATTTCTTTCTTGCTTTGTTTATCAAAAATTGTATGGTTTTACAAGCTTGAAATTTTTTAGAAGTTCTTGGTGCATATTGGAATTGATGAGAATTTCCAAGACTTGTTAATAAGTGTGTTATCTATGGTTATTACTCATTGTGTGTATTTTTGTTAGTATGTATCATTCTACACACCCTTTTGGATTAGCAAATATTGGACTCTTCTGTATAGGTGATCAAAGTTCTCTATGGACTTCTAGCGGTGTTTCTTGTGTTTTTCTTGAGAAATTGACCAGTGCTAACATGTCTTGGGTGATGTTGAGTCTCTTAACCCCTACCATCTTTTTGCACCTCCACGACTTAGCACTCTATGTTTGTCTCAAATGGCATAAGGACAAAGGCTACCCCGGATTCACCAACCAGACTTCACTATGGTGGTGGTTGGGAACTTTATGTGTTGGGTTTTTTTTGGATTTTTTCCACTAAAAGACAAACTTTTTGCAAAACCAAAAAAAAAAACAAATCCAAACAAAATATCACATCCAACCCCATAATCATTTTACTTTTTCTCTCACAAACATTACATCCAACCACAAAAAAACCCAACTATCTTTCCAAACACCAAAAATTTTTCTCCAATAATATCCTACAATTAAAAAAACCTACATAAAAACCCATTTCCCAAACACCCACTATCTTTTCCATCCTTCCCTGGTTTGGTTTCTATAGCCTTGAGCGTGAAAGCCACCAGTGAGTACACAAGAATATATTGTATTGTTTGAGGGAGAGCATTCACGTTTATTTAACAAATATCCCTTGATCGTTAGAGGTTTGAATTTTCTCAGTCATGCACAGATTCTCTTGTTGAAGGTCCAACCATCAGATCGCT